>NC_087353.1:104969525-105629385 GCF_030014295.1 Loxodonta africana | reverse complement strand
CATAGAGAGATAGTATTCTGACTCACCTTGTGGGGGCTGCTGCTCTGTGTCTGAGCTCTGAGATCGAGCAGGAGGGTTATAGGTGGAGATTCCATGTGTGGCTGACTCACCTTGTAGGGACCTGCTGCTCTGTGTCTGAGCTCTGAGATCGAGCAGGAGGGTTATAGGTGGAGATTCCATGTGTGGCTGACTCACCTTGTGGGGGCTGCTGCTCTGTGTCTGAGCTCTGAGATCGAGCAGGAGGGTTATAGGTGGAGATTCCATGTGTGGCTGACTCACCTTGTGGGGACTGCTGCTCTGTGTCTGAGCTCTGAGATCGAGCAGGAGGGTTATAGGTGGAGATTCCATGTGTGGCTGACTCACCTTGTGGGGCTGCTGCTCTGTGTCTGAGCTCTGAGATCGAGCAGGAGGGTTATAGGTGGAGATTCCATGTGTGGCTGACTCACCTTGTGGGGACTGCTGCTCTGTGTCTGAGCTCTGAGATCGAGCAGGAGGGTTATAGGTGGAGATTCCATGTGTGGCTGACTCACCTTGTGGGGACTGCTGCTCTGTGTCTGAGCTCTGAGATCGAGCAGGAGGGTTATAGGTGGAGATTCCATGTGTGGCTGACTCACCTTGTGGGGGCTGCTGCTCTGTGTCTGAGCTCTGAGATCGAGCAGGAGGGTTATAGGTGGAGATTCCATGTGTGGCTGACTCACCTTGTGGGGACTGCTGCTCTGTGTCTGAGCTCTGAGATCGAGCAGGAGGGTTATAGGTGGAGATTCCATGTGTGGCTGACTCACCTTGTGGGGGCTGCTGCTCTGTGTCTGAGCTCTGAGATCGAGCAGGAGGGTTATAGGTGGAGATTCCATGTGTGGCTGACTCACCTTGTGGGGGCTGCTGCTCTGTGTCTGAGCTCTGAGATCGAGCAGGAGGGTTATAGGTGGAGATTCCATGTGTGGCTGACTCACCTTGTGGGGGCTGCTGCTCTGTGTCTGAGCTCTGAGATCGAGCAGGAGGGTTATAGGTGGAGATTCCATGTGTGGCTGACTCACCTTGTGGGGGCTGCTGCTCTGTGTCTGAGCTCTGAGATCGAGCAGGAGGGTTATAGGTGGAGATTCCATGTGTGGCTGACTCACCTTGTGGGGGACTGCTGCTCTGTGTCTGAGCTCTGAGATCGAGCAGGAGGGTTATAGGTGGAGATTCCATGTGTGGCTGACTCACCTTGTGGGGCTGCTGCTCTGTGTCTGAGCTCTGAGATCGAGCAGGAGGGTTATAGGTGGAGATTCCATGTGTGGCTGACTCACCTTGTGGGGACTGCTGCTCTGTGTCTGAGCTCTGAGATCGAGCAGGAGGGTTATAGGTGGAGATTCCATGTGTGGCTGACTCACCTTGTGGGGACTGCTGCTCTGTGTCTGAGCTCTGAGATCGAGCAGGAGGGTTATAGGTGGAGATTCCATGTGTGGCTGACTCACCTTGTAGGGGACTGCTGCTCTGTGTCTGAGCTCTGAGATCGAGCAGGAGGGTTATAGGTGGAGATTCCATGTGTGGCTGACTCACCTTGTGGGGGCTGCTGCTCTGTGTCTGAGCTCTGAGATCGAGCAGGAGGGTTATAGGTGGAGATTCCATGTGTGGCTGACTCACCTTGTAGGGACTGCTGCTCTGTGTCTGAGCTCTGAGATCGAGCAGGAGGGTTATAGGTGGAGATTCCATGTGTGGCTGACTCACCTTGTGGGGGCTGCTGCTCTGTGTCTGAGCTCTGAGATCGAGCAGGAGGGTTATAGGTGGAGATTCCATGTGTGGCTGACTCACCTTGTGGGGACTGCTGCTCTGTGTCTGAGCTCTGAGATCGAGCAGGAGGGTTATAGGTGGAGATTCCATGTGTGGCTGACTCACCTTGTGGGGACTGCTGCTCTGTGTCTGAGCTCTGAGATCGAGCAGGAGGGTTATAGGTGGAGATTCCATGTGTGGCTGACTCACCTTGTGGGGCTGCTGCTCTGTGTCTGAGCTCTGAGATCGAGCAGGAGGGTTATAGGTGGAGATTCCATGTGTGGCTGACTCACCTTGTGGGGACTGCTGCTCTGTGTCTGAGCTCTGAGATCGAGCAGGAGGGTTATAGGTGGAGATTCCATGTGTGGCTGACTCACCTTGTGGGGACTGCTGCTCTGTGTCTGAGCTCTGAGATCGAGCAGGAGGGTTATAGGTGGAGATTCCATGTGTGGCTGACTCACCTTGTGGGGACTGCTGCTCTGTGTCTGAGCTCTGAGATCGAGCAGGAGGGTTATAGGTGGAGATTCCATGTGTGGCTGACTCACCTTGTGGGGACTGCTGCTCTGTGTCTGAGCTCTGAGATCGAGCAGGAGGGTTATAGGTGGAGATTCCATGTGTGGCTGACTCACCTTGTGGGGGCTGCTGCTCTGTGTCTGAGCTCTGAGATCGAGCAGGAGGGTTATAGGTGGAGATTCCATGTGTGGCTGACTCACCTTGTGGGGACTGCTGCTCTGTGTCTGAGCTCTGAGATCGAGCAGGAGGGTTATAGGTGGAGATTCCATGTGTGGCTGACTCACCTTGTGGGGGCTGCTGCTCTGTGTCTGAGCTCTGAGATCGAGCAGGAGGGTTATAGGTGGAGATTCCATGTGTGGCTGACTCACCTTGTGGGGACTGCTGCTCTGTGTCTGAGCTCTGAGATCGAGCAGGAGGGTTATAGGTGGAGATTCCATGTGTGGCTGACTCACCTTGTGGGGACTGCTGCTCTGTGTCTGAGCTCTGAGATCGAGCAGGAGGGTTATAGGTGGAGATTCCATGTGTGGCTGACTCACCTTGTGGGGACTGCTGCTCTGTGTCTGAGCTCTGAGATCGAGCAGGAGGGTTATAGGTGGAGATTCCATGTGTGGCTGACTCACCTTGTGGGGACTGCTGCTCTGTGTCTGAGCTCTGAGATCGAGCAGGAGGGTTATAGGTGGAGATTCCATGTGTGGCTGACTCACCTTGTGGGGACTGCTGCTCTGTGTCTGAGCTCTGAGATCGAGCAGGAGGGTTATAGGTGGAGATTCCATGTGTGGCTGACTCACCTTGTGGGGACTGCTGCTCTGTGTCTGAGCTCTGAGATCGAGCAGGAGGGTTATAGGTGGAGATTCCATGTGTGGCTGACTCACCTTGTAGGGACTGCTGCTCTGTGTCTGAGCTCTGAGATCGAGCAGGAGGGTTATAGGTGGAGATTCCATGTGTGGCTGACTCACCTTGTGGGGGCTGCTGCTCTGTGTCTGAGCTCTGAGATCGAGCAGGAGGGTTATAGGTGGAGATTCCATGTGTGGCTGACTCACCTTGTGGGGGACTGCTGCTCTGTGTCTGAGCTCTGAGATCGAGCAGGAGGGTTATAGGTGGAGATTCCATGTGTGGCTGACTCACCTTGTGGGGGCTGCTGCTCTGTGTCTGAGCTCTGAGATCGAGCAGGAGGGTTATAGGTGGAGATTCCATGTGTGGCTGACTCACCTTGTGGGGGCTGCTGCTCTGTGTCTGAGCTCTGAGATCGAGCAGGAGGGTTATAGGTGGAGATTCCATGTGTGGCTGACTCACCTTGTGGGGGCTGCTGCTCTGTGTCTGAGCTCTGAGATCGAGCAGGAGGGTTATAGGTGGAGATTCCATGTGTGGCTGACTCACCTTGTGGGGGCTGCTGCTCTGTGTCTGAGCTCTGAGATCGAGCAGGAGGGTTATAGGTGGAGATTCCATGTGTGGCTGACTCACCTTGTGGGGGCTGCTGCTCTGTGTCTGAGCTCTGAGATCGAGCAGGAGGGTTATAGGTGGAGATTCCATGTGTGGCTGACTCACCTTGTGGGGACTGCTGCTCTGTGTCTGAGCTCTGAGATCGAGCAGGAGGGTTATAGGTGGAGATTCCATGTGTGGCTGACTCACCTTGTGGGGGACTGCTGCTCTGTGTCTGAGCTCTGAGATCGAGCAGGAGGGTTATAGGTGGAGATTCCATGTGTGGCTGACTCACCTTGTAGGGACTGCTGCTCTGTGTCTGAGCTCTGAGATCGAGCAGGAGGGTTATAGGTGGAGATTCCATGTGTGGCTGACTCACCTTGTGGGGCTGCTGCTCTGTGTCTGAGCTCTGAGATCGAGCAGGAGGGTTATAGGTGGAGATTCCATGTGTGGCTGACTCACCTTGTAGGGGACTGCTGCTCTGTGTCTGAGCTCTGAGATCGAGCAGGAGGGTTATAGGTGGAGATTCCATGTGTGGCTGACTCACCTTGTGGGGGCTGCTGCTCTGTGTCTGAGCTCTGAGATCGAGCAGGAGGGTTATAGGTGGAGATTCCATGTGTGGCTGACTCACCTTGTGGGGACTGCTGCTCTGTGTCTGAGCTCTGAGATCGAGCAGGAGGGTTATAGGTGGAGATTCCATGTGTGGCTGACTCACCTTGTGGGGACTGCTGCTCTGTGTCTGAGCTCTGAGATCGAGCAGGAGGGTTATAGGTGGAGATTCCATGTGTGGCTGACTCACCTTGTGGGGACTGCTGCTCTGTGTCTGAGCTCTGAGATCGAGCAGGAGGGTTATAGGTGGAGATTCCATGTGTGGCTGACTCACCTTGTGGGGGCTGCTGCTCTGTGTCTGAGCTCTGAGATCGAGCAGGAGGGTTATAGGTGGAGATTCCATGTGTGGCTGACTCACCTTGTGGGGACTGCTGCTCTGTGTCTGAGCTCTGAGATCGAGCAGGAGGGTTATAGGTGGAGATTCCATGTGTGGCTGACTCACCTTGTGGGGGACTGCTGCTCTGTGTCTGAGCTCTGAGATCGAGCAGGAGGGTTATAGGTGGAGATTCCATGTGTGGCTGACTCACCTTGTGGGGCTGCTGCTCTGTGTCTGAGCTCTGAGATCGAGCAGGAGGGTTATAGGTGGAGATTCCATGTGTGGCTGACTCACCTTGTGGGGACTGCTGCTCTGTGTCTGAGCTCTGAGATCGAGCAGGAGGGTTATAGGTGGAGATTCCATGTGTGGCTGACTCACCTTGTGGGGACTGCTGCTCTGTGTCTGAGCTCTGAGATCGAGCAGGAGGGTTATAGGTGGAGATTCCATGTGTGGCTGACTCACCTTGTGGGGACTGCTGCTCTGTGTCTGAGCTCTGAGATCGAGCAGGAGGGTTATAGGTGGAGATTCCATGTGTGGCTGACTCACCTTGTGGGGACTGCTGCTCTGTGTCTGAGCTCTGAGATCGAGCAGGAGGGTTATAGGTGGAGATTCCATGTGTGGCTGACTCACCTTGTGGGGACTGCTGCTCTGTGTCTGAGCTCTGAGATCGAGCAGGAGGGTTATAGGTGGAGATTCCATGTGTGGCTGACTCACCTTGTGGGGACTGCTGCTCTGTGTCTGAGCTCTGAGATCGAGCAGGAGGGTTATAGGTGGAGATTCCATGTGTGGCTGACTCACCTTGTGGGGACTGCTGCTCTGTGTCTGAGCTCTGAGATCGAGCAGGAGGGTTATAGGTGGAGATTCCATGTGTGGCTGACTCACCTTGTGGGGGCTGCTGCTCTGTGTCTGAGCTCTGAGATCGAGCAGGAGGGTTATAGGTGGAGATTCCATGTGTGGCTGACTCACCTTGTGGGGGCTGCTGCTCTGTGTCTGAGCTCTGAGATCGAGCAGGAGGGTTATAGGTGGAGATTCCATGTGTGGCTGACTCACCTTGTGGGGACTGCTGCTCTGTGTCTGAGCTCTGAGATCGAGCAGGAGGGTTATAGGTGGAGATTCCATGTGTGGCTGACTCACCTTGTGGGGGCTGCTGCTCTGTGTCTGAGCTCTGAGATCGAGCAGGAGGGTTATAGGTGGAGATTCCATGTGTGGCTGACTCACCTTGTGGGGGCTGCTGCTCTGTGTCTGAGCTCTGAGATCGAGCAGGAGGGTTATAGGTGGAGATTCCATGTGTGGCTGACTCACCTTGTGGGGACTGCTGCTCTGTGTCTGAGCTCTGAGATCGAGCAGGAGGGTTATAGGTGGAGATTCCATGTGTGGCTGACTCACCTTGTAGGGCCTGCTGCTCTGTGTCTGAGCTCTGAGATCGAGCAGGAGGGTTATAGGTGGAGATTCCATGTGTGGCTGACTCACCTTGTGGGGGCTGCTGCTCTGTGTCTGAGCTCTGAGATCGAGCAGGAGGGTTATAGGTGGAGATTCCATGTGTGGCTGACTCACCTTGTGGGGACTGCTGCTCTGTGTCTGAGCTCTGAGATCGAGCAGGAGGGTTATAGGTGGAGATTCCATGTGTGGCTGACTCACCTTGTGGGGACTGCTGCTCTGTGTCTGAGCTCTGAGATCGAGCAGGAGGGTTATAGGTGGAGATTCCATGTGTGGCTGACTCACCTTGTGGGGACTGCTGCTCTGTGTCTGAGCTCTGAGATCGAGCAGGAGGGTTATAGGTGGAGATTCCATGTGTGGCTGACTCACCTTGTGGGGGCTGCTGCTCTGTGTCTGAGCTCTGAGATCGAGCAGGAGGGTTATAGGTGGAGATTCCATGTGTGGCTGACTCACCTTGTGGGGCTGCTGCTCTGTGTCTGAGCTCTGAGATCGAGCAGGAGGGTTATAGGTGGAGATTCCATGTGTGGCTGACTCACCTTGTGGGGACTGCTGCTCTGTGTCTGAGCTCTGAGATCGAGCAGGAGGGTTATAGGTGGAGATTCCATGTGTGGCTGACTCACCTTGTGGGGGCTGCTGCTCTGTGTCTGAGCTCTGAGATCGAGCAGGAGGGTTATAGGTGGAGATTCCATGTGTGGCTGACTCACCTTGTGGGGACTGCTGCTCTGTGTCTGAGCTCTGAGATCGAGCAGGAGGGTTATAGGTGGAGATTCCATGTGTGGCTGACTCACCTTGTAGGGACTGCTGCTCTGTGTCTGAGCTCTGAGATCGAGCAGGAGGGTTATAGGTGGAGATTCCATGTGTGGCTGACTCACCTTGTAGGGACTGCTGCTCTGTGTCTGAGCTCTGAGATCGAGCAGGAGGGTTATAGGTGGAGATTCCATGTGTGGCTGACTCACCTTGTAGGGACTGCTGCTCTGTGTCTGAGCTCTGAGATCGAGCAGGAGGGTTATAGGTGGAGATTCCATGTGTGGCTGACTCACCTTGTAGGGACTGCTGCTCTGTGTCTGAGCTCTGAGATCGAGCAGGAGGGTTATAGGTGGAGATTCCATGTGTGGCTGACTCACCTTGTAGGGACTGCTGCTCTGTGTCTGAGCTCTGAGATCGAGCAGGAGGGTTATAGGTGGAGATTCCATGTGTGGCTGACTCACCTTGTGGGGACTGCTGCTCTGTGTCTGAGCTCTGAGATCGAGCAGGAGGGTTATAGGTGGAGATTCCATGTGTGGCTGACTCACCTTGTGGGGACTGCTGCTCTGTGTCTGAGCTCTGAGATCGAGCAGGAGGGTTATAGGTGGAGATTCCATGTGTGGCTGACTCACCTTGTGGGGGCTGCTGCTCTGTGTCTGAGCTCTGAGATCGAGCAGGAGGGTTATAGGTGGAGATTCCATGTGTGGCTGACTCACCTTGTGGGGGCTGCTGCTCTGTGTCTGAGCTCTGAGATCGAGCAGGAGGGTTATAGGTGGAGATTCCATGTGTGGCTGACTCACCTTGTGGGGACTGCTGCTCTGTGTCTGAGCTCTGAGATCGAGCAGGAGGGTTATAGGTGGAGATTCCATGTGTGGCTGACTCACCTTGTGGGGCTGCTGCTCTGTGTCTGAGCTCTGAGATCGAGCAGGAGGGTTATAGGTGGAGATTCCATGTGTGGCTGACTCACCTTGTGGGGGCTGCTGCTCTGTGTCTGAGCTCTGAGATCGAGCAGGAGGGTTATAGGTGGAGATTCCATGTGTGGCTGACTCACCTTGTGGGGACTGCTGCTCTGTGTCTGAGCTCTGAGATCGAGCAGGAGGGTTATAGGTGGAGATTCCATGTGTGGCTGACTCACCTTGTAGGGGCTGCTGCTCTGTGTCTGAGCTCTGAGATCGAGCAGGAGGGTTATAGGTGGAGATTCCATGTGTGGCTGACTCACCTTGTGGGGGCTGCTGCTCTGTGTCTGAGCTCTGAGATCGAGCAGGAGGGTTATAGGTGGAGATTCCATGTGTGGCTGACTCACCTTGTGGGGACTGCTGCTCTGTGTCTGAGCTCTGAGATCGAGCAGGAGGGTTATAGGTGGAGATTCCATGTGTGGCTGACTCACCTTGTGGGGACTGCTGCTCTGTGTCTGAGCTCTGAGATCGAGCAGGAGGGTTATAGGTGGAGATTCCATGTGTGGCTGACTCACCTTGTGGGGACTGCTGCTCTGTGTCTGAGCTCTGAGATCGAGCAGGAGGGTTATAGGTGGAGATTCCATGTGTGGCTGACTCACCTTGTGGGGGCTGCTGCTCTGTGTCTGAGCTCTGAGATCGAGCAGGAGGGTTATAGGTGGAGATTCCATGTGTGGCTGACTCACCTTGTGGGGACTGCTGCTCTGTGTCTGAGCTCTGAGATCGAGCAGGAGGGTTATAGGTGGAGATTCCATGTGTGGCTGACTCACCTTGTGGGGGCTGCTGCTCTGTGTCTGAGCTCTGAGATCGAGCAGGAGGGTTATAGGTGGAGATTCCATGTGTGGCTGACTCACCTTGTGGGGGCTGCTGCTCTGTGTCTGAGCTCTGAGATCGAGCAGGAGGGTTATAGGTGGAGATTCCATGTGTGGCTGACTCACCTTGTGGGGGCTGCTGCTCTGTGTCTGAGCTCTGAGATCGAGCAGGAGGGTTATAGGTGGAGATTCCATGTGTGGCTGACTCACCTTGTGGGGGCTGCTGCTCTGTGTCTGAGCTCTGAGATCGAGCAGGAGGGTTATAGGTGGAGATTCCATGTGTGGCTGACTCACCTTGTGGGGGACTGCTGCTCTGTGTCTGAGCTCTGAGATCGAGCAGGAGGGTTATAGGTGGAGATTCCATGTGTGGCTGACTCACCTTGTGGGGGCTGCTGCTCTGTGTCTGAGCTCTGAGATCGAGCAGGAGGGTTATAGGTGGAGATTCCATGTGTGGCTGACTCACCTTGTGGGGCTGCTGCTCTGTGTCTGAGCTCTGAGATCGAGCAGGAGGGTTATAGGTGGAGATTCCATGTGTGGCTGACTCACCTTGTGGGGGCTGCTGCTCTGTGTCTGAGCTCTGAGATCGAGCAGGAGGGTTATAGGTGGAGATTCCATGTGTGGCTGACTCACCTTGTGGGGGCTGCTGCTCTGTGTCTGAGCTCTGAGATCGAGCAGGAGGGTTATAGGTGGAGATTCCATGTGTGGCTGACTCACCTTGTGGGGACTGCTGCTCTGTGTCTGAGCTCTGAGATCGAGCAGGAGGGTTATAGGTGGAGATTCCATGTGTGGCTGACTCACCTTGTGGGGGCTGCTGCTCTGTGTCTGAGCTCTGAGATCGAGCAGGAGGGTTATAGGTGGAGATTCCATGTGTGGCTGACTCACCTTGTGGGGACTGCTGCTCTGTGTCTGAGCTCTGAGATCGAGCAGGAGGGTTATAGGTGGAGATTCCATGTGTGGCTGACTCACCTTGTGGGGGCTGCTGCTCTGTGTCTGAGCTCTGAGATCGAGCAGGAGGGTTATAGGTGGAGATTCCATGTGTGGCTGACTCACCTTGTGGGGACTGCTGCTCTGTGTCTGAGCTCTGAGATCGAGCAGGAGGGTTATAGGTGGAGATTCCATGTGTGGCTGACTCACCTTGTGGGGACTGCTGCTCTGTGTCTGAGCTCTGAGATCGAGCAGGAGGGTTATAGGTGGAGATTCCATGTGTGGCTGACTCACCTTGTGGGGACTGCTGCTCTGTGTCTGAGCTCTGAGATCGAGCAGGAGGGTTATAGGTGGAGATTCCATGTGTGGCTGACTCACCTTGTGGGGGCTGCTGCTCTGTGTCTGAGCTCTGAGATCGAGCAGGAGGGTTATAGGTGGAGATTCCATGTGTGGCTGACTCACCTTGTGGGGACTGCTGCTCTGTGTCTGAGCTCTGAGATCGAGCAGGAGGGTTATAGGTGGAGATTCCATGTGTGGCTGACTCACCTTGTGGGGACTGCTGCTCTGTGTCTGAGCTCTGAGATCGAGCAGGAGGGTTATAGGTGGAGATTCCATGTGTGGCTGACTCACCTTGTGGGGACTGCTGCTCTGTGTCTGAGCTCTGAGATCGAGCAGGAGGGTTATAGGTGGAGATTCCATGTGTGGCTGACTCACCTTGTGGGGACTGCTGCTCTGTGTCTGAGCTCTGAGATCGAGCAGGAGGGTTATAGGTGGAGATTCCATGTGTGGCTGACTCACCTTGTGGGGACTGCTGCTCTGTGTCTGAGCTCTGAGATCGAGCAGGAGGGTTATAGGTGGAGATTCCATGTGTCAGTTTCAATTTTCTCACGTCCACACTCACTTGTCGGCAAAGCCTCTGACCCCGAGTAACGCTTGTGCTTGCAAGAGAAGGGTCTATGTACATTTGTAGAGTATCAGCATGTCTTTTCATATAAATTGAATATTTACGTCAATGATCTTAATTCCACACGAAAACAATATTTCAGATTTTTTAAAACAATTAGAAGTATGGCACCAACAAATACCAATATTTCAGACCTTAAAAATAGCAAGAATAGTGAAAACCAGTACCACAAGGACTATTACTCCTATAGACGAAGAACTCGGTTCAGAGAGATTAAGCAACTTGCCTGAAGTCACACAGCTAGTAGTTGGTGGCTCGAATTTGAACACAGGCAGTTTGAAACGTGAAGCCACTGGTTTCACTATGACACCAAAGGCTTCTCAGAGGTGACGTCTGAGTCGGGCCTTCAAAGGGGTTGTCCTTCCCCTAGGGCTCAAGTGAATTAGTAAAGGCTGGGATATCCACTCTGGGGAAGGAATTAGGAAGCAAATTAGGAGCAAACCTGACTGGACAACTAACTTTTGTCATTGAGGCACATGCTCCGTTTATGGAACTTTCTTAAGTTGCGTTCAATCCTCTGGATCCTGTGTGGGAGGTAGACTGTGTGCTTGAAGCCAAGAGACAGGCCTACGGATTGGAGTCTGGGAGTGTGGTCCAAGCGACTGGTCTCGGGTTCTGCTGGGTGGAAACGGGGACTAAGCCAGGAGGGAGGGGATAACCCATGGAGGTCCTGGTGCTGAGGGAGGCCCAGCCATAGGCCTTCCTAGGAGCTCTCCCTCCCTTTACTTCATTGCTAATAAATTACCCGTCTTTCCTCTCCTGTAGGGTCCTGTGAGAGATGACAGACAGAGCCTCCTCTATGTGGTCCCTGTCCTCCAGGACATCACCTCGAGGTGACTTTGGACTAAAAATGCACAGACTTTGGAATAAGAAATGTTAAGGCTATCCAGGAATAATTACTAAGGTTTCATTTATTAAAATGCCATTTGTTGTTGTTGTTGTCAGCTGCCGTCGAGTTGGCCTCCAACCCATGGTGACACCACGCACAACAGGCTCGAACTGTTGTGATCCACAGGGTTTCCACTGGCTGACAGTCTGTCTGGAAGTTAGCATCAGAGAACACCAAAGCTTCCACTGGCAGACAGGTGGTGACTGTGCCTGGGCTACACCGACTGAGAGTCAAACCCAGCATGACAGGCAAGACTTCTACCTCCGAACCACCACTGCCCCCTAAAACGCATTCAGGTGCATTTTAACAGCAATGGAGCTACGGGGCAGGGATGTGGAGGAGGGACCTAACTTAAAGCTGTGGAGGGAGAGGACAAACCATTGGTTCTTCTCTGAGTCGTGTGGTAGGAAGTCAAAGCTGCGTGACCTCCCGCGAGTCACTTGCTTACTCTGGGCCTGTTTCCTCAGCTGTAAAGAAATTTGGAAATTATATATGTAAAACACCAGAAGGGTACCAGACACATGGTACATGCCAAATACATATTATTTTGTGCTAGGATTTTAACAAATATTTACTCGTTTAATCTTTACAACACTGAAGAGGTAACTGCTGTCGTTTCTCAAAAGGTGAGGAAACTGAGCTGTTAGAGCTTAGGTAACGTACCTGAGGTCACACAACCAGTTGGAGGAAGAACCCAGGCCAAGTCTGTTGTTGCTGTTAGGTGCCATGTGACAGGATAGAACTGCCCCATAGGGTTTTCTACGCAGTAATCTTTAGGGAAGCAGACCATCTGGTCTTTCTCCCAAAGAGCCACTGGGTGGGTTTGAACCAGCAACCTTTCGGTCAGCAGCCAAGCTCTTAACCGATGTCAAAGTTCCTGTTCTCTTACTCGGAAAGAAAAAGGGACAGAAAAACAAAAAATGAGTTAACGGCTGCTTTGCCAACCCCGGTACAGGGCTAAGGTATGGTAAAATGTTTAATATATAAAAATACTGTGTGAGTGTAAGATACCTGGGTATACACTGCAAGAAGATTCTGTGAAATTCCTTTAAGTTGGGCCGAAAACACAGTAGGGCTTGTCAACATCGGTACCTCCACGGTAGGAGTATCTGACCTTACTGCCATCTCGGTCTAAAACCTGAGAAATCAGCCAGGCGATTAATCGATTAATCGGCATTGCAAATTCACTCTCTGCAGCCGCCAGAGAATGGACTTCACGTCTGGGTTCCACTGTTCCCGGCCCAACGACTCCCTCGTTTAACCACCGCCTATACCCTGTGACCCCCGCCCCCCAACAGCCAGGCGCGGCGTAGACCTCCGAGGGCAGGGTTCACCCCAGCACCCTGTCTCCGCTCGGGGTTCGCCCCAGCACCCAGTCTTCCCTCGGGGTTCGCCCCAGCACCCTGTCTCCGCTCGGGGTTCGCCCCAGCACCCTGTCTCCGCTCGGGGTTCGCCCCAGCACCCTGTCTCCGCTCGGGGTTCGCCCCAGCACCCTGTCTCCGCTCGGGGTTCGCCCCAGCACCCTGTCTCCGCTCGGGGTTCGCCCCAGCACCCTGTCTCCGCTCGGGGTTCGCCCCAGCACCCTGTCTCCGCTCGGGGTTCGCCCCAGCACCCTGTCTCCGCTCGGGGTTCGCCCCAGCACCCTCAGCTCCGCGCGCTCTGCACCCTGCGGAAGGCGGCCCTCGCTCTGCTGTCACCCGGCCACCCCCGGCCGGGAGAGGGGCCGCGCAGGGTCGGGGCGAGGCCGGAGGGGCGCAGCCGGGAGCGCGGGGCAGCCGCGGCGGGGGGGGGGGGGGGGACGGCACCGGGCCAGCACACAATGGGCCGGGCGGGCCGGTGGGCCGTCGGGCCGGGCCGAGCCGGCAGGAAGGAGGGCGGCCCGGGACCCCGCGCCGCGCCACGTGGCCAGGAGAGCCACGTGGCCAGGAGAGCCCGGGGCGCAGGCCGGGCGCGGCTTGCGTGCGCGCCCCCGCGCGTGCGTGCGATTTGCGATCAGGCGGCGCGGCGGACAGCCCGGCGGCGGGGCGGGGCGGAGCGCGGGGTCCTTGGGCGCGCAGCCTGGTTCCCTCGGAGGAGACGGCAAATGGCGGACTTCGACACCTACGACGATCGGGCCTACAGCAGCTTCGGCGGCGGCAGAGGGTGAGGCGGCGGGCGCGCGGGCTGCGGCCAGGCGGCGGGTTCGGGGCTCGGGGCTCGGGCGCTCGGGGCGGCGGGCGCTCAGCTCTCCGGGGCGGGCGGGCCCAGAGCCTGGGAGGCGCCCTGAGGCCTGGGAGGCGCGGGGCCTGGAAATGGCGCGCCCGGCGGGGTCGCGGCCGTTGGGCTCCCGGGCCCTGCTCGTCGGCGCGTCCTTCGTGTGGCTGCCGCCCACCCCGGCGTGTCGCCCGCCTCGCGCCCCGTCGCCCCCTGGCAGCCGCGGCCGCGCCCCGAGGCCAAGCTCCGCTTCCGCCGCGTCCCCCGGGAGGGCGCTGC
Organism: Loxodonta africana; assembly: GCF_030014295.1. Lineage (NCBI taxonomy): Eukaryota > Metazoa > Chordata > Mammalia > Proboscidea > Elephantidae > Loxodonta > Loxodonta africana. The sequence goes on along the minus strand of NC_087353.1, from coordinate 105,615,584 downwards.
TGGGGCTCGGGGTGCAGCCGGGGTTCGGGGTGCAGCCGGGGCTCGGGGTGCCGCTGGGGCTGCCGGGGCGCTGCCGGGGTTCGGGGTGCAGCCGGGGCTGCCGGGGCGCTGCCGGGGCTCGGGGTGCAGCCGGGGCTCGGGGTGCCTCTGGGGCTCGGGGTGCAGCCGGGGCTCGGGGTGCCTCTGGGGCTCGGGGTGCCGCCTTCCCCGGGCCCGGGTCCTCCTCGCCGGCAGCCGGCTGAGGCCAGGTCGGAGGCCGAGGGGGACAGATTGGGGGCCGGAGCCCGGGAGCGGCCTGATTCACGGCGGGCGGCGGGGGAACCAACGAAAACAAATACATTGTAGCTTTTTTAAAAAAAAAACTTTTTAATCTTTCCGAGGGGTCATAGTGCCTGTTGCCAAGCACTGTGTGCGTCCTGGCAGAGAATTGTATTTCCCTCTGGTTTTCCGTTCTGACCTGCAAAGGGGATGGCATTTAGGCTCTTCCTGAGTTTGGTCAAACGCAGAAGGCTACAGTTGAAGCTCTTTCTTGACAAGAAAGACCCTTGAGTGGTGAATAAAAAGCTTAGGGCGTTTAATTCCAGGAACCTGCACTGTTGTGTGTGTGTTTTCCCCCTAATGCTCTGTTGTTGTGTGTGTTTTCCCCCTAATACAGGGTACCTCATAGAGAATTGAGAAGATGGTGTGTAAGACACCTTGCTGTTTGTCAAGGGCCCACTTGGACTTTGTAAAAGAGACAGAATGGATAACTTTCCCAGGATTAACACCCCAGTGGTACCTACTGAGGTGTCCCCTCTCCTGGGTTACAGCCCCAAACTATCTTTGTTTGGTGAAGAATGATCACTTTTAATACCTGGGTTTGGGAATGACTTAAACAAAGGCTTGTATTGGTGCAGGAGTGTAGCCAGTATCAAGCCTGACACTATAACATGGAAGTTGGGGGGTGGAGCTACCTGTTATGGTATTTCAAAGGATATTTTATTTGCTAATAAAAAAGAAATAGATGTTGGATGACTTGGAATTGTTGCCTTTGGGGTAGGTTTCTAGACACCAAATTTGTGCTTCATTCATCTTGAATCTAGTAACTAGTCATTTGGATTTTTTTTTCTCCCTCTAGTTTCAAAAAATGTTCAGTAGTACCCAGGAACTCTTCTGTGCTTAAACAGAGTGGAATTCAATTTAAGGCAGATCCAAGGGGTTTTAGTTGTAATGGGACTGGACAATAAGGTGGTCGTAATATACCGAGCCTGGGTTCTTTGTTTTGTTTTTTTAATCTTACCTTTAGACAATAAAGTCTTCTGGTAACTTTAGGAGTTGAAGTTAGACTCTCCTAAGCTTCCTAACCCTGGTGACAACTGGTTAAGAGCTAGGCTGCTAACCAAAAGGTCAGCAGTTCGAATTTACCAGCCGCTCCTTTGAAATTTTATTCTGTCCGATAGGGTCTCTATGAGTCGGAATTGACTCAGCGGCAACAGGTTTGGTTTTTTGTCTTTTCTTTTAAGCATCTTCTACACCTGACCTCCTTGGAATTTTCCATTTGGCTTTACATTCCTGTAAAAGTACATAGAAACTATTGCTCTTTCCTAAAAGTAGTTTATAAAACCTGTCGGTGATTTTGTGTGTTGACTTACGCAGTGTCTAGACTGGGTCAGGGTACCTCACAGAGGACCATAGATGGAGTGGTGTGGTCTGTGGAAAAGCACTCGTATTCTGAAGGGTCACTGTTTTTAATTTTAGGAGATCGGGAGTTATCAGTGATTGTGGTCTGAAATTTAGCGATGCAGTGTTATAGTTGACCAACCCCAAAAAATCCAAACTCTTTGCCATCGAGTAAATTCTGACTCATAGCGAACCTATAGTTGACCAAACCCTTTGCCATGGAGTAAGTTCTGACTCAAAACGACCCTATAGTTGACCAAACCCTTTGCCATGGAGTAAGTTCTGACTCATAGCGACCTTATAGTTGACCAGACCTTTGCCATCGTGTAAGTTCTGACTCATAGCAACCCTACAGTTGACCAAACCCTTTGCCATGGAGTAAGTTCTGACTCATAGCAACCCTATAGTTGACCAAACTCTTTGCCATGGAGTAAGTTCTGACTCATAGCGACCCTATAGATGACCAGACCCTTTGCCATCGAGTAAGTTCTGACTCATAGCGACCTTATAGTTGACCAGACCTTTGCCATCGAGTAAGTTCTGACTCATAGCAATCCTAGTTGACCAAACCCTTTGCCATGGAGTAAGTTCTGACTCAAAACGACCCTATAGTTGACCAAACCTTTGCCATGGAGTAAGTTCTGACTCGTAACGACCCTATAGTTGACCAAACCCTTTGCCATGGAGTAAGTTCTGACTCATAACGACCCTATAGTTGACCAAACCCTTTGCTATGAAGTAAGTTCTGACTCATAACAACCCTATAGTTGACCAAACCCTTTGCCATGGAGTAAGTTCTGACTCATGGCAACCCTATAGTTGATGAAACCAAATGAAAAAACCATTGCCGTTGAGTCAGTTCGAGTCATAGCAACCCAGGGAGTGCCTGGTAGATTCAAACTGCCAGCCTTTTGGTTAGCAGCCAAACTGTTAACCGCAGTACCACCGGGGTTTCCTGTAGTTGACCAGATACCCTTTAATGATAATTTTTTTGTTATTTGAATTATGCTGACATCAGCAAATGTCTCGGTGCTTTTGTTCGGTTGCACCCGGATACAGTGTCTGAATGTTAAAGAGTCCACCTATTCAAGGCCAGCCTTACATTGTTTTGTTTGGTACTTTTGTAAGGCGTCTTCCCCTAGTCTGAAACACCTTAAACTAGGGTCATAGGTGACCCAGGTCTGAAACGTATGGTTTTAATCAATAAGTTTACATTCCCCGTAAGTTTATTTTGTGGTAGTGTTTGATAATCAGAACAGTAGTCGGGAAGCTCTCTTGAACAGCTTGGATTTCAGATGCCTCCTTTTCTAGTCCTACACTTGGAGGCAGGTGGGATGTGCCAGCAGCCAAAGAGAACCAGGGACTTAGTTGTTGCTCAAAAGCAAATTTTCAAGAGGTGATTGTACCAGATCTTGAATGTACTTTGTTGGCAGTTTGCTAATTATTTTTTCATTTGTCATTAGTGAGTAATTGCAGCAAAGCTTTATGAGTGCTTAAAAAAAAAAAAACCCTGAGAACTAAATTGGAGCTTGGAGGTAGCAAGAGAGTTGAATTCTAGTCCTGTGGGACTGAAGCTTGTCATCTCTGCCCAAATGTAAAGGCCTATATGTTAACCCTTAGAACAGGAAGGAAAGTAGTATACAAAAATGTCACTTTGATACCAGAATTGTAAAGGTATTGAAAAGGTTATTCTGAAATCCTCTTTACCTGTCAGAGGTTACGTTTGGTTGTCGTCCTTCTTTCTTCCCTCCCCAGTGTTCCACCAACAGTTCCGTGATGACCAGTGCTTGCTTTCAATTCATTATTTTCTGTGAAAAGGCTTACTGAGAGATCTCTGGGAAGCAGTGCAGACCAACGCCCTGGCTTTGGAATCAGGCAGACCAGAGATTGAGTGTCCGCTCCGCCATGTGTTAGCTGATCTGTAGCCAGCGACTTTACCTCTCTGGGCCTCATTTCCCCAACTGTGAGGTAGAAACTCCTCTACAGAGCTGTTGGGAGAATTCAGTGAGATACTCTACTTACAACACGGTACCTCCAGTCAGTACCGAGTAGGATAGACTGGACCCATAATCTCCCTTGTTCTGCACGCTGTTCTGTTAGTTTATGCAGTCAGGTGCATTCTTGGAGCGTTCAAATAGCTTTTCGGTCAACTGAAAGGCCTCTGAGCCTCTTCTTTGGTGTTTGCTTTGTCTGTCTGGAGTTCCTGAGTGGTGCAAACAGTTAATGTGCTCAGCTGCTCATCAGAAAGTTGGAGATTCAAGCCCACCCAGAAGCCCCTCAGAAGAAAGGCCTGGCCATCTACTGGTGAGAAATCACCGCTTGAGAACCCTGTCGGTTACAGTTCTGCTCTGACACTCGTGGGGTCACCGTGAGTCAGGACCAGCTTGATGGCAGCTGGCGCTGATGTACTTCATCTAGAACAGCAAATCACAGACTTTGTGGGCTCAGAACTCGTTACCCTCTTAACATTAGTGAGTACCCCCAAAGACCTTTTTTTTCTCTCTTTATTTCTTTAATTTTATTGTGGTTTAGGTGAAAGTTTACAGCACATGTTAGTTTCTCATTTCAAAAATATATATGCAAATTGTTTTGTGACATTGGTTGCAGTCCCCACAGTGTGTTAGCGCTCTCCCCCTTTCCATGGGTTTTCCATGTCCATTTGTCTAGGTTTCCTGTCCCTTCCTTCTCGTCTTGCCTTTGGACAAGAGTTGCCCGTTTGGTCCCAAGCACTTGATTGAACTAAGGAGTGCGTTCCTCACGTGTGTGATTGTTTGTTTTATGGGCCTGTCTCATCTTTGGCTTAGAAGTGGGCTTTGGGAGTGGCTGAGACCTTACTGAAAAACTTTTCTTACTGTTCTATTAAAATCCATTGATAATAACTTCCACTTCGAATGGAAGTTTTGCAAATCGATGCATTGGTCATTTGGGAAAAATTAGCCCGCTGAATTATTCTGGCTTTCCAAAGGTCGACACATTTTATCATACCATATCAGGGCATCCAGGGGCCGTATCTCGGGGGTTCCTCTAGTCTCTGTCATACTAATAAGTCTGGTCTTTTTTTGTGAATTTGAATTTTGTTCTACATTTGTTCTCCTGTTTTGTTCCCTGTCATGGTCCCTGTCAGAGAGTTCTGTGGTGGTAGCTGGGTACCATCTAGTTCTTCTGGGCTGGGGCTGTTGAAGGCTGTGGTTCATGTGGTCCTTTAGTCCTTTGGGCTAATATTGTCCTTGTGTATTTCGTTTTCTTCATTCTCCTTTGCTCCAGAGGGCATGGGACCATTATGTAGATGGCCACTTACAAGATGTTAAGACCCCAGATGCTACTCACCAAAGTAGGATGTAGAACATAAGTTTTATGAGCTGTATTGTGCCGGTTGACCTAGATATCTTCCAAGACACAGTCCCCAGCCCTCAGGCCTAGCAACTGGGTTGCTCAAGGTGTTTGGATGTGTCTGGGAAGCTTCTGTGACTTTGCTTGGTCAGGTTGTGCTGGCTTCCCCTATGATGTGTGTTGTCTTTCCCTTCACCAAAGTTGATACTTGTCCTCTGTCTAGTTACTCATTTCCTCTCCCCAGAGCTTTTTTTCAAATACACTATATCTGAATATTTACCTTATTAGAAATTAAAACTAAGGATTTTTTAAAAAACATAAAAAACTTATTTTCCAAGACAAGCAATGTTCAGCCAGAATAATGTCACTGTTTTACATTCTACAAACTCTTAAAATACCTGGCCTGCTTAGGAGAAGACAGCTGATTTCTCATCACTGCCTTTGTATCCACTTTTTGCTGTTTATGTGTTGGAAAGTGAAGGAATGTTTTAACAGCCTTTTCAGGTGAGTGTGAATATTCTTTTATTCACCAAAACTCTGACAAGTGGTACTTTCTTTAAAGGTTAGTTGCATTGTGGATTCTGAGACCTTACTGAAGAACTTTTCTTACTGTTCTGTTAAAATCCATTGATAATAACTTCCACTTCAAATGGAAGTTTTGCAAATCGATGCATTGGTCATTTGGGAAAAATTAGCCCGCTGAATTATTCTGGCTTTCCAAAGGTCGACACATTTTATCATACCGTATCAAAACCACATTCACTAATCTCACCTCCAGTTTCACCAGACAAGTCTTTGAATATTGGGAAGCTGTCAAGTTTATGTTGATGAATAAAAGTTTTCAGAAATTCAAATTTTTGCTTAAAAGCTCAGATTTTATCATTGACAATGAATACTATTGTTTCCTTGAAATGACAGGCTTACTTAATTCATTTTCAAAAAAGTGTCCACCTAATACCCAAGTCTGAAGACTAGTTTGTCAGCACTTTCAGTTAAAAATAGTGTTCCATGAAAAGAGCGTAGTTCAGCTTACAGCTCAGCTGTGTGAGTGCTTTGCCTGGAGCCAGCCGAGTGTGCAGCAGGAGCGCCTTATGTGTGCCACCTGTTTCGTAACATGGACTATTTAAAAAGCATGTATTCAGTGGATCAGGATTTAACAAAATTAATAATTTTTACTGCTTCATCAAGGACAGTTTTAACTGACATTGGCTTTAAAAAAACAAACACTGATGGTGTCTGGTGGTGAAGAATACGATGAGTGGTGGGGTTTGGTGCCACTGCCCAGATTCGAGCCGAGTCCAGTTGCAGGATCAGTGTCAGCCTCTGCTAAGTCTGGGGTGTTGTGATCTGTTCTGGAACGGTATTTTAAGATGTCAACAAACTAGAGCCTGTAAAAAAGAGAGTCAGGATGGTAAGCTCTGGAAACTTCATACATAAACTCATTGCTGCCCAGTCGGTTCCGACTCACAGCGACTCTGTAGGACAGAGCAGAACTGCCCCACAGGGTTTCCAAAGCTGTAAATCTTCAGGGAAGCAGACTGCGGAGCTGCCAATGGGTTCCAACTGCCCACCTTTCAGTAGGCAGCTGAGTGCTTAACCAGGGGCCACAAGGTGCTTTTACTTGGTAATAATGTATCAGTGTTGGCTCCTCAGTTGTAACAAATGTAGCACACTAGTGTAAGATGCTAACAACGGAAACTGCAGTGGAGGTGGGCGTATGGGAGCTCTGTGCTTAACCTGCTCAAGTTTTCTCCAAATCTAAAAGTGTTCTAAAAAAAGTCTATTAATAAAGTTTGAAAAAATAGTTATCTATTAGTATTTTAAAAAAGGAAAACAAAGCTAGTCTTGCCTACATAAGAGGGGAAAAACCCAAAAGGAATGGGTCTATTACTTGGTTTTACATGCTTGTTATGTGCAAACATTTTGTTTTATTTTTGTGATCGGTTTTATTTTTTATAGTATAAAATGGTTTTTATGAAATAAGAATTTGACTTTAGAGAATTTAACCTTTTTTTATTATTATCCACAAACGAATTAGGTTACAAATTGACCATCGGTTTCTTTCTTTTCTTTGATTTTTTTAAAGTACGTTTACTGAATTTTGTCTTTGTTGCCACCTGCCTTTTATTGTTACAAAGGGAGTCTTACTGAGATTTTGTGTAGGATCTAGGGGGTGCCACATTTCAAATGATACATGCTAGTAAGTGTTTCTGGTGGTACTTGTAAGACTCAAGTTGTTGAGCAGCAGAGGGAGAGAGGGACTGCCTGGTGTTGCAGATGCCATGGGAAGAGCCTCGTCCTCGCTAGTCCGTGTGCCTCGACCTCTGAAGGGTGGTGGAGTGCAATAGTGTTTAAATTCAGTGTCGTTTCTAATGCATCTAGAAATAGCCCAAAAGTCTTTTACAAAAATGTTCTAGTTACAGCATGTGTCCTTCATTTTTTTCATTATCTTTGCACGTTGGAAATAAGCCTTGAGCATCTCATGTTCTGTTTCATCTGTGTTCTGAATCTAATCTCAGCCCTAGTAATGTCTACTCTTCTCTTTTGTTTCTTTTCTGGTCGCTCTGCCTCTGTTCGCCTTGCTCCTGAATGTCTTTGCTAAGTCACGTGTAATGGTCTTCAGAGTTCAGTGCTTCCCTGTCTGCTGTCTGGACAGTAGAGCCTAAGTTCCTATTGCTGCTGTACCCTTTGGTCAGACCGTCCCTCAGCGGTTCCTCTATGGAGAGGCTGCTCAGCACGGTCCTAAATTTTCTGCAGTCTTTTGCTTGTGGTGTGATTTCTTATGCGCAGATACCTTGACCCCGAGGTTAAATAATCAGCTCCTGAGGTGTGACTGGGCCTGAGGTTTGCACTCGACGCTACCATGCCCTGAACTTTATAGATAATTCCCGTATTTGAGTGAAGAAAAGTGATTCGTAAGGGATTTTGATCATACTTGGAGCTAAAAGTTGGACTCCTAAGGTTGATAGTTGGATTTCCTAAATTACTGTGTAATTTATTACTTTAAAACGTTCACATATTGTTTTCTAAGATCAACAGACTGTCCCCGAGGGATGGTGAGAAGCAGTAACAAGCCAGGGAGGCTCCCTGCTCAGTGGTGGGGGTAATATGGCCTGAGTCCACAGCACAGACCCTGAGTTTGGGTTCCCGTTCTGAACTGGGCTTTGGAGAGGAGGACTGGTCTGCACAGACCTGCGACCTGCAGTTTTTTTTACCAGTTTCCTGTTCTGCCTTCTCAGGCTGCCTGTCCACGTGCTTCTGCGTGAACAGGGTAACCTCAAGCATTGTTCACTTCTACCCATCAACACCTTAGAATTGTTATTAAGCCTTTATGTAGCACTCAGTACTCATGAAGTGCTTTTATGGTCAATGTTAAAGTCTTTATAAAGGCTTGAAATATTTATACAATAACAGACAAGAAAACGGGAGGCACAGAGGTCGTGCACCAAGCCAGCTCATGTGTCAAATGTGTGCCCCCCCCCGCCATGTGCTATATGAACCTGGTTTAGGAAGTGTTTTTATGCAACCCAGTTTATTTGTTCAGAATATAGAGCCGTGTCCACTCCTGACCCCCCCCCCCACATTTCAAATCTAATGTCAGATTTAATAGGAATTTGAGCTCAGAGTTTTCTGAGTTTTGACTCATAATTAATAGGTGGATAATAGGGTTGTATCATGCTACTATATACATTTGCTCTGCAGGGCTTGTCTTACCCACCCTTGTCTCCAGTTTCTGACACAGGGTACACTTCACAAATGTTAGCATGAAGACATCGAAATGTACCTAGATGGCCCCAACCCTACTGCTCCATGAAAATCTAAAAATCACTTAAGTCCTAGGACTGGCAAATCAGGTAGGATAGTGTTCATGGCTGTTTTATATTATATGTGCTCTGGAATTACATTACCAGTTAACTGCTGGGTACTTTCACTTGGTAATTGGCTAGCTTTTGAAATATTACTTGCCTAAAACGGGATTGTTTCTATCTTTCCTGAAGCAAGAAAGCAGGCTCCCTGTCCTGTTGCATTTTTATCAGTGCCCGATCAGGTTGTCTTTGCATTCACCTGGGCAGCAGCCTACGTCCACGTCAAGGATCTCCTTGCCCTTTTACTCAGTCAAGAGTCAGGCCTGACATCTTTTCAGCCCTCCCTCTAGCACCCTCCCTAAGTTCTCACGTAAATCTTAAAAGTCACTGTAGCTTTTTGCTTTTTTGCATGTGTGTCTACGCACGCACATAGTTATATATGATTTATATGTGTTACTCAATTAAATGTTGAATAAATGAATATAAAGTAGGGGTTTTTAATTATAATTCATCCTTTGTGCACTGACAGTCTTCCAAATGTTTGTACTAAATCTCTATATATTTAGTATACACTACCAAAGAGTATCTTATTGAAAATATTTTTGGTTTTATGGTTGTGGAGCTAAGAATAAGGGAGTTTTATTGTAAAGGACTCATTTAAGGTCGCTATGAGTCAGAATCGACTCCACAGCACTGGGTTTTTTTTTTTTTATTATTCCAAAGGATATTGAAATGCAAATAAATCACATTTACTTACTTGATTGGAGAGCTAGGGAAGCAGGAATAAGTGGGATACAAATCACTAGTAATCTGTCTCTCTGATGTTCTTAGAATAAAGCAGGACATCTTGTCGGCAAGTAGCAGGATTCTAAATTAGTAAATTTAAAAATTTTACCCATGTAAGAATCACCATGGCCTGGTCCCTCTGTTTTAGAAAAATATCATTTTAAGTAGTGATATTATTCACTATCAGATATTTGAGATAGCTGGAGTTTATCAGAGGAAGGTATGACAGTTCCTTATGGTATTCTAGCAGTATCCAGATAGAAAATCAAATTGCTTTCCAAGACTTTTTTAAATGACATTTCCCCAGAAAAGAGGATGACTGAACAGGTCTTTGTTGTGAGGGGACTTTCTGTTTTTAAGTGTACCTGTGTGAGATACTCTTTAAACTGGAGCCAAAACTAGCTCCTGAGGTCACCTTGTAGCTAAACAACAGATTGGCTAACAAAATAAAGACTATCACCCATGAATACTGTGCTCCTTTAAAAGATTGTCTGTATGAGGCCAAACGGTCAACAATTACTTTAAAACAAGAGAATGTAAGGGGGCAGGGAGACTAGATTAATGGGAACAGAACCATCAGAAGGCCATGAGGATGTTCACACATTGTGAAGAATATAACCAGTCTCACTGAACCAGTCTTGTAGAAATTGTTGAATGGGAGCCTAAACTGTATAAACCTTCACCGAAAACACAGTTAAAAAAAAAAAATTTTTTTTTTTTTTTTAAGTTATCTTTGGGGTGATAATTTGAGGTCATGTGAGTATCTTGTTCCCTCCTCTGGGTGGACCCAGCCACCCTTCTGGTTAGCAGCAGAGCACTGTAACTGCACCACTCAGTGTGCAAGAAGGTGAGTAACCCCTCAAGGCCACGTGGCTAGGAAACGGCAGAGCTGGCATTTAACCCAGTAGCTCTGCAAATTAACACTGGCCTGGTGGAGTCAAAGTCCTGCCTTTGCCACTTTTTAGCTATGTAACCGCTGACAAATAACTGTTATAGTTCAGGAATGACGTTGAGGTTTAAATGGGTTAGGAATACGCACTGTACATTTTCAGGACCTCGTGAAGTAGTCTGTGAGGAGTATTATTTAGATGACACTTGCTGAACCAAGTCTAAATGTTCATTAGACCATCCTTCTCACCCATAACCAGACAGTAGAGGAAATTAGTTGTACTGTGAGTGTGTTGAACTCCAGCCGCTTCAGTAACCACTCATTTGAACACGGTCAGAGTTCACAGGACTGCCTTGTTCTCCTGGGTCGTGCAGATATCCCGACTCTGACAGGTGCCATCTCACCACTTTTCTGTCACCCTCTATTGGTGGACAATATTTGAGTTTTCCTTCTCTGGCAGATTTCGGCTTTTGCAGGTTTTATTATATAATGCATTCCTTCAGGACAGGCGACTTCTGTATATTACTGGGTGTGGGGGTGGGTATCTGCTCAGGTTTTAGAATATTAACACTTTGCAAATACTAATTCTAATGAATAGGAGGGAACCTATTGTCTTAGGATATGTTTGAATTTGGTTTTGCAGAGGAAAAGTTAATTTACATTCTTTATGCATCTTGGAGGACGTTGCTTTCACCATGTTTCATAATCTTTGTAATTTCAGAAAAATGTCAGTGTGTGCTATTGGGTAATAAACCAAAGCTGAACCCTTCACCTGCGGTGCTGGGCCGGGAGCCCACCGCAGACCTAAATGCTGTCTGTCTGTCCTCTCAGGTCCCGTGGCAGCGCTGGTGGCCATGGTTCCCGTAGCCAGAAGGAGCTGCCCACAGAGCCCCCCTACACAGCGTATGTGGGAAACCTGCCCTTTAACACAGTTCAGGGCGACATAGACGCCATCTTTAAGGATCTCAGCATAAGGAGTGTACGGCTAGTCAGGGACAAAGACACAGACAAATTTAAAGGTGAGTGTGGGGGACATCTTCCTATACGTTACTGTGAAGGTGGGTCTGAGAGCCAGAATGTGTTAGTGAACCAGAGGACTCTCATCACAAAAGTGGTGTAAATACTTGCCTGGTCCGAGGAGCTGAAATAACGATAGATCTTTAACTCCTACATCTCCGGTTTCACTTGGGCAGAAAATGTTTAACAGGTACCTAGTTTGTAGAAACGTGTGGCATATGCCCAAGCAAATACTGCTCTGTGCCTAGCCTGTATAGCAGTTCTGTCTGTGCCAGCAGAAGAGACAGATAAAACTGAGGACTTTTAAAGGTGTGTTTTACTTTGGCAGGCACACACGTTTCTCTTGATAGTTTTCCTGTTATCTAGTTGTTTACTGTAAAATGCAGAAGATAATCTAAAGTGTTGTCACTCTCTACTCGTGACTGCAGAGCATGTATTTCTGGGGTGGGTGGCTCAGATTACGGGTACAGTGACAGTGTTTGTAGGTGGCCTCCTAGGGCACTTGAGCAGAAGGGGAGTGAGAATGAAGGCTCAGATGAACGTTGTCCCTGGTATTTAAGTGCGTGCCGCAAGGCACAGGACGTTGGGTTTGCCTTATTCTCCCAAAGGACATCCGTGGAAAGTACAGGGACTTCTGACAGGGCGTGCCCAAGGAGTGGAGCCCACATTGCTCACCTGAGTGGTTTTGCTTGTAGGTGGTAGGTATTCTTGTCTTTCTGAGGGTTTGTTTTTACTTTAGAAGCCCGTGTATAGCAAGTGAGCAATACGTCAGCTAAGCTTATGAAAGTAGGTTCTGCCCCGTTGGCCTGCCGGCAGGTGCGGAGCTAAACAAGTAGCAGCAGGTTTGGAGTTGTCTTCTGCGGAGGGTGAGCAAGAAGACTTTGGTCCTGCGTTCAGTGCACTTACGATCTACTAGGCCTTGGCGAGAAAATGTAATCGTGACGCAGGCGGATGAATGCTCCGGGCAGGAAGGGATACAGGGGGCAGGGTGAGCATATGGGGCAGGGGCGGCTCATAACCCAGGTTAGGGTTCAGACAGGAGGACAGGACTTCCTGTCAGACAGGAGGAGGCTTGAGGCTAAACAGAGGACGAGTAAGAGGAACGAATGTGGACAGGAGTGTTCCAGGCAGGGGAGCAGCTTATTCTGAGCTTAGAGATGAGAGAAGGGGCAGACCTCTGCCCGGAATTCTCTCCTCCCTCCCCGGCTTCTAAGCTACGTCAGAACTCAGTGTCGGGAAAATATGTTGTCAGTGGTACCTGCTTGGATCTTGGCCATCTGTCTTTTAATAACAACTAGGGGAGGCTGTCCTTTTTGCTCAGGGTCTATTTTTGAACTTTGTAAAGCCAATCTTAAATCTACTACCTGAGTATTACAGACACTTTCAGACTCTTCCTTCAAAGCACTTTAGTTACTGAATTTGACGTCTGTTTTGAAGCCCCAGTTAGGTTAGATTAGAGAAAGTCATTTGGAAGTCAGAACTGAGAGCTCTGCAGTGCCCCAGAAAGGTTTTAATAGTGTGGTAAACACATAGAGAAGAGAGCTTTATGAAAATATAGCTGCCATTTCAGTGCCCGTTTGTTTAGCACTTTATCACAGAAGTTCTGTTTATTGAAAAGTAAAATATGTTCTTTCAGACTCAAAAACGGTAGTTCTAATGTGGGGAAAACTGTATGAATAGGCAGCCCACCATACCCTTATCCCAGAAGCACTTGAATCGGGGCTTTCTTTTCTCCCTTCCAGGATTCTGCTATGTAGAATTTGATGAGGTGGATTCCCTTAAGGAAGCTTTGACCTACGACGGCGCAGTAAGTATCCTCAGGTTTCTCAGTCATGGTAGCAGTTGGGACGTTTTTTCTTGCCAGTACTTACACTGTTTTCCCCTTATTAGCTGTTGGGTGATCGGTCACTTCGTGTGGACATTGCAGAAGGCAGAAAACAAGATAAAGGTGGCTTTGGCTTCAGGAAAGGTGGACCAGACGACAGAGGTGATTGGTGCTTCTAACATTGAACATGAACACTTGCCGTGCACCCACAGATGACAACTCTCGAAAGTTACTTGTAGGACTCCACCTCATAGGCCTGAGAGGTTTTTGTGAGCTTTTAAAAATGTGCATAATGTCCTAGAAAGAATAGATGATTTCTGCAGGCCTGCTGTTTTTTTCCTCTTGACAGCAGAAACTCTTTAATGACTCCACTGACTTCCCATCACGTGACTTGTACATCTTCCAAATGAATTTTCCCTTGTTTGTGCCTCAGGGTAATGATACGACCTCGACTGTATCTTTTCCGTGTGTCCGCAGGAATGAGTGGCTCTCGAGAATCTAGAGGCAGATGGGGTTCCCGGGATGACTCAGTTCCGGTGTTGGTACTCACAGTGTCGCCACTTTCCTTTTTTCCAGCAGACTTGCTGCTAATGCACATTTCTTGTGAGTGGCCCACCTGGCCGGACTACTTCTCTAGTCCTTTCACGAAATCAAACTTTCCTGATGGTGCCCAGGCATGCAAGTAAGGCTGTGTTAGACCCTAATGTTTTGGGTAGAACTTGAAAGTGACCCATGGGCAATAAGACTGAGCCACCTCGCCCAGGTGCCTTTCCTCAGCTACTGCTCCTCTTAGGTTTGTTGCCTTTTCCTCATTCAGTATCTTTCTCAGGACCTAGCCCAGGGGTACTCCTTGGTGTGGTTTTGTGTACTGCACAATGTGAATACCATTGCTTCCAGCAGTAGTACAGTGGTTCTGGAAGCTTCTAGAACGCCTCGTAGCTGGTTCCCAAGGTGGTAAAGGTAGTCCTGCTGGCCTGTTTTTTTCTCAGGGGCAGTAGATTTGATTCCCATAATGGTAGACCTGTCTTCTTTCCCTTCCCTTTTCTTAACCAGCCAAGTCCCCCTTTGGTGCCCCCATGGCTTGCTGAGGATGTCAGTTTGCATGTCAGGCCTCGGCCTTAAAGGGTTGGTCTCCTAAGAATTCGTTAACCTCTAATGTGTATTTTCTTTTTAATTAAAACAATTTGTATGCAACCCTGGTGGCCTAGTGGCTAAGTGCTACGGCTGCTAACCAAAGGGTCGGCAGTTCACATCCGCCAGGTGCTCCTTGGAAACTCTATGGGGCAGTTCTACTCTGTCCTATAGGGTTTCTCTGAGTCGGAATCGACTTGACAGCCCTGGGTTTTTGGGTTTTGTATACATGGCAAAAATGTCAGATCTTACAGAAAGGTAGAAAATGGAAAAAGTCTGTTTCTTTCCCACAAACTCGATTCTCTCTGCAACCCCTGCGATATAAGACAAGTGTCAGGATTGTCTGTCCTGCAGTCCCCAGTTCCCATGCCCCCTGTCGCCCCCACCCTCCCTGACAGAACAGAATTTGGTGTAAAGTGATTGGTAAGTCAGGAAAAGGCTGGTGCAAGGCATCTTGTGAGTCTAGAATTTTTTTTAATTCATTTCCAGTACTGCCTTAGCTAAGCAGATGCGTAATTATCTGTTGAATAATTTAATTCTTAAAAGTCCTATAGCCAATCAGAAATGAACTTATAAAAGTATAGTATAATCCTACAAACCTGTGATTTTATGTATAAACTAGTCTCTCATTGAAACATGCAGCAAACAAATGTGTCCTCAAAGCCAACCCCAGTGGAGTGGAGTAGTGGATCAGCGAGTATTGGTGTTCGACCCACCAGTTTCGTAGGCTTTGGTGCTGCAGAAACCACACGGTGCGCTCAGAGGTCAGGAGCTGTGGAAGTGAACCTTGGTGATAAGGCCTTCCTGCCATCGGCTTAGCTCAGTGAACGTAGCCACGGAGACTGCCTTAAAATGTGAACTTCAGTGTTTTGGTGACTTCTAAAACCAAAAGTGTTCTGTTCTAGGTAGAGTAATGCCTAGTTTGATGTCTTATACATTATTTGTGAAAATGGATCTTTTTATTTTTTAGAAGAGTGATACTAATATTTAAAATGATACATGCTTGTTAAGAAAAAAAATTCAAGCAGTGCAGGAAAGTATGAAGGAGAATGCAGATTTAATAATCTCACCACCATTGTGTTAACTAAACTTTGTAGCAAAAACTGAAAAGATTCTCAAACGGTGGGCTTCTTAGAAGCCATCAAAAGACTTGATATAAGATACTTACGGATGTCAGAGCTTGCTTTTCCCGCCTAGTCTCCCCAGAGATAATATCGTAAGGTGTTTGGAAATGACGCTGTCACTTGAGATTAATGTTCGCTGATTTTTTTCCCAGTGTGGGACCGAGCTTGCTTTATGCCAAACTTCAGTAGTAAAAGCTTATTTGATCTCATATTAAAACGGAGTAACTGTACTTCCATACTCAAGTGGAAAGGTACCGTTCACAGTTTAAAATAGTTTGAGGGAAATGTTGGGTTAAATGTTTGAATCTTCATTTTGTTTAATGAACTGTAGAAGGTCTAGTTATTAACAGACTTCCTGAACAATCTCATACTTGACTGTAGGCATCCAAACATGTTTTCATCCAAAGCAGTGCTCCTGTTGGTCCACATCTTTTTAGAATTCTTTTCATTACTTGTTTTGTTAAAATTGATACTGGTTCAGCGCAGTCTCTGAATTGGGTTCCTCATCACTTGATCTGTTTCCACACACCTTGCCACCCCCGTGTTGGAGAAACAGGGAAGGGTAGACAGGCTCTGAGGGGCTTCTCAAAGATGAGTTCCTAAAAACTTTTCTATATTGGCACCATCTTTGCAGTAAGTAAAAGTAGTCGTCTTTGAGAACTAATTTTAAAGGAGGGAACGCGTTTGTTAAGTTACTGTCTTTATTTCTTTAAGTTGGTTTACTGAAAGCTCACTGTAATAGGCTGTGCTGTTAGAAGTTAATCAGCTTGACATCCTTCCTCTCCCATGGAAGATTCTCACTTAAATACAAAACTAAAGCCTAAACTCCTGAAAATCCGTGAGGAAGTATTCTTCCTTCACCCCCTGATGAGAAGTGCAACTTACTCTCAACATTTCTAAATGAAACGCAGTTTACTTCTTTCACAGTTTGAGCAGATGTGTGAGTGAGCGCAGAGAGGAGGCGCAGAGGGGTCTGAGGCACTCCTGCCCTCCATAGGCCCCCTCTGAAGCGGGTGCGCTTACGTGGATAACTGCTTCGTTTCCCGCACAGGTGCTTTGATTTTAGAATGGTCCACGCCTGAAAAGCAGCAGAAACAGGAAAATGGGAAGTGTCACCTAGAGGTGACTTCATATTTTTATTTCGTCTTCATAGCTAACTTTTCGTGTGATTTTGTGTTGTAAATTGTAAATGCTTCTAAATTTCAGGTTTCTCTTTTTCAATAACTGTAGATTTATGTTAGAAAACAGCATAGAGCCTGCTTGGAGGGTTTGTTTGTTCTCTTTGACGCTGTGTTAGAACGTACTCTCCTGTCGTAGTTGTCCACTCTTGGCTGCGAGCTAAGAATTTCAACAGCAGTTCATTGTATTTTTCTCTCCTAAGATTCTGATTGTTTTTTTACTTAAAGAGCCTGTTAGTGTTGTAATTGCCCAGCAGGTTCACATTTGGACCCATTTTCAGTGCGTTTTCTTTATGTTGGAAAAACTTCAGATTTTGGACAAGCTAACGAATTTAAAAGAAATTAAACTCAAACAGTTCTCAGAATACTGTGTAAGCATCTTTGAGACAGTAGTTTAAAAATCATTCGGTGTCGTCTTCCTTCTTCAGGCTTCAGGGATGACTTCTTAGGAGGCAGGGGAGGGAGTCGCCCCGGTGACCGGCGGACAGGCCCTCCGATGGGGAGTCGTTTTCGAGACGGCCCTCCCCTTCGTGGATCCAATATGGATTTCAGAGAACCCACAGAAGGTATGGCAATAGCTTGGAAGTTGATAACGTTGACTTCACCCCACAGAACTCAGTCGCCTTCATGTACATCCAGCGTTTACAGTAGACGGCCCTCTTGGTCCTAAGTGGAACGTCGGCTGCTTTTCGTCCATTGCCAGCTGTTGGGACAGTCGTTCCTCGAGGCTGTTAATGTTAGAACTTGGGCTGGGTTGTTGAGATCAGCATCGTGTTGCTCATTCTGCCTGAGTGGGGCTTGGGATCCATTTTTTACAAACCTTGTTTTTTCTCCCCCAGAGGAAAGAGCACAGAGACCACGACTTCAGCTTAAACCTCGAACAGTCGCAACACCCCTCAATCAAGTAGCCAACCCCAACTCTGCTATCTTCGGGGGAGCCAGGCCCAGAGAGGAAGTCGTTCACAAAGAGCAAGAATGAGCCTGCGGTTGGGAGGGAATGGGGTGTGGGGGAGAGTCAGACAGGACCGCGGCCTGGCCAGCCCTCTGAACTGGCCACCCTGCAGTTACCGTTCCTGCGCCTGACATTTGTCCTCCTTTCTTACAGCGGAAACTCAGAGCTTGTGAATGCATGTCAGCTGTTAACAAGTGGTTTTTAGTACATCCTTGGCTTTGCTCTGTCTATCTAGTGCCTGCTTTGTGCTTTTTTTTTTTCCCCCTACCACCTCTTGCCCATTTTTCCTTCTGTCCCTTTTTCTTCTGACTTCCTCACAGCACATGGTTTTCTGTAGAGGAGTGAAGGCAGCCAGCATTTGGGAGGAGCTCTTTGGGTTGAGGTGCTGCTTCATCTTTCTCCTTGGTTTCTCTTTTTTACTTTAGATGCACTGGCCAGATTCCAGTCATCCCCTTTGGTTTTCCTCAGTGCTTCTCTTCTGACCTGCATGTCGAGTTCTGTATTGCTGTGACTTCCAAGGAAAAAATCAGAAAAGAAGTCACTGAAAAAGTGAATAGCATCTTGGTTTTATTCAGATCAGCATAGAGAATCTGAGGCACCTTGTTTTAAAAACAAGAAAAAATAATTTGTCGATGCCTCACCGATTCCTGCCTGTCCCCACTTCTCTGTGGTCTTGTCTCCACGGCCCCTGCCCACGTGGATTATTCAAGCAAAATAGGCTCAGATTTCAAAAGGTGAAGCCTGAAAAAGAGTGTTGTGAGATGTTGGTGGGCATTCACATGGAGGATGGGTTGAATGTGCTCATGGGCTCACAGTTTCTTTATGGTAGCCCTTCAGACTGCGGTCCAGGCTAGTGATTTCTTTCACCGGGCGGATGTGTTTGAGGGCTCCTCCCTCTGGCCACATGTAAACAGACTGCCTTCTTGTCCCATTTCCTCTGGGTTGAGGCACTGTGGGGGTCAGGTGTTGGTGGTAGAGCTGTGCTGGGCTGACCATAAAGTCCTTACATTGCTTTTCCCAAATCCATGTAGTCTGTGTGTTGGCGTCTGTCTCTTGTGTTTATCTTTTACCCCGTGTAACATAACGAGAAGTGTACGTCCCACCACCCCTTAAATTTGTAGTAAAAATGGAATAGAATCTGGCACTTTATTTCACTTGATGAATTGAAAATTTCACTATGCAGAGTTATCGAGAACCTTAAAATAGCTTCCAGGTGGCTGCAAATGACAGCCTTGCTCCTCGTCTTCGGGGCCGAATTTATTATCCTCATGTATGGTGTTTTCAGCACTTGTCTGTGGATTGGGGGTTAGGCAGTTGTTTTTGAGCTTGAATACCTCTGTGAACTACATAAACATTCTTTAACCCCCAAATCCCAGCCTGTCCCATTGGGAGCAGTTCAGGGTCCGCCAGCAGCTAGAGTCCTAGGGAAAGAGACCCTGGCCAGCATGGGAGGGGCGGGGGAGTGCCAAGGGGTAGCCTGGCCTGTGCAGTGCAGTGTGCTTAGGGAGTAGTCCACGCCAACCCTCCAGCCCGGGCTTCTACTGTGTCTTTGTTCCAAGGTCTCAGCAGTTTACAGAACTCGCCTTCCTTGCCTCTACCTGTCCTGTCTGCTTCCGAGATAAGAACCATTTGTAACACCAACACTTAATGTAGAAAGACATGCATTATGTGGTTGTAATCAAACCCGATGCTTTCAGACGACCTCCTTACATCTTCAATGTGGAAAAGATTAAGAACAAAACAAATCATCTAAACTGCTGGGCGACCCAGCTGACTTTTAAATGTAAGAACAGGATTCCAAACACTTAACACATTCAGCTATATGACAGAAAGTAAATCTATGGATATGGTATTTTGTGAATGATCTTTTAAATAAAAGAAAACCTTACGTAATAGTTAATGCCTGTCTTTGATTTTTTAGTTCTTTTTTAGCTGCTCATGAAATTAAAGTCAATTTCAAATTTGGATAGCAGCATACAAATTGAGAAGTGTGTGCTGTAGTTTAAATGAAAAAAGCATCTTGCTTTTGAAAGTTACAAATTTAGTGAGAGATTATTTTAGGCGCTAGTGATTAGAAATATGGTGCTAAACGCCCCCCCCACCCCCCACCCCCCACCGCCCCCCATTTCCTAAAAATGTGATTTTCCTATCCAGAACAGTCTGGAGCCGTTTTGGGTTAGGTAAATGGATGTAATTTTTTACATAATGTGTACCTACTTTTAGCAACTGCTTGTTTTGAAGGGATTTTAGGTGGTCTCCATGCCAGGGAGCTGGGCTGCTTCACCACAGGCCCGTTGTTTGCTTCTGTGAAGCGCCGCTGCTGGGTGCTTGCAGTCTGGCTTGTTTCTCTAACCACTTTTGTAGGCAAAGAAAGACCAAACAGATGGGAAAGATGCAGAGTCTGAGGTGTGTTTGGGAGAGAGCTGGCTGTCGGGGAGGGCTGTGAGCTCACTGGCCCTGTGCAGAACCTGCTTCCCTGAGGTAGGGGTGCCGTTGAGCGGGGAGGGGTGCTGCTGAGGTCAGGACGTGGAGTAGCAGTTTACTTCGACTGCTCCCTGGCTGAATGTTGTGGAAAGGACTTTTGAAGCTTCTGGTGTTCCTTTTGGGAGGAGAAATTCCTAAGACTAAAAAGCTCTTCTACTCTAAGTTGAGCTGAGACTTTGTCTTCTGTAGAAGTGTCCTGGGGATGGCTAGCCAGAGGCGTGAAGTCTAGCTCAGTGAGACTTTTTTCCAAGGGTCTGTTGGATTCCATCTTGGGAGGGCCTGTGAAATGGTCGAATGTTTAAAAGGGTCCACTAGGTCTACCAGTAATCAGAGGTTTCCGTAGGACTGAAATGAAGCTCTCGTGTGTGGCTCTCCCCGTCGCCCCCTAGTGTTGCAATTTTAGAATGGCTGCTTCTCATAAGCACCTGTTCCTTGGTGTGGACCATGGTTTACGCAAACAGTACTCAACCTCTGCGTTTGCTGGTAACCACTCCTTTCCCCCATGAGCTATTTTTGTAAGTGCCTCTATGCCTTTTTTTTTTTTAATTCTCTTTCTTTAAAAGATTGGCATAGTGGTACTTATTCCATGAGGGAAGGAGCAATTGGCAAACAAACATAGAAGGTGCACATTTTCTGTGTAAAAATACGGTAGATATTTACAGAACACTGTTTTAGTACCTACCTCCCATCTAAGTAACTGAGTAAAGGGGCGTACGTCTTTCCCCAAATAAGCACCGGAATGAATAGGGTCGTTTTCATTACAGTTTGTGCCAACTGTGTCATTGTTCCAGAGGTGGGTCGCAGCAGATGGTCAATACCAGGGTTCTCTCTGGCATTCTTCAGCTTAACATCAGAGAAACCAAACCAGTGTAGCGAAGGTCCCTTTGTTGTTGTTGAGAACATACACAGCAAAGCATACACCAGTCTGGCAGTTTCTGCGTGTACAGTTCAGTGACACTGATGACATTCTTCTAGTTGTGCAACCATTCTCATCCTCTTCCGGATCGTCCCCCCGCATTAACATAAACTCACTGCCCCTTAAGGTTCCCGTCTGATCTTCTGAGTTGCTGTTGTCAGCTTGATCCCATATAGTTCGGTCTTAAAAGTGCATGATGTTCAAAAGAGGCGTTATGAGTTAAGCCTAACTGCTGTTTGGCTTTAAGACTTCCAGGATATCTTTGGTTTAAGGTTTAAAGATCATCTTAGGGCAGTAGTTTTGGAAATTCATCCAGCCTCCATGGCTCCAGAAGGTCTAGTCTCTGAAAACTTGAAATTCTGTTCTGCACTTTTCCCCTTTTGATCAGGATCCTTCCAAGTGAGGTCTTTTTAATAAGGGCTCAAGTGTCTAAAGAACGTGCTCACCCCTGGGGCCCGCTTTGTCCTGGACCAGGTTGTTTCTCCAGGATCAGCCTGGCACTGGGTTACTCACTGTTGACAGCACAGTCCTGTGGTAAAGGCATAGTGGGGCTCCAGGTCTGAGGAGGGAAAAGTGTCCACAGCTGATTTCAGGAAGCCTGGGTCTCCACAGGACTCAAAATATCTTCTTTCTTAACGTAAGTCTTGGTGAGCAGAAGACAAAAAGAGGGAAGGGGTCAAGGCGTGTACACATGGGTGAAGGAGAAGGCTGTTGGAATTGTTACCTAGTGGCCCTGTTCTGCTTCGTGTTTCCTAGGGAATAGCCTGGTGTCTCGGTGAGGGGGATTAATTCTAGAGCAACAACTGAAGCCACTGTGGCTTGAAGAGACCCACTAGAAACAGCATTTTTTTTTTTTTTTTTTGCCTTGTGATGAGACGGTGCCCTGCAGCCTCTAGAGATTCTTAGACCTGTTTATTCTTTTAACTCTTTTTTACCAAGTAGCTTTTTAATCTGTTCTTTCCACAAGTTGTGCTTTGAGTAGCCCCCCCGACCCCGCCGCCGCAGGGCTTTGCACAGACGACTCTGCGCTTGGCCTAGGCTCTTCCTGCTTTCCTGAAGTAGTAGCGGGTGGCCCTGGTCCCACCACATCTGTCTCTGTTTGGTGAGGCGCTTTGCTCTTCCATTTGTGTTTTGGCCAGTCTTGAATGTTGAAGTTCTTCCTTACATGTGAGGTTGAAAGGCTGATAAACACCTCAGCATCTTAGAGTCGTCCCTTGGCAGTTCTATGTCATGAAAATGAATTAAAACCATGAAGAGTTAACTATACTTAACTATAACCACTGGTAATCTCTTCCCCCATCTGTAACCACACCGTAACTCTAAGAAAATGTGCAAGTAAAAGCATCGCCTCACAGCAGCCACTTTCTGGTGTTCACACTGGCCTTAGAGAATTCATTTCCTGTACTTGTTCTTGTGTTCACTGTGGGGGATAAAGTGGATGTTAAAGAGGTCGTTACTGGACTAGGAGCTCCTACTTCTAACAGGATTGGGAGGGAAGGAGATGGAGAACCTTTCCAGGTGTCCTGAAGGTTCTGTAGCCAGCACCAAGATTCCGTGGATCTGGTAGCAGTCCTGCATTGTGTTCTGTTAAAGGTAAGACTGTGCTCACTAGCCAGCGTCTTTATCACGACGTAGAAACAGTGAAAGACAAGTTACAGGCTGAAGAGATTTCAAAAATATGAAAAAATCTTACAAATTGGTAAGAGGAAACACAATAGGAAAATAAGCAAAATATTAAGTTATTTCACAGAAGAGGAAATACGGCCCCAAAATGATGTTTAACCTCTTCAGTGATCAGGGAATTATAAATCAAAGCTTCAAGGAAATGAAAGACTTTTACACCCATTCAAGCGGCAAGAAGCTGGGAAAACCAGAGAGTTTGTGGGTCTCTTACACATCTGTGCACCCACTTAGGAAGGTAACTTGCAAGTTGAACCTTCCAGCGCTCCACAACCCAGTGGTCCCTTGGAACCAGCGTGATGTGTGCCATCAGCTACAGAGAAGTCTGTCGTCAGATCGTGGACTGTAGTACAGTGGTGTACAGGAGTGAACTACAGCCACAGCAGTGTCAGTGAGTCGTGGCGGTGTGTGGAAAAGAAGTCCAACTGCTTCACACAGCGTGATATTAGTAAACACTTAGGAATACACGTAGACGACAACAGCAGTTACTTAATGTGGGAGGGGCCGGAAGGGTAGGGGAATATTCCAGGTTAGCTTGGGTAATGGGTTCACCCCAACAGTCAGTGTCACAAATGGCAGAGGGGAGGTTCCTTTACACCTTAGGAGATTGGGGGGTCGGGGGTGTCCTACTGCATATGTGGGCTCCAGGGTATGTGTAATACACACTTCATCAATTCAAAAGGAATTTATGGCCCCAGAAGATTCTCTGCCCTGGGGATTATTTATAGGTCTTTGAGCTGTTACTATTTAGGTACTTGAAAAGCACACATGACAGCTAGCTGTGAACTGAAAAAACCAGAATACCTGATGATGCTAGAATATGTACTGAGGGACACGAGCTGTCTCTTGGGAGTCTAGCTTCTTAAAGCTTGTTTCCTGATTCTCAACTGAATGGTGGGTGAGGTGTATAAATAAAAGTGAACTTGGAGGAATTGGGGAATTACCTAGAAAGGTAACAGATTCTCATTCCACTCAGGTCCAGGAAGAATCTTTCGGTTGATAACCCCTTGTTTTGTAGATGGCAAACAGGTTCAGAGAGGGTTCCAGGTGATTTCTAGGTCCCACCCTGGGTGGGCCTCCCACAGAGAGACCTCCAGACTTTGCTAGAGGCAGGAGATGGCTTCTGCCCAGCACCTGCCACCTCCAAGGCCCCCCCGCCCGGGGAGCACAGAGTAGGGAGCTGGGCACCGACGCAGGCTGTTCCCAGCTGTGTGACGAGAGCTACTGAGAGGTGCTGCCCACTGATCTTGGGTTCTTGGGGTGGTGGAAGGACTGCAGGCTCTAGAATCCGGATTCAGAGTCCCTTAACTGCTTGAGTCTAAAAAACTAGCATTTAGCTGCAAGAGTTATGTGGGAACTGAATGTAGTGAGGAACCCAGTGCACCTCGCATTGCCTGGACGAGGGGGCTCTGTGGGCAGTTACACAGAGCGGTCAGCTGTCCAGGCGTAGGTTTAAAGCCAGGACCTGGCTCTTTAGTCCCAGCCCACCACATTTGGGGATTGGACGCGCCCTACAGCGCTGAAGGCCCATGGGCTCTCCCAGCACCAGCTCCGGATCTTTTTCCCCCACAAGGTGGCAGCAGTGGGCAGGCCCAGCTCCCTGGTTTCCATTTCGATTATGGCTTGGTCTCCTGTCTGCTTACAACCTAGCCTAGCCCTCCCTCCCTGGGGTTGCAGGAAGTCTCAGCATCCTGGGGAAGGACTGAAAGAGACACCTAAAGCAAAGCCAGGAGCAGCTCCCAGGGCCGGGGTACCAGTTTCTGGAAAGGCTGTACTTATTGGGGAGGCCCTGGTGGTCTTCCCTGGTGTTCCTAGCTGAGGGAGGCCATGGTAGTTCACTGGCCTTGGGCAGGTTACTTAATGACCAGGAACATAAAGGCCTCAATAGCTGTTCTCTGGGTGGACGTTTATAGAGCTCTCCCAGTGTGCAAGGGACTGTTCCAAGCACTTCAGGTGATGGTCCCCTTCAGTGCTACTCAGCTTGGACCCTGAGAGGCAGGTAAGAGCCACGTTGTACAACCCAGGGAAGGGGAGGGTGTAAGAGCAGCCCACAGCCAGAAGGTGGGCAGTTGTCAAGCTACCTGTGCTCTGAGTCCGCTCCTCCACATGCTACTTGACCGTCTGTCTCATAGGATTTTATCTTAAATAAATGCTCAGGCTCGTCATGCATAAACCTGTGTACTGCAAGAGAGTCATGGCAGGACATGCAGGTAAGACCTCAAGGCTTGAAAATCTACCCATAGACTTGATTGACTCGGTTCACCTAGGGGATTGATCAGCTTTGCCATCCTGCTAGGCTTATATGAGGGCCAATCTCACAGGGGCTGAGGGGGGACCTCACTACCATCAAGAAGAATCTGGAGCAGGGTGTGTCCTTTGGACCCAGAGTCCCTGTGCTGAGAACCTTCTAGACCCAGAAGAGAGAGCTCTAACACTGATGACAGTTTGAGATGGCAAGAAATAGCAGTGGCAAGCATAGCATAGCCCAGTGGCAGGAAAACAGCAGCAGCAGAACCAGCAGCAAGAACCAGGAGACGGGTGTAAGACAGCATGGTGAGCCTTCCAGCCTACGGAGAGAGAGAGGGCAGCTGCGGCGAGCTTTCCAGCCTACAGAGAGAGAGGGCAGCTGTGGTGAGCCTTCCAGCCTACGGAGAGAGAGAGAGGGCAGCTGTGGTGAGTTTTCCAGCCTACGGAGAGAGAGAGGGCAGCTGTGGTGAGTTTTCCAGCCTACAGGGAGAGAGGGCAGCTGTGGTGGGCTTTCCAGCCTACAGAGAGAGAGGGCAGCTGTGGTGAGCCTCCCAGCCTACGGAGAGAGAGAGGGCAGCTGTGGTGAGTTTTCCAGCCTACAGGGAGAGAGGGCAGCTGTGGTGGGCTTTCCAGCCTACAGAGAGAGGGCAGCTGTGGTGAGCCTTCCAGCCTACGGAGAGAGAGAGGGCAGCTGTGGTGAGTTTTCCAGCCTACAGGGAGAGAGGGCAGCTGTGGTGGGCTTTCCAGCCTACAGAGAGAGGGCAGCTGTGGTGAGCCTTCCAGCCTACGGAGAGAGAGAGGGCAGCTGTGGTGAGTTTTCCAGCCTACAGGGAGAGAGGGCAGCTGCGGTGAGCTTTCCAGCCTACAGAGAGAGAGGGCAGCTGTGGTGAGCCTTCCAGCCTACGGAGAGAGAGAGGGCAGCTGTGGTGAGTTTTCCAGCCTACAGGGAGAGAGGGCAGCTGTGGTGGGCTTTCCAGCCTACAGGGAGAGAGAGGGCAGCTGTGGTGGGCTTGCCAGCCTACAGAGAGAGAGGGCAGCTGTGGTGAGCTTTCCAGCCTACAGAGAGAGGGCAGCTGTGGTGAGCCTTCCAGCCTACGGAGAGAGAGAGGGCAGCTGTGGTGAGTTTTCCAGCCTACAGGGAGAGAGGGCAGCTGTGGTGGGCTTTCCAGCCTACAGAGAGGGCAGCTGTGGTGAGCCTTCCAGCCTACGGAGAGAGAGAGGGCAGCTGTGGTGAGTTTTCCAGCCTACAGGGAGAGAGGGCAGCTGTGGTGGGCTTTCCAGCCTACAGAGAGAGGGCAGCTGTGGTGAGCCTTCCAGCCTACGGAGAGAGAGAGGGCAGCTGTGGTGAGTTTTCCAGCCTACAGGGAGAGAGGGCAGCTGTGGTGGGCTTTCCAGCCTACAGGGAGAGAGAGGGCAGCTGTGGTGGGCTTGCCAGCCTACAGAGAGAGAGGGCAGCTGTGGTGAGCCTTCCAGCCTACAGAGAGAGAGAGGGCAGCTGTGGTGAGCTTTCCAGCCTACAGAGAGAGAGGGGGCAGCTTTGGTGGGCTTGCCAGCCTACAGAGAGAGGGCAGCTTTGGTGGGCTTGCCAGCCTATAGAGAGAGAGGGCACTGTGGTGAGCCTTCCAGCCTACAGAGAGAGAGGGCAGCTGTGGGGGGCTTGCCAGACCATGGAGAGAGAGAGGGTAGCTGTGGTGGGCTTCCCAGCCCATGGAGAGAGAGGCCAGCTGTGGTGGGCTTGCCAGCGTACAGAAAGAGAGGGCAGCTGTGGTGAGCTTTCCAGCCTACAGGGAGAGAGGGCAGCTGTGGTGGGCTTGCCAGCCTACAGAGAGAGGGCAGCTGTGGTGGGCTTGCCAGCCTACAGAGAGAGGGCAGCTGTGGTGGGCTTGTCAGCCCATGGGGAGAGAGGGATGAGCACGTTCAGGCAGGAGGCTTGCTGGCAGAGATAAAAACCTGCAATGCTTGCCTGAGCAGGACAGAGGCCAAGAGGCATGTCCGGCCTGTGGGCACGGCCAAGAGAAGGGCCAGGGGCTAGCGCAGGTGAGAAGGAGCAGAGATCTGTGCTGGTTGGAAGCTGTCCTGATTGACAAAGTTTATCCTGTCTCCTGAGCTGCATCCTGTTATTTCCAAGTTGATCCTGATCCCGAGTTGTAGCCTGTTCCTTCCTTATTAAACCACACAGCTGTGAGTGTGGTCTGTGAGCTCTGTGTGGCTATGACAACGAATTATCAAAGCCCGTGGAGAAGTAGAGAGTGCTGTGGGGGGACAGCTGGTGTCAGCAACGGTGAAACTGCTGGAGAGTCTGACTTCCACCTCATAGGAACTAGCTCTGTGCTGACCTTGATGCTTGTCCTTCATGCACCTAGGTAAGTTCAGATCCTGTTACACTACGGGAGGTTTCTGTCATATCACGTATGCCACAAGCCAATAGTGGTTAAGTGCTATGGCTGCTAACCAAAGGGTCGGCAGTTCGAATCCGCCAGGCGCTCCTTGGAAACTCTATGGGGTAGTTTTACTCTGTCCTATAGGGTCGCTATGAGTCGGAATCGACTCGACGGCATTGGGTGGGTTAGCTATATGTTATATCATTGCTACATCACAGTTTTCTAATTCTAATGTAGAAACCCCCTGTCTGGTTAGGAGTTACAATTTCTTTATCATACCAGGTGAGAACAATGCCAACATACAGAGGTTCTTTACCACGTTCTTCTATTGATTTCTAAAGTTAGAAATTTTCTAAGTAACTTTCCGATGACTTACAGTTTGTAACATCTTGTAAATTGTTAATGACTTATAAGTTTTCTGGTTAGAGTCCATCACAGAAGTATATATGTTTCTAGTTTTAGCTCCATGTCATGAGGGAGTTGTACATAGGCATTCTGAGAGCACAGCAGCACTGAAAGCCTGTGTGATTTGGAAATACCATACAGACAGACATAATTCAGCCCTTGATCTCAAATCCCTTTTCAGATTTCAAATTTTAGCACACAGTCTCTTCAAAGCAAATTTTAACACAAA
Source organism: Loxodonta africana (assembly GCF_030014295.1). Lineage (NCBI taxonomy): Eukaryota > Metazoa > Chordata > Mammalia > Proboscidea > Elephantidae > Loxodonta > Loxodonta africana. The sequence continues at coordinate 105,587,545 of NC_087353.1, read as the reverse complement.
TATTCCCCATACAATTAGTATGATAAAAACAAAAACTTCCATCTATATCACTTAAAATCTATTCCTCAAAATTCCAAAGGCTCAACTTATTTAACTGTCCAAACAAACTTCCTTGACAAATCCTTGTTCAGAGAAACACCATTTTTCTCACGCTTACGGGGTTACAGATATTGGTAGCATGTTGTAACGCATGCACAGGTGCCGTAAAAGCTTTACTTACGGGGTCATACTCGTGTCGGGTTGATTTTACATTAATCAGAGAAATATCTGGTTTAGTTAAGTGATAAACTTCACTAGTAATTCTTACTATTCCTTTGTCCTGTGTGGACTAAGAGTAGTGTTTTGCCTCCAGTATAGTATTCAACCCCACATGTCTGTCACTTTGTCGTCCTGTGGGGGCTTCCATGTTGCTGTGATGCTGGAAGCTATGCCATCAGTATTTCAAATACCAGCCTGGTCATCCATGGCAGGCAGGTTTCAGCCAAGCTTCCAGACTAAGACAGACTTGGAAAAAGGGCCCGGCAGTGTACTTCCGAAAAAACTAGCCAGTGACAACCTTATGAATAGCAGCAGAACATTGTCTGATATAGTGTTGGAAGATGAGCCCCCCAGGTTGGAAGGCACTGGAAAGATGACTGGGGAAGAGCTGCCTCCTCAAAGTAGAGTCAAATTTAATGACATGGATAAAGTCAGGCTTTCAGGACCTTCATTTGCTGAGGTGGCATGACTCAAAATGAGAAGAAACAGCTGCAAACATACACTAATAATAATCAGAAAATGGAATGTACGAAGTATGAATCTAGGGAAATTGGAAATTGTCAGAAACGAAATGGACCACATAAAGATCTATATCCTAGGCATTAGTGAGCTGAAATGGACTGGTATTGGCCATTTTGAATCAGATAATTATATGGTCTACTATGCCAGGAATGAGAAATTGAAGAGAAATGGCATTGCATTCATCGTCAAAAAGAACATTTCAAGATCTATCCTAAAGGGCAATGCTGTCAGTGATAGGATGATATCCGTACGCCTGCAAGGAAGACTGGTTAATACGACTATATTCAAATTTACACACCAACCACTAAGGCCAAAAATGAAGAAATTGAAGATTTTTCCAACTTCTGTGATCTGAAATTGATCAGACGTGCAACCAAGATGCGTTGATAATTACTGGCGATTGGAACGTGAAAGTTGGAAACGAAGAAGAAGGATTGGTAGTTGGAAAATACGACCTTGGTGACTGGAAATGCCTCTGGAGATGGCACGATAGAATTTTGCTAGACCAATGGCTTCTTCATTGCAGGTATCTTTTTTCAACAGCATAAACAGCAACTATACACGTGGACCTCACCAGACGGAAAACACAGGAACCAAATCGACTACATCTGTAGAAAAGGACGATGGAGAAGCTTAATATCATCATCAGTCAGAACAAGGCCAGAGGCCCACTGTGGGACAGACCATCAAGTGCTCATATGCAAGTTCAAGTTGAAGCTGAAGAAAATTACAGCAAGTCCCCGAGAGCCAAAATACGACCTTGTCTATATCTCACCTGAATTTAGAGACCATCTCAAGAATAGATTTGATGCACTGAGCATTAATGACTGAAGACCAGGCGAGTTGTGGAATGACATCAAGGACATCAGATGTGAAGAAAGCAAGAGGCCATTAAAAAGACAGGAAAGAAAGAAAAGATCAAAATAGGTGTCAGAAGAGAGTCTGTAACTTGCTCTTGAACGTAGCCTGTTACTCCTTAAAGTAAAAGTAAGTTAAAGTAACGTTCACTAAAGCAAATGGAAGAAACGATGAAGTAAAAAACCTGAACAGAAGATTTCAAAGGGTGGCTCAGGGAGACAAAGTAAAGTGTTCCAATGAAACATGTGAGGACCTGGAGTTGGAAAACCAAAAGGGAAGAACACACTTGGCATTTCTTAAGCTTAAAGAACTGAAGAAAAAAATCAAGCCTCAAGTTGCAATATTGCAGGATTCTATAGGCAAGATATGGAATAATGCAGGAAGTATCAAAAGAAGATGAAAGGAATACAAAGTCCCCGTACCAAAAGATTTGGCCGACGTTCAGCCGTGTCAGGAGGTAGCATATGATCAAGACCCCATGGTGCTAAAAGAAGAAGTCCAAGCTGCACTGAAGGCATCGGTGAAAAACAAGGCTCCAAGAACTGACGGAATACCTGTTGCCATGTTTCAGCAAACAGATGCAGCGCTGGAGATGCTCACTCGTCTTTGTCAAGAAATTTGGAAGTCTCCTGGTCAACCGACTGGAAGAGATCCATATTTGTGCCCATTCCAAAGAAAGGTGATCCAACAGAATGTGGAAATTATCAAACAGTATCATTAATATCACATGCAAGTAAAATTTTGGTGAAGATCATTCAAAAGCAGTTGCAGCTGACAGAGAACCGCCAGAAATTCAGGCCGGATTCAGAAGAGGGCATGGAACCAAGGATCTCATTGCTGATATCAGATGGATCCTGGCTGAAAGCAGAGAATACCAGAAAGATGTTTACCTGTGTTTTATTGACTATGCAAAGGCGTTCAACTGTGTGGATTGTAACAAATCCTGGGGAATTCCAGAACACTTAGTTGTGCTCATGAGGAAACTGTACATAGATCAAGAGGCAGTCATTCAAGCAGAACAATGAGATTCTGTGTGGTTTAAAGTCAGGAAAGGTGTGCATCAGGGTTGTATCCTTTCACTATACTTATTCAATCTGTATGGTAAGCAAATAATACCAAGAAGCTAGACTATATGAAGAAGAACTCCGCATCAGGTTTGGAGGAAGACTCATTAACAACCTGTGATATGCAGATGACACAACCTTGCCTGCAGAAAGTGAAGAGGACTTGAAGCACTTACTGATGAAGATCAAAGACCACAGCCTTCAGTATGGATTGCACCTCAACATAAAACAAAAATCCTCACAACTGGACCAATAAGCAACATCATGATGAATGGAGAAAAGACTGAAGAGGTCAAGGATTTCATTTTACTTGTATCAACAGTCAACACCCATGGAAGCAGCAGTCAAGAAATCAGACGATGTATTGCCTTGAGCAAATCTGCTGCAAAAGACCTCTTTAAAGTGTTGAAAAGCAAGGATGTCACTTCAAGGACTGAGGGTGCCTGACTCAAGCCATGGTGTTTTGGATCACCTCATATGCATGCGAAAGCTGGACAATGAATAAGGACGACCAAAGAAGAGTTGATGCTTTTGGATTATGTTATTGGCGAAGGATATTGAATGGACTGCCAGAAGAACGAACAGATCTGTGTTGGAAGAAGTACAGCCAGAATGCTTCTTAGAAACAAGGATGGTGAGACTGTCTCACATATTTTGGAAGTGTTATCAGGAGGGACCAGTCCCTGGAGAAGGACATCATGCTTGGTAAAGTGGAGGGTCAGTGAAAAAGAGGAAAAGCCTCAACAAGATGGACTGACACAGTGGCTACAACAGTGGGCTCAAGCATAACAACGATTGTGAGAATAACTCAGGACGGGGAGGTGTTTTGTTCTATTGTGCATAGGGTCACTATGAGTCAGAACTAACAACAGCACCTAACAACAATAGTATTCAAAATATTATGTTAGTGCAACCTTGAAGGGGAAATTTGCATTGTTGCCATCTGTTCAATAAGTTGGATTTATCAAAATTTTGGAGCATGCTACAAAGGTCCAGTTTGTCAAATTATGGACAACTGGTTGTTAAAAAATTAAGACTGTGGTTGTCTTAGTCATCTAGTGCTGCTCTAATAGAAATACCACAAGTGGGTGGCTTTAACAAAGAAATTAATTTTCTCACAGTCTAGTAGGATAGAAGTCCAAATTCAGGGTGTCAGCTCCAGGGGAAGGCTTTCTTTCTCTGTCAACTCTGGAGGAAGGTCCTTCTTATTAATCTCCTCCTGGAATAGGAGCCTCTTCATGCAGGAACTTCAGCTCTGCTCCCAGCACTGCTTTCTTGGTGGTATGAGGCCCCCACTCTCTGCTTGCTTCCATTTCCTTTTGTCTCTCGTAAGATAAAAAGTGGTGCAGGCCACATCCTAGAAAAACTGCCTTTACGTTGGATCAGGGATGTGACCTGAGCAAGGGTGTTACATCCCACCCTAGTAATCTTTAACATAATCTTATCTTGCCTCAATAACCACAGGCAGAGATTTGGATTTACAACACATAACAAAAACAACAACAACAAAAAAAACCCATTGCCTTCGAGTCAATTCTGACTCATAGCGACCCTATAGGACAGAGTAGAACTGCCCCATAGGGTTTCCAAAGAGTGCCTGGTGGATTCGAACTGCTGACCTTTTGGTTAGCAGCTGTAGCACTTAACCACTACATCACCAGGGTTTCCTTATAACGCATAGGAAAATTATATCAACCACAAAATGGAGGACAACCACACAATACTAGGAATTGTGGCCTAACAACGTTGACACGTATTTTGGGAGGATACAGTTCAGCCCATGGAATTTGGACATCTAGAACTTTGGTGTTGTCAGGGGTTTTCCAGTTGTCAGCCTTCCATTCTAATAACTAATGGTTGGAACGTGTATGCCTTCTGTGTACAGGGGCATTTGTTTAGCTCTAAGCATCCATTCTCACTTTTGCAATTAGTGTGTCATCATGGTATGAGAGTCTGATTTCACAGTATCGGCTTTCAAAGCTGATGCCCCAGTGTGTCACGTCCATTGTCAAGTCTTACGTTAATTTTAGGCTTGATGGGATGGTCTGTTACAGCAGAGCTCCGGTTACTACCTTCAGTGTTACAAATGGTAGATGTTTAAAGTGTTCCACATTTCCTTTAATGCAGTCTGTAAGAGGTTACCTCGGGTCTCAATTTATAACTTAATCATTCGGCTTTTAGTTTGTTCCTGTTTAACAGCCTTTCTTAGGATGTCCATGGCATGGCCTGTTAGAGACTGTGCTCACTGACGCCGCCACTGACTGAGGAGCCTCCATGTGTCAGAGCTTCCAGAGCAGAAGAGTTAAAGTTCTGTCACAGCTCCTAAAACGCACCGCTTTTACAGTCAGGTCATTAATTTCTAATGGTGTTAACGAGGTCCTTGTCAGGCCTTCTATGAGACTACCTAAAAACTGTAGGATTTTCTTAGTTTAAGGAACTCCTAATAGGCATAGCATCAAGACAGAATGCTCAGAGCTAGTAGGTGCTCATCTGTTTGCCAAGAAGGAATAACAGAGAAAGAAAAAGTACTGTCGTACATGTTTTCAGTTTATTGTTGTAGGGTTGACCTAAAGGGCGAATTCTTATTTTGTCTGGGTGTATGCAGCCCTGACAGCAAATAGCTGTCTAAACAGGTTACAGGCTGCCTCGCTGAGGGGTTCCACCGGCAGTGGGATTCCATGAGCCCATTGGCCACGTCTGTGTGTGGCTCTTTCAGCCGTGTAAATGATTCCTGCAGGGAAGCCAGGTGTACATTGTGGAAGGTCTGAACAGAGACCTTACGTGGGACCAAACGCTGCTTGGGCTTCAGAGGTATGCAAAGGACCAACAGAATCTATTAGAATAATTTGAAGGCTTGTCAGGCTTTATCTTGTCAGTATGTTCCTTAGGGCGTCTCCGTGCTGCAAGGTCCTACGAGGTATTCAGCGTAACTACGTGTTGGAAAGTGTGTTGTGGCGTAGGTAGATTTCATTTGAGTGCCCAGTTTTTGGTTATCGTTACGGTTTGATGGTTTTAGGTGTGCTTTTTTTTGCTGTTTAATTGTCCATGTGGCCCAATACTTAGTGTCATTTTGGTGGGTGCACTGAACTTAGCTACCGCAGTGTTGTACTGTGTTTCTACGATATAAATTTTAATTGTAGGGTTTGTAATGTGTTGCCAAATGTCTTTTCCCCAAACTTCTTGGTTGCCAATTTTCCAGTCATTTTGTTGCCAAGTGTCAGGACCGTATGTCCAAGTCTGGTTCTCTGGGGCTGTTGCCCTCTGAGTCTCTCTGTCTCTGTGTGTGTTTCTGACAGTCTCTGATCTCTGTCTCTGCCTTTCTCTGTGTCTCTTGGTCGATCTCAGCTGGGCTCTGTCTCTCTGCCTGTCTCTGTGTATGTCCATGCATGTGTCTGTCTGTGTGTGTGTCTCTCCCTGCCTGTATATCTGTGTGTGTCTCTCTCTGGTTCTCTTCCTCTGTGGGTGTCTCTGTGTTTATGTGTTTTTTAGTGTGTGTGCCTCTCCATGTCTTTCTCTCTTTCTCTGCTGTGTTTGTGTGTTTTTCTCTCTCCCTCTCTCTGTCTCTGTCTCTCTCTCTCCCTCCGCCTCTCTCTCTCTTTTGCTGTCCCACTCTCTGCCTCTCTCTCTGTCCCTCTCTTTCTGTCTCTGTCTCTCTGTCCCTCTCTCTCTCTGCCTGTCTCCCCCTCCTCTCTCTGCCTGTCTCCCCCTCCTCTCTCTGTCCCTCTCTCTCTCTTTCTCTGCGCCCTCTCTGTCTCTTTCTGTCCCTCTCTCTGTGTCTCTCTCTCTCTCTGTTCCTCTCTCTGTTAATAGCAGAGCCTGTCCGGCAGAGCAGCGGATGTGTGAGGGATGATTCAGTGGCTGACAGGAAGCCCGTCACCCCCCCTGCTGCCCGTCAGTGTCTCTGGCATTGGCGTCAGCTCAGGCAGGTGTCTGGGCTCAGGATGGGGTGGCTGCAGTGAGAAGCCCTGACTCTCAGGTAAGCTTTTCCCAGGAGTGTCTGGAGCTGTTCCCCGCTCATCCCACGGGGGAGGGGGTGGCCCTGCTGGCCTAGCAGGAGTACTTGGTGGTCCTGTTGGGTGGGGTGGAATGATGCCAGGATGCCCCTGGCTATGAGGCCCTCACCCCAGACCCTGTGGCGCTCAGAGGGGCAACCTTTTCTGAGGCTCCAGCCCCCTTCCTGCCCTCACACAGCCCAGGGAAGCCCCCAGGTTGGTTCCCATCACTGCCAGACCTCTGAGGGGCAGCTAAAAAACCAGAACGGTGGCTCCAAGCAGGCCCAGGCCCAGGCCCATGAGCCTCAGTTTTTTCATCTGTAAAATGGATACTAACATCTCTGCCCCAGGGCTGCGGGAGGATCGGTGAGAGTCTCCAGGCAGTCATGCCTGGTCCTGGCCCTGCCACCCCACTGCCCCGACACACACACACCTAGCCCCTATCCCGCCTGCCAGCTCTCTGTTGGGGCACCATGGGGATGCCCGCTGTAAGGCTGGGAGGCTCCCTGTGTCTGGCTCTGTCGGAGGATGGGTCAGGCTCCCAGCCACCCGGCTTTCACCATTGCCCCCACCGCCCCCAGGGACAAGGGCTGCCCAGACCTCTCTACCACCCACCCTCCTGCCTTCTCCTTGCCACCTGGGGGTTCTGAGCCCCACTAATAGGGCCTCTCAGCTAGCCTCATTTGAAGCCCAGAGTTATTTGGAAAAAAACGGAACAGGCCCAGAGCAGAGCCTGGTAGCTAAAGCTTTCTGAGGAGATCAGGCCAGTTGCCACCTCTCACTCCAACCCCTGCTGGCTCTGCAAGTCCCTTGTCCTCACTGGGCCTCAGTTTCCCCATCTACAGCGTAGAGAGGACTGGGATATTGAACAGGATGGTCCCCAGGAGCCCTTCCGGGTGGGAGGCTCGGATGCTGGCAGCGAGCCCCAGCCAAGCCCCTGACCGTTCCCGCCGCTGCTAGCTGCAGGCCTTGTTCATATGAAAACTGCCCACTTCCCTTTGTGCTATTTTGGCCGCAGAGCCCCAGAGCTGCGGTGGCCCCCTCCCTGCCCCGCCCCGCCCTGGCCCCTTGGGGCCCACCTGGGGCTGGGCCCTGCCTCTCCTGGGGAGCCCACCGCCTCTCCCCCCTGTTCTACCCGCCCACCTGCTCTGAGAACCCCTTGTAAGAGAGGGACTCAGTCCGGGGGCGGGCATATGAGTGTTCCCTAAATTAGCCTCTCTTTTGAAAAATATTTTAGGGTTTTTAAAAATTTTAATATGAAAAATGGGCAAGGAGCGTGGGGTCTGGATCAGCCCTGGGTCAGTCCTGGCTCTGCAGCACAGCTGTGGCCCTCCTCTCTCAGAGTCTTGGGAAAGGGGGCTGGCTGGGGGTCACAAAGGCCGGGGATTGAGGGGTCCCATGTGTTCTGGCCTGCTTTCGTTAGCTCCCAGCCCATCCTAGGCCCAGCTGCTTGGCCCCTGTGGGTTGGTCGAGGGGACAGGTCGGGCCTGTGTGAGTCTGTGGTACGGTCCAGTCAGCAGGTTCCGGGCTGGGCTGCTCCACGTTTGCTGCGGGCACCCAGGGCCTGGTTCCCACAGGCCACCAGCTTCCCACCCCCCTTCTGTGGGGGCTGAGGAAGCACATGAGGCAGCCGCAGTAGTACCGCAGTGGCCAGCTCTGACCTGGCCTGGCTGCCCTTCACATGGCTCCTCTCCTTGCTGGGCCTCAGGACAGACTATCCTGATGAGTGTCCATCTTTTCCCAACTGCTGAAGGCCAGCCATGCTGGGATTCAACAGCTGAGACCAGGTCCACCCTCAGGCTCCCTCCCCTCACCCAGCGCCAGAGGCGGAAGGGCCTTAGGGTGTACCCAAGTGCCCTGGCCTCAGACGAGATTGTGGGGTGACAAGGACCTTCCTTCCTCCTTATGGGGAGGCCACCCATCACATGGCCAGGAAATCTTGCTCTTCCCACTGACTCATTTGGCTTTGGGGGGTGAGAGAGGCGGGTGCGCCTGAGGGCCCCGACCGTAGCTCAGCGCTCTGTCCTGACGGCCCTGACTGTGGCTCAGTGCTCTGTCCTGAGGGCCCCGACTGTGGCTCAGTGCTGTGTCCTGAGGTCCCCCAACCATGGCTCAGCGCTGTGTCCTGACGGCCCCAACCGTGGCTCAGCGCTATGTCCTGAGGGCCCTGACAGTGGCTCAGCGCTCTGTCCTGACGGCCCGACCGTGGCTCAGCACTCTGTCCTGAGGGCCCCGACCGTGGCTTAGTGCTCTGTCCTGAGGGCCCCGACTGTGGCTCAGCTTTGTGTCCTGACGGCCCCGACCATGGCTCAGCGCTGTGTCCTGAGGGCCCTGACAGTGGCTCAGCGCTCTGTCCTGATGGCCCGACCGTGGCTCAGCACTCTGTCATGAGGGCCCCGACTGTGGCTCAGTGCTCTGTCCTGAGGGCCCCGACTGTGGCTCAGCTTTATGTCCTGACGGCCCCGACCGTGGCTCAGCGCTCTGTCCTGAGGGCCCCGACCGTGGCTCAGCGCTCTGTCCTGAGGGCCCCGACCGTGGCTCAGCGCTCTGTCCTGACAGCCCGACCGTGGCTCAGCACTCTGTCCTGAGGGCCCCAACTGTGGCTCAGTGCTCTGTCCTGAGGGCCCCGACCGTGGCTCAGCGCTCTGTCCTGACGGCCCGACCGTGGCTCAGCGCTCTGTCCTGAGGGCCCCGACTGTGGCTCAGTGCTCTGTCCTGAGGGCCCCGACCGTGGCTCAGCTTTATGTCCTGATGGCCCCGACCGTGGCTCAGCGCTCTGTCCTGAGGGCCCCGACCGTGGCTCAGCGCTCTGTCCTGAGGGCCCCGACCGTGGCTCAGCGCTGTGTCCTGAGGGCCCCGACCGTGCCTCAGCGCTCTGTCCTGAGGGCCCTGACTGGCTCAGTGCTCTGTCCTGAGGTCCCCCAACCATGGCTCAGCGCTGTGTCCTGACGGCCCCAACTGTGGCTCAGCGCTCTGTCCTGACGGCCCTGTGGCTCAGTGCTCTGTCCTGAGGTCCCCCAACCATGGCTCAGCGCTGTGTCCTGACGGCCCCGACCGTGGCTCAGCGCTGTGTCCTGAGGGCCCCGACCGTGGCTCAGCGCTCTGTCCTGACGGCCCCGACCGTGGCTCAGCGCTCTGTCCTGACGGCCCCGACCGTGGCTCAGCGCTCTGTCCTGACGGCCCCGACCGTGGCTCCACACTCTGAGGTGGTGCAGTGTCATTACCACAGCCTTGGGGCCAGCCTTTCTCCCCTGCAGAGGTTCTGGAAGCTCAGAGTGTCTGAGACCTGCCAAAGGCCACAGAGCTGACGAGCAAGGCAGCCAGGGCCCAGCTGAGGCCTCGGGGGCCTGAATGGTGTTTAACAGGAACCCGAAGCAGGAGGCGGGCAGTATGAAGCCCCCCTTCTCACCCTGAGTATGCCCTGTGCCCTCTCCAAGCCCTGCTTCCCCCAGCTGTAAGAGGGGGAGATAAACCTCCTCACAGGTGGTGGAGGCAGGAAGACAGGTGAGCGAAGACAGGTGCTCAGTAGTGAAGGTTCCACGAGTGCCCCTCCAGGCCTCGCTGCCCTCAGCTGCCTCCCAGTCATTGCAAGAAGGCTGAGTCTCTGTAGCTGAGAGTTCCTCATGGAGTCCACTGGACAGTGGCTGTGCTCCCTTCCCAGGCCACCCTGCGCTGGGTACACATGGCTCCCCTGAGGCCTTGCATTACAGTCACTGACCAGGCTGTGGCCCCACACAGCCCGGTGTCCAGGGCCTCTTCACCCCAGGCCTTCTCCCCACCATCTCACCCAAGCCACCATGGCAGCCTCTGTTCTGACGCTCTTGCTCCTCAGACCTGGGCCCACCCTCAGGCTTACCCTCTCAGGCCCCTGGGAAGCCTCTTGACCTCCCAGCCCCATGACAGGAGGACACTCAGGGGTTTAGGAAACCACCTTCCCAGGTCCCCCAGGAGGCCATGAATAGGAGCAGAAAAGAACCCTAAGCCCGAGGGAGAGTGGGGGGCTCCTGTGCAGAAGGGCCAGGACACAGACCTCGGGGAGCAAGGTTGGGTTTACAGGAGGTGGTGGGAGGTGGTGGACCGAGCCAGAACTGGGGTCAGCAGGCCTGGGTTTAAATCCTGTCTTTCCAGTCGGCAGCTGTGGGGTCTCCAGCCTCCATTTGTCTGTTTGTGAAATGGGTGAACCTCTCCCTCTAAGGGCATTCACATGGTTCACATGGATTAAGTGAGAGACAGTGGACTGTGTGTGTGCATGTACTGCTGTCCGGTGGACCCAGAACCTTCCAGCAATGACCAAGCATTGGTGATGGGGCGGGGTGCCGTTTGGGATCAGATGGGGACAGGGCAGGTTCAGGCCTGGCCCCAGGAGCAGGGAGGGAACAGGACTCAGCTGTTGGGCTGTCAGGGATAGTGCGGGTGAGAAACCTGAGCATGGGGAAGCCAGGCAGGGGCTGCCAGTAGGCCCGCGGTCCCTCGCTCACGGCCCCCACCTGCACCCTGCAGGAAGGCTGCTGGGAGCAGACATGAGCACAGAGCTGGAGCTGCTGTGGACGGCGGTGCTGCTGCTGCTGCTGCTGGGGGTGGCAGCCAGCCTGTGTGTGCGGTGCTCCCGTCCAGGTAAGGGTGGGGAGGTAGGGTCACAGAGAGGCGGAAAAGACCCTGTCAGGCAGAGACCTGGCCGGGGCTGGAAGGGGCAGTCTGTGAGCCTCATGAGGCAGGGGAGAGACCCCTTCAGGGTGGCTGGGGGGGCTCTAAACAGCCCTCTGCAGAGAGTGGGTGTTGGGGCTGGGGTTTTGCTTTGGGCTTGGCCTGGACTGTGGAGGGGAGGCAGGGCTGTCCACAACATCCACCTTCTCCAGGCACCTCTCCTAATAAATGGCGAGCAGGCAACTTTCCAATGTCAGCAGCCCACAGCCATGGGCTGCTCAGCTGGGGCCCTGTAAGGGGTGCAGAGGGTACCGGGGACCAGGTGAGGGGCCTCAGCCTCCGTCCCCCACCCACCACCAGGACCTTGCTACCCTGGGCGTGTCCTTGCAGGTATGAAGAAGCCCGAGAAAATCTACGAGCAGAGAAGCCTGTGAGTTGCCTCCGCGCCCCTGCCAGTCCTGGGTGTATTTGTGTGCTCTGGCGTGGGTGCCGAGGGCATCTCCAAGCACTCCTTCCCTCAACTCTTTACTGCTGCCTCCTCCACGCCAGGCCCCAGTGGGTCCCGAGCAGTCAGAAGAGAGAGGGAAGGGGCCCCGGCCTGGGGTCAGGGAGGACCTCTGAGAGAAGGCGCCCAGTCTGGTAGACAGCCGCTTCTCCATCTTGCCCTGGAGGCTCTCCAGAAATCCAGGCCGCCTGTGGCCTCGGCCTCCCTCTGATCCCAGCCTGGTTGCTGCTCCCAGGAGAGCTGCTGACCGAGTGCTAGGGCACACGGAAGAATCCCCGCTCACGGGCTCCCTACAGAGACCCTCAGTGCAGAGCAAGATGTGACAAGTATCCCAGACTCCCCCGGATGTGGGTGTGTCCCTTGGGGGACCAGGAGGAGATGGGAAGGATATTGAAGGAGAAAAGGGTGAAGAAAGCATCTCAGGGAGAGGCTGGACACCTGCCTTCAGGGGCGAGGTGGCTGGGAGTAGGTGTGTCTTGTGAGACTCAAGGCTGAGGCCCAGCAGGACCTGGACTGCCAGGGAGAGCCCCAGGCCATTGTTGAGAGGGCAAGGGGAGACTCAGGGGTCTGGGGAGCAGGGGCTGACGTGGAGCAGGAGCAGAGAGGTAGGGAGCGGAAGTGGCAAGAGGGGATCACTGACCCCAGGTGGAGCGGAGTCCCGGCACTCCCAGGCAGTGGACCCTGTGAGCCCAGAGCAGTGAGCTGTACTGACACTTCAGGCTGGAGGCTGAAGCCCAAGGACAACCCAGGACAAGGGCAGCAACCATGTGTCCTTTTAGTGAGCAAGAGAGGGACTGATGGCGGGCAGGGAGACCATGCCCCCACGCTCGCTCACGTGTGCTCACACACACACACACATGCTCACCCCTGTGCACATGCTCAGCTGTGTGCACACTTACCCACACAGGCGTTCACACGCACATGCTCATGCGTGCACTTTTCACGTGCACTCGTGTGCACGCTCAGGCAGGCAGGCACCCAGTACAAACACACACATCCTCTTTTATTTCCTTCTGTAACTGAAAAACCACAATGAGATTTGAAAATAGAATCTTCTCATCCCTACCCACACCTGGGGCCAGGGCTGAACCTTTCCCCGGCTTTTTTGGCCACTTGTCCCTCTGGCCCAGTTGCTCACGACCTCCGTGAGGGGCAAGCTGAGCCCCCCTGGTGCTCCCACGCCCTTCAGCTCTCCCACCTCTCTCGGTCCCTGTGACTCCAGGCTCTCGCTGACATTACAGCAATCGACTGTCAGGGCCAGAGTCTAGACCTCCTTGTGCGGGAGGAGGCGGGAGGGGGCCTGGGGCTGCTCCCCTCCCTGAAACGCCTTTCTTGCCTCTCCAAGTCCCACCTCTGTTGGTTCAGTCCCACTAGACTGCATGAAGCAGCCACTGTGTACACCAGGCCCAGCTCCTACATCACCTCTTCCAGGAAGCCATGCCTGATTCCCTTCTGTGGATTTAGGGCATCCCTCCTAAATCAGGTCACCCCTACCTCTGGTTCCTCAGGATCTCCTGGAGGGCCAGGCCACATCTGCCCGTTCTGGTCCTAGGGAGGCCCAGAGACCTTTATTGATGAGCTAGTCTACTCAATCCTGAGTGTATGACTTCTGTTCTTAAGGACACTTCCTGGTCCAAGATGGCAGCTAGAGCTCCAGCCCTCATCTCTGTATTCCAGGCAGTAAAAAGAAGGAAGGGAGGAAGGGAAAAAAAGGTTATTTGGGAATAAATGGTGTGTTTGAATATCCCAAGAAGGGTGTGTTCCCTTGGGAATGTTAGATACTCCCTGGGGATGGGGGAAGGTCTCTTTGTCCTTCCAGGTTGAAATCATTTTCCCAAGTCACAGATGGGTCCGTGAGCAAGGGGCCAGGCTCAGAGACCTCTTCAGCCGCCCTCACACCCTGGACCTCAGGGCTGCCTCCTAACCCTGTCCACAGACCCCTCCCAACTGTCTCCAGGGGGCCTGAGACCTCAGGCAGGGTGGGCCACATTGGGGGTGGGTCTGGCTAGCCATGTGAAGGCTGGGCACCCAGTAAGCAGGAAAGGCAGCGGTCCAGAGAACTGGGGTATCAGGAGGGGCCCTCCTTTCCGCCTCGACCTGGTCCATCCCTCCCCTCTCTGTTCCTTGTCTCTGTTTGTCCATCTCTCCTGTCCCCTGTCTCCTGTGCTGGGGGAGGCCAGGCCCTGGCTCATCATAGCCCCTGTGTTTCCAGACAAGAGAATCAACAGAGCTTTGCAGTAACTCGGACCTATTCCTGTGAGTCCCTGAAGGGCCCAGGCTGGCTCGGGGCTGGGGGCGGCCACGTCTAGGTCCCTTCTGTCCCCATCTCCCCACAGCTGTGGGCCAGATCTGGTGGGGTAAGGGGGTGGCAGGGCTACACCAGCTGGGTGGGCTGGGGGCTGGCTAAAACCCCCCTTGCCCTTTGCAGTGGCCAGGCAGGCATGGCCAGGCTCCGCGCTGGACTCAGCCCCTGATTCAGCACAAACCAGGTAGGAACAAGCTCCCTGTCCTGGGCCCTGAAAAGGTCACAGCCCCACAGAGGGGACAAGAAGGAGGGTCCTGGGGGCCCCCACCTGGCTGAGCCCAGGCCAAGACCTCAATTCCTCTCCGAGTCTTAGTGATAGGTTTTGAGAGCCCCACCAGGAAGGCTGTGAGGTGATGCCTGGGCCTTCGGAAGCCTTGGGGCCTACCCCCCGGCACCTCTTTCACCCTGTCTCTACCCCTGTCCCTGCAGGAAGGACAAGCTGCTGCAATTCTCCCCCGGCGTCGAGGGTGAGTGACCCCCCACACGGGTGGGGCAGGGGCAGGCCTAGCTGAGGTGCTGCTGAGACAGGTAAATACCTGGTGGGACAGGTACTGTCAGGGGAAGCCTGGGGAGCCGGGGATCACAGGCCTGACAGGGAGGCCTTCTCAGGGGAGACACTGGGCTGGGCCAGGAGGGCCATGGAGCTGGCCTGGCAGACAGAGACAAAGCGGTGAAGGCTGGGGCACCTCGCCTCCTCAGGGGCCAGAGCCCTTGGCCAGCTGGGCAGGGGTAGGCCAAGGAGAGGAGAAAAATTAGCCTGGTCTTCCTTCCAGGGTCTGCATCCCCCAGGTACCAGAACTTCAGCAAAGGTAGACAAGCTCCGGGAGTGGGCAGGGTGGTGGGCAGGGTGGTGGGCCGGGCTGGGACCACAGCCCAGTTCAAACCTAACCCTCCCCTCCCGCTGCAGGAAGCAGGCAAGAATCAGATGCTGCCTACATGTGAGTAGTCTTCTCTCTGCCTGTCCCATCTGCCACTGCCCTGGCTTCGTCTAGAATATGCTCTGGGCCCACTGTTTCCCCTCAGGCAGCCGTAGCTTTGTGGGACTGGGAAGAGGGGGCCGTCTAGGAGGAGACTCACCCTGTGTCATCTGTTCAAACAAGTTAGGTGAAGCCTGGAACCCCCAGGAGGAACAGCCTCGGGGCTGTCTTCTAATTTCACAGATGGGCAAACCTAGGCCCAGGGCAGGCAGGGACCCGTGCTCATAACAAAGTCAAGGTGGCTACAGCCAGGCTGCAGCCCCCTCCAGCCCTAGGGTGGCTCAGGGGGCTGAAGGATGTGGATGGAGGGAGTGGGGGCGGGGTGAGGAGATGCCGGCAGAGCCCCATGGGGCCCGGGAGCTGATGGCCAGAGCAGCCAGAGACTCAGTGCACCCTCCCATGCTGTCCCCACCTGGGTCATGGGCCTGCTATACAACATATGCTGTGTCTGTTTTCCTGGCCAGAGACCCCATCACTGTGGACTATTACAACTGGGAGCCATTCCAGAAGCCCCTGGAAGGTGAGGAAGAGGGTGAGGTGGGGAGGTGGGAGGAAGGGCTTGGGCACTGAGCCTGGGTGGACGGGGGGGGGGTGGTGCGCGGCGGCCCGGCCCAGGTTCGGGTGGGGTGGTAGCAGCTGGATGAGCCACAGTGGGAGGCTGGTGCAGAGGAGGGAGGGGTGGGGGTGGAGGAGGCTGCCGTGGGGAGGGAGCAGGAGGAGGAGCTGTCATCCGGGCCCCACCCCAGGCCCTTGGAGTACATCTGGGGCCTGGGAGGAAGGCTCAGGCCACGGGTAGCTCTGCTGGTGGATGCCAAGCCCAGCATGCTCTGAGGAAGCTGGGACTAAAAGCCTTTAACACCTTAGCTTTACAGAAGGAGAAACTGAGGCCCAAAGGTGGGGAATGCCTGTTGAGGGGTGCACTGGCCTGGGGCTTGAATCCAGCTCCCAACCCAGGCTCCTTCCTGGGCCACGTAGGGGAAGGGGTCCGTGTGGAGAGGGAGGGGCCTCTTTCCCTCTGCCCGAGAAGGGCGAGGAGGGGCCCTCAGCTCTTGGCGTCCCTTTGACACTGACACAGCTCCCCGTTGTGACATGCTCCTAAGCCAGACTCCTGGGCAAAGAACTCCTGAGCCTCATGGAGGGAGTCTGGCCTGCATCCGAGCACAGCTTGTCTGTGGTGCCCTCCCCTGTGTGCCCAGTGCCCAGGAGGACAGAGCAGGAGCCAGGTCAGCACCCACCAGGAAGCTTCCCTGGGAGGATGTCTGAGGCCCTGGGGGCCCACAGGACAGGTCACCTGAGAGAGAGGGAGGAGGGAGCCGGCTCAGTGGGGGGTCTCTCTGGCAGAGGAGGACGACTCCTGTTCCTACCAGAACGTGCTCATCTGCAGGCCAGGAAGTGCCACTGAGCCAGGTGAGGTGCGAGGAGGCTGGCCGAGGGGGAGGGGTGGGCAGGGGAGCGGGCCTCCGTAGGCAGCCCCCTCTAGGCCAGACCGAGAGGGTTGAAGTCCCCCTGCCCAAAGGCATCGCTGCCTTGAAGCTGGAAGGCTCAGCGTCTTCGCCGGTGCCTTTGGATAAAGCATCGCCCCAAGGATCCTGGGGGGTGGTACCCTCAGCACCTGGTGACAGGGATGCACTGAGGGGACCCCTTCCCTCATTGGCTGCCCCGCACAAGGGCAGGATACCTTTAGGGGGGCCCTGAGGAATCGTTGCAGCCACCCCCATGGCCCCTGTGTTTGCCCTAATACAGACGACAGCTCTGAGGATTACCAGAACTCAGCGTCCATCCAGCAGTGGCAGGAGTCCAGGAGGGCTGTGGGTACGTGGTTGGGGGAGCTCGCCAGTGGTCAGCTTTAACAGGCTTGGCAGGGGGGGCTTGGGAGGAGGGGGCGAGAGAGTCTGGAGGTTTGAGGGAGCTGGTCTTGGAGGCCCTCCTCGGCCAGCCTAGCCAATCCCACAGTGATGCCCAGGAGCTGAGTGGGGTGCCCATCAGGTGGGTCCCCGCACCTGGAGGCAGGACAGATGGCAAGTTCTGTGCAGTGCAGTCTGGTTTGTGGAGTCTGTGCCCAGGGCACATGGCGGGGGGTGTGTCCTGTGAATCCTCTGACCACCCACTTGCCACCGTCTGCAGAGCTTGCCTGGAGAGAAGCACCTCCTTCCCCGTCAGGAAGCAGTGAGCCGGATTATGTGAATGGGGTCATGGCCGCCGGGGACACCTAGCAGACGCACAGGAAGGTACAGCCTCCTGGGGCAGCCTCACCAGGTTCCAGCAGTTTGGCTGAAGGCAGGGTCTCCTAGGGGAGCACACCAGCGTGCTGGTTAGGACCCTGCTTCTCGGCTCTGAATCCCAGGCAGAAGGGAGGTACCCCCAGCATGCCTGCTTGGCCCCTGGCCTGCCCCTGCTGCTGCAGGACTCAGGGGGGCCTGCAGCAGCGCTTGGCCAGGCGTCTGGGCGTTGTGGGGTGAAGGGGCGCCAGCTCTACTCTCCACTCACTGTGTGCCCACAGAATGCAAAACGGCACTCTGGGTGCCTACCTCTTAGGTGAGTCTGCAGGTAAGGTATCAGGCAGGAATCAGAGGCGCCTGGAGGAGGTGGGGACTGAGGTCCGGGCGACAAGTGGCTGAAACGTATAAAGGAGCTCCCCGCAGGCAAGCTTGGCCCTCAGTGTCCTGCACACATCTCTGGAGAGGCTGAGGGGAGGAGGGGACAGGAGCCCAGCAGCCAGACACTGGCACCAGGCCATGACCTCTGCTTGGGAGGCAGGATGACCAGGCAGACTTCTGAAAGGCTGCCCACAGGCTGACGCAGGAGGCAGGCACAGACCTCAGCGGGCAGGCTGGAGGACCCACAGTCATGGTGCACCTGGGGCCCCCACGGAGTCAGCCACAGGAGTGTGAGCCCAGGGCCCAGAGCAAGGAGGCCACAGCCCCACCATTCATTCCTTCATTCACTTACTCACTCAACAAACACGGGCATGCACTGCTACGGGCAAGCTTAGGTGCTGGGGACATGGAAATCGACAAAACTCACAGAATCCCTGACCTCTCAGAGCTCAGCTTCTTAGGGGAGAGATCATAAATACTAGTGTTAATAGAGTAAGTAAATCCAGTGTTCAGAAACCCAAAAAACCCATTGCCATCAAGTCGATTCCAACTCATAGCGACCCTATAGGACTGAGTAGAACTGCCCCATAGAGTTTCCAAGGAGCGCCTGGCCGATTCGGACTTGCTGACCTCTTGGTTAGCAGCTGTGGTACTTAACCACTACGCCACCCGTGAAGATAAGTAAGGCAGGAAGGAGAGACGCAGTGTCGTCACCGAAACGCCCTTCCTTCTGCCTGAGCCCCTTGCTCACCCCTCTGGGGAAAGGTGTTCCAGGCAGGGGAACAGCACAGGCCCTGAGGCAGGAGGCGGGCATGGAGACCTGGTGTTTTCTGAGGGAGAAGGGGCGGCATCGGGAGGTTTGAAATGAAGAGTGACTCCGTGCTTTTAAGGCTCACGGGCTGAGAAATGAACACGGGACAGCAGGAAGGAAGTGAAGGCTCCGATTCGGGAAAACTGTGACAGGACCCTGGTGCGGGGCGGACGCGATGCAGCTGGGAGAAGTGCACCGGGTGCACATGGAAGGCAGAGCCCACAGCACTTCCCACTGTGCTGGCTGTGAGCTGGGACAGAGGAGTTGAGGGTGACCGCACCTTTCACCTGAGCACCGAAGGACACTGTCGGCCCCTGGGATGTGGACAGAGAGAGGTGCAGCATGGTTGGTGGGGAGGCCAGGTGACACTTGGACACAGAGTCACCGTACCAAAAAGAACGGGTCGACATTCAGCCATTTCAGGAGGCAGCATATGATCAGGAACCGATGGTACTTTAGGAAGGAGTCCAGGCTGCACTGAAGACGTTGGTGAAAAAAAACAGGACTCCAGGAATTGACCGAATACCAGCTGAGATATTTCAACAAATGGATGCAGTGCTGGAAGCGCTCACTTGTCTATGCCGAGAAATCTGGGGGAGAACTACCTGGCCGACTAACTGGAAGAGATCCATATTTATGCCTATTCCCAAGAACGGTCATCCAACTGAATGCAAAAATTATTGATTAATATCACATGCAAGCAAAATTTTGCTGAAGATCATTCAAAAGCGGCTGCAGCAGTATATCAACAGGGAACTGCCAGAAATTCAGGCCGGATTTAGAAGAGGACATGGAACCAGGGATCTCATTGGTGATGTCAGATGGATCCTGGCTGAAAGCAGAGAATACCAGAGAGATGTTTACCTGTGTTTTATTGACTATGCTAAGGCATTCAACTGTGTGGATGATAACAAATTATGGATAACATTGCAAACAATGGGAATTCCAGAACACTGTACATAGATCAAGAGACAGTTCGGACAAAACAAGGGGATACTGCATGGTTTAAAGTCAGGAAAGGTGTGGATCAAGGTTGTACCCTTTCACCATACCTAGTCAATCTGTATGCTGAGCAAATAATACAAGAAGCTGGACTATATGAAGAAGAATGGGGCATCAGGACTGGAGGAAGACTCATTAACAACCTGCAATATGCAGATGACACAACCTTGCTTGCTGAAAGTGAAGAGGACTTGAAGCACTCACTAATGAAGATCAAAGACCACAGCCTTCAGTATGGATTACATCTCAACATAAAGAAAACAAAAATCCTCACAACTGGACCAATGGGCAACATCACAATAAACAGAGAAAAGACTGAAGTTGTCCAGGATTTCATTTTACTTGGATCCACAATCAACAGCCATGGAAGCAGCAGTCAACAAATGAAAAGACACGTTGCATTGGGCAAATCTGCTGCAATGGACCTCTTTAAAGTGTTGAAGGGCAAAGGTGTCACCTTGAAGACTAAGATGCACCTGACCCAAGCCATGGTATTTTCAATCACATCATATGCATGTGAAAGCTGGACAATGAATAAGGAAGACTAAAGAATTGACACCTTTGAATTATGGTGTTGGCGAAGAATATTGAATATACCATGGACTGCCAAAAGAATGAACAGATCTGTCTTGGAAGAAGTACAACCAGAGTGCTCCTTAGAAGCAAGGATGGCGAGACTGCATCCTACATACTTTGGACATGTTGTCAGGAGGGGTCAGTCCCTGGAGAAGGACATCATGCTTGGTAAAATACAAGGTCAGTGGAAAACAGCAAGACCCTCAACGAGATGGACTGACACAGTGGCTGTAACAACGGGCTCAAGTATAACAACGATTGTAAGGATGGCGCAGGACCGGGCAGTGTTTTGTTCTGTTGTATGTAAGGTCACTATGAGTTGGAACGGACTCGACGGCACCCAACAACAACAACAAAGTATGAAATAGATGGCTGCCAGACACCCGGGTGGAAACAGGAAGCAGGCAGCTAGATATCCGAGCCTGGAGTTGGGGGTTCAGGCTGGAGACATGACGGTATGGAAAGGCAGAGAAACCAGAGAGAGAAAAGGCTCAAGCACTGAGCTCCGGGCCCTCCCACGTGCAGAGCCGTCAGCCAGGTGTGAAGTCAGCAGGGGAAGTGTCCTGGGGTCAAGGACAGAGCTTCAGAGAAGGTGAGAGTAAGTGCAGCCAAGAGGTGGCCGCGATGAGGGCTGGTGACCCAAGCTGGCTGGGTGAGTAGCGGCGGGAAAGGCCTGTTTGCATTCCAAAGAAGACAGGAGAGGAGTCAAAGATGGGAAGTAGAGATCATTCTGAAGTTTCACTTTAGTGGGGACTGTGAAGGTCCTTGAGATGAACTCAATTGCAGCATACCACGTGCTGACAGAAGTGACATAGTAGAGTCAGGCTATGGCAACCAAAAACAAACCAACAAACTAGCAGCCCCACTCACGGCGATGCTGTGCGTACAGAGTAGAACTCCGCTCCACAGGGCTTTCAGTGGCTAATTTTTCAGAAGCCAGGCCTTCTGAGGTGCTGCTGGGTGGATTCAAACTGCCAGCCTTTTGATTAGTAGTTGAGTGCTTAACCAGGGACTCCCAGGCTATGGCAGGATTGAACCATTTACCTCTTGAATCTCATCCAGGCAGAGAAGGGCCTGACCCCACATTCGAGCATCCCTAGTGGGCCCTAGGAGAACACTGGAGTGGCCCAGCCGCTGTGTTCTAATTTGAAGGGCTATCAGTAAGTACGACAGAAGACTCTTGAGCTGAGTCCATCAAGCAGAAGACAGCACTTGGGAAAACTTGTAGGTACTGTCTATATATGATGTGAAAGGACGGATCTTGAAGATGTACGCCCTGGCCTAGGGCACGTTCAAGAAAGACCACCAGCCCTTCTGCAGAAGTGCCTGCACTAGGTACAGGCAGAACCCCCAGAGCCTCTGCCAAGATCAGGGGTACAGTTCAGACTTCAGACTGAAAGCAGAAGCGGCTGGAGTAAGAAACTCAGGTCAAGGCTGTGTGATGGCGGGTTCTCTCCTCAGCCGCCGCAGGGGGGCAGCTGAATGCTGGGGGCCGCTGGGTAGCACCTGCTCTGCCTCCCTCCCCACCCCCAGCCCGGTGCTCCAGTGCTGAGGGAATAAAATCCCAGCAGTGGCAAACCTTTTCCTTTTAACAAACTCTCTTTTGCTGCGTCGCAGGAGCCACGGCCAAGAGCAAAGGACAATGCAGAGCTCACAGGACTGCCTGCTGCCTCTCGAGGATCACCTTCCCACAACTGCTCAGGTTTAGACACCCAGCCGCATCGCTCTGGAAGGGGCGCCGTCTGGCCGTGGGCAGCACCCCTGACCTGGGCGTCCCCGGGCAGGGCTGGAGCGGCGCGGAGGGAAATGCGGTTTCCGCTGTGATCTGATGCCAGGAGGGCAAGCAGCGTCGGCCATCCCTACCTAAGACATCCTACAACGCTGGTATTCCTGTCCTTTTTTGCTTTGGATTTGGATCCCAAGTTGATCGTTGATACCGGTTGCTGGCACTTCCTAGTGGCCGATAAGCTTGTACAGTAACTTATGCAGGTGGGGTCGTATTTCATACCCTACACTTAAGGTCAGAGATTTTTGTCTACTTTATCTCTTACAAAGCATTACACGGACTTATTTCGGCAGATTAATTTGGGGGAGCCCTTTTTCTCCTTTGCCCTTTGTGGGGCCCTCTTGTCTTTACGCCTCAGAACACTCAGGAAATGCAACTATAAGCATCTTTTGTTGCGCCGTGTCCCTTCAGTGGAAACATTTCTGTGGTCAAAATGCACATCACAGTCCTGGGAGGCGGCGGTCGGACAGTGGCCAAGGCCCCTGGACCAGGAGGGAATCCCCTACAGTTGCCCCAAAATCCCCTCCGCCCCGGGCTGGCTGACTGGGCAGTAATGTGACTGTCCCAGGGGACGGGCAGGGCCCATGGGACCATCCTGAGTCAGAAAAGCCAGTCAGGAAAAGAAAGTGCCTCAGCCTAAGCCTGTCAATAAACCCCTTCAGTTTAAGGGCAGTCGTTCTCCTGTGTCTGCTTTCCTGTCTCGTGTGAAAAACCAGACTGAGAGGCGGAGAGGGGCCTGTAAAACATTGTGGTGCTTCACAGCGGGGAGGAGAGAGAATTTTCAGCACCCACAGCCCCAGGCTGACTCCTGTGAGGTGCAGGCAGACGTGCCTCCTCTCGTCACCATGTTCTGACACCAGCCGCCCCGCCGACGGCACTCTCTACTCCTCTGGGTGCAATACTTCACTGTAATAGCCACACAGGACTCACGATTATGGGGTTAATATTAGGCTACGATTTAGGATCAGGAACAACTCAGGATACAGTTCTTCAGTCAGGACAGCTTCGCAGCCACACCCACAGCAGGCCTCCCCCTGGCCCTTGGCCTCTCAGCCCTCGGCTCCTTGGGCCCCTTACGCTGACCCGGACTCTGCCCTGCTCAGGCAAGTGTTACAAAGCTCTTTTGCTCCACTGATAAATGCCCTGTCAGCAAACCTCCTGCCCAAAGGTGCTCAGCTCTCACTCTGTGGGCTGGGAAGCCCACGACGCCGTCTCCTGTTGGTCTCCCGGTTCTGCTGTTGCTGGTTCTCAGCCACACTTGCCAACTCTTCTTGTTGTCCTGCGCTGTCTCTGGTGTTATACCTCTGTCTCCTGGGTCTAGGAGGTTCTCAGCACAGGGGCCCCAGGTCCAAAGAATGTGCTCAGCTCCCATCTCTTCTTCTCGGTGGTAATCAGGTCCCCCCTGTCCACCTCTGGGATGGCTCATTTTAAGCCTGGTGGATGGCAAAACTGACCAACCCCCTTGTTAGGGTTCCATACAGCCTGCATTGTCCACGCCCACAAGGGTGCCAGGTACCTTATTTGCATCATTCACAAGCTATCCAACCTCCTTGGTGGGCCACACGCACTTATTTGCATAGTCCTGCCCAATCATTTGGTGGGAGTTTTAAGACCATGGCTATACGGGCCATATAGAATCGATCCATCACACCGCAGGCCTTTTAAGGTAATCCAGGTCAAGCCTCCTGTTTAACAAAAGGGACCTGAAGCCCAGAGGTAGGGCTGGGACAGCAACCTGGTCCCCAAGCCTAGCACCCTTCCAGGATGCCCCACCAAATCTTTCCATGAGAGGTTAATGCCACAAGTTCAAAAATGCAAAAAGAAAAAAACCCATCCAGAACACAACTGTTGGCCACTGGTCACTTCACACACTTAAGTCCTAACCCCACAAGCTCAGAGGTAAGAGACCCTAAAGCAAGGCTAAGTGTTGGGTTGTGGTGATTACCGCCACCAGCTCTGGAGATAAAACCCCAGGAGTACTGGCTCTGTGGTTGCAGGCTGTTGGATCCAAGACCCCTCTCTGGGCCTTGTATTCTTAGAGAGAACATCATTCCTTCACCTCACTGGGACTGTGAGGCTCAAGATTAAAAAAATCGAAGACTTAGAATTATGTGAAAGTATTCTGTAAAACATTACCTTGCAATTTTTGAGGAACTTAATTTTTTTCCTCTTAATTAAGACCCTAACTCAAAATGCGAGGAATCTTGGAGCACTTCCCGGGTCCACTTTGTGTCCCTGCTCAACAATGCAGTCTGGGAGGTGACCGAGCCTACCCAGGAGGAATGGCACTAAGCAGGAATGCTAGCAGGTCCCTGTTGCTCCAAACAAAGCTGGGGCTGGGAGTGGAAGGGACAAGAGGGAAGCAGGTGGCCGGCCCGGCTGCCCCGGCACTACCCGCAGAGGAGGGCGTGCGGCCATACCTCCGGAAGCCCACAGGGCGGGGGACACCAGCATGACACACGAGTGTGCTGCCAATCAAAGCTTTAGACATGAGGCCACCAGTCATGGAAGGCATGTCACCTCCCTCCCCTTAAAAGCATCATTTTAAAATGACCTGGGAGCTGGACTGGGTGGTGGGAATACACAGGAAAACAAGGGGGTCACATGCTGATGAAGCTGCTGCAGGTGAATGATGAAGACTGACGGGCTCGCCATATCTGCTTCTACGTAGAAGGTGGTGGGTCTTCCCTTCCGTGGGGGAGACTGGGCTTCCCGGCCAGCATTATCGCATGCACAGCTGCCACCCATCTGTCTGTGGAAGTTTGGGTGCTGCTCTGAAGCTGAACAGGTTTCAGGGGAGTTTCTAGACTCAGATGGACTGGGCAGAAAGGCCTGGCAATCTACTTCTGAAAATCAGCTAATGAAAAGCCCTATGGATCACACAATCTGATCACAACCAGTCATGGGGATGGTGCAGGACTGGGCAGTGTTTCGTTCCATTGTGCACGAGGCCACCATGAGTCAGGGCTGACCGGACAACAGCTAACAACAACTTCTCTATACACCTGAAATTTTTCATAATTAAAAAAAGAAAAAAAAAAAACCTCCCCGAGAAAAGCAACTCTACGAACTAATATAAAATTCACTGGCGGGGGCGGTTCTAAAGCCAGTGGCACACATGGTACACAGCAGGGAAGGTGCCCTGGCTGGGGTTCCCCTGCGCTCACTCTGCGTCCCCTTGGGAAGGGCTCGTCGCCCCTGCAGTTCCCAGAACCCTGGGCTGGCCCCAGGAACCGGTCCCTTCAGGTCTCCAGAGGAACTGAGATTCGCTTGTCCACTCCGTTACCTAAATCACCTTTTCTACTTGTCGGAAGCTGGAGGCACCCACACAGACAGGAAGTGGTTTCCCTCGAGACTCTGTGCTGTCACCCGATTGATGTGAGGGGAGTCCGTGCCCACTGTAGACGCCTCTCCACAGACCTTCTCCAAGCACTAACATAAAGCTCAGCAGCAGGGCAGGAGAGACAGAAACTGTCCAAACAGAACGGTTTTATTAGACACTGCCAGCACACAGACTCCATGCCGGGCTCCCAAGTCTCTCTGGGGACGTCCTGCCTGTCACACACCTGTGAGTCTACGCAGCGGAGATGTGACACGTGCCAGGGCAATGGCAGTCTGCAGGAGGCGCGCTCCAGCACCAGCCTGAGGTGTCGTCTCCAAGTCAGAAGGCTGTGACTCCCGTCTCTGATGGACGAGGACTCACACGGCCCAGTTTCAAGGACCCCTCAGAGCTAACTGGCCACTGGGGCCATGGTCTTCTGACACAGCCTGGCCAGGAGCCCTGCCATCTGCAGGAGGGAGTTCACACCTTCTACGATTTTCATGTGAGTGTACCCAATTTCCTGAAAAACAAACCAAATGTAAATCTGGTTAACAGGTGAGGGAGGAGTTTATTCCTTAAATCTGATTCAGTGGTTTATTCAAAATCAATGCAATGAACTCAAACTCCAGTTGGAAAATGAATTCCAAGATGTAATGAATTATGTTTAACCAAAGTTCAATTTATTTCCTAAAAGGATGCTGGTATTTCATGATGACTGAGTAGAAACTTTTCAACCTTGGACTTTGGAGGGTCAGGGAGCTGGCTCTGGAAGGTTCTGGAAAAGGACCCACGGTCTCAGTCTCAAAAAGGTCAGGCGCTGAAAAAAGGGTAAGAGCCCCTCAAACCAAAACCATGACCTTCACAGACAGAACCACACATGGCAGGAGGCTCTTAAGGTGGGGCAAATAAGTCAGGCCACCTCACTCTGAGGTGCCCAGTGCCCAGGAGTCACCCATCCAGACTACCCCGGGGCCCCGCGAATTCCTTCGTGAAGAAAGAGAAAAGACGAGCTAGCCTGTAGTGAAGAGAGGGCTCTGCTTCCACTGGGGATGATGAGGGCTGGAAAGGACATCACCCCCATCCTAACAACAGAAAAGCTGAAGGTCTACTAAGTCATAACTTTGCTTCTCTGAGTGAGAAGTCCAAGAGAAAGCCGAGGTCTGAAGTCCCAGGGAAGACAGGCACCTCCAAGGAGAGCTGGATGTCCGCACTGGCTCACCTGAGGCCGAGCACGGGAGGAGGAAACACAGGGCCCCGTGTGGGGCAACAAGTTTAAGCAAACTCTTACAGACTAAGTGTGGGCTAGTGAGGCTCCTCAGAGAGCCAGACGGGGGAGACGGCGCCCACCTGAAGCCCTTCCTGTGCTGGGGGAGGACAGGAGATGGAAGGGAGCCTCCCTCAGGTGCTGGTCTGGAGGAGGGCGGGTGGCTGCTGCTCCAGGGGAAACAGAGCCTTTCCCGGACGCATCTGAGGGTTACTCTTGTTGTTAGCCGCTGCTGAGTCGTCTCCCAACTCATGGTGACCCCAGGCACGAGAGACTGAAACGCTACCTCGCCCTGTGCCATCTCCACGACAACTCGAGGACTGGGCTGTGTCACCCGTAGGGCTTTTACTGGCTGTTTTTGGAAGGCGATCACCAGGCCTTTCTTCCTAGTCCACCTTAGCCTGGAAACTTCTGAAACCTGTTCAGAATAGCAAGGTGCAAGCCTCGGCTGACAGATGGCGGGTGGCTGTAAATGAGCTGCATCAGCTCAGAAGTGAACCCAGTGTCCTGCATGGAAGGGGAGAACTCTACCACTGAGACACTGCTGCCCCCAAAGCTGAGCACAGAGCAAAAATACCAAGGAAAAAGCAGAAGGTAACAATAAAGCTGAAGGCGGTGGTACAATGGAGGTAGTCCTAACAACCAGAAACTCAAACGCAGGTCAACTCCTGACAAGACTGACTCAAACCCCACACAACGCCCAGCAGAAGAAAAGGTGTGCCCACTTTCAGGCGTAAACACGATTTAGGTCAGTTTTTTAATGTCCTACACAATGTCTGGCATTCAATAGAAATTACAAAACCCACAAAAAAGCAAGAAAAACAACCCACTATCCAGAGACAAAGCAATCAGCAGAACCTGATGAGACAGAACTCGGACATCAGAGTTATCAGACTGGGAATTTAAAGCAACTACGATTTCGTCTCACATACTTTGGACATGTTACCAGGAGGGATCAGTCCCTGGAGAAGAACATCATGCTTGTTTTAGTAGAGGGTTAGTAAAAAGGAGGAAGAACCTCAACAAGATGGACTGACACAGTGGCTGCAACAATGGGCTCACGCGTAGCCAACAACTGGGAGGATGGCGCAGGACAGGGCAGTGTTTCGTTCTATGTGCACAGGGTCTCTCTAGGAGTCGGAAGTGACTCAACGGCACCTGACAACAACATGATTAATATCTTAAGGTTCTAGTGGACAACGTGCACAAAAAGATGGAGAAATTACAAGACAGTAAAATGAAAACACCAGAAAAATAAAACTCAGTAATAACAATAAAAAGATAAACAACCCAATTAAAAAATGGATAAAGGATTTGAAAAGATATTTCTCCAAAGAAGATATACAAATGGCCAATACGCACATGAGAACGTGTTCAACATCATCAGTCGTTAGGGAGATGCAAATCGAAGAATCACAATGAGACACCACTTCACACCAGGAGGACCGCTGGCGGGAATGCAAACATAGCACAGCCACTGTGGAACAGCCTGGTGATTCCTCAGAAAGCTAAACACAGAATTACCATATGACCTAGCAATTCCACTCCTAGGTGTATTCCCAAGGGAACTGAAAACATCACATCCACACAAAAACTTATAAATGAATGCTCACAGCTGCGTTATTCACAATAGCAGAAAAATAGAAACAACACAAATGTCCACCAATAGATAAACAAAAGGTGGTACACCCGTACAATGGGATACTATTCAACAATGAAAAGGAATGAAGTTCCAGACTTCTTGGAGCCACAGGGGCTGGATGAACCCCTGAAACTATTGCCCTGAGATAATCTTTAAAGCTTAAAACAAAAATATCCCCTGAAGCCATCTTAAAACCAAATAACACTTTAGCTTAACTGGTAAAAAATGTCTGCCTTGAGCATCATGCTCTTTTAAGAACTATCTGTATGGGATCAAATGGACAAGAGCAACTCAAAAGATTAGACCAGAACCTCAGGGGCAGTGCGTTTATGTTAGTAGGGGAGGAACAACTCAGAAAAGGAGAGTGAGGAAATGGTTGTACAACTTGAAGAATGTAATCAATTTCACTAAATTATACATGTAGAAATGGTTGAATTGGTGTATGTTTTGCTATGTATATTCTCAAACAACAATAAAATAAATAAAACTTTAAAAAAGGAACGACTGACAACACAGAAATAAATCCATCTACCTATGGACAGCTGGTCTTCAACAAAGAGCTGAAATCCACTAAGGAGGGAAGAGACAGTCTCTGTAACAAATGGTTCTGGCACAACTGGATGTCCATTTGCAGAAAAATCAAACAGGATCCATACCTCACACCATACACAAAAACTAACTCAAGATAGATCAAAGACCTAAATGTAAAACCTAAAACTATAAAGACTATGGAAGAAAAAATAGGGGCAAACCTAGGGGCCCCAATTTATGGCATAAATAGACTATCAAATATAACAAAAAATACACACACAGCACAAGACAAAGCACTAGACTGGGACCTCCTGAAAATCAAACATTCATGTACATCAAAAGGCCTCTTCTCCAAAAGAGAACCTACCGACTGGGAAAACATTTTTGGCAACATATCTGACAAGGGACTAATCTCTAAAATGTAAAGAAAACTTCACCGCCTCGACAACAAAAAGAAAAACAATCCAGTTAAGAAGTGGGCAAAGGACACGGACAGACACTTCACCAAAGAGGACACTCAGGTAGCCAACAATCACACGAAGAGATGCTTGCAATCATTAGCCGTTAGAGAGATGCAAATCAAGACAACGATGAGGTATCACCTCACCCTGGTAATGATGGAAATGACCCAAGAAAGAAAAAATGCTGGTGAGGGTGCAGGGAGGTAAGTCTCATACACTGCCGGTGGGAGAGTGAAATGGTCCAACCACTGTGGAAAACTGCATGGCACTTCCTTAGAAAGTCAGAAATAGAGACACCTTACAATCCAGCAATCCCACTAAAAGCCCACTGCCATCAAGTCGATTTTGACTCATAACGACCTTACAGGACAGAGCAGAACTGCCCCCATAGGGTTTCCAGGGAGCAGCTGACAGATTCAAACTGCCAACCTTTTGTTTAGCAGCTGAGCGCTTAACCACTGCACCACCAGGGCTCCAGCAATCCCACTACTAGGTATATATCCTAGAGAAATAAGAGCCGTGACCTGGATACGTACACACCCATGTTCATTGCAGCAATGTTCACAACAGCAAAAAGATGGAAATGCCTAGGTGCCCACCAACAGACGAATGGATAAACAAACCATGGTATATACACACAATGGAATACTACGCAACCGTGAAACATCTCACAATATGGATGAACCTGGAGGGCATTATGCTGAGTGAAATAAATCAATCACAAAACGACAAACGTTGTACGAGACCACTATTATAAAAAGTCAAGAAAAGGCTTACACACAGAAATAGACGTTCTCTGACGGTTACCAGGGATGAGAGGAGAGGGAGGGAAATCACCGACTAGACAGTCGACAGGCATTCACCTGGGTGAAGGGAAAGGCCATACACGATGAGGAGGATGTCAGCACAACATGACAAGACAAAGGAAGATGCCGGGAGGTTCACAAGAGTAAAAGGGAACACTTAGCATTCTCATTCCTGGGAATTTACCCAAGGAAAATGAAAACTTATGTTCACATTCACCCTAGTTCCTGTATGCAAATGTTTGTAGTAGCTTTACCGATAATCACCAAGACCTGGAAACCCAAGTGTCCTTCAACTGGTGAACAGAAAAACTGTAGCACATCCATACAGTGGAATACTACTCAGCAATAAAGAAGAACCAACCACTGATACATGTAACGTGAACAAATCTGAAATGCATTACACTAAGTTAAAGACACCAGACTCAAAAGGCTACATTCCGCATGATTCCGTTTTATGCATTCTCAAAAATTCTGTGTCCAAAATTATAGGGACAGAAAATAGATCAGTGGTTTCCAGGGGCTAAGGAAAAGAGTTGATCACAAAGGGTCCCAATAAATTTTCTTGGGAAAACAGAACTTTTTTATCTTGATTGCGGTAGTGCTTATATAACTAGAACACGTTTGTCAGCATAACGTACCTATAAGCAATTAAACTATACCTCAATTAGCCTGACCTAAATAAAAATAAAAATATTTTTAAAAAGCCCTATGGAACACTCAGGCCACTGACTGGCAGAGCTGGCTTAAACAAACTCCGGGCCCTCGGACAGCCGGCCAACCCCCACTTCCACTGCAGTCAGGAACACTGAGCATCTTCCAGGTGCCAGGTCTGTGGGCAAAACAAAAGAGAACACACCATGGCCCACAGTCTTGAGGAAATAGGCATGTTTATACTCTTACTGACCTTAATAAACTCCAGTTTCAAGTATTCTGCCATTTGGAAGGTTTTACACACTCGAAAAATGTTACCAATGATGTCTTCTGATGAATAGCCGAGATGCCACAGGTGAGCAAGAATCTAGACAAAAGAAGATACAGTGAGGCTATAAACTATAAGGACTCTAGGGTGAAATGAAGTCAAACCCATACCAATCTTGAGCCTATCACACTGTGATAGGGTGCCTATTGGGAGCAGACAGGTCAACTTAAGACAACCCCTGCAATTTTGAGAATCGCCTGAATACCACAGAGCTGTTGGTGGGCAAACGACACCTGTTTGTCACACCTTCTAGAACATGAGGGGTAATGTAACTTATTTTCCCAGCAGGCAGAGGTAACATTGCAAATGTTTAAAACTATACTGTAAGATACTACCATACCCATGTGATGAATGTCCTTATCCAAGGCTCTTAAAATGCTTATTAATCACCTCACCAAGAAAGGTATCTGCCATGCTTTCCCTAGCTGCTGGCGGCATAACACAGGCCCAAGGAGGGCTAGCCCCAAACAAATCCTGACCAGGACAGATATTAACGGTAGACTCAGCTTTATACCTTCTCAAATCTTAGTCCCCAGCTCTACAAACCACTCCCCACCCCCACCCAGACTGCAGAGTCTGGAATCAGTCTTTCTTGCCTTTGCTTTGGCATCTTGGGGTGAATTTAGGGGGTTGGGAAGCTCTGTGTCCATCAATGTTTAGCCTTCCTTCAGGCCCACTCAGTGACCCAGACCTGTGCCTGGGTCTCTGCCTCAGTCCCCCTGCCCTGTGCTCCAGTTTCACATTAGGCCTAGCCCTGCCCTAAACCTAGTCAACTTCTAGTTGCTTTAGTTTGTGGGGGAGGTGGGGAGAGGCAGAGAAAGAACCTGCTGTGATCAGACCAATGGCCTTAAATCACACCATTGCCACTCATGTGACCTGAAGATCACTTAAACCCAAATCATGCCTATGGTATCTGATCACAGAGCCAGGCTCCATTATCAGGCTAGAGTCCCCCTGGTCCCTCCTCTCCTGGTAGCCTGCTCTCAAGCCCCCACCAGAGAAGAAGACAGCTTCACTGGCAGGAAGGAGCTGAACTGGTCTTTCCTCATATCTTAGGTTGGTCAATTCCTCTTACAGAAGACGTCATTATAATAGAAAGACCAGACTGTGAATTCCAGTCTGTGAATTCCTTAGGGCAAGGAATTTAACCTGAGTAAGTTTTCTCATTTGTAAAGTTAGCTCAAGTCCTAACACTATTTTAAGAATTAAATGGGGCAACGCACGTCAGGTCCCAAGCACAGTTCCCTCTAGCAGCCCGAGAGACAAGGTTCCTTCCGATGAGGGAGGAGGCAAACCTTGTAGGCTTCGTCGATGTCGGCATTCACACACCGCTGGATCATCTCCTTCACCAGCAAGGGGTGGGGCTCGTCGCAGACCTGCCCACACCAAGAACAACGGCTTGTCAGGGGTGGGGGGCCAGGGACAGGGGCCCTAACAGGCCAGCTGCTGGGCAATACACCTCACCAACTTCTCAACTCCTCGTCACAGAATCCTCCAGCAAACAGAAGCAGGTCTGGGAATGCCCCTCTCACCACCAAGTACGTGTCAACCTACTGCCGTGAGGAAAACGCTTTTGACACCATAGTTAGAAATTGCTCAAACACAAGATGAATTAAGCGTAAAACTGACAATGGCCAATAGAGTCTGCTTGGGAAAGGCTTTAAGACCATTAGTCTTACATCACTTGGGGGAGCACCTGCCCAGAGCCGCGTCGTCGCGTCTTGGTATCTTAAGAACCGAAAGGTCATTTGGACCAATTTCCTACCCAGAGTAGAAATACGCTTTCCCCAGAAAGGGCCCTTAGACTCAGCGTGAATGCCTGAAGAGAGGGGACCCTGCACCCCACAGGCAGCCCGTTGAGTGGTGCTTCAGCTCCGGAGTCTGCAGGCTGCCTGCTTGCAACTCCCTCCATCAGCCTTAGGTTCTGTCTCCAGTGCAACATATGACATTTTAAATCTTCTAAATGAAAGAAAGCTTTCTGATACCTCAGGACGGTACCTATGTACACCTGTACTTGGTCTTCTCATCCCCGTTCAATTACTGTCCCTGAGACGCCAGTTTCCAGAGCCCTCAATGCTCACTTCGGGAAAAAACATAACTCTCTCCACAGGCTACGAAGCAAGTTTCCCTCTTGATGATAGTCGCTGCTGAGGTCCACACGATGCTTAATGTGGCTTTCTTTCCCCACAGACTTGCTAAGAAGCAGTCGTGGACTGATAGCAAGGGCCCTCTCTTCAATTCTGCCCCCAGACAAGGGAGAAAGCCGTCTCCAAAGCAGCATTTAGATGCTGAGTGTTAGGATGTAGTAGCGGGTTTTCAAGAAAATCTCCAACGAACAAGAACAAAAATAAGTTATTAAAAAAACATTTGGAGAGGGATCATGGCGACAGCTGTCACCATGGTGCCGAGCTAATGTCACGGAATCACCCGGACGGCTGAAAAGGCAAATGCTTCGTAATGTGTATTTTGCCACAATAAAGATAAAAATAAATTTATGGTTAAAAAAAGAATTTCCAAAAGAAAAATCTTTCACCAACGTGGGAGAGAAAGAGGCTTTTTCTACAGTTTGGCTTTGAGAGCTCGGTCAGCAGGACTGGGCTATGAAGCTGCCGAGGGACAGTGCTGAGCTCCAGCCCGCGTGGTCTCGCGTAAGCCGCCTGCCTGACCTGAGCCCATCTCCTTGTCCACCAAGCACTGATCAAAATCTGTCGCTGTCACCGTACACGCAAAGCATGTTTGAAAGGCAAATACTTTGTTACAAACATTAACTGCTATAATTACCAATTTTTTAAATCACATATATTAAAAAAAGAATATCTGTGTGGTGGGTCTGTTGTGAGATTAAACCAGACACGCTGAGAGCACCCAGCCCTGGGCCTGAGGTATCACCCGAATGTCCGCTATCTCCTAAGTCTCTAGTGCGTGAAAGTAAAACTGACGGCAGAGAAAGAACAACTGGGAGCAGGCCCGGCTCCCTGAGCGCCCCTCGCCCCAGGAAGCCTTCCTTCCATCAAGCCCCGCTTCCATGCCACCAGCCCCGGCAGATGAACAACCAGCGTTCATACCTTGAACACATTCTCACTGTTGATAAAGCCAAATCCCGAGAAAGTGGACTGCAAGTTGTTCAACGCCTATTGAGAAACAAGAATGTGTCAGTATTGCCTTTTAAATCTCTGCCTGTCCCATTCCTCTTCCTGGAGTCCAGGCTGAGCTCTCCCTTAAGGCCTGCTCTCCTTCCCGCCCCCGGCAGAGCTGAGTCCATGTCCTCCACTCCAGCTGGCCACACCCTGCAAAGCTGAGCACACGTCCCCCACTCCAGCTGGCCATTCCTGGCAGAGCTGAGCACACGTCCCCCACTCTGGCTGGTCATGCCCCACAGAGATGAGCACACGTCCCCCACTCCAGCTGGCCTTGTCCCTGGGCAGCAGGCATTTCCCAGGAGGCCCACATCTGCACGGTGGTGGCCGCACGTACCTGCCTCATGTCCCCCTGGGCAGTGAAGATGATGGCTTCCAGGCCGTCGTCAGTGCACTGCACTTTCTCCTTCTCAATAACATCCATTAGCCTCGCCAGGATCTGTGCATCTGTCAGCTTTGTGTAGCGGAGCACTGCACACCGGGACTGAATGGGCTCTGAACAGACAGGCAGCCGATGGCACGGCCCTCTTAGTTCCTTAGTCACCAGGATGCAGCTACCCAGTCCACAGGGCCCAGCAATGCCGCCACCTCTTTTTCCACCAGCAGGTGCTCCAGAGGGTCATGGTAAACAGGGCTACATTTCAATACAGCAACCACTATGCCACACTGCCAAGGACGGCCTTGGCGAGCCACAGCTTCCAGAAGGGGAGAAGATGCCCCAAGACAGAGACACCCATGTGCCACGAGTCCTCAGGTGAGTCAGCACCAGCCCAGGTGGACTCCATCTGACTGCCTGTCAGAGCTGCCTGCCCAGGAAGTGTCAGGCCCTCTGGGCAGATACGATTCAGTCTGGGCCAATAACGGGCCCTGCATGGCTTCTTCACAGCTCTGCAGGAGAGTCCACATGCTGCCAGGGCTGAGAACCCCTGCAGATCCCTTCACCTTTGGCTTAGGGTGGTATATCAGCTGCTCCGTGAGCTCCAAGCCTCAACTTGACCTCTCTGACCCACACTCTGCACGCCTGCCACACCGACCTTTCTAAGGCTCTAACCCGTCACCTCTTCCTGCCAAGGCAAACCCTTCAGTAGCCTTTAATGCTAACGATTACAGCCCAGCTCTTTTCCTTGTAACTAAAATCTCCCCGCAACTTCTTCATCCTCCGCTCTCCTAAAGCCAGCTCTGGTACCATCATCTCCCCGCCTAGCAGTGTTCTTCCCACCTACAGCGCCCTCCTGCCCAGTTCTTCCATTTAAATCACAACCATCTTCCCACGTACGGCGTCCTCCTGTCCAAGTTCTTCCTGTCTAAATCACAACCATCTTTGAAAGCTCCTCTCAAAGCCAGCACCTCATGGTGCTGTCCCAGACCACCGGGACTAAAGCAACCTCTCTCCTTTGACCTCACAGAGGAACATATAATCCTGTTTAATTATTTGTAGAAAACAGACCAGTGACCGCCCTAGGTGTCAGGGATGCAGCAATGACTCTTATGACAAAGGTCTAGCCCCTCAGCGCGTAGGCTTACCAGGACAGAAAAAGGCAAACAGGAAAGTTACACACAACAGACCGGGGCTACGGGAAGAGGTGTATATATACAGGGACAGCGCTGGAGCCCAGACCTGAGAACGAGCAGCTCAGCCTGCGGAAGATGAGGCTCCCAGTGGAGGGGAGCTGTGGTGAAGGATGAGGTTTTCCTGGCTGGAGAGGCATCGCAGACAGAGGGAAAAGTATACTCAGAGACAAGTGGTGCCAGGGAAGTGAGTTCAGGAAACAGCGAGTCGCCACGAGGCTGCAGCGTGGAAGAGCTGAGCCCTCGGGCAGACTGGACCCCGCATGTGAGCTCAGGAGGGGCACATGTTGTGGTTGGCAATGGGAGACCACAAAGGACTAAGCAGGGGAGGGGTAAGTCGGACTTGTTCTTAGAAGACTCCCAGGCAGCCATTTAGGGACCACAGGTAACAAGAAGCCAACCAGCCAAGGCAGAAAAAGTGAGAGCACAGACCTGATATGGGAAAGAAAGGTTCAAGAGACACTGCTGAGGTAGGACACCGAGATTTGAATTTGGTGAGGGGCTGCCTACGGTGGTGAGGAAAGAGAAAGGAGGACTCAGGGTGACTCAGGTTTGGGGGTTCACCCCTGGTGGCGTAGTGGTTATGAGCTATGGCGGCTAACCAAAAGGCTGCTAATCTACCAGGTGCTCCTTGGAAACTCTATGCAGCAGTTCTACTCTGTCTATAGCGTTACAACAAGTAGGCGTTGATCAGACGCCAACGGCTTTGGTTTACTCCTGGTATCCAGGTATGCACTCGGCGCGGTGGGGCGAGGGCTGGGGCTGAGCCTCCCAGAAACTTGCATTCTCCACTGCGCCTTGTGCTAGGAGATGCTCTGCACATAAAATGGCCGAGTGTCGGTCACATGAATGAAAAGAGCCCCTTTCCTAAGAGCTGGTCCATTCCAACTCATCTGAAACCACAAAGCTTCACAACTGAACCTTATTTGCATATTTAGGGTTATCACACAAGAGAAAGATCTCTTAGAAACCGAGGTTCCCATCTAAAAGCAGTTGATATTCAGACACCACCATGAGTTTCCTTTACTAGATTTTTCTCTTTGAAGAAGTACCAAAAGCTTAACTTGCAGGATTTAAATATGTTTCAGAGTTTCAGGAAGGCCATGGCCTTCCTCAAAAAAGACATGCCTCACGCTCTCAGCTGGTGTCAGTCTAGGAGCCCAGTGGTGCGACTGTCTCAGAAATCAAACCTGCAGCCATCTGACCATGAACCATTTCGTATAAAAAATATATATATATATATATAAGGTGTAGAAATACATTTCTTTAAGGATGTCACTCACATGTTTGTACAGTCCCTTAAAAGAAATCATCAGGATGCTCTATGTAGCAGAAAAACTAATTTCATGAAAAGGGGAGGTGTGATGGTTAATTTTATGCGTCAACTTGGCTAGGCTATGGTTCCCAGTGGTTTTGCCAAACACTAAACTAGTTGATGTTCCACAATATAATGTAATGCACCATAATGTAAATACCTTCCATAATATAATCTAGGAGGATATAACCAATCAGTTAAAAGGGGAATTCTTTAGGGTATGGTCTGCCTTCAGACTACAGACATTTTGGCAAATCTCTCTCTCTCAACTCCACACTCTTCCCATCACTCACCTACGGATTTTGGGACGCAAACCCGCAGGTCTCCAGCGTCCTGCCTGACCCTCGAGTTTCAGACTTTTTACTCCCCACAGTCACGTGAGCCAATTCCTTAAAGTCAGTCATTTTTTCTCTCTCTGTATACATACTATACATTTCACTACTTCTGTTTTTTTAGAGAACCCTAAGACAGAAGGTCAAAGCTTTCTCAGCCAACAACTGCAATTTAAAATCACTGACCAAATTCATTAACGCTCAGCCCTGTGGCGGCTGCACTGGGGGCATGTCTGTAATAGTGTCCTGCCCTTAAAGACTTGTCTTACCACTGGTTAAGGAGACAAGCTATATGCACGTCCATAAATCAAAAAACTTTAATCATAAGGGCTGGGGCTCAGCAGGGCAGAAGTGAGGCAAAGACAACACGACAAGGGTGCCGTGAGAAGTGGTGGGAGAGAAGCTGGCCGGTGTGGTGCTCTCGGTCTAGACCAGAAAGGGAAGGATGTGACACCAGTGGGGGGCTGACAGACTCAGAGCAGTGAGGAAGTAGAAAGGCTGCTGGGAGGGACGGTGGGCGGGAGCTAGAAGGACAGAACACTGAGGTCAGAGAGGACGACGTTTAAGAAATCAAAGAGGAAGCGATTCCTGGCAACAACAAAGCCCAGTGTGCTAAGTGCCTGGAACAAACAAGAAGTGCAAGAGCATATCTGGGGAGGAGCAGTGACTGAGTAAGACACTGTGTACAGGACATCAGAAACGTCACGTGTGCCTGACACAGCACAAGTCAGACAGGCCTAGGGTCACAATCTCAGCTCTTCTACTTGCTCAGTGGCTTTGGGCAAATTACTCAACCCTCTGAGCTCCAGATTCCTCATCTCTAGTGTGGAGTTAATAATGCCTCCTCATAGAACTGTATGAAGATTAAACAAAAAAGATGCTTCTGTAGTGCTTGACCGTACTCTTCCCCTGCTAAAAAAAAGGGCCAATGTGAACACCATGTGAACCCCAAGTCACCCAGGGCTCACCACACCTATGATTTTATCCGAAGCATTACATGCAAGAGCAAAGCGCGTTGTTTTGGAGTAGATTTCCATGGTTCTCCGCAAGGCTTGCTGGGCACCATCAGTCATGCTGAAAGAAAACAAAAGAGGACTTTTGCAACTGGGACCTGAGGCCCCCCGGGCACAAATCCCTCCCTCCCTGTGAACAAGAACGCAGGACACAAGACATGTCTGAAGTCCTGGACAGTCACAGTTGTCTCAGAAGTAATCATGTCACCCCATGAATGCCAAAACCCACAAGCAGCACCCTGCTAGACTGCCCGAGCAGATTTACTGCCCAGACACACAAAATCACCATCTGCAGTGGCTGCACCCAAACATGCAGGGCTCAGGGCTCCCTTCAGCTCTGCCATGACAGGAAATCCAAGAGAATAGTTTTATGACGTCAGCTGCCAACTTTTCTAATAAAGCGCTGAGAACCTTGACCCCCTCACCGAGCATGCTCAGCTCTCTCCAGGACCCCATTAGGGTCTTCCACAGGTGGCCCTGTGCTCGGCTAAGCCGTGTGACCCTAAGTCTCAGTGTCATCACCTGTAAGATGGACACGATACTACTACTGAACTCAGAGGGTTGTCATGGCAATTATATGTGATACAAACAAGAGTCAAATGGTAGAGACAAGCCCAGTGTTCATCAGCGGGAGACTGAGTGAACACAACGGTAAACCCCAGTGGAATACTCTTCAGCCTTAAAGAGAATCCAAGTTCTGAATGAATCTTGAAAGCATCACGCTAAGTGAAATAAGCCCTTCATAACAGGA
Source organism: Loxodonta africana (assembly GCF_030014295.1). NCBI lineage: Eukaryota > Metazoa > Chordata > Mammalia > Proboscidea > Elephantidae > Loxodonta > Loxodonta africana. The sequence continues at coordinate 105,548,526 of NC_087353.1, read as the reverse complement.
CAAATGTTCCATGATCCCATTTAGGACATATCTAGAATAGACCAATGCACAGACAGTTTACCATGGTTTCCAGGTGCTTGGGGAGGGAGGAACGGGGAGTTACAGTTGGATGCGCACAGAGTGTCTATTTGGGGGATGAAAAAGTTTTGGAAACAAACAGAGGTGATGGTCGCACAACAGTGTGATTAATACCACTGAGCTGTACGCTTCAAAATCGTTCAAATGGCAACGTCTGAGTTGTATGTGTGTTACCATAATTTAAAAAAAGATCAAAATAACAAGAACAAAAGAGTTGTGACATGCCAAGTGTTTAGGAGAGTACCCGGCATAAATGCTCAGGGTGACTGTTCAATAAAGGTTAGCTGCTGTTAGTACTATAAATCATATCACACTAAGGAGGTTAAGGTGCACCCACACACGGAATGTAACACGGCTACTAAAGACCATGCCCGCAAGATTACTACAATACAGAGCACTGTTTTTACATTAAAAGGAGGAACCAGGACATCAAAATACATGTCTCACAGTCTTAACTAGGTAAAAATCTGCATCAGTAAGAGAAGAAATAAAGCAAGGTATTACCAGCTATTTTCCAAACTTTCTTCAGAACATGAACTACCTTTACAGTTTTTAAAATGTCACTGAATTTTTGTATTTCAGTTGTTCATGTAATGGATGCTGGGACAAGCACGTAACTACCGTCTTACACAAACGTCCAGGAGTGATGTAATGCAGACAACGTCTAAGGCACAGGCCCCACCCACCACAGAAGGGCAATGGTGACAGCTTTTCCTGCCAACAAAGCTCTGTAAGAGATTTAGAAATCAAGGTCGAAATATATTTGGCTGGAAAGAAGGAGTGTGCTGTCTCATTAGGGGGAGAGCAACTAGGAGTATATAGCAAGGTGGAGATAAATTTTCCTGTGAGAGACTGACTTCATCTGTAAACTTTCACTCAAAGCACAATAAAATTTTTTTTGATTAAAATACATATACATTATATACATACATACATACATATACACATACACACACACATATATACATAAACACACACACACATATTTGGCAAAGTGCTCTACCTGTCTGCTTCATCCAGGATGATGATCTTATGCCGACCTCTGGGAAGGGTGACCTTCTGCTGGGCAAACATTTTGATTTTATTCCTCACAACGTCAATGCCCCTGAAACGAGAAGCCAGAATTTCATTGTCACCTTCCAAAACAAATTCAGTGTCTTTCAGTTTTGTTTCGTTTTTATCGTGTTTTAAGTGAAAGTTTACAATTCAAGTCAGCTTTTCATACAAAAACTTACACACACATTGTTATGTGACCCTACTTGCTCTCCCTACAATGAGACAGCACACTCCTTCTCCCACCCTGTACTTTCTGTGTCCATTCAATCAGCTCCCATGCCCCTCTGCCTTCTCATCTCGCCTACAGATACGAGATGCCCACATAGTCCCATGTCTCTACTTGAGCTAAGAAGCTCACTTCTCACCAGTATCATTTCATATCTTATAGTCTGGTCTAACATTTCTGTGAAGAGTCGGGTTCGAAGTTAGTTTGGGGCTAACAGCGTCCTGGGCCATGACCTCTGGGGTCCCTCCAGTCTCAGTCAGACCATTAAGTCTGGTCTTTTTACTAGAATTTGAGGTCTGCATCCCACTTTTGTCCTGCTCCTTCAAGGATTCTCTCTCTGTTCTGTTCCCTGTCAGGGCAGTCATTGGTTGTAGCCCAGCACCATCTAGTTCTTCCCATCTGAGGCTGATGGAGTCTCTGGTTTATGTGGCCCTTTCTTTCTCTTGGGTTCATATTTTCCTTGTGTCTTTAGTGTTCTTCATTCTCCTTTGCTCCAGGTGGGTTGAGACCAACTGATGCATCTTAGATGGCCGCTTGCTAGCTTTTAAGACCCCAGACGCCACTCACCAAAGTGGGATGCAGAACGTTTTTGTAATACACTTTGTTATGCCAATTGACCCAGATATCCTCTGATACCATGGTCCCCAGACCCCCAACCATGCTACTCTGTCCCTGGAACTGTTCGGTTGTATTCAGGAAACCTCTTAACTTTCGGATTAGTACAGTTGTGCTGACTTCCCCTGTATTGTGTTGTCCTTCCCTTCACCTAATTATTGTCTACCATCTAGTTAGTGAACATCCCTCTCCCTCTCTCCCTACCCTTGTAACCATCAAAGAATGTTTTTTGTGTTTAAACCTTTTCTTGAGTTCTTATAATAGTGGTCTCGTACAATATTTGTCCTTTTGTAACTGACTAATTTCACTCAGCGTAGTGCCTTCCAGAGTCCTCCATGTCACTGAGATGTTTCATGGATTCATTGTTGTTCTTTATCATTGCATAGTATTCCATCATGTGAATATACCATAATTTGTTTATCCATTCATCTGTTGACGGGCACCTCGGTTGCTTCCATCTTTTTGCTATTGTAAACAGTGCTGCAATGAACATGGGTATGCATATATGTGTATAAAGGTTCTTATTTCTCTAGGATATATTCCAAGGAGTGGGATTCCTGGATTGTATGGTAGCTCTATTTCTAGCTTTCTAATAAATTGCCAAATCTATTTCCGAAGTAGTTGTACCATTTTACATTCCCGCCAGCAGTGTATTAACTGTTCCAATCTCTCCACAGCCTCTCCAACATTTGTTTTGTGTTTTTTGGATTAATGCCAGCCCTGTTGGGGTGAGACGGTATCTCACTGTAGTTTTGATTTGCATTTCTCTAATGGCTGATGATCATGAGCATTTCCTCATTTATCTGTTAGCTACCTGAACGTCTTCTTTAGTGAAGTGCCTGTTCATATCCTTTGCCCATTTTTTAATTGAGTTTTATTTGTCTTTTTGTGGTTGAGGTTTTGCAGTATCTTGTAGATTTTATAGATGCTGAACAGATTTGTCATAGCCCAAAATTTTTTCCCAGTCTGTAGGTTGTCTTTTTATTCTTTTGGTGAAGTCTTTGGATGAGCATAAGTGTTTGACTTCTAGGAGCTCCCAGTTATCTAGTTTCTCTTCTGGTGTTTGTACATTGTTAGTAATGTTTTGTATACTGTTTATGCCATGTATTAAGGCTCCTAGCATTGTCCCTATTTTCTCTTCCATGATCTTTATCGTTTTAGATTTTACATTTAGGTTTTTGATCCATTTTCAGTTAGTTTTTGTACATCCTGTAAGGTATGGGTCTTGTCTCATTTTTTTTTTTTTTTGCAGATGGATATCCAGTTATGCCAGTACCATTTGTTATAGAGGCTGTCTTTTCTCCATTTAACTGACTTTGGGCCTTTGTCAAATATCAACTACTCATAGGTGGATGAATTTACATCTGGATTCTCAATTCTGTTCTATTGGTCTGTGCATCTGTTGTTATATCAGTACCAGTACCAGACTACTGTGGCGGTATAACAGGTTCTAAAATCAGGTAGTGTGAGGCCTCCCACTTTGTTCTTTTTCAGTAATGCTTTCGTTATCCGGGGCCTCTTCCCTTTCCATAGGAAGTTGGTGATTTGTTTCTCCATCTCATTAAAAAATGCCATTGGAATTTCAATCAGGATTGCATTGTATCTGTAGATCACTTTGGGTACAAAAGACATTTTCACAACGTTGATTCTTCCTATCCATAAGCAAGGTATGTTTTTCAACTCATGTAGGTCTCTTTCGGTTTCCTGAAGTAGTGTCTTGTAGTTTTCTTTGTATAGGTCTTTTATGTCTCTGGTTAGATTTATTCCTAAGTATTTTATCTTCTTGGGGGCTACTGTAAATGGTATAGATTTGGTGATTTCCTCTTCAACATTCTTTGTTCGTGTAAAGGAATCCAACTGATTTTTGTATGTCTACCTCGTATCCTGATACTTTGCTGAAATCTTCTATTCGTTCCAGTAGTTTTCTTGTGCATTTTGGGGGGTTTTCTGTGTATAAGATCATATCATCTGCAAAAAGAGATACTTTTACTTCTTCCTTACCAACTTGGATGCCCCTTATTTCTTTTTCTAGCCTAATTGCTCTGGCTAGGACCTCCAGCACAATGCTGAATTAGAGTGGTGATAAACGGCATCCAGGTCTGGTTCTCGTTCTCAAGGGGAATGCTTTCAGACTCTCCATTTAGGATGATATTGGCTGTTGGTGTTGTATAAATGCCCTTTATTATGTTGAGGAATTTCCCTTCTATTCCTATTTTGCTAAGAGTTTTTATCATGAATGGGTGTTGGACTTCATCTAATGCCTTTTCTGCATCAACTGATAAGATCATGTGGTTCCTGTCTTCTGTTTTATTTATGTGGTGGATTACATTGATTGCTTTTCTAATGTTGAACCATCCCTGCATACCTGGTATAAATCTCACTTGGACATGGTGAATTATTTTTTTGATATGTTGTTGAATTCTATTGGCTAGAGTTTTGTTGAGGATTTTTACGTCTAAGGTCATGAAGGATATTGGTGTGTAATTTTCTTTTTTCTGTGGTGTCTTCACCTGGTTTTGCTATCAGGGTTATGCTAGCCTCACAGAATGAGTCTGGGGTATTCCATCCTTTTCTATGCTCTGAAATACCTTTAGTAGTAGTGATGTTAACTCTTCTCTGAAAGTTTTGTAGAATTCTCCAGTGAAACCATCAGGACCAGGACTTTTTTTTTATTGGAACTTTTTAAATTACAATCTGTTCTTCTGTTATTGCTTTTATTTAGTGGTTCTATCTCTGGTTGTGTTAGTTTAGGTAGGTAGTGTGTTTCTAGAAATTTGTCCGTTTCCGCTAGGTTTTCAAGTTTGTTAGAGTACAATTTTTCATAGTATTCTGTAATGATTGTTTTAATTTCAGTTGGGTCTGTTGTGAGATCACCCATATCATTTCGTATTTGGGTTATTTGCTTCCTCTCCTGTTTTTCTTTTGTCAATTTGGCCAGTGGTTTATCAATTTTATTGATCTTTTCAAAGAACCAGCTTTTGGTCTTGTTAACTCTTTTGATTGTTTTCCTATTCTCTATTTCATTTAATTCTGATCTAATTTTTATTATCTGCTTTCTTCTAGTGCCAAAGGGTTTCTTTTGCTGTTTTCTTTCCATTTGTTTGAGTTCTTGGATTAATTCTTTGACTTTGGCCCTTTCTTCTTTTTGGATGTGTGCATTTATTGCTATAAATTGACCTCTGAGCATTGCTTTTACTGTGTCCCAAAGGTTCTGGTAGGATGTGTTTTCATTCTCATTTGATTCTATGAATTTCTTTATGCCGTCCTTAATTTCTCTTATAACCCAATAGTTTTTGAGCAAGGGGTTGTTCAGTTTCCAAGTTTTTTTTTTTCCCCCCTTGCTTTTTCTGTTACTGTTTTCTACTTTTATGGTTTTAGGGTCAGAAAAGATGCTTTGTAATAATTCAATGTTTTGGATTCTGCTAAGGCTTGCTTTAGACCTAATATGTGGTCTATTCTAGAAAATGTTCCATGTGCACTAGAAATGAAAGTATAGTTCATTGCTGTTGGGTGGAGTGTTCCATATATGTCTATGAGGTCAAGTTGTTTTATTGTGGCATTTAGATCTTCCCTGTCTTTACTGAGCTTCTTTCTGGACATTAGGTCCTTCACGGAAAGTGGTGAGTTGAAATCTCCTACTGTTATTGTAGAGCTGTCTATTTCACTTTTCAATGCTGCTAGAGTTTGTTTTATGTAATTTGGAGCCCTGTCATTGGGTGCATAAATATTTTTGATGGTTATGTCCTCCTGGTGTATTGACCCTTTAATCGTTATACAGCCTCCTTCCTTATCATTTGTGGTGGATTTAACTTTAAAGTCTATTTTGTCAGAAATTAATATTGCCACTCCTGCTCTTTTTTGGTTGTTGTTTGCTTATTTTTTTCCATCCTTTGAGTTTTAGTTTCTTTGTGTTTCTAAGTCTAAGGTGTGTCTCTTGTAAGCAGCATATAGACGGATTGTGTTTTTTTATCCATTCTGCCACTTTGTTTCTTTATTGATGCATTTAGTCCATTTACATTCAGAGTAATTATTGATAGGTATGAGTTTAGTGCTGTCATTTTGATGTTTTTGTGTGTGTGTTGACAGTTTCTTTGTGCCCCTTAATTTTCTGTGCTGAGTCATTTTTGTTTATATATTTTCTCTTTCTCTTTTTCATTGTTGTTGATTTTGTATTTGCTGGGTCTTTATGTTTTTCTTGTTTTTTATTTTGATGCCTAGGATTGTTAGTTTCCTTCGTGGTTACCTTATTATTTACCCCTATCTTTCTAAATTTAAACCAATTTTTATTTCTTTATATCTCCCTGACTTCCTCTCCATACGACAGATCTATGACTACATTTTTTTGTCCCTCTTTTTTGTTTTAATGTTGTCATCTTTTACATAATGACATCTGTTTCCCTGTTTTGAGTGTTTTAGCTTTGATTTATTTTTGTGATTTCCCTGTCTCCAGGGTTGATATCTGGTTGCTCTGTCCTGTGTTCTAGTTTTGGGTAACAAAACTGATGTTATTGACTTTCTAACTGGAGGACTCCCTTAAGTATTTCTTGTAATTTTGGTTTGGTTTTTGCAAATTCCCTAAACTTCTGTTTGTCTGGAAATGTCCTAAGTTCGCCATCATATTTGAGAGACAGTTTTGCTGGATATATAATTCTTGGTTGGCACTTTTTTTCCTTCAAGGCTTTCTATATGTTATCCCATTGCCTTCTTGCCTGCATGACTTCTGCTGAATAGTCAGAGCTTAGTCTTTGTAGGTGACTTTTCATTTATCCCTAGCCACTCTTAAAATTCCCTTTATCCTTGGTTTTGTCAAGTTTGATTATATGTCTTGGTGACTTTCTTTTGGGATCTACCTTGTGTGAGGTTGGATAAGCATCTTGGATAGATATCTTCTCATCTTTCATATCAGGGAAGTTTTCTGCCAATAAATCTTCAACAACTGTCTCTGTATTTTCTGTTATCCCTTGCCCTGTTCTGGTACTCTAATCACTCTTAGATTACTTCTCTTGATAGAGTCCCACATAATTCTTAGGGCTTCTTCATTTTTTTTAATTCTTTTATCTGATTTGTCCTCAAATATGTTGGTGCCAAGTGGTTTATCTTTAGTCTCGCTAATTCTGACTTCCATTGCCTCAATCCTGCTCTTATGACTTTCTATTGAATTGTCTTATTCTGAAATTTTATTGTTAATCTTCTGAATTTGTTTGCTGTCTCTCTATGGATTCTGTTAAACCTGTCATTATGCTCTTGTCTAATCTGCTTAAGTTCTTCTAACGCTTTGTCTGTGCATTCCTTGGCTTGTTCTGTGTCTTGCCCAATCTCCTTCCTGATCTTTTCAAGAGTTCTGTATGTTAACCTTTTGTATTCTACTTCCAGTAATTCCATGAAATTCTTTTCACCCGAAAGATTTCTTGATTCCTTGTTTTGGAAGCTTGCGAAGTCATCGTGGCCTGCTTCTTTGTGAGATTTGATATTGACTCTTGTCTCCGAGCCATCAATAGTTATTGTACTTATTTATTTTATATTTGCTTACTGCATCCTAGCTTCTCGTTTTGTTTTGATATGCCCAAATAGGCTGCCTGAATGAGCTAGTTTGATTATTGATGCCTTTGAAGCTCTAACATCCTGTCACCAGGTGGTCAGGGCTGTTACTAGGTATGTGACCTCAGGAGTTCATTCAGTTTTCTTGTATGGATTCAGCTCAGGTGTCCAGACAGTCAGTCACCAAGTGCATGTTGCAAGCTCTCACCTTCAGGCCTAGACAAGCAGGGGTGACTGGTGTAGGCACAGGTACCTGGGTGCAGTAGGGGGTCATGCACTGAGCAAGGCAGGGGGCTGACAGCTGCCCGAGTGTCTATGAGGGAAGTGTGTCCCTGTTCTCTAGAGCATGTAGGTAGGTGGGTTTTGCAGCCAGACTATGGGCATCCAATGCTGTTGGCTGTAAGGACTGAGAGGCACCACTTATTCTTGGGCCCTGTTGCACATGGCTAGGTGCTGTGGGTGGAGCCATCAGTCCTCAGGCCCCTGATGTGGGTAGATGAAGACCCTGCTTAATAGGCAGAGTGGTATCAAATGACAAGAACCTGCCTCTCCACCATGTAGCTGAAACAGCTGAAGTTAGACTTCAGGTATATACCCTGTTGTATTGTGCTAATGAGGACCTACACTGTTGAAATGGGCCCACACAAGCCTATGCAGCAGTGAAAGGCATTCAAAGTCCATGGACCCCTTATGCCTGAGCCTAGGCAAAGGAGCTGTTTCTGCCCTGAGTTCCTGGCTTAGGGGAGCAGGCAGATTTTTTTCCTTTTTGTTAATGTGTTGCCTCTCCAAGGCTGGGAGAATGGCTCAGGGCGAGTGCAGGGTCCTCTTCTGACCCAGGGGATGCAGCCAGCTGGGACACAATGCAGAGTGAGAAGGGAACAGGTACGTGGATGAGACGATTTTCCTGAAGGGGTATTTTTGTATCGCAGTAGGTAAATGCAGGTACTTATTGTTTGCCAATTGTGGGCCATTTCTCACTTGTTCTGGAGGGTTGAGCAGGCTCTCCGCCATTCGGCCTCCCTCAGTGTAGAAAATGCATCCCAAACGCCTCTGCTTGGCTCTCCACGCTTGGTGCAGTGTCAGAATCAGCCTGCAGGGTGCTGGTTCCTGCAGGGTCAGGTCTGGCAACAACTCAATGTTTCTGAACCATTTTTGCCCCTTCCAGCCGCTCAGTCTAATTTCTTAACTTTGTCTTTGATGTTCAGGGCTCCTAGCTTGTCATATATAATCAATTCACTTGTTTTTTCGGATCTTTGTTTTAAGAGGGACCACAAGAAGTGTCTGACTGCTCCACCATATCAGCCCTACCCGGTGTCCTTCAGTTTTCTCTCAGTATACCATCAGGGACTATTGGACCCAACTTCAGCTTTTGAGTTTCTTTTTTGAGCAATTCTAGTTATTTCTAAAGATTGATACTTAACGACTTCTATTCTTTCTTATAGGTCTTCCAAAGAACAAAGAAAAATTGACTATTTTTTTAATAGAATGAAACTCATTTTACCTTGCAATTACCATGTGAATCCAATGGACCCTTTCATACATTTTGGTGTTTTAGTGATCTTATTCTTTAATTATTTCATCATTATTCATTGCTTACCCTTAGCTATGTAAGAAAGATCAAAATAAGAAGAAAATGAAAGGATGATGGAATTGCCTAGAAAAATGACACAACAGTGGTAGAAATGGTCACTGCTGCATCATCCTTCAGTTTTCTAACTGCGTTGCTGGTGGTTCTGCATTATTTTCAAGAAGATATAAGACAGTCTAGATCTATCATCTTCGTTGTCATTTTTAAGCTTTCATTAAACACAGGTAAGAATTTGGAATTGCTAAATATGGCTGAGAATTCAGAATTTTTCATTTTCCTTCCATAATGGCAAAGAGAAGAAAACTGACAGAAGACTCATAATTATTAGACAAATCACAAAATGACTGCAGAGAGACAAACAGCAGCACTCTAGACTCTAATAAAACCAAAAACATCCACTCCTGTCAAGCTGACTCCAACTCATGGCAACCCCACGTGCTACAGAGTAGAAGTGCTCCTTAAGGTTTTCTTGGCTGTAATCTTTATGGAAGCAGACTGCCAGGCCTTTCTTCCACAGTGTCACTAGATGGGTTTAAACAGTCAACCTATGTGGCGTCTGGGGTCTTAAAATGTGGCACCTGGGGTCTTAAATGCTAATAAGCAGCCATCTAAGATGCATCAATTGATCTCAACCCACCTGGATCAAAGCACAATAAAGAACACCAAGGTCACATGATAACTATGAGCCCAAGAGACAGAAAGGGCCACATGAACCAGAGACTTACATCATCCTGAGACCAGAAGAACTAGACGGTACCCGGCCACAACCGATGACTGCCCCAACAGGGAGCACAACAGAGAACCCCTGAGGGAGCAGGAGAACATTGGGACGCAGACCCCAAATTCTCATAAAAAGACCAGACTTAATGGTCTGACTGAGACTAGAAGAATCCTGGCGGTCATGGTCCCCAAACCTTCTGTTGGCCCAGGACAGGAACCATTCCTGAAGACAACTCATCAGACATGGAAGGGACTGGACAATGGGTTGGAGAGAGATGCTGATGAGGAATGAGCTACTTGTATCAGGTGGACACTTGAGACTGTGTTGGCATCTCTTGTCTGGAAGGGAGATTGGAGGGTAGAGAGGGTTAGAAACTGGCAAAATTGTCACCAAAGGAGAGACTGGAAGGAGGGAGCAGGCTGACTCATTAGGGGGAGAGTAAGTGGGCGTATGGAGTAAGGTGTATATAAGCTTATATGTGACAGACTGACTTGATTTGTAAACGTTCACTTAAAGCTCAATAAAAATTATTAAAAAAAAAAACAGTCAACCTTTTGGTTACCAGCCAAGTGCAAATCGTTTGTGCCACCCAGAGATCTGTCTAGACTCTACTGATGGTGAAACTGATCACAGAAGCAAAATCTCAAGACTATGAGCCTTCAGATGCCAACAACTTAAACTTTCTCAAACTCAAGAACTGAGGAGTGAACAATATATTTCTAAGGACAAAAAGTAAATATATTTTCAACCAGTTAGTCACTTAACAGGAAGGACGTCATTCCCCAATGTATCTTGTGAGGAGAATTTGGACCGTCCTGCTTCGCTAGAGGAAGGCTGGTGTGTATACAAAGTGATTAGAAGGAAATAAATGACACAGAAATGGGAAAAAAAATCACTGTATTTATCATTCTAATTGGTGTTTATAAATCTAAAATTGAAAATATTTTGCAATTATGGGCCACCCTCTTTTCAACAAAATTATGAGCCACCAAAGTTTTCAAAAGTAGTGAGTTTTGATGATGCGGGTGAGAGAAGAATGAGAAGTAATGATTAACTAGAACCCATTCGTACTTGACTTCTGGAATCAGTATTCACAAGTAGATGTATCACAGGCTCATGCGTGAGAGTTGAGGAGCAGTTAGCTGCATTCAAAGGACACTGGCCATTTCAGGTAGATAAAGATCTCCGTAACCCAGAAGATATGAAAAAGCTGAGAACAACGTCCTCGAGGAATAATCAAAAGCACACTTCACAGACATTATATTCAACAGGTTCTTATTTTGTAATTCTCACTATTCAATATCTGAAAAGTAAACCAGCAAGTCAAGGGCTTGTGATGCCGCACTGACAAGCAAGCAATTCTCAACCTTTCACAGGGAAGGATTAAAGGAAAACACATCATTGGTAAGGCAAGCTCCCAGCATAACACACACTGAAAAAAGGGCCACATGTATAACAATTCAAAACGCCAAACACTCGCCACCCTTTGGTCTTGATTCCCAGATGTACCTGTCATTGGAAGCATTGAGTTCCAGGACGGCATCTTTAAGTGCCGGGCCCAGCAAGGCTCGTGCCAAACACAGGATGCTTGTAGTTTTCCCAGTTCCTGGGGGCCCCTAGGAATGAAATCCTCAGTAAGTGCTCCAAGCCACCAGGATGAATTCAGCATATCCCCAGCTTTGCTGTTCATTACTGTTTCCACTCACCTCCCCTGAACCCATCCCACCCTATTTCAAGTGGACGTCAAATCATTAGGGCAACCACTCCACAGGTCTCCTGACTAGCTTTCATGGAATATCTCCCCCTGCTGACGGAAGTGACAAGGGCTGTAGTGATAAAGGGCCTCTCTGAGGAGGAAGCACCACACCACCAAAACACTTAAGCAGGCAGCGAAAATGAGGCTCGGAGACAAACAAAACCACCAGACCAGGACTGAGTACTTACAGCAATTATAATGTTGGGCACATTCCCTTCTCTTGCAAAGACCTGAGGAAAAATGTTAATTAAAACTGGTTACTCTGTAAGCCTTACAAGCGGTCCCCCCCGCCCCGGCCATACAGTCCCGTGTAGGAAGCATCACTACAAATCTCTCCAAATGGATGCCCCAGAGAACTCTCCCCTCAGTATATTCAAACCTGAACTCATCATCATCCCCTACAAACCTGGGGCCCCACCCATGCTCCCCCTTCCGTGAGCTCTCAGTGCATCAGCCCCGTGCTCACATCTGGAACCTGGAGGGCGGCACCATCCTTGTCTGGGCCTCCTCCATGAGCCCACTCAGCAGCTCAGTGACTGTGAGCTTTCAAAAGACTGTGCTTTCTGTTCTTTCTCTCCAGGGTACACTGCCTTCTTTCTTAGTCCCACTGCCACTTTCTTAGTCCACCGTCTCTTGCCTGGATTGCTTTCGACAGGCCCTTAACTGGTCTCCTTGCCTCTAAACTTGCCCCGCTCTAATCCATTTCCCACACTGTAACCAAGACCTTCTTTCTGAAATGCAAATGTTTTTAAAAATTTACCTAACTGAAACCCTTGGATGAACCCCTTACTGCCGTCAACACAAAGCCCAGACTCTTAAATAGAGCTCACAGGCCCTACAGGGTCTGGGTTCTGCCCACCACACAAGGCTCATTTCTCACTGCAGTCCAAAACACAGTCCCTGGGTGGTGCAAATGGTTAACGTGCTTGGCTGCTAACTGAAAGGCTAGAGATTCAAGTCCACCCAGAGGCATCTCAGGATAAAGTCCTGGCGATCTACTTCCAAAAAATCAGCCACTGAAAACCCCATGGAGTACAGTTCTGCTCTAATACACAGGGGTCACCATAAGCTGGGGTTGCCTTGACTGCAACTGGTTTTTGGATAGCCCTGTTACTCAAAGTGTGGGTCCAGGGACTAGAAAAATCGGCATTGCCTGGGAGCTTGTTAGATGAGCAGAATCCCCAGCCCCACTCCAGAGCTACGGGGTCAGAATCTGCATTTTTACAAGATCCTCGGGTGATTCATATGCCCACAAATGTTTGAAAAGCACTGATGTGTATCCCAATCAGACAGCATTTGTTCCCCAGAACAAGCCACACTCCCTCTTACCTCCAGGCCTTTGTCCCTGCCATTCCTTCTGCCTCCCTCCCTCCCGGCCCACTCCAGTCTAGCTAACTCCCACTCATCTTTTAGCTTTGGAGTCACCTCTTCCACTGGGGGAATACTTTGAGCAGGTTACTCACAGGCTGCTCACCTGCAAGCAGGTCACTCCTCCCACATGTCCCATAGCACCTGTACTTCACCTGGCAGAGTACTGACAACATTACCTGTTGACTTTAATGTAGGCCCCATTAGACTGTAAGTCCCACATGGCCAGCAACCTTGTACATTCTGTTCATCAGATATTGACAGTTCCTAACACTGTGTCTGGACCAGACAAGATAATCAAATACTTGTTAAATGATAAATCAAAAGAAACTTGGTAGCTATTACAGAGACCTTCTCTGTCATGTGTCAAACAGTTGGGCTTCTAGATGATTCCTGAAGATCTCTAGGGCTGGAAATGCAAAGCCTTCTGGTGCAACCCCACTTGCTTGCTCCACTGCTAGACATTTCTGCTTGCTACAAAATCTGTCCTCATGTCAACCTGAATTCTGCTGACCTGTTAGCCGCACTGTGTTAATTTTGTCCTCTGGGCAGAGATCAGCATACTAAGGCGGGGTGGGGGCAGGGCCTGTTTTTATAATCTCTCAGGTTAAGAATGGTTTTGACATCTTTCAAGGTTTATATACATATATAGATATATATATGAATTCCACAGAGCCATTCTGTGGCTCCTAAAGCCTAAGATATTTATTATCTGGCCCTTTACAGAAACAGTTTGCCAGCCCGCTCTATAGGAGCACAGCACGAGTCTGCCGTCCTGCTCTAGAGGAACACAGCACAAGTCTGACAACCTCTCTCCAAAGCATCAGCCCTTAACCATTTGAAGCCATCCACCATGGCCTCCAGGCTTCTCCAGACTCACTGTCTCCCAACCCTTCAATCCTTCTGGATTCGTGGTTTGCGTTCCCTTCACTATCTTGGCTATCCTCCAAATGTACTCCAGCTTGTCAAAGCCACAATAACAATACAAGATCATCCTGTAAAAACTCACTCACCTGCAGCCTGCTCACAGTGTCTTCATTTCCGACAATTTCATTCAGCTTTACTGGTCTATACTTTTCAACCCTGTTTTTAAAAAAAGGAAAAAAAAGCATAAAAATGTTGACATGGCTATTTTCACAGTACCCGAGAGAGCGCTAAAAGGCAATCCTCAGAGCTTCATCAGATTATATACATTCAATACAAATATGCCAAAAGGTTGCAGGCTTTAGATTCAATGAGGTGCCCAAGGGCCATGTGAAAAGTTGAGTGCACGAGAACTGTACAACAAAGACTTCAAAGCCACCAGAGCAGAGAAACACCTGTCGTTGCTGGAGAAGGGCCAGAAAAACTGAGCCGTGCGGCACCACAGCCTGCCCGCCGGCCACAACAGAGGCCCGGCGCGTCCACCCACACTGGCGTCCTTGGGGTGACAGACACGCTGCAGCACTGCCCCTTGCTCACTGCCCGCCCGACTGGGCAGGCAGGCACCGAGCCCTCAGCAGGGCTGGCTGCACAGAAACACAGGCTGTTCTGTGACCCTAGGAGGCTGGTAGAGGGGGCAGGCTGGCGGCCTTTTCAGACAGTGGTTCTCCTTTTTATTTTTTGTGATTTAGGTGAAAGCTTATAGAGCAAATTAATTTCTCGTTAAACAGTTAATACACAAATTGTTTCGTGACACTGGTTGCCAACCCTGCAATGCGTCGACACTCTCTCTCCCCTTCTCCACCCAGTTTCCGTTTCCATTCGTCCAGTTTTCCTGGCCCTTCCTGCCTCCTCCTCTTTGCTTTTGTTCTCGTGTCCCCACCAGTCTCGTATTCGTGACTGAACTATGAAGCCCGTCCCTCACGTGCGTTATTGTTGGCCCCCCGGGCCCCGCTCCCTCGCCGTCTACCCGCCACAGTAGTCCCCTCGCCGCCCGCCCACCACAGTCCCCTCGCCAGCTCGCCGGGCCGCCTGCTCCCCTCAGGACCCCCTAGACGAGGCTCGCCCTGAGGGCCTCACGGCCACGGCCCGCCGTCCGTCCCACCCCCACGCCGAGCGAGACGCAGCCCTTATATACGACGGGGTGCTCACCACGGCAGCTCGTAGTGGCCGGCGCCGCCGGAGGCCTTGCCGGGCGCAGGGGAAGGGCCCTGGGCGCCGAGCTCGGCCGCGCCACCGCCGCCTTCCGGCGCCTCCATTCTCCCGCCGCCTCTTCCCGCCGCCGAGGCCCCGCCCCTGACGTCACCGCGCACGCCCCGCCCCTGGTCGCCGAGAGACGCCGGGCTCGAGCGGAAGTCGTGCGCGCGCCCCTTTCCGCGCCTGCGCCGAGGGCAGGGTCCGGGGTTGCCAAGAGAAGCCGGGCGTCGGGCCTGGGAGCGAGCGGAGGGCGACCGCGGCCTGCGCAGCCTTCCCAGAAGGCGGGTCGCCCCGGGAGCGGAGCTCCGTGGTCCTCTCTCTGCGTGGTTCGCCTGGGCTCCGCCTCCGCGCCGCCGGCCGGCCGGGTGGGGTAGGCGCTTCGTGTCCCGCGGGCAGGAGCAGGGGCCGGGGCCCCGGCCGCCCGGACGCAGGGCTGGGACGCGCGGGCGCCCGCAGGCACGACGTCGGGGGTCCTGGGCGGCGCGAGGCCAGAACCCCGGTTCCCGGGTTCCCGACCGAGTAACCCCGGCTCGCCTTAGGTGAGCTCCTGCGTTTGATGTTTGACGTCTGTTGTCCCAGCGCTGCGAGGCCAGCGGTGTCCCCGTTTCGCAGAGGAGGAAACTGTCCCTCTGGCAGGCGTGCCCCAATCCGTATTCCAGAAACACACATCCCACCAGTTGTCGTCCAGTGATTCCCACTCACGGTGACCCCATGCGCGTCCGAGTAGGACTGTGCGCTGGAGGGTTTTCAGTGGCTGAATTTTCTGACGTGGGTGGCCAGGCCTTTCTTCTGAGGTGCCTCTGGGTGGACTCAAACCTCCAACCTCTCCGTTAGCAGCCGAGCATGTTAACAGTTTGCAACACCCAGGGACTCCTTCGGAAAAATAGGTACTTCATACTCACCAGTGCTTTCAGCGTTCACCTGGGCTGTTTTTCTACCTGTGGAACTAATCTTTCCCTACCTTAGCCCAAATACCCTAATAATATTGCTGACTACGTGCCCCCGTGCAGTGCCGAGGTGGAATCTCTTGTCGTCCCCATTCTGCAGGTGAGGAAGCAGGCTCCGGAATGAGTAAATAATTTGTCTAATGTCATGTACGTAGTAAGTGGTGGAGCCGGGATTCCGCTCCCCTCATGTTGCCAAGCACCTAGTATAAAATCCTATTATATTGCATTACAATTTTGAGGTAAAGCTGCCTTTAACATCTGAACTGAAGGGAAAGATTGAGGCCCGTTTATCTCTATCTCCAGTGCTTAGCACAGGGCCTGGTGCCCTGTAAATGTTCAGTTGAGTGTCTTTAATGAACAGTGGGAATCTGTTTCCAGAAGAGTTTGAGTCAGCTGTGAGAAACTGAACTGTTTTCACCAAAAACCAAATCCTTTGTTGTCAAGTTGATTCTGACTCATAGTGACCCCATAGGACAGAGTAAAACTGTCCTATAGAGTTTCCAAGGAGCACCTGGTGGATTCGAACTGCCGACCTTTTGGTTAGCAGCCGTAGCTCTTAACTGCTATGCCACCAGAGTTTCCAATAGGAATTATCAAAGCCCATGGCTGTTTTCCACTCAGCATCAGTTACTGTTTGTGTATACCACAGGTAAGAGACCCATCTTCTAGGGGTCCGATTTAGTCAGTCAAATAAATACGGCTCCAGGATCTGTACTGCAGGACATCGTTCTCTATTTTTGTCTTTACCTTTTAGTTTTCTTCCTACCCCCAGGAGAAAAGAAACGCTGTCCGTTGTGGAAATGTATTAGGGAAGATAATATTGTTACGTTCATTTTTCTTATGTAAATCTGGTCTTTCCAACCTGAGTGTTTAGCTCCTTGAGGACCTGGCCCCTGCCCCCTGCTTCCTAGTTTCTTCTCTGTTCAGATGCGCTGCGAAGCATTACAGTTTCGCAGCCAGCCTGGCAAGGTCCAAGCAGTGACTGCTGTCTACGGTCGTGTCCTGTGAGATGAGACCAGAACCTGTGCAGCCTTGTTCTTTACCATTGTTTCCAGTTGGGCAGCATCTCAAAGGACCCAGATACCAAAAAAAAAAAAAAAAAAAACCCCATTGCTGTTGAGCTGATTCTGACTCATAGCAACCCTGTAGGACAGCGTAGAACTGCCTCACAGAGTTTTCCAAGGGACACCTGGGGGATTCCAACTGCCGACCTTTTGGTTAGCAGCTGTAGCTCTTAACCACTACACCAATGATAGTCATTATTAAAGTGTGCAGGTTCAGAACTCACTCAGTGTTTTTCTTCTCACTTTTTGTATAATTTGGAAAAGATGCTTGAAGTTGGCTGTCTCTCACGGACCCATCTATATATTTTCAAAGTCACTATTCACAGATTATTTTTCTGGAGGAGAAAATACACTTTTCTTGAAATATTTCTTTGTGATTTTTCCTTGGGTTTTTTTTTCCATGTGGTAGTATTCATGTTTTCCTGTAGTCAGCTGTCAGACACACACACACACAACACACACCTCCCACCACATACACAGCAAAAGGAACACGACCTGGTTTGCATTTTAGGTCACTCTGTCTGCCATGTGGGGAGTAGCCTGCAGGGAAAATGTGGAGGAAGTATGGGTAGAAGTGTTTATATTTGTTTTGTGATCTTTTAATCTCTAATTTTTTAATTATGAAACATTTCAAACCCAAAATTCATATGCCCACCACCAAGACAGATGTTAAAATTGTACCATATTAATTCACGCCTTCCTCCTTTTTTAAAGGGAAGCAAAACATTGTGGATACCACTAAAGTTCTCTACCCCTATTC
Source organism: Loxodonta africana (assembly GCF_030014295.1). Lineage (NCBI taxonomy): Eukaryota > Metazoa > Chordata > Mammalia > Proboscidea > Elephantidae > Loxodonta > Loxodonta africana. The sequence continues at coordinate 105,530,691 of NC_087353.1, read as the reverse complement.
TTTTCTCTTCCCTTCCTGCTCCCATTTTACAGGAGGGGAAACTGACGTACAGAAATTCAACTGTGGTATCCAGGGTGTGTAGGTGAGTAGGAGACAGAGTCGGTGCAGGCTCAGTGGTCTGAGTCCAGAGCCTGTATATTCTGTGTGCTTTGGTAATCTTATGAGATACAGGTTATCTATTAATACAATGTACCATCGTTTAGTGGGTTTTTTTTTAAATAATATTTTATTGTGTTTTTGCCAAAAGTGTACACAGTAAGTTAGGTTTCCATTTGACAGTTTCTGTACAAATTGTTCAGTGACTTTAGTTACACTTTTCACAGCATGTCAGCATTCTCCTTGACTGTGCTCTGGTTGTTCCACTTCCCGTACTCTGTTTCCCTTCTCCTCTTGTCTTCTCACCTTTGCCTTTGGGCCAGTGTTGACCATTCAGGTGCATATAGATAGGTTTCTAATAGAGAACTGCCCTTACAGGTAAAAGCCTTTATGTTGTCTGCCGCTGTGTGAAAGGTGATCTCAGAGATAGTTTTAGTTCCAGGTTTAAAGAGTATCTCAGGGTGATAGTCTCAGGGAGTCCTCTGGTCTCGACTGATCTGATAAGTCGGGTCTTTTTGTTTAGTGTGTTTTTAAAATTTCCATAAATTGGGTCATTCTGTATATAACTTTGCAATTTGCTTTTTTAACTTTGCCTTATGTTTTAGAGATTTATCCCTGTAGATCTATTTTATCTATTAGAATGTAAATTCCATAGGAATAAAATTGTTTGTTTTGTTCACTGTCTGGCATAGAGCAGGTGCTCAATAGATACTTGTGGGGTAAATGAACAGATGAATTTGTTTTCAATGAGTTATAGTATTCCATTGGATAAATAAAAGCACAATTTATTCACCCATTTCCCTGCTGATGGACAGAGTTTATTCCATTTTTCTGTTTCTCAATTAGTGTTGCGATGACCATCCTTGTACATTTCCCCTTGTGTTTTTGGGACAGTTGCTGTAGGGTAGGTACTGAGAAGTGGAATTGCCGGGTCCCAAGTAATGATCTTTTATTAGACTGACTTTCTGGAGGTCTTCAAACAAATCTTCACAAAGTATTCAAGGTCAAGGTCTTTAGAGCAAAAGCCCAATTCATATAAGGCTCCATCCACATGTCTTGTCTCTGCAAGGCCACCTCCCTGACCTCCCCCACAACCCTCTTCCTCATTCACTTGATTCCAGCCACATGGGCCTCCTGGCTCTAAATGAAAAGTGCCAAGCACCTCCCTACCTCAGGACCTTTGCACTTGCTGTTCCCTTGGCTTACAGTGCTCGTCCCGCAGATGTCCACATGACTTCCCCCATTCAGCTCAGTGTCATCTCCTCACTGGGGCTTCCCAGCTCCCCTCGTCCCAGCAGCTCTGTCCTCCTTACCCTGCTTTCTTTTTCTATTACACCCGTCACTAGCTGACAAATGTGTGTGTACTTATCGTGTGTGCATCCACCCATGAGAGTGTGAGTTCCCTGATGGCAAGGATTCGCTCCATGGTCATCACTGCTATTGCCAGTCCCTTGAACAGAGTTTGGCATTAGCAGAAATTGGTAAGTATTTGTTGAATTAATAACTCCAGGGAGTTTCAGAAGCATGGATAGGATGAAATAAATCAAAAGTTTGTTAGTTACCTTGCTCGTGGATAGGAAGACTCAACAATGTAAAAATGTCTATTCTGCCTAAAGCAATCTATAGATACAATGCAGTCCCAATCCAAATACTAGTGGCATTTTTTAATGAGATGGAGAAACAAATCACCAACTTCATATGGACAGGAAAGAGGCTCTGGATAAGTAAAGCATTACTGAAAAAGAAAAACAAAGTGGGAGGCCTCACACTACCTGATTTTAGAACCTATTATACTGCCATAGTAGTCAAAACAGCCTGGTACCGGTACAACAATGGAACAGAATTGATAATCTGGACATAAATCTATCCACAAATGAGCAGCTGATATTTGACAAAGGCCCAAAGTCAGTTAAATGGGGAAAAGACAGTCTCTTTAACAAAGTGCTGACATCCCTGGATATCCATCTGCAAAAAAATGAAACAAGACCCACATGTCACACCATGCACAAAACGAACTCAGAATGGATTGAAGACCTAAATATTAAATCTAAAACAAAAAAGATCATGGAAGAAAAAATAAGGACAACGTTAGGAGCCCTAATACATGGCATAAACAGTACACAAAACATTACGAACAATGTACAAACACCAGAAGAGAAACTAGATAAATGGGCACTCCTAAAATTCAAACACCTATGCTCATCCAAAGACTTTACCAGAAGAGGAAAAAGATTACCTACAGACTGGGAAAAAGTTTTTAGCTATGACGTTTCTGATCAGCGTCTGATCTCTAAAATCTACATGTTACACCAAAAACTCAACAACTAAAAGACAAATAACCCAATTAAAAAATGAACAGGCACTTCACCAAAGAAGACATTCAGGCAGCTAACAGATACATGAGGAAATGCTGACCATCATTAGCCATTAGAGAAGTGCAAATCAAAACTGCAATGAGATTCCGTCTCACTCCAACAAGGCTGGCATTAATCCAAAAAACACAAAATAATAAATGTTGGAGAGGTTGTGGAGAGACTGGAACACTTATACACTGCTGGTGAGAATGTAAAATGGTACAACCACTTTGGGAATTGATTTGGCGCTTCCTTAAAAAGCTAGAAATAGAAGTACCATACAACCCAGCAATTCCACTCCTTGGAATATACCCTAAAGAAATAAGAGCCTTCACACGAGCAGATATATGCACCCCCATGTTCATTGCAGCACTGTTTACAATAGCAAAAAGATGGAAGCAACCCGGTGTCCATCAATGGATGAATGGATAAATAAATTATGGTATATTCACACAATGGAGTACTACGCATCGATAAAGAACAGTGAGGAATCTGTGAAACATTTCATAACATGGAAGACTCTGGAAGACATTATGCTCAGTGAAATTAGTTGCAAAAGGACAAGTATGAGACCACTATTAAAAGAACTCAAGGAAAGGTTTAAACACAGAAGAAAACATTCTTTGATGGTTACAAGGGTGGGGAGGGAAGGAAAGGGATATTCACTAACTAGATAGTAGACAAGAATTATTTTAAGTGAAGGGAAGGGCAACACAACACATGGAAAGTCAGTACAACTGGGCTAAAATAAAAGCAGTTTCCTGAGTACAGCCAAATGCTTTGAAGGCCAGAGTAGCAGGGACAGGGGTCTGGGGTCATGGTTTCTGGGGACATCTAGGTCAACTGGCATCACAAAATGTATTAAGAAAATGTCCTGCGTCCTGCTTTGGTGAGAGGCATCTGGGGTCCTAAACGCTAGCAAGTGGCCATCTAAGATGCATCAATTGGTCTGAACCCACCTGGAGCAAAGAAGAATGAAGAACACCAAAGACAGGTGGTATAGATAAGCCCAAGAGACAGAGACAGAAAGGGCCACATAAACCAGAGACTCTATCAGCCTGAGACCAGAAGAACTAGATGGTGCCCGGCTACCACTCATCACTGCCCTGACAGGGAACACAACAGAGAATCCCTGATGGAGCAGGAGAACAGTGGGATGCAAATCTCAAATTCTTGTAAAAAGACCAGATTTCATGGTCAGACTGAGACTGAAGGGACCCTGACGGTCGTGGTCCCCGGACCCTTTGTTAGCCCAAGATTGGAACCATTCCCGAAGCCAACTCTACAGACAGGGATTGGACTGAACTATGACATAGACAATGATACCGCTGAGGAGTGAGTTTCTTGGCTCAAGTAGACACATGAGACTATGTGGGCAGCTTCTGTCGAGGCGAGATGAGAAGGCAGAGGGGGACAGGGGCTGGTTGAATGGACATGGGGAATACAGGCTGGAGAGGAAGAGTGTGCTGTCGCATTAGGGAGAAAGCAGCTAGGAGTACATAGCAAGGTGTGTATAACTTTTTGTATGAGAGATTGGCTTGATTTGTAAACTTTCACCTAAAGCACAATAAATAAATAAATTTTATGTTTGTATTTTTATGTCAGCTGCTAACCAGAAGATTGGTGGTTCAAGCTGCCCTGAGGCGTGCCACTCCACCAGCAGGTCTTGGGTGGAAGGTGCTCAGCTCTGGCTCTGTGGGGCAGCAAACCTAGCTCCAGCAAGTGCCCAGAGGCACCCTACTCTGCCAGCAAGCCTCATGCCTGGAGGCACTCAACTTCCTAGCTCACTGGTGGAGTAGGACACCTGGGGCACCTATTATAGGCAGAGCTAAAAGAGCTTTGTAACACTTGCCCAAGCAGGGCAGAGGCCAAGCCAAGGGCTTGAGGGCCAGAGAGAGACCTCAGAGTGGGCACGGCTGAGAAGAGGCTGTCCTGATTGAAGAACTGTATCCCGAGTGTTCCTGAACTGGAATTGTAACCTGTTACTTCCCTAACAAACCCCATAACTGTGAGTATGGTCTGTGAGTTCTGCGTGGCCATTGCAATGAGTTATCGAACCCAGCAGAGAAGTAGAGAGTTCCATGGGAGGTGTCAGAATTGATAAAGATGGCGGAAAGAGGAGGCATGTATGGTCACCACCTCATAGGAATCAGCCTTGGGCTGTTGATCTTGATTCTCCTTCCCCTTGTGCAGTTAGGGGAGGTCAGACACCCCTGCCACGCCATTCTTACAAGTTGTGATTTTAAGTTGAAATCTCACCAAATTTATAAATAGTATTAGGACATTTGGAGCCCTGGTTGGGCAGCGGTTAAGAGCTCGGCTGCTAATGAAAAGGTCAGCAGTGTGAATCCACCAGGTGCCCTCTGTAAGCCCTACGGGGCAGTTCTGCCCTGTCCTATAGGGTCGATGTGAATCTGAACTGACCCGATGGCAACGGGTATTAGGACATTTAAGACAACTTCGTATGTAACATATTACAAATGTATTCAATTAAAAAATATGTTTAAGTACTTGGAAGGTTGTCAGATAACTGAGATACTTAAAAAAGGAAAGTATATTAAAGTAGCAAATGTAAGTTAAGATGTTTGAGAGAACAACAGCCGTTATTCTCAGTGAAGAAAGATTGAGAGCCTTCCCCTTGAGAACAGGAACGAGACAAGGATGCCCACCATCACTCTTATTCATTATTGTACTGGAAGTCCTAGCCACAGCAATAAGGCAAGAAAGGGAAATAAAAGACATCCCAATTGGAAAGGAAGAAATAAAACTATTCGAAGATGACTTGATTCTATACGTAGAAAAAATCCCAGAGATTCCACAAGAAAGCTAGTGGATCCAATAGAAGGATTCAGCAAAGTGACAGGGTACAAGATCAACACTCAAAAGTCAATGGGATTACTTTACACTAACAAGCAGAACTCCAAAAAAGGAGTCAAGAAAACAATACCATTTACAATAGCCTCCAGAAAGATAGAATACCTAGGAATAAACCTAACCGTGGGTACAAAACACCTATAAGATGAAAACTATAAGATGATACTGCAGGAAACTAAAAGAGACCTACATGAATGGAAAAATATTCCATGCTCGTGGATTGGAAGATTTAACATTGTGAACACGTCAATACTACCCAAAGTGATCTATAGATAAAATGCAATCCTGATTCAAATTGTAATAACATTCTTTACTGAAATGGAAAAACTAATCACCAACTTTATACAGTGTCTTAGGCCGGGTTCTCTAGAGAAGTGAAACGTATGAATATACATAGAGAGAGACCTATATTAAGGAAATGACTCACACTATTGTAGAGGCTGGAACATGGGTCAGGCTGGAGATTTCTACTGATTCACGTAGCTGCAGGGGCTGGCGAACTCAAGACTAGCAAGTCGGCACAGCTCTGGCTCACAGGCTGCAAAGACTGACGAGTCCCCAGATCAGCAGGCAGGAAGGCAATTAAACTGCTAGCTCAAGTCCCAAAAACCAGAAGTCAGACAAACAGGAGCGAGCTGCAGGAGCCGGTGCGAGAAAAGCCTCCGAGCCTTGCCAGAAAGTCCACTTATATTCAATGCAGGCCATACTCCCAAGAAACAATAGAAGTACCATAGGATCTAGCAATCCCAGTCCTTGGAATATATCCTAGAGAAATAAGAGCCATTACACAAATAGATGTCTGCACACCAATGTTCATTGCAGCACTGTTCACAAGAGCAAAAAGTTGGAAACAACCTTGGTGGATGAATGGATAAACAAATTATGGTATATTCACACAATGGGATACTACACAACGATAAAGAGCAGTGATGAATCCACAAAACATCTCATAACATGGAGGAATCTGGAAGCCATTATGCTGAATGAAATTAGTCACAAAAGGACAAATATTGTATGAGACCACTATTATTAGAACTCAAGAAAAGGTTTAAACACAGAAGAAAATATTCTTTGACCGTTACAAGGGTGGGGAGGGTAGGAGAGGGGAATTCACTACCTAGATTGTAGGCAAGAATTATCTTAGGTGAAGGGAAGGACAACACACAATACAGGGGAAGTCAGGACAACTGAACTAAACCAAAAGCTAAGAAGTTCCCTGAACACAACCAAACACTTTGAGGGACAGAGTAGCAGGGATGGGGATCTGGGGACCATGGTTTCAGGGGACATCTGGGTCAATTGGCATAACAAAGTTTATTAAGAAAATGTTATGTATCCCACTTTTTGTGAGTGGCGTTTGGGGTCCTAAAAGCTAGCAAGCAGCCATCTAAGATACATCAATTAGTCCCAACCCAGCTTGAGCAAAGGAGAATGAAGAACCCCAAAGACACGAGGAAAATATTAGCCTAAGAGACAGAAAGGGCCACATAAACCAGAGACTCCATCAGCCTGAGACCAGAAGAGCTAGATGGTACCCACCTACCACCAATGACCGCCCTGACAGGGAGCAGAACAGAGGGTCCCTGACGGAGCAGAAGAAAAGTGAGATGCAGACCTCAAATTCTCATAAAAAGACCAGACTTAATGGTCTAACTGAGACTGGAGGCATCCCAGAGGACATGGCCCCCCGACTCTCTGTTAGCCGAAAACTAAAACCATTCCCGAAGCCAACTCTTCACACAAAGATTAGACTGGACCATAAGACATAAAAGGATACACGTGAGGAGTGTGCTTCTTAGCTTAAGCAGATACATGAGACTAAATGGGCAGCTCCTGTCTGGAGGCGGGATGAGAGGACAAGAAGGGACAGAAGCTGGCTGAATGGACACGGGAAATTCAGGGTGGAAAGGAGGAGTGTGCTGTCACATTATAGGGAGAGCAACTAGGGTCACATAACAATGTGTGTATAAGATTTTGTATGAGAAACTGACTTGAACTGTAAACTTTCACTTAAACACAACAAAAAAAAATCATTCAAAAAACCCCCCACGTAATCCTGCTTATTTAAAAGGAAAGCATATCTCTGCTGGGAGCACCACCTGTTTGCTGCCTTTCCCTCTGGGGAGATCAGTGGTGTGGGAGTAGGGGGCTGGCCAAGGAAAGAAGAGAAACTCTCAGCGTTCCCTCTGTGTTAATTTCTGTTGTCAGCTGCCACGGAGCTGGTCCCCTCCTCGTGGGTCCTGCGTGCACAAGGGAACAAAACGCTGCCTGGTCTGTGCCATCCCCGTGGTCAGCTGTGGATGGGAGCGTTGTGACCGTGGTCGGCCGCGGGTGGGAGCGTTAAGACCGTGGTCGGCCGCGGGTGGGAGCGTTGTGACCATGGTCGGCTGTGGAGCGTTGTGACTCACAGGGCTTTCACTGGCCGATTTGTAGGAGCAGGTCATCAGGCCTTCCTTCCTAGTCCGTGACAGTCTGGAAGCTCCAGTGAAACCTGGTCAGCATCACAGCAACACACAGTGGCGTCACTAGGGTGGTGCGGGGGTGGTGTGGACCAATCCCCTGTCAGAGGGGGTGACACCAAAATGACCCCAGGGTCCGTGTGGCGGTGGGTGGGCCAGTGGAGGGGTGGGGGGTGGGGGAGCGACACCACGAGTTACTGCACTGGGTGACGCCAACCCTGGTGACGGCACCGGGAACACAAGCCTCCCCTGACAGACAGGCGATGGGCGCACGTGCAGTGCGATGGCCGGGACCTGAACCTGGGCCTCCCACAAAGAAGGTGAGAGTCTGACCACTGCACCACCACTGCCCACATACATTTCCGTTAGTTTGAGTCGTAGACAAGAATTATTTGTGAACCACTTAGGTCCTAAAATCTTTATTTTAAGGAAAAAGACTCTATCTGAAGCCTAGCCGCTTCCTCCGTGGTCCAGGGACTGGCAGCGTGAGCACTCAGGGGGCTCGCTAAGAATGCGGAGCCTCAGAAGATGCTGAGGGCATGTTAGAACCACCTGGGGCGCGTCACCAAGATACTGAGGTCTAGGTCCCACGCAGAGCTCTGATTTAATAGGCCTGGGTGGGCCTGGGCATCGGGAATTCTAACGTGCAGCCAGATGTGTGACCCTTTGCTCTAGCGCATCAACAGATGCAGGGACCACAGGCTGTGAGCAGATGTCGGGGACTCTCCCAGCGGGAACGTGAGCACCGGGTGGGCCATTCCGGCTGCTCTGGGGTCTGTCGGATTCTCCGTGTCGTAGGGTAATGGTACTGCCAGATTGGGAAACCTACTTTAAGAATTTCCATTCTGAAAAAAGTCTTCTTGTCTACGCAGGATCAACTGCGGTGACTAACTGCATTACCCACCACCTGTCCGTCAGTCTGTCCTTCTGGGGTGGCTTGTGTGTTGCTGTGATGCTGGAGGTTATGCCACTGGTATTTCAAATAACAGCAGGGTCACTCATTTTAGAAAGGTTTCAGCAGAACTTCCAGACCAAGACTAGGAAGAAAGGCCTGGCAATCTATGTGCAAAAATTAGCCAATGAAAACCTTATGGATCACAAAAGAACATTGTCTGACTCCTTGCTTTGGACAGGTCCTCAGGACGGGACAGTCACTGGGGGAGGGCATCATGTTTGGTGAAGGAGAGGGTCAGCAAGGGCCAGGGAGATGCCCGGTGAAAGGGATGGCACAATGGCTGCAACAAGGGTGATTGTGAGGCTCATTCAGGACCACCAAGGTTTCCTCCTGTTTGCATCAGGTCACCACAAGTCAGAGTCAACTCAGCGGAAGTTATCTATGTGTGTATCTACATTAAGAAAAAAACAAATGAAAACCGTACACTTCACCTAAGTAGTTTGACACAGTTCTTTCGGTAGCAACCTCCCCAGGGCATTATTTTTCAGCATCAGGCCTCCGCTACATCTACCACTTCAATAGTTGTACGTCCACTGCAAATATTAGTGCAAATACCTGTGTTCAAACTGGCTGCCTAGGGCTCCGATTCAGGGGGAGAAGGTTTATGTTTTCGAGCACTTAACCACTGTGCCACCAGAGCTATTTTAAATTTTCCCTAATCCCAGAAAGTGAGAGTCTTACTCTCTGAAGAAAGTGTCGTGAACATTTTAAACAAGACTCGTTCCTAGCACGCCCACCCGTAAGCACACACGCTCACCACATTCTTTGGGAAGCCCCGAGAGTGTCACCTCCAGGAAGGTTTTGTCTCACAGATATAAATGTGTCTCTTTCATACCTGAGGACTTTAAGTGCAGGGTGTAATTTTGAAATTATAAGATTCCACAAACACCGTAACCACCATTTACTTAGCACTTACTCCACGCCAGGAACGGCCTCAGGTGCAGTGGGTTAGCACGTGGGCCGTGGGGGAAACACAACCAAGAAACCGAGGGCTGGTGCAGAGCAGGTGAGGGCACTGAAGAAGGGGGGCCTGACGTCCCTGGAGCAGACATGTGGGAGTGAAGGAGCCCATCTGGGGTGGTGGCAAATCAGGGATGGCCACAGACCCAGAAAAAAAACCCAGTGCCACAGACACCAGGTCACAATTGAGCCACGTTTTCATCCGCCTGCCCAGTCATCCAGAGGTCCCTGGGTGAGTGCCGTCATCTGCTAAGAAAAGGTTGGTGGTTCAAACCCACTTGGCAGCGCCACAGAAGAAGGGCCTGGCGATCTGCTTCCGTAAAGATTACAACCAGGAAAACCCTGCGGAGCGCTTCTCCTCTGTAACACACGGGGTCACCAGGAGTCAGAGTTGACTCAACGGCCACGGGTTTGGTTTTTTGGTCCATTCTTTCATTTACTCAGCAAGTGTTTATTTAGAGAACGGACAGAATAGCCTGGGTCCCATCAGCGTGGGATACAGATGAGAAAGAGCTTCAGCACTGCAGGTGCTAAAATAGGGGAAACTCCAGGTCGTGGGTGTGGGGAGGAGGGACGCTGAAGCCAGACTTGGAGGGGAGGGAGACACCAGGGACAGCTTCCTGGAGGAAGTGACACGCAGGCCAGGTCCTGATAGCTGAGCAGGTATTATTCTCCTGGGGGTGTCCAAGAGGCGGGGTGGCCCCGGGTTCCAAAAAAGGGTATAGTCTATTCAAAGGGGGGGGGTGGTCTTAGGGACCAGTCCAGGTTCACAGGGGTAAGGTTGTACCAGGCAGAGCAACTGGCTAAGCAAAGGGCAGCACCGTGACAAGGTACAGCTTGGGCAAAGGGCAGCACCGTGACAAGGTACAGCTTGGGCAGAGTACAGCTGTGGACTGAATTACGTCCCCCCAAAATGTCAGTTTAACTTCCGGGCCTTGTATCTGTGGATGTGACCCTATTTGGAAATACGGCTTTTCTTTTGTGACGTTAACAAGGTCAAACCAGTGTTGGGTGGATCCTGACCCTAACCAATTCTGAGTTTTGAAAAGACCAGAATAGACACAGAGACCCACACCCGGGAAGACAGATACCAAGGATCACCAAGGGACACCAGGAGCTAGAGAGGCTCACAGAAGGAATCCACAGGGCTGAGAGCCTGATCTGGGCTTCCAGCCCTCACAACTGTGAGAAAATAAATTCCTACTCTTTAAAGCCGCCCACTTGTGGTATTTAAGGTGCACTAGAAAATGCCGGGGGACCTCGGCATAGCCCATACATGGGGCGCCTTTGGTGCGTGGGGCAGGCAGGGGCTTAAGAGGGGCCGCCTGTTTGGAAGCCCCGGAAAGCCGACCCTGAGTCTGGAGACCTGTTGGTTGGGCTGCTGGATGAGGGAGCGATGCTTAGGGAACTGGCTTGGACCACGAGGTTAGGCAACATCCTGACTCACTTTAAGGGCACGGAGTCCCAAACCTGATCTCCAATCAGGGGGGTACAGTTGCACATGCCCCCTACCCCACCCCAGAGGAGATGGAGGTGGACGGGTTCCAAGTAAGCATTGTCCTGGCTGTCTCCACTCTGGACAGTCCCTGCTCAAATACCACCTCTCCCCCTACACCCGCAAGTATTTACATCCTGTTTATGCCAGGGCCTCCTGGGCGCCTCAATTTTCATGAATAAAATATGAGTTTCTAGGCCCAGCCAAGGAGGGAAGAAACCCCCGCCAGCTGGTAGGGACCAGAGGCAGTTTAGTGTTTCGGTTGCTGTCGCCTCCCGCGTGACATTTGGAGGAAATTTGAATTGGCCGGTCCAGGTGACTGGGGGCAATGGGGTTTTGGGTTCACTCTGCGTTTTCCAAGAGCAAACTACATGCCACGCTCATTTCCCGAGCGTCAGTCATAGGGCTGTGTTTCCTGAGAACCTCAAAGACAGGCTGGTTTATCCTTCTGAATATGATAAAGCCAGAGCCTTTCATAGCCAGAGGGGATGTTTAGAGTTGACCTCGCTCAACACCCTCATTTTAAAGATGGAGGAACTGAGGCTCAGGGGCGAGGGGCTTCCCCAGGGCCTGCCAGGTGATAGTGGTAACCTGTCAGGGTCCCCTGTCTCCTGACCCCGAGTTCTTTCCATGGCATCACATTTCATGCAAGTACACATTTTTAAATACTATACATTTGTTTTAATTAATAGACTTTATTTCCTTCTAGAATAGGTAAATACAGAGACGAATTTTGTTAGTGGTTACCAAGGGCTGGGGAAGGGAGGCAGGAAATTATTGCTGGAAGTTTGTTTAGGGTGGGGAAAAGCTTGGAAACAAATACTGTTGATGGTTTCACATGAGTATAATTAATGTCAATGAATTGTACACTTAAAAGTGGTTAAAATGGCAATTTTTTTTTTGTTATATATATTCCACAATAAAATTTAGAAAAACTTAATAGACTTTATTTTTAGAACAGTTTTAGATTTAGGGAAAAACTGAGCAGATAGTAGAGTTCCCACATATCCACCCCCACCCCACAGTTTTCCCTATTTTTACGTTTGTCACAATTGATGAAGCAGTATTGATACATGGTTATTAACTAATACATCATTACTAGGGTTCACTCTCTGTGTTGTACAGCTCTGTGGGTTTTGACAAATGCACAATGTCAGGTATTTACTGCCGTAAAAACTCCTTGTGTCCCATCAGCTCATCCTTCCCCACCCCAACTGCCGGCAACCACTGATGTTTTCACTACCTCTATAGCTTTGCCTTGTCCAGAATGTTGTAGAGTTGGAATCACCAACAGACTGGCTTCTTTCACTTAGCATTATGCATTACATATATTTTTAAAGTACCCGTAGGAACACGTTATTGTTGCCAGTTGCCATCAAGTCGATCCTGACTCATGGTAGCCCCATGTATGCTGGGTTGACACAGGAGCTCTCGTGTGTTGGTTGACACAGGAGCTCTCGTGTGTTGGTTGAACAGTTCGCATTCTTCGTCCGAGAGGTGCCCTTTCCAAAGATGCGGAAATCACTGGGAAAACGACCCAAACCCTTCATTACAGTCGGAGAAGGAACCATATTGGTGTCTGTACTTGCTCCTTGCCAGACTTAGGATTTTTTGTTTTTCTCCTGCCTTGCCTTTTTGATGGCTCCTCTTTAAATTTTCTACAACAACCTTCCTTTGTGCTCACCTTTGCCTCTCTCTTGTTCCTGTTTTCTGTTCTGACCACTCTAGAAAATCTCGTTTGGGAGTAAACTAGGAAGAAGCTTCATGTATTTTGACACTGTTATTCCTGTGCCAGGCCCTGGGCTAGCAGCCATTTTGTGAAACATTTTATTTGATCTTTACAAGCCTGTAAACCCATCAGACCAAACACGCTGCCCGTAAGTCGATTCCGACTCATAGCAACCCTATAGAACAGAGTTGAGCTGCCCCATAGGGTTTCCACGGAGCGGCTGATGGATTCAAACAGTCGATCTTTCAGTTGGCAGCCGTAGCACTTAACTGCTACACCACCAGGGTTTCCTACAAGTCTGTAGTGTAGAAAAAAAAAATTTTTTTTTAATTATTTCTGTTGTTGAAAATACACACATCAGAACATACATTCGTAGATTCATTTTGGACATGTACAGTTCAGAGACACAGGTTACATCCTTTAAGTTGTGTGACCGCTCTCACCCTGCTTTAGAGAACTGTTCCTCCCTTATTAACATAATCTTACTGCCTCCTCAACCTCCTGTCTAATCTTTCAAGTTGCTGTTGTCGGTTTGGAAACCCTGGTGGAAGCCCTATTTGGAAACCCTAGTGGCATAGTGGTTTAAGTGCCATGGCTGCTAACCAAAAGGTCAGCAGTTCAAATCTGCCAGGCGCTCTTTGGAAACTACGGGGCAGCTTTACTCTGTCCTATAGAGTCGCTATGAGCCGGAATCGACTCGACGGCAGTGGGTTTTTTTTTGGGGTTTATTGTCGGTTTGATCCCATATAGATAGTTCTTTAAAAGAGCATAGTGCTTAAGACAGGACATTCTTTACTAGTTAAATTATACTGTCGTTTGGTTTAAAGAAGACTTTATTTTTGGTGTAATACTTTAAGATTATTTCAGGAAAATAGTTTCAGGGTTCATCCAGCCTCCACGCTTTCCCCCTTTTGAGCAGGTTCTTCTGCAGAATCTTTCATCAGAACGGTCGGTAATGGTAGCCAGGCACCAACCAGCTCTCCTGGTCTCGTGGCAGAAGAGGAGGCTGCTCGTGGAGGCAATTAGCTACGCATTTAGTGGAGACATTTTTATTTCCATTTCTGGAGATGAGGAAACTGAAGGAGGCTGGCCGAGGAGATTTGCCCAAAGCCACACAGCCAGCAGGGGAGTTGAACAGAGGTCTGCAGGTGTGAAGCAGGCCTTTAAACCTCGCCTGCTCCTTAATTTTAATTTTGATCCAAATAAAAAGTGTTTCCAATTTCCTTCATTTTCAGAGTGGCGTAAGAGTGTGGTAACCTGAAGAAATGTGGTTTTCTGGGAAGGAAAGCTCTGGTTTAGAACTGCTGACAGAAAAGAAAACAGGAAGTCATATGTTCCCAGCCTAGACGGGCCATCTGGGAATCTGTGAGAACCAGTCCTGCAGAGGCCAGGCTGTGTGTGCTTTCCGCTGGGCCCAGAGGAGACAGGAGAGGGAATCAGGACTACAAGCAGCCCTGGGCCGGATCTGTCCTCCTATGGTGGGGGCAGGCGCTTGGGGAGGGGGCACCTCCACGCTGAAGCAAGAGGCGTGGGAGGGAAGTCAGGAGCACAGGGCCCTAGTGCTAATGGCCAGGCAGTGTGGTTGGGGAGGATATCAGGGCTGGGGAAAGTTTGCTCCTACAGGAAGGACCGGGGCCCTACCCAGCTTCGCCTCGGGGTGTCCTTGGAATGTGCTGAAGTCATTCTCTCGGGGAGCACTGCCCCACGTCTCCCAGCCACAATCGGCCGGCCACTGGTGCAAATCCCTGGCAATCTCTGCTCTTGAGGGTGGTAATTACTGCCAGCTACACCATTTTTTTTTTTTTTTTTTTACACCATACTTCCACCGTCCATTAGTGGGGGCTTGTATGTCGCTGTGACGCTGGAAGCTATGCCACCGGTATTTCACATACCAGCAGGGTCGCCCATGTGGGCAGGTTTCAGCGGAGCTTCCAGACTGAGACAGACTAGGAAGAAAGGCCTGGCCATCTAATTCCAAAAATTATTGTTAATAGGTGCTGTCAAAAACCAGACACCTCACGGGCTTGGTTTACTAGGTTCGAGGGCTTAGGACCATAATCTCATGGGGCAACTCCGTCAACTGGCACAATATAGTTCCTTGAGACTATGTTCTACGTCCTAGTTCGGTGAGTAGCATCCGGGGTCTTAAAAGCCTGCAAGCAGCCACCTAAGATAAAACTATCGGCCTCTACTCATTTGGAGCGAAAGAGAAAGGAGGAAATCAAAGACTCAAAGAAGGTAACTAGACTACAGAACTAACAGCCTACACAGACAACGGCCTCACCTACCTTGAAACCACAAGAGTTAGATGGTGCCCAACCAGTTACCATTACCAACGGTTCTGACCAGGGACTCAATAAATGGTCCTGAATAGAATGGAAGGAAAATGAAGAACTGAACTCAAATTCCTGAAAAAAAAAAAAGCCAGACTTACTGGACTGGTAGAAAGTGGATGAACCCCCGAGATTATCAACCTGGGATACCCTTTAAACTTGGAGTGCAAGCCACTCCTACAGATCACCTTTCAGCCAAAAGACAGATTGGCCCATAAAATAAGTAAAATAAACATCACCCATGAGTCCTGTGCTCCCCTAACTGATCATCAAAATGAAACCAAATGGTAAACATTTTCCCTAGAACAAACACAAGAAGGTAAGAGCGGCCAGGGAAGGCAGGTTAAGGGAAACACAACAACCAGAATGTAAACAATGAGAATGCTGATATATTGTGAAAAATGTAACCAATGTCACTGAACAATACATGTACCAAACCCAAACCTTCCGCCGTCAAGTTGATTCCGACTCATACATAGAGACCCTATCCCACTAAAACCCACTGCTGTTGAGTCGATTCTGACTCATAGCAACCCTGTAGGACAGAGTAGAACTGCCCGATAGAGTTTCCAAGGAGCACCTGGCAGATTTGAACTGCCGACCTCTTGGTTAGCAGCCACAGCACTTAACCAATATGCCACCAGGGTTTCCAGAGATCCTACAGGACAGAGTAAAACTGCTTCATAGGGTTTCCAAGGAGCAGCTGGTGGATTCTAACAGCCGACCTTTTTGGTTAGCAGCGAAGCTGAGCTCTTAACCACTGCGCCACCATGGCTCCCCCGAGTTTGAAAGGCACTCAGAATACACAGTGGCCGAAACAAGCGTATGAACAATTGTGAAGATGGGAGCTGCCAGCAATCACGGTGTACTCACAGCCTGCTGGGCACTGTGTGAAGAGCCCTATAAAGAAAGTCTAGCTCGTTTTGCTCCCCCAGGAGCCCTATCATGTAGTACTATCACATCCCCATTTTATAGAGAGGGAAACTGAGGCACAGAGCAGTGAAGCTTTTTGTCCCAGGTCACGCAGATAGGAAGTGACAGGACCAGGGTTCCAAGGGAGGCTGATGGGCCCCAGGGGCGGCACCGCCCACCTACAGCCTCTGTCTTTGAGAAGACTCCGAGGCCCCCCATGTGCCTGCTTTCCCAGGAAGCACCCCAGTGTTACCCCTCCTCCTACCCAAGGCAAAAAGGGTGGAAGAGAGAGGCAGCATCCAGCATCCGTGGCCTTGGTCTGGTTGGACAGTGGGAAAGAGCGAGAAGCGGGAGGGGGCTTTCTGCGGTAACTGGATTCAGTGAGCCTGGGCTCCTTGGCCTGAAAGTACCCACAGGGCAGTACCCTCTGCCCTCCACCCTACCCCCAGCAGCGCCAGCCCCGCCCACGGAGAGGCTGAGCCAGTGCCATCGAGCTGGAAGACAAACAGCCAAATCCAAATTTCAACAAACAGCTGGAATCTGGCTCCTGGGTCTGCCAGCAGGGAGCCCACCTCCCTGCAGGGGTGCTGCTGTTGGCAGGGCCCAGGGGGTGAGGGGAGACCAGGTTCACAGGGCACATTGTGCAAATGGCCTGGCAGGGCCCTGAGGGCAGGAGGCGGCTGGTCACTGCCCCCTCCCCGCCAGAAGGCCACGGCCAATTTCACAACCCCCCAAAGCCCTCACGTGCAGCCATTCAGGCCTGAGAAGCCCACTTAAGGCGAGGGGCTCTGCTTCCAGGCCACCCTTCATCTTCAGGAGCCCTGGCATGGATTTCTCGCATGTTAAGGTCACCAGAGGACGGCCCTCTGCTGCCTATCTTGTAAACTGTGGAAGTTGGATTGAAATATTCCAGGGCCCGACAGCATTCCAAAATGCCGTGATTTTGTGACATTTATATGCTCATTATGCATTTGTTATTTAAAGCAAGCGTGTCTCACTCTCCACCACTCGTCTGTCAGCTTGTTGTGCTGCGGTAGCTTGTGTGTTGCTATGGTGCTGGATGCTAGGTCACCCGTATTTCAGACACCAGCAGAATCACCCATGGTGGACAGGCTTCAGTGGAGCTTCCAGACTAAGATAGACTAGGCCTGGTGATAGACTCCTGAAAATTAAATAAGGGAAACTTACGGATCACAACATTGTCCGATACAGTGCTGGAAGATGAGCCCCCTAGGTCTGAAGGCACTCAAGATACACAGTGGCCACAACAGCGGGCTCAGGCATCATGAAGGTGGCACAGGGCTGGGCAATGTGTCGTTCTGTTGACCATGGAGTTGCTGTGAGTCGGAGCTGACTCAACGGCCGCTAACGATTACATGTCTCAATAATAAATAATAAATTGTATGTTAAATGTATAACCAGAGCTTGTTATTTACTGTAACTCTGAAATTATTTTGCAAAGCACAGATTCATTTAGTAAAGTGAATAAACTTCATTCACTTGTTTTGCAAGTTGCAAAACTGGCTTCTGCAAGAGGCCACATGTCCAGCTTCCTGAGCCAGAGGCTGAGCTGGGCCGGAGCCGTCTCAGAGTCTGTTCCAGTTCTCCTTCCAGTCTCCCCTGAATCTTTGGGGCCCAGGCCCAGGTTCTCTCTGCCAGGCCCCTGCCTTGCTACCCCATACGCTGGCCCAGGTTCTCTCTGCCAGGCCCCTGCCTTGCTACGCCATACGCCCCTTCTCAGTCGGCTTGTCTGGTCTTCAGGTGAACCCACGAGAAGGGAATCGTTGTTTTCATTTTAGAGATGAGGGCGCGAGTCCCAGCACCACCACTGGAACCCAAGTTTTCTGACCCCACACGAGTGTCCCTCACGAGAACACCTTGTTCCATTTGCTTCCTCAGCTGGCACGTAAAGTCACAGCTCCAGGTTGCCAGGGGCAGTGATGCTCCAGGTCTGTGCCCACGTTCACTCATTCATCCATTCAATACCCATTTATCGGCACCCTCCTGGGGCCCAGGTCACAGGGCTTTGAAGGGAGGACATAACGTGATCAGGACAGACACACCCCCGTCTGGTGATATCGCAGCGCCACCAGGGGCGAATCAGCCAGTAAGCAAGGCCAGGCACGCTCGGGCCTACGGTGAGCCAGGGTGCCTGCAGGTGAGTGAGGCACGCACGGGCTTACCTGTGTTTACTTACTAAGCCGCAGTCCAGAGTTCCACAAGGGTTTCACCACATTGGTGAGAAACGGGTGAAACCGTGCCCTGCAGATAAGTAAGCACAAGTCTGCCTGTGTGTGCCTCGCTTACTGGGTCACTTGTCCCTGCACTGCACTTTCCCAAGGGGCTAGAGCTGTTCCGGGCTCTTGGGTTGGCGAGGTTGGCTGTGAAGAAAATAAGTGCAGGGAGTGGCTGTGGGGCTGGGGCCGCGCCTTAACATCTGTCCCCCGACAGGGCTGGAGCACCCTCGGCTGTCACAAGACCAGGCGACCTTGTGTGGAAAAGAACAGCAGTGGCGTGACGGGGAAACTGAGGCAGGAGCAGCTCTGTGTCTCGCACAGGCTCCCTTGGAGTCTGTGCAGAAGCAGCATTCAACTCTCGGGCTGGGGAGGAGAGCCAGCTCAGTGATGACATTCACAGATACTGTACCTCCTGACAAAGACAGAAAAAAAAAAAAAGGTTCATTTTGGCCTGTCCTCCTCTCTTCCTGGAGCCCTGGTGGTTCAGTGGTTAAGAGCTTGGCTGCAAACCAAAAAGTCGGCAGTTCGAATCCAGCAGGCGCTCCTTAGAAACCCAATGGGGCAGTTCTACTTTGTCTTACAGGGTCGCTATGAGTCGGAATCAACTAGATGGCAATGGGTTGGGTTTGGTTTAGCTTTTCCCTCTCTTCCTTGCTTTTTATCAGAGCTGACCCCCCTAGATTAGCATGACTGCCTCTGCCTCGCCTTGCCCCCCAACATGAAGAGTTGGGCGTGAAAAGCTTTGTAAATAAACATCCCCACCACCCTAAGCCGTCTGACACACTTCTCAGCCCCACGAGAGGCCCCAGGCACCCTGGCCGTGCCACCATCCAGGTTCCTGCGCTTTAGCCTGCATCTGTTTGTCTATGTGTCTGGGAGGTAGAGCCTGTCATTCCCATTTTGCAGGCAAGGAAACTGAGGCTTAGATATGAGTCCTCACCCAGTGTCACACAGCGGCGTCTGCTGCGTCCCAAGCTCGTGCTTCTTCCTCCTCTTCATGTTGTTGGTGTTATTGGTGGTGGTGGTGTTAGCTGCCATCAGGTCAGCCCTGGCGAACAAGGCACAGCAGGATCGGACCGTCGTGATCCGTGGGGGCTTCACTGGCTGATTTTTGGAAGTAAATCGCCAGGTCTTTCTTCCTAGTCTATCTTAGTCTGGAAGTTCTGCTGAAACCTGTTCAGTACCATAGCAACACACACGCCTCCACTGAGAGAGGGTGGTGGCCGCACTTGAGGTCTCTTTCACGGAGGGCAAGAATTCTACCACGGAACCACCGACGTCCACACTCAGTGGAGAGCCCTGGAAATGAGCCTGTCTGCGGCCCCGGGGCCAGCCTTCTCTCCTGCGGGAGGTAGGAAGCTGTGTCCGTGGAGCGGCAGATTCAAGCACAGCCCCCCTCCAGGAGCACGCGGAGAATGTGGATTTTCATAGCCAAGCAGCAAAAGCTTGGAAAAACAAGTGTGTCATTGTCCCTGGCCCTGCCAGGCGGGGCTACTTACCGCCCGGCTGCCGGAGCTGTCTTCCTATGCAGCCTTGATGTCTGCAGTGGGTCTGCCCCGACCCCAGGAGAACCCTCACTCATCTCAGCATCTGGGGGGAGATAGGAGCCCAGAATTTGGGCTCCTATCCTTGAGGACTTGCTTGTGCTCAGCCTACACCCTGCCACACGTTGAGGCCCTGGCTGAGCACCCATGTTTCTTGTCTCTGTCCGCATGGCCACTGCCCTAGTGCAGGCTGGACCCTGCCCCAGCCCCTCCTCCCTGGCCTTCCTGCCTCCATCCCACTGTCCCCACACTGTCCCCACGGGCCTAGGGAACCAGGCTTCAGGTCTAAAATGCAAGGACGGCCATGTCCCTCCCTTGCCTAGGACTCTTCAGGGCTCCCTATGGCCCTCAGATAAAAGCCCGAACCCATAGCCCAGCCACAGGAGACCCTCCCTGACATCCCCCTACCCTCAGCCCAGCTCCCTGAGCTCTTCGTGGTCTCTCCCCCGTCGCCCGTGGCCTGTGCCCTTTGCCTCCTCCGCAAAGCTTCCCTTCAGCCCCACACACAAGATCAGTCGTGGCCATAGCACCTGTCTGTATGAGAAGAGCCCTCATCACTTTAGAAGGGGTCTTATCTCTACACACAGGTATCTGTGTGTGTGTCTTAGCAAAGCAATTTTGAGCCACACAATGGGCAGAAAGGGGCTAAAGGATTTATAAGTAGTAAAAGGGGTTTTGTTGCTGGGACAACAGCAGTTTGAATATGTGTCCTAACTTTCGTATATTACACACAGGGACATACCGTTGGCTGGATGGATAGTTTATTGAACGATGAAGCTGTAGGGTGAGCTGAAGACTAAGGACGAACGATGAAGCTGCAGGGTGAGCTGAAGACTAAGGACGAACGATGAAGCTGGCAGGGTGAGCTGAAGACTAAGGACGAACGATGAAGCTGTAGGGTGAGCTGAAGACTAAGGACGAACGATGAAGCTGTAGGGTGAGCTGAAGACTAAGGACGAACGATGAAGCTGTAGGGTGAGCTGAAGACTAAGGACGAACGATGAAGCTGTAGGGTGAGCTGAAGACTAAGGACGAACGATGAAGCTGTAAGGATAAGCTGAAGACAAACAAGGCTGCTGCTTGTAGAGGGCTGGTAGCTTTCCTCACAGTGCCGAAAAGCACATGGGTTGGGCAAGTGACCTCTCAGTTTCTTCCCAAACATCCTGTGCACAGACACGGGGGGTGTCATGACGTCCAAGGCTCAGAGGACCCCAGTGGGCAGGGTGGAGAGAAGAGTGTGTGAGCTGCCCAGGAAAAGCCTGACTGAGCGGTGTGACTCTATCGGAAACTAAGGTGGTGATGGTGCCAGAGGGGACAGGACCAGGGGAGTCACTGCCCTGGGGCTTCAAGGCCAAGGTCACCTTCCTTATGACTCTGGCTTAGCTGCCAACCTTGACTAAGTTCTCCCCCACTAACACCAAAGTCAAAAAACAAGTCTTTTCCAGGATGCAGAATTAAAGGGCCATCCTTTATTCCAAAATGGTGTTCTTCTTACATTTTGCTGGTGCTAAAATAGCCTTTCTTTTAGGAAATGATGGTGATAGCACAGTTATTTTTTCCTGTGGTTTTTCTTGGTAAAATTGCAAAACGGTAACTTTCTCAGTCTCTGTTTTTTGTTTGTTTGTTTGTTTGTTTTGGTGGTGGGGGGGGAGTCTTATTGGTGTGACTTCTCAGAAGGACCCAAAAGACAGAGATGTCACTGTAGACCTGGGCCCAGAGAGGAAGGGCAGCTTTGAGAGCAGAAGCCAGGCAGGTCTGGGGGCCAGATCCTGGCACGGAGCAGAGCAGTGTCCCCAGGCACAGGGCTCACAGGAGCGCAGAGTGAGCAAATCAGCCCCTGCATCTGCGTGACACAGATGTGCAAACATGGGGGAGGAGGAGAGCAAGGGACAGGTAGATGAGGAGCAGCAGCTGGGAAGGGAGGCTATGAGGTTGGAAGCTGAGAGAGCGTGGAGGGCCCTGCAGCAGGCTCCTTCTAGAGACTTCCCCTGAGAAGAGCAGGCTGGCACTGGCGGCCCAGCCCAGGAACCAAGGAGGAAGTAATGCTGGGGGCAAAGGAAGGGCCAGGGGGACCACTGCCTCTTCCCAGATTTACCCCAGCAGGCCCACACTGCAGACACCAAGTCCTTAACTCTGGTGACCCATGGGAATACCATCCCGACCAATTCTTAAGCCTCTGGAGTTCTTTGGGAAAGAGGTAACCTAATTTTAACAGTTTAGCCTTTTGAAATGTGTGAAACTCAAGAACCCTGAGTGGGAGCCTCATTTTTGTGTAGACTGAGCATTGTCATGGGTGGTGCCTCCTGGATGTGTGAATTTTCTAAACTTTTGACAGGTTTGCCTTTATTTCTGTGAGATAAGCCTCCTCACTATGATTCGCAGTTACTGTGATCTCCTGACAATGTACTTACGGTGCGAATAAGCTATCCCCAGTCTTCACTCAGTCACAGTGGCCATTTTCTCTCTCCGCCACTCACTGTTTCCAGCTGTTCCTGGCTCCCTGCCTTTCTAGCTTCTGAGCAGTAAGTCACGCCTTTGCAATAGGGAATAACGCATTGCAGTGGGACTTTTCAAGAGGCTCAAGCTCCTGTAAGTTCTTCTTAGCCCATATTCAGTCTTGGGGCCCCAGCATTGCTTCCACGTGTAGCCGGTGGAAGGCACCCCTGTGAGCAGGTCTGGAGAATTCCAGGGCAGCTGTTTCTGCTTCTTAGCTGTTAGCCCTGCTTTTGTTATAATGAACAATACATAAAACCTGTTGCTCTGGAGTCGATTCTGGGTCACAGTGACCCTACAGGACAGAGGGACCCTATAGGACAGAGTACAACTGCCCCATAGGGTTTCCAAGGAGCAGCTGGTGGATCAGACTGCCAATCTTTTAGTTAGCAGCTGAGCTCTTAACCACTGCACCACCAGGGCTCCAAAGAATACGTAGTAGTGGTAATATCTGTGAGATTCAAATTCCCTTAGTTTTATTTATTTGGCCTATAATACTGCTTTTGCAGTAATGAAGAATGCGTTGTAGTGGTAAATTTCCAGAAATAAAAAAATTCCCTCAGCTTTATTTGTTTGCTTTAGCTCCCATTATTTAATGATAGAGTACAGGCCCATCAGAGGTGTTGCCTTGATAAATTTCAAGTAGGAATTATTTACAAAAATATGATTTAAAAACAACCTTTTAGGAATCCATCTATGTACACAAGATCTCTCTGTACATGTGCGTCTGTCTCTGTCTGTGTGTGTATTATGTATGAGGCATTGGTGGTTCGGGGTAGAATTCCCACCTTCCATGCAGGAGTCCCAGGTTCAGTTCACCTCACGGGCAGCCACTACCCGTCTGTCGGTGGAGGCTTGCGTGCTGCTGTGATCCTGAACAGGTTTCAGCAGAGCTTCCAGACTATGACGGACTAGGAAGAAAGGCCTGGAGATCTACTTCTAAAAATCAGCCAGTGAAAGCCCTGTGGATCACAACCATCCAATCCACAACCAGTCACCGGGATGGCACAGGACAGGACTGGGCAGCGTTCCGTTTCATCCTGCAGGGGGTCACCATGACGGCAATGGGTTTGGTTTTTTTTTTTTTTTTTTTTGTCACTCTTTAAGCTTCCTCCTCTCCGTGGAGAGAAAGAGGCCGTGTTAGAGTTCACTCCCTTAGAAAATCCAAACTCTGCAAACGGCACTGAGGCCTTTTAGGACCTTGCTCTTTGAGAAAGTTCACGTTCCTCGAACGCTATGTACTAGGCACTGCTTGGTCTAAGACCGTCATATAGATTAATTTATTCCACCTTGGCAGTAACTCTAGGATGTAGCCATCTATTGTTAGCCTCACTTTACAGATGTGGAAACTGAGGCCCAGAGAGGACTGTGACTTGGCCACCAGCTGGTGGGTGATGGAACTGGGTTCTTATCACTGCACTGTTCCTCGAGGTCTGTCTCTTAGTCCTTGATGCCGATCCCAGGTGCATGGAAGGATTTTCCTGAACACAGGCCTCTGTACCTCGAGTCCCCTGATTTCCCATTGGGTTTACATCTCCTCCAGAAACCTGCTCTCCTCTGGGCTCGCTCTGCACCTCCGCCCCCTTGGTCTCCGGGCCTGACAGCTGGGGACCTCCTCAGGGCTGGCCCAGTGTCCAGCCTCCATCCCTATGCCATTATGTGTTTGATGAGCTGTATTGAAACAATATTCACAATTCACAGCTGGGGAAACTGAGGTCAAGAGGTTTAATCCTTTCTTGAATCATTTCTTATGGCTACTAGGGCAGCTGAGGGGCCCTGTGGCAGTTCAGCAATTTCACTCATGGAATATCACTGAGTGTTCGCCAGACGCCGTGCTGGGTGCTTTAGGAGATAAAAACAAGACTGTGCCCCCCAGCACTCCGGCATTGCCATACTCAAGGGAAACGAGCTGGGCTTTGAAGGCCCGGTAAGAGTCGTCACCCAGAGAAGGGAAAGGGGCACTGCTGTAGAACTAGCACCCGCCAGGGCGCAGACGTTGGCTTACCTGTGGGGGAAAAGAAGAAAGGAAGCCACAAGAGGCCCACCCGCAGTCTGGGGGCTCATGGGTGCTGGGATACCGGTTACTCCTTGGTTCCTGGGCTGCCCCTGCCTCCCCTCGCGGGAGTGGGCCTGGACAGCTGTCTCCACTCTGATATCCCAGGAACTAGATCCTGCCCCGGTGACGACTGTGCAGAGATCACGTGTACCTACACGTTGGGGCAAATCACCCTGAGACCCTTGCCAGGGCTGCCCACCCCTCTGGCCGCAGAGAAGCTCAGCAGGCCCGCGTTCTCACCTGGCGGCCCCCCATCCCCTCCTGCTCAGCCCTAGCTCCTGGTTCCCAGAAACTCCAGGTGCCCTCCGCTGTCCCCCTGTCCCCAGCTCCCCGAGCTTCTGCCTCTCCCAGTGGTCTGGGCGTCCTTGTAGGCACAGCATGGCTGACGGATGCCCCGTCGTCAAACACCATCTCGGCGACGACTGTCCCAGCGTCGAGGGCGACGGTGGCGCAGCCCGGACGCCCCATAAAGAACAGCGGCGGGCGCGGCCGAGGTTCGGCCGCCTTATCCGCCCGCCCACCGCCTCTCTGTGCGACGCGGCGGACGGAGAAACGCGAAGCCGCGCGCGCGCCCGACCCCCGGCCGCCAGGCCCCGCCCCCAGCCCGCCGGGCCCTGTTCCCAGAGCCCCAGGCCCCGCCCCCGGCCTACAGGCCCGCCCCCTTGGTCGCCCGACTCGGTCCCGCCCCCAGCCCGCAGGCCCCGCCCCGGCCGCCAGGCCCCGCCCCCCGCCGGCCCCTTTTGTTCCCTCCCGGAGCCGCGCCGCTTGCTCCGCGCCCGCCCGGCCCAGCCCCGCCCGGCTCAGCCCCGCTCGGCGCCCGGCGCGCAGACAGCCGCCCCTCCGGCCTCCCGCCCGCGGCCCCGGCCAGCAGACCCGCACGAGGCCGCCGCAGCGCGGGGCGCAGGGCTCCGGCGCCCGGAGGGGCTGCAGCCGGTGGCGGCGCGGCGCTGGGAGGGGCCGCAGCATCTTCGCCCCCCGCGCCCGGGCGCAGCCGCTGGGAGGAGGCCGGACGCCAGGCCTCGCGCTGCCTCGCTGGAGGCCGGAGGGGCGAAGGTAGGAGCCGCCCGGGACCGAGGGAGGGGCCCCTGGCAACAAAGGAGGGGCGAGGCGGGGGTGCGCAGCGCGGGAGGCGGCGGCGAGCTCGGGGCCGTGGGCGTGAGCGGCGCTGGCTCGGTGCGCCCCCGGGTCCCCGCCGTCCGCCGGCGAGGAGGGGGCGCTGCTGGGCGCTGGGGCCGCTCCCTGGTCTGCGGGGCCCCTGCTGGAGGCATCGCCGGCTCCGTCGGCGCCCCCACCCACGGACCGGGGTCCGGCCCCCTCCCCAAGGCGGTGCGGGCGGCTGGGCGCGCCTCAGGGCGCTCCGGGCTCGCGGGCCGGGGGTGCAGCCTGGTGGGCGCGGCTCCGCAGCCCCTCTGCAGGCCGGGGGTCGGGAGAACGAGGAGCACCGCCCCACCGGCTGGGGTCGCCTGGCCGTGCCCTTTGCAAAACTTGGTTGTAGTGCGTGGCGGGGAGGGGTGGGGCCGGGTGGGGCGCCTTGGCGCACAGGCCCCCCCAGGCTGGCGGTGATGGCTGGTGAGGCAGCAGATTTTCTGTCCTCCCACAGGGAGGGGCCCGGCCGCTGAGGATGCTTGCTGGGCCTCCAGGGCCCGCCCGTGTGGACCTTCAGGAGGGGCCTGGGCCAGCCTGGTGCCCACTGGGCAGTGCCACGCCACGCAGGCCCCAGCCACACCCTGGGAAGGACGGACAGATAGGGTCCAGGGGAGTCACACACCCAGTAGTGTGTCCCTCAATCTCTAAGACTCCTGTAAGATGCCCCCCGCAGGAGGCTGGTGGGGGTGGGGATGTCTTAGGGCTGTGGACAGAGGTGGAAGAGGGTGAGGGAGCACCTGGCGGGGCGCTGCCTCACTAATGTGCAGCGGCTGCCCCTCCTTCGTTGTAAATGTAAACAATGAGCCGTTCATTCATCCTTCCAGCTGCTGTCACCTGGCCCTGGCCCTGCGGACAGGTCCTCAGGGTGGTGGTGGAGCCCAGCCTGGCACACCAGCCAGAGGAATGAAATGGTGGGCGAGGTGGGAGCACAGAGGACGGACCCCTGAGGATGGGGTCCATAGGAAGCTTTGCAGGGCCAGGGGAACAGCATGAGCAAAGGCTTGGAGTTGGGAAGAGAAGCAGGGGCTTCTGGGTAAGTAGGTATGGGGTTTATATCAGATGTCCTGTTGAGGGAAGGATTGTCAGTTCCCCTTTGCCAGGTGGAACTGCTCACACACCCGCTGTAGGTGCGTAGTGGAGTGAGTCCAGGATGCATTGGTGTCCGCAGTGCCTGGGCTGGGAGGGATGTTGGGCAGCAGGCTCCAGGAGGAGCGTGGGGATGGAGAGGCGCTCCCAAGGCAGAAGAGCACCAGGGGGCATCTGCAGCCCCCATCTGTCTGCACCCAGCAGGCTAGGAGGGTGGAGCCTGGGGTACTGCACACAGAGCCCAAAGCCCCCAAATGGGGGATCTACTCACAGGGGCCCCAGTTCCTTTCCAGCGTTTGCTGTCCCACGTGGTGGTGAAGAGTCCCAGTGCTAGGACCTGACAGCCTGGGTTCAAATCCCAGCTCTTCCACTTACTAGCTGTGTGACCTCAGACAAGCCACTACACCACTCCACTTCAATTTCCTCATCTATACAATTGGGATACTAAGAGTATTTCTGGGTAGTGCAAATGGTTTATGTGCTCAGCTGCTAACCGAAAGGTTGGAGGTTCAAGTCCACCTAGAGGTGCCTCAGAAGAAAGGCCTGATTACCTGCTTCTGAAAAATCAGCCCTTGAAAACCCTGTGGAGCACAGTTCTACTCTGACGCACGTGGGGTCGTCATGAGTGGAACCGACCCAACAGCAACTGATGATAGTATCTGCCTTTAGGGTTGAGAGGGTTAAGTGGATGAGTGTGTTGACTTGTATGGACTGTGCTGGCCCAGAGTGACTGCATGTAAGAGCCATTGTTACTGTGCTGAGCGGCCCTCATTCACACACCTTGGGTGACAGGAGGCTCTTTCCCTCCCCAGGCTGTTTGTCCATCTTCAGTCAGCCCTGCCCCTGGCCCAGCTGTCCTCTGCTTCACTGTGGCCTCCGCCATGGGCTGCCCCCTCTGCCCTCCCTCGGCAGCGACGGGAAGGCCACCGTTCCCACAGCCCCAGCCATCCCTGCTGCCTGTTATGGGGGCCGGCTCCATCCTGGCCTCCCTTCCTTGGCACTGCCCCCCTAAAAGTTGATCCTGCCCTCCTGATGCCATCTGCTGTGCCCTGCTTCCGTGTCCAGAGGTGGGGAGCTATGTTCTTGACGCTCCTGGTTCCCTGCCCGGTGGTTTTTGGGGAGAACTTCGACCTTTGTGCAGGTTTAAGAGAATAAAAAAAAGAACATTTATCAGGTGCTTGCTCAGGCAGGAATGGCTCAGGGCTTAAATGCATGCGTTGTGGGTATTTTGATAATTTTACAATAAGGAAATTGAGGGGCAAAGAGGTGGTTCTGTTGCCCTCACCTGTTTGTGCTGTGTGCCTGGGAGATATGCCCCTTCTGCCAACCCACGCCACACCCCTAACCTACCAGGTTCATTTCCCTAAAGCACACTTTTGGTCATGCCCTCAGACACCCACCCGATTCGCTCGAGCACCAAGATTAAATGTGCTGCCTGGTTTGGGGCCAGCTCTGCTGACCGTGCCTGCCTTCCACCATGGCTCTCCCCACCACCCACAATGGTCATCCCCCCATTTTACAGTGAGTGATGGGCAGGGCAGAGGAGTAGCTGATCCCAGGTCTTTGGGATAACTTTGTTGCCAGGAACAGAGCCTACTCTAATTAGGCTAAGTGAGGGGGCTTCAGGGTAGGGAGCCCGAAGACAGCCCCTCCCCTGGTTTTCCTCTCTGGATTGCGGCTGTGTTTCCTCACCTCTCCCGGTGTCTGCCCCGTTGTTTTCCTGCAGCCTGGCTGTCTCTGGGTTGTCATCCTGGCTGCCCCAGATGGTGGCATCAGCTCGAGCCCCCTTGCAGTGAGGCTGCCCTCAGTCTCGGGGTCCCAAGGTGCAATTTCCAGGGAGAGAGAAGGACTGATCCAGCCTGGGTGAGGGCCCCCACCCTGTCCCACCCACTGGTGGGGGAGACCACTGGTCTCTAAGGCTGTGGGAGGGGAGGGTTCCCAAGAGGACGTGGGTGGAGGCAGTGCTGGGCCCAGCTGGCACAGTCAGCAGGCTGTGTTTAAGGTGCGTGGTGCCGTGCTGGGCGGATAGGGCATCACTGTCCTCAGGAGCTCACAGTCCAAAGGGGGAGGCAGACGCCTGGCCAGTGAACAGCAATGTGTAGGCACGTGACCCTCATCCCTCAGTAGCATGGTTCGTTGGGAGAACCCAAGTGTGCTAACCTGGCCAGGGTGGGGGGAGGACAGATGGGATGGCAGTGGCTGCCCACCTCCTGGCCCCCCAGCCCTGGTTTGGGGGCAGAGGGGGCTCTTTCCCTCCAGAGTATCACCGCCCTGCCCCCTACCACCCCCATCACACTCCTCTGCCCTGGACTGCCAGGATCCTTGCAAACAGAAGCAATAACACAAAACGCATGTTTCCAGAGGAAATGCTTCAAGAAGTTAATGAAATGTTTCCCTTCTGAGCAGAAGGCGGTACTTCCCAGGTGGTTTTCATTAACAAGGCATAAATTTGGGGCCTGTACACTTATGGGCTTCCGTCCCTTGCTTCATCCCTGGAAGGTGGCTCATCAGCCCTAACCATCTACTGATCTGCTTCCTTCTTTGCCCTTTGGCCTCTGTGATGAGGGGGGACTCTCAGGCTCAAGGGAAGTGCCTGGTTTTCCAACCTCCGCTAACTACAGAGGCCTTGCTGGGGGTGTCCATTACTGGCCAGCTCCTGCTTGCAGCCCAGCCTGGCCCATTCAGGCCCCACCGCCTCCCCAAATACCCCCCAACATGCAGCATTGAGGATGGGGTGTGGGTGATGTCGGGTGGCAACCAGCCCGCGATGTGTGGGTAACACAGCCAGCTATAGGTTTAGACCTGCCTTCAAGATCCTTTTAGTGAATTGGGAAGACATTAGCCCCTATCCTCCTGAAAATGTCAGCACTTGTAGAAACATCTCAAGGCCTGAGTAGAAGCCATGCCTCGATGGTGACTCAGCTCTGAGGGTTGCTCAGGGGAGAAGGCCACTGGGTGGGTGGGGTGGTCTAGGGGGTTACCTGGAAGAATAGGGCCTGGCTTGTGTCCTGAAGGTTGGGTGGATTTGGAGCAGTTGGGGAGGGTGTTACTGAAGGTGCAGAGGGAGAGCAGAGGACAGGTTTGGACAGTCAGGGAACAGAGTGTCCGGGGGCCCCACCACGGGAAGGTGGGCACCTGGTTGTCGGTCCCTGTGAAGGTCACCACCAGGGACGGGGTGACGTTTGGTGTCTGGATTTTTTTGCTACCTCGTGTCTTCTGCTCTGGTTGTTATCCTTCCTGATGTAGGCTGCTCCCTGCGCAAATCCGTTCGTCTGTGCCTTTCTCACTGGTCTGGCTTTCAGACGGGACTGTGCTGGCACTGGGAACCTAGAGGCCAGGACGGAAGACATCTGAAAGGGTCTTGTTTGTTCTTTATCTGATTCCAGAAAAGACTTGAGATTTACAGAGATAAATGCAGTATAACGAGATTAAAAATAAATGAGAAAATTGGGGCAAGAGGAAACCAAGGGTAGCAAAATCAAATGAAGCCAGAGGGCATTTGTGTACCTTTCGTTGAGGTGGTTTGACTCCCAGGTTTCTAGTGGGCAGATCAGGGGGAAGGTGGGTGTGGCATGGCTTTGCATTGTCACCTCGCTTCCTGGTGGACATGACATTGAAGTGTGAGGGGCAGCAGCTCCAGGGTGGGGCTGAGCAGCAGGGTTCTAGCCTCCTTGAGAGTCCTTGCTGGCAGCAGCCTGCAGGGAGCCAAGGGCTGGGGCTGCTCCTCCACAGCCAGGCTTTTCCACAAAGGGTTTAACTTTCTCCTTGATCAGAAACCAAGAACCAGACCCCACGTGTTACAGAGTAGGACTGCTCCATAGGGTTTTCTTGGCTGTAATCTTCACAGGAACAGGTCACGGGGCCTTCCTTCTGTGGTGCCACTGGGTAGGTTTGAACTGCCAACCTTTAGGTCAGTAGAAGAGCACAAACTGTGCTGCTCAGGGACGCAGGTGGTCAAAGATGGGTGAGAACCCGAGAAGACAGGAGTGAGACCCTGCCCCTGAGAAGCCCCCTCGTGGCCCCCACATGTGGGGAGGCAGAGGGGTGCAGAGAGCTGTGGGTGCACCCCCTCAACCACGGCTGATGGGAGGAGGTTCTAGGAGGTGGCAGTGCCTCAGAGCCTTGATGGAGTTCTGGGAGGGAGTTTGCTAAGGGGTTGAAGGGGGGTGAAGGCATCGCAGACAGAACAGGAATGGGGTACCAGTGGGGGGTGTCTCCAGGAGCAAGGCGACCTTCAGGGAGGCTGGAATGCAGGGGTGGGAGGGTGGCCAAGAAGCAGGGCAAAGGCTGGCAGGGTTGTGGTCAGCTGGCCAAGGTGCTGAAGGCTGCCTGGTACTGGGGAAGTAGGGCAACCGTCAGAGCTCTGGTTTCTGCCATTTGAACCATGTTTACGTTGTACGTTCAGTGACGTTAATCATGTTCACCGTCTTATGCAACCGTCACCGCTGTCTTCACAAATTTTTTCACCACCCCTGGCAAACTCGGTGTCCCTTAAGCTATAAGGCCCCTTCCCCTCCCGCCCATCCCTGGTATCCACTGATCAGCCTAGGCCGCCCGACCTCTTGCCTAAATCTCCACCCTTGGGCCCTCGTCAGAGGGAAGTTGGCCTTGGTTTTGGGGAATGAAAGGAAATGGTAAAGAGCACAGACTGCTTGACCAGAGGATCTGAGTTCACATCCTGGCTGTGTTTTTGATTAGCCACTTGCCCGCCCCGTGCCTCAGTTTCTCCATTAGTAATATGGAGCTAATAATAGTATCTTCCTCATAAGGTTGTTGTGAGAATCAGATGAGTTTGTATTTGTAAACTCAGAGAAAATAAACGTAGATTAATATAGATGTTACGTAGTATTCATAAAGCACTTAGAATGGTGCCTGGCGCACAGTAAACGCTACAGCCTGTGCCTCCTGTAGACGGGAGCAACTCAGCTGAGGAGGCCTGGGCCCTCTCCAGACCCCAGCCCCAAGTACACCCGGTACAGGTGCTGGTCAAACACAGCGAAGAGGCAAACGCTGTCCTATGGCCTCTCCCAGACTGTGTCTTCCCCCCAAAGTGGAGACACTGTAGACATTGGATCTCCCCAGTGGGGTGGGGCACTCAGCAGTCCCTGCTCATGGTGTTGTTGACAGTAGCAGTAGCTGGGCGAGACCGGCGAGTGTTCTGTGCCAGCACAGTGTGAGGAGCCTTTTAAGCCTCTGGGTGCCCCGGGGAGATGGGTTCCATCGTCACCTGTGTTGTGGATGAGTGTGGGAAAGGCCAGAGAGTACAGTGATTGTCCGGAGCTGGTTTCATGATCTTTTTTCCATTACTGCGGCCCCAGGAGCCATTTTAGGCATTAGATTCCCTGGTCTCCATCCGCCACAGACATGCTGTTATCTGCTTATACACTGTGCCCCTTTGGAGGACTGTAGACTTGTAATCTTTAAGATTTTTTTCACCCACTTTTTGCCCCATTGGAGGCCCCTTTTGGGAGTGCATGGCCCAGTTACTTGCTGGTAAGCGATGGAGTGGCCTCTCAGACCCAGGTCTCTGGGTTCCAAGTTTGGTGCTCTGTCTCCAGCTTCTTGGTCAGCGCCAGCAGCAAGCTTGTGCCCGGGCGCAGGGGACAGTCTGGGGATTCTGACCAAAGCTCAGGAGAACCTCTTTAGAGGAGCTTTGCCAGCTAGAGCAGGAGCACTTCTGAGAGGGGGACTCAGCCTCCACTTGATCACTGCCAGTGACTGGGGGCTCACTACCTATTTCTTCATTCATTGAGCCTACAGTCTGCAAACATCTGCTCATTGCTGGAGTTTTGAGCAGGATGCGGGTCCGCGGGATGTTGAGTTACTTCTCTCTGTCCTGTGTGGAGGTGACTCCAGGCAGTCCATCAAGTGTAGTGTCGGGGCGTGAATTAGATGCTGTGGGGTGTCCAGCTCAGTGTGAGGGGACGAGGGTCTTCATTAAGTAGCCTTTTTTGAGCTAATATGACCCAGGCGCTGCCCTAGGTACAGCCTTACCTCATTGCACTTTGCTTTATTGAGCTTCGCAGATAGTACGTTTTTTACAAACGGAAGGTTTGTGGCGACACTGTGTTGAGCAAGTTTATCATCAGCATTTTTCCAGCAGCGTCTGCTCCCTTCATGTCTCTCTCTCACTTTTTTTTCTCATTCAAAAATTTATGCACATACTGTTTTCTGACATTGGTTGCAGCCCCTGCAATGTGACAGCATGCTCCCCCTTTCCACCTTGGGTTCCCTGAGTCCATTCGACCAGCTCCTGTCCCTTCCTGCCATCTCTCCTGCTTTTGGTCTAGAATATCTGATTGAACTAAGAAGCGCTTTCCCCATGTGTATTATTTTTTGTTTTATATTCCCATCGTAGGGTCGCTATGAGTCGGAATCAACTCGACGGCAATGGGTTTTTTTTTTTTTTTTTTTAAGTCTTAGTCTGGAGAGTGTGCTTTGGGAGTGATTTCAGTTCTGGGTTAACAGGCTGTCTGGGGCTGTAGTTTCGGGTTCCGCCAGTCTGCGTCATTAAGTCTGTGTCACATTTTGGTAATTCTCGCAATATTTCAAACTTTTTCGTTGTTACATCTGTTATGATGTTCTGCGATTAGCGATCTTTGAGGTTACTATTGTAATTGTTTTGGAGTGCCACTCACCACTCCCATTTGAGACAGTGAACTTCATCAATAGACGTGTGTGTTCTGACCACCCCACCAACCGGCCATTCCCCCATCTCTCTCCCTTCCCTCAGGCCTCCCTATTCCCTGAGAGACGACAATATTGAAATTAAATTAATCATCTTACAGTGCCCTATTAGTATTCAAGTTAAAGGAAGAATCACACGTCTCTCACTTTAAATGAAAAGCTAGAAGTGATTAAGCTTAGTGAGGAAGGGATGTCAAACGCTGAGACAGGGAGACAGGCCGAAAGCTAAGCCTCTTGTGCCAAACAGTTGGCCAAGCTGTGAATGCAAAGGAAAAGTTCTTAAAGGAAATTAGAAGTGCTACTGCAGCGAACGCACGTGTGAAAAGGAAGCAGAACAGCCTTATTGCTGATGTGGAGAGAGTTTTAGCGGTCTGGATAGAAGATCGAACGAGCCACAACTTTCCCTTAAGCCAAAGCCTGATCCAGAGCGAGGCCCTGGATTGAACTCTTCAATTCTCTGAAGGCTGAGAGAGGTGAGGAAACTGCTGAAGAAAAGTTTGAGGCCAGCAGAGCTTGGTTCACAAGGTTTAAGGAAAGAAGCCATCTCCGTAGCATGAACGTGAAGGTGAAACAGGAAGTGCTGATGTGGAGGCTGCGGCAGGTTGCCCGGAAGATCTAACTGAGATCGTTGGTGAAGGCGGCTACACAGCAGATTTGCACTGTAGATGAAACAGCCGTAGATTGGAAGAAGATGCCATCTGGGACTTTCATAGATAGAGAAGAGAAGTCAGTGCCTCCTTCAAAGCTTCAAAGGACAGGCCCACTCTCTCGTTAGGGGCTAATGCAGCTGGTGACTTTATATTGAAGGCAGTGCTCATTTACCATCTCGAAAATCCCAGGGCCCTTAAGAATTATGCTAAGTCTACTCTGCCTTTAAATGGAACAACAAAGCCTGGATTGCTGAGTATTTAAGCCCACTGTTGAGACCTACTGCTCAGAAAAAAAGATACCTTTCAAAATATTACTGCTCACTGACAATGCTTGTAGTCACCCAAGAGCTCTAATGGAGCTGTACGAGGAGATCAATGTTGTTTTCATGCCTGCTAATACAACATCCATTCTGTAGCCCACAGATCAAGGAGTAATTCCTTTTTTTTAATGTCCTCTAAGTGAAAGTTTACAAATCAAGTCAGTCTCTCACACAAAAACTTATAAACACCTTGTTACACACTCCCGATTGCTCTCCCCTTAATGAGACAGCCCACTCTCTCCCTCCACTCTCTCTTTTCGTGTCCATTTCGCCAGCTTCTAACTCCCTCTACCCTCTCATCTCCCCTCCAGGGAGGAGATGACAACATTGTCTCAAGTGTGCACCTGATCCAAGAAGCTCATTCCTCACCAGCATCTCTCTCTAACCCATTGTCCAGTCCAATCCCTGGCTTTGGGAATGGTTCCTGTCCTGGGCCAGCAGAAGGTGTGGGGGCCATGACCACAGGGGCCCTTCTAGTCTCAATCAGGCCATTAAGTCTGGTCTTTTTACAAGAATTTGGGGTCTGCATCCCATTGCTTTCCTGCTCCCTCAGGGGTTCTCTGTTGTGTTCCCCGTCAGAGCAGTCATTGGTTGTAGCCAGGCACCATCCAGTTCTTCTGGTCTCAGGCTGATGTAAGTCTCTGGTTTATGTGGCCCTTTCTGTCTCTTGGGCTCATAATTACCTTGTGTCCTTGGTGTTCTTTATTCTCCTTTGATCCAGGTGGGTTGAGACCAACTGATGCATCTTGCTAGCGTTTAAGACCCCAGACACCTCTCTCCAAGGTGGGATGCATAACGTTTTCTTAATAGATTTTATTATGCCAGTTGACTTAGATGTCCCCTGAAACCATGGTCCCCAAACCCCCACCCTTGCTACGCTGGCCTCTGAAGCATTCAGTTTATTCCAGAAACTTCTTTGCTTTTGGTTTAGTCCAGCTGTGCAGACCTCCCCTGTATTGTGTTATCTTTCCCGTCACCTGAAGTATTTCTTATTTACTATCTAATTAGTGAATACCCCTCTCCCACCCTCCCTCCTGCCCCCCGCCTTGTAACTCTCAAAGAATATTTTCTTTCTGTTTAAACTGTTTCTTGAGTTCTTACAATAGTGGTCTTATACAATATTTGTCCTTTTACAACTGACTAATTTCACTCAACATAATGCCTTCCAGGTTCTTCCATGTTATGAAATGTTTCACAGATTCCTCACTGTTCGTTATCATGCGTAGTATTCCATTGTGTGAATATACCATCATTTATTTATCCATTCATCTGTTGATGGGCATCAAGGAGTAATTTTGACTTTCAAGTCTTGTTATTTAAGAAATACATTTCATGAGGTTACAGCTGCCACAGACAGTGATTCCTCTCGTGGATCTGGGCAAAATAAATTGAAAATCTTCTGGAAAAAGTTCACCATTCTAGATGCTCTTAAGGACATTCATAATTCATAGGAAGAGGTCAAAAGATCAACATTAACAGGAGTTTGGAAGAGGTTGATTTCAGTCTTCATGGATGACTTTGAAGGGTTCAAGACCTCAGTGGAGGAAGTAACTGCAGATGCGGTCGAAATAGAATTAGCAGTGGAGCCTGGAGATGTAACTGAATTGCTGCAATCTCATGATAAAATTTTAACGAATGAGGAGTTCCCTCTTATGTGTGAGCACAGAAAGTGGTTTCTTGAGATGGAATCTACTCCTGGTGAAGATGCTGTGAACATTGTTGAAATGACAGCAAGGGATTTAGAATATTGCATAAGCTTAGTTGATAAAGCAGCGGCAGGGTTTGAGAGGATTGACTCCAATTTTGAAAGAAGTTCTGAAATGCTCTCAAACAGCATCGCGTGCTACAGAGAAATCTTTCATGAAAGGAAGAGTTAGTCTATGTGGCAAACTTCACTGTTGTCTTATTTTAGGAAATTGCCACCCCAGCCTTCAGCCACCACCACCCAGATCAGTCAGCAGCCATCAGCATCCAGGCAAGACCCTCCGCCAGCAGAAAGATCACGACTCACTGAAGGCTCAGAGGATGGTTAGCATTTTTTAGCAATAAAGTATTTTTTAATTAAAGTTTAAAAAAAAAAAACCCAAACCCACTGCCATCGAGTTGATTCCAACTCATAGCGACACCGTACAGTTTCCAAGGCTGTAAACCTTTAACAAGCAGACTGCCACATCTCTCTTCTATGGAGCCCCCGGTGGTTTTGAACCATCAACCTTTCAGTTAGCAGTCAATCGCTTTAACCACTGCTCCACCGAGGTTTCGTAATAGACTATAGTATAGTGTAAACGTAACTTTTACAGGCACCGGGAAACCAAAAAATTAGTGCGACTCACTTCATTGCAACAGTCTGGAGCTGAACCTGCAACATCTGTGAGGTGTGCCTGTGCTGAGAACCCGGCAATGAGAGCGAATATACTACAAGAATATGCAGCGAGGATGAATCCCCTAAGTATAGCCCGGAGCAAAAGAAGCCAGGTACAAAAGGGCACATGTTGTGTGCCCTCGAGTCGATTCTGACTCATAGTGAACCTACAGGACAGAGAAGAACTGCCCCGTAGGGCTTCCTAGGCTGTCATATTTATGGGAAGGAGCCCTGGTGGCGCGGTGATTAAGCCTTAGCAGCTAATCAAAAGGTTGGCTGTTTGAACTCACCAGCTGCTCCATGGGAGAAAGTTTGGGGTTTGTTTTATTTTTGGGGGTCATCTTTACGGGAGCAAATCACCAGGTCTTTTCTCCTGTGGAGCCACCAGTGGATTCAAGCCGCTGATCTTTCCGTTAGCAGCCAAGTGCTTAACTGTTGTGCCACCAGGGCCTCTTAAAGGGTGCATAAAAAACAAAAAAGGGTGCATAGGATGTGATTATATGTTTCCACTTAGAATGAAGTTCGAAAACAGGCAAAACTTACTGGTGGTGTTGGAAGTCTGAAATTGGTCTCCCTGGGCTGAAGTGTGGAGTCTCCAGGGGGGAGTAGGTTCACTGGTCTTTTTCCAGCTTCTAGAGGCACCTGCGTTCCTCAGCTCGTGACTGGTTTCTCCACCTTCAGGGTCATTAGCATGGGCTGGAGCCCGCCTCGTACCGCCCTCTGCATCCCTCCCCGACTTAGAAGGACCCTGTGATGATATTGGGCCCCCCTGGATAATCTAGGCTCATTTCCCCATTTCAAGGCCAGCTGATGAGCAGCTTTAATTCCATCTGCCCCTTTAATGCCCCTTTGCCCTGTAACCTCGCATACTGACAGGTTCTGTGGACTAGGGCATGGACATTGTCGGGAGGGGGGAACTCTTCTGCCCACTGCAGGAAGGATCATGGTTTTTTCCCACGTGGTTAATCAGTTGACCTAGCATCCTTTGCTCAGGGCTGATTTTTAGTTGCTTGTGCAAACCCTGGCCCTGGGGAGGAGAAGCGGGCAGTTTTCCTGCACCGACCTTAGCTGGTCATGTTGGGTGGAGCTGCCAGGAAGTCAGAAGTGAAGGAAGCAATAGTGAGAGATGATCGGGCCAGCACCTTGGCCTGAGACATGGGATACCAGGGGCCCAGTCCCTTCCTGCTCTGCCCCAGTCACTGGGTGACCTCAGCAGGCCCTTCCCTGCCTGGACCTCTGAGCTCTGTCCGGTCTGGGTACCCTCTTGCTCAGCACAGCTTTCTGCATTTGGGCAGCTAAAGATCCCTGTCCTATTTGCTTGTTCCTTGACCTTGGGTGAATCGCTTCTCTGCCCTGGGCCTAGGTTTCCCATTCTGTCAAATGGGGATGGTAATGGGCTAAAGGCAAGCTAGAGGGCCACTTTAGCTGTGATTGTCCCGGGCCCTTCTCCCTGGGCCTGGTGTGGGATCCTGGCCTCAGAGCCAGCATCGTGGGCCAGCGGTGGGAGGGTCCCAGCAGTGCAGGGCCAGGGCTGCCAGGACCAGGTTCCGGGCCAAACTGTGCCCTGTTTTGGGCACACCAACATTGTTGTAGGTGTGTATGGACGTGTGTGTGTGCGGGTGTGTATGGGTGTGCGTGTGGGTGTGTCTGTGTTGTATGTATGTGTGTAGGTATGTATGGGTGTGTCTGTGTAGGTGTGGGTGTATGAGTGCACGTGTGTATATATGTGTAGGTATGTGTATATGTATGTGTGCAGGTGTGTGGAAGCAGGTGTGTAGGTTGCGTGTGTGTGTGTATGCATGTATGTAGGGGTGTGTGTGTGTGGATATGTAAGGCAGGGAAATATATTGACGTTCCTTGCCTGTCCTTGACCTGACATATCCCTGATTCCCTTTGCCCCTTGCTGGTGGTGGGGCATCAACCCCCTCCAAGCTTCAGGGTAGATGGCCAAGCCTCCAGTGTAAGGTAGACAGGCTGGCAGTTCCTGGGGCTCCACGGCCTTCCCAAGCTGTCAGCAGGGTGGGGCAGATGCCTAGTTACTGGGAGGTTAGAATCTAGGCTTCTGGACTCTAGGGCAGGCCAGACTCCTGGCTGCAGAGACAGCAGAGAAGGACTGGGCCGAGTGGGGTGTACCTGTCCTTTCCCTGCAGAGCCCCACAAGTATCCCTGCACCTCCCCAGCTGCCATCCTCTCAGCCTCCCTTCCCCCCTTGAGGCCCATCAGCCAGCTGGAGCCCAGGTCAGTCCCAGCTATGCTGTGGGGTTCACTGGGGTGGGGATGGGGTCCTCCCACTCTGGCTTCCCAGGTTCTATGGATGGTGCCAGGCCTTTGGGTGGAGCTGTGTTCTCAGGGGCCCAGGACCCAGCAGGGGCCATCCCCATCCTGTTCTTCTAGGGACTACTCCCTCCCTCCAGCCTGGGCTGGTGCCAGCTTCCCATGAGGCTTCAACTGGGCGAGAGCACAGGGTGGGCAAGGGGATGGGGTGGGGGTGGGGGAGAATAGACAGTTCGGAGCCAGCCCCCATCTCCCGGGCCCAAGGGGGAGCTGGTGTGAGGCTGGGAGCTTTGGCTTCCGCTCAGAGCTTCTCCAGGAGGGCTGTCCCAGCCCTGCCTGCGCTCTGCTGCCATGGCCGGGAGAGCGGGGGGATTTTGCCTTCACTACCTAGAAGTTCTCTGAGCCTCCAGTCCTCAAATGAACCCAGCTGCTGAGCGGGGTGGGGGCCAGCAGCGGGGCCAGCACAGGGGAAAGGCCGGTGCAGAGCAGACCCCTGGGGGCGATGGGGACCCCACGCTTGGGCCCCTGCTGGATCTTCATGGTGGGGCGGGGGTGGCTCCAGGTTTCTAGTGCAGGGTGAGCTGGGTGGCCCAGACCACACGAGAAAGGGCTCCCCTTCCATTCCGGGAGCCTTGGCCTGGTGGTGGGCACCTATAGGGGCCAGGCTGTGGGGCCGGCCGGCCTCACTTCTGGAGGGAGGGTGTGTGCGGGGTGGGGAGGGGAGGGGCTACTCCCTCCTCCCCAGCTTAGGTCTGTATTTAATTTTTTAATTTAAAAACAACTGTACTAGTGATGGTTGAATACCATGATAAACTGTTTAATGTCGCTGAAACATACACGTGAAGATTGTTGAAATGGCAAGTGTTCTGTTACCTCTGTATTTGCCACAGTTAGAAGAAAGATTATGAAATGTTTTAGGCCGTCAAAAAGGGATAGACAAGGACACACCCATGTACACCCCACAGGACTTAGGAAATAAACCTTATGAATATAAATGAAGCCTCCAGGTACTCGCCCCAGCTCTCAAAAACACATTTTCCCGCTGTTAATCGGGGTGCTGCAGTAATCATTCTGTAAGTGTCTCCTGGGACACCGGGGCCAAGCTTCCTGGTAGAGTGTGCCAGGTGGGTGTGCCTGGTGGGGTGTCCCAGGTGGGGAGGGCCCAGCGGGGTCTTCAGGTGAGGTGTGCCTGGCAGAGGGTGCCCAGCAGGGTGTTCCAGGTGGGGTGTCCCAGGTGGGGTGTGCTTGGCAGAGGGTACCCAGCAGGGTGTTCCATGTGGGGTCTTCCAGGTGGGGTGGGGTGTGCCTGGCAGGTGGTACCAGCAGTGTGTTCCCTGCGAGGACACCCTGGTCTCTAGGTGCACCTTCCACATAGTGGGCTGGGCTGCAGCCTCTCCAGGCCCTGTGCCCTCTGTACTCCCACCAGCCTGCAGCTGCACAGCCTCACCAGCCCTTGCTGTTATCTGGTTTTTGCCTTTTGCCCATCTGGTTGGGTGTGAAATGGGATCTCATTGTGGCTTGGATTTGCATTTCCCTGATTACTGGGGAGGCCTAGCAGCTTTCCAGGTTTGGGAATTTTCGATCTGACATCCTCTCTGTGAAGTTCCTGCACATCTGTCGTTGGGTTGCCCTCCAGTGGGTGCCCCAGTCCCTTTGTTGCCCCCACTCCCTCAGGTTACATGCTGTGGGCACCCTGGCTTAGGCCTCTGTGCCCTGGTTCTGTCGGTCTTGGCTAACTCCAGGCACCCTCCTGAGGGCCCCACAGTGTGTCCCTCACACTTGGCACGTCCCAAGCTGAGTCTCCTGCTCTCCTGGTCCCTCTCGGTGTCTAGAGACTCCATAGCCCACTGGGACCCTGGATGCCAGCCTTACCCATTCCCTTGACCCCTGCCACGCTGTTTGCCACCAAACCTTGCTGACTCAGCATCTGTCCCCTGTCCTGTCCCCTCAACCCCGGCCTCTGCGAACAGTCAGGTCTCAGTGTTGCTCCAAGCCTTCCCCTGCCTTGGTCCTCATCAGCTCCCGAGGGCCATTTTGCTGAATGTGGGTCTGGTCCTTCACAGCCTAACCTGGAATCCTGTCATGGCTCCTCATGCCCACAGGATGGGGCCCGATGCCCTGCCATGGCCACGAGATCCCCGCCGGCCCCACATCTCTGAATGCACTCTCTTCAGCCCCACTAAAGCACCGCTTGTTCGGTCGGCCTGGCAAAGCGTGGTCTATCGCGCAGTTTCCTGTACTGGGCTCCTGGACACTCTGCCCCTCTAGTGCCCAGACCCCCGCTCCATAACAAAGCTCCTCTCCTGTGCGGTGCTGCAGTGGTCCCTTGCATTTGAGTTGGTGGTAAGCGGGGCCTGGCACACAGGCCCCAGGCTCAGGAGAGGAGGGCTGGCCACCATAGTATGAGGTGGTTGGGGAGCACCTGACTGCCTCAGCATTGAGGAAGGGGGCGGAGGACCAGACCCTGTGTGAGAGCTGCCGCTCGGGGCGGGACAGGCCACAGAGAGAGCCGGGCCACGGCAGCATCCCTGCCACAGCACCTGCCCCTCCCAGCAGAGAGCCTGAGAGGGTGAGCCATGGCCCTGAGGCCATGGAGCAGCGTGTCTGGTCCCAGGAGCCCCATTGCCTGGTGCCCTCCCTCTCGCCCTCGGGCCGGTGCTGACAGGCCGGAGATGGGCTTTCCACTGCCCTACTTGGCACCGTTTACCCTTCCGTTGGGCCGTGCGGGGCTGTACTGTGGGCCACTGGTTGGTGGAAGGTTCTTGGGCCTTATCCCCACCGAAACTCTGCGGCCGCCACCCTTGGGCAGCTGAAATGGAAACCCTGAAATGCAGCCCGGGTTTGTCCTTGGTAATGGCAATTCAGGGTGGACAAAAGGGCCTGCTGGGGTGAATGGCCGCCCAGCCCTCCTCTGCCTCTCCCACACCCGCCTTGTCTAGGCCTCAGTCCCTGAGGGACTGCGTGTGCATCGGACCCACGGAAATAGTAACAGGCCGGGTTGTGGCAGCAGCTGCAATTTCCTCTGCAGCTCCTGGTGCTGGATTCATTGGGGGACTCGGGCAGGTGGGGTGCATTCTTGACTCGGTCCTCAGTGTTCCCCATGAGGCAGTGGTATTTTACCCCCTGCCCAACTTAATGGTGGCCCTGTGAACAACAATACCAAACTCTGCCTGGTCCTGCACCATCCCTGTGCTTGGTTGCAGATCGGGTAGTTGTGATCCACAGGGTTTTCACCAGCTGATGTTCAGAAGTAGATTGCCAGGCCTTCCTTCCCAGTCTGCCTTAGTATGGAAGCTCTGTTGAAACCCGTTCAGCGTCATAGCAACGGGCAAGCCTCCGCCGACAGTTTAGTGGTGGTTGGACGTGAGACACATTGTCTGGGAATTGAACCCGGGTCTCCTGCATGGAAGGCAGGCATTCTACCACTGAACCACCAATGTCTCCTTACCCCATTTTAGAGATGATAAAACTGAGGCTGTTGCTGGGCTGAGGTCCCACAGTGGGTCTGGGGTTCGGACCTAAAGCTGCGTGAGGTTCATCTCTCCTTCCCCTGCCTCCCAGGCCATTCCCACCAGCACAGTGTGGCCAGGGCCCATTTATCACCATATCCCAGCTTTTTCCAAGAAGCCCCTCTCTTCCTGTATCCCACGAGCTCACTTGGCTGAGTCACAAAGGAGCAGTTGGCCCAGGGCCTCCTCCCCCTCTTCCTGCTCACCACTCTCCCCCAGCTTTGGAGGCTGCGGAAGGGGTTGGGCGGCTGGCCCCTCCCCACCCGTCCCTGCTGCCCAGAACCGGAGCGGCCTGCCATGAATACCTCCTTGGTCTTGCTCCCACGGGCTCATCTGGTTTCCTTTGTGAACCGTGGCCAGCGGGTGCTCTCCCCAGAGGCCAGGGGTCTCACAAATGTTATTCCAGAGCTGTGCTGGGCTCCAGGGAAGTAGTGAAGGGCTTGGGTTGTCACTCAGCGGGTGTGACTCAGCGCTTCCACTGTGTAGCGTACAGCTTGGAGTAAGGTCCTGAGCTTTGGCTGCTCCACCGTGAGGTGACCACTGCCTCGTCAGGGGCTTGTGAGGATGATGAGGCCACATTCATGTGTGGCCTGGCACAGAAGCGGCTTTTCGTAGCTGTGGGAGCCTCTGGAATCTTCTCTGTGAGGAGAGTCCGTGGGGACCTGTGGCCTTTATCCACAAGAGATGTGCACCAGCTTCTGGGTGCAGGGCCCTGTGCCTGGCACCGCCCTGAGGCTGTTGTGGTCTCCTAGGAGTCAAGATGAGCAATAACGAGAATAGTACTGCATATCCCCTCCTTTTCAGCTCGGCACATGACCCTGAGCTCAGCTCTCTGTGGGCCAAAGGTGCTTGGGAGACTGCCTGGAGAAGGCAGCATCAGACTAGGTGTTCACGGATCAGGAGAGGTGAGGAGTGCCTCGAAGGCCATTGCACCAACTTGAGCTTTTGGGGAGCCTGGGAGTGACTTGACAGCAGCGGGTTTTTTGGGAGGGGTTTTATCTTTTATGTAATTGTTTTAAGTTGAGGTTTAACATGTAGCATGAAATTCGCCTGTTTGAAGTGTACAGTTCTGTGAATTTCAGTATAAATCCACAGTTGTGCACCTGTCAGCACAATTGGTTTTAGAATGTTTCTACCACCCAGCAAGGTCTCCTGCCCATTCACAGTCAGTCCCTTCTCCTACCCCAGGCAGCCGCTGATCTGCTTTCTCTACCTGTAGTTTGTCTTTTCTAGAAATTTCCATAAATGGAATTAAACAATGTGTAGTTTCTGTCTCTGGCTTCTTAGCAGAGTATTTTTGAGTTTTATCTATCTCATGTGTATCAATAGTTCTTTTTTGTTGCTGAATAGTACTCCGTTGTACGGATACACCGCTCTTTGTTTATACGTTTACTGGTTGATGGACATTTAGGTTGTTGCCAGTTTTTGACTCTCATGAATAAAGCTGCTACTGACATTGGTGTCCAAGCCTTTGTGTGGACGTACGGTCTCATTTCTCTTGGGTCACCGAGTCACAGGTATGGTTGGTATGTATTTAATGTTTTAAGAAACTGCTAAACTATTTTCCAGAGTGGTTGTACCGTTTTTCATTTCCACCAACAATATATGAGCGTTCCAGTTGCTCCACGTCCTCATCCACATCCCGGGTATTGTCCTTTATTTTATTTTATCTTTTGCCATTCCTGTACGTGTGAGTTGTGATTTCACTCTGCGTTTACCTCATGACTAATGATGTTGCCCGTTTTCTCATGTGCTTGTTGGCCATGCGTGTTATTTTCTTTGGTGGAATGTCTCTTCAAATCTTTCGCTCATTCTTACTGAGCTGTTGGTCTTCTTAGTGGTAAGTCGTAAGAGTTGTTCTTCATATATCCTGAGTACAAGTCCTTTGTTAGAGAAGTGGTTTGCAGCTAGCTCTTTTCTTTGGGTGGGTTTTGGGCAGAGAAGGGACCATGGGGTGGGGGAGCCTCTGCCTCAGGCACAGAGGGCTCTCTGTCAGGATTTCTTAGGTCAGGAGGCCCCTGGCTGGGCTGCTGGGGCAGCCCTCAGGGTGGGAGGGCTTTCCTTGGTGCAGGCTCCGCTGCTGGAGACCCTCACACTCGCCCTCTCAGGCTCAGTGAGCCCCGCTCAGGCTCGAAGATGCTGGTTAAGCCTAACAGCCCACAGAGAGCGAGGTCCAGAGTCCACAAGGCCAGCTCATTAGTGAACGGGCGACCTGCAGGGTCCATTGTTAGGACCCAGGGTGCAACCATGGAACCAGCCCGCCCGAGTGACTCCCGGGCCTGGAATTCCTGGGTGTGAGTTGATCAGGGTATTGGAATGCTGGATTTGGCAGGCTCTGGGCATGCCCAGAGCTCCTTTGGCACGGTACTTAAAGCAGT
Organism: Loxodonta africana; assembly: GCF_030014295.1. Lineage (NCBI taxonomy): Eukaryota > Metazoa > Chordata > Mammalia > Proboscidea > Elephantidae > Loxodonta > Loxodonta africana. The sequence continues at coordinate 105,485,782 of NC_087353.1, read as the reverse complement.
CAGCTGCTAACCGAAAGGTTGGTGGTTCAAACCCTTCGGCCAGTCCGTGGGAGAAAGATGGCAGTCTGCCTCTGTAAAGATTACGGCTTTGGAAATCCTGTGAGGCAGTTCTGCTCTGTCCTATAGGGACACTGTGAATCAGAATCGGCTAAACCGCAGTGGGTTTGGTTTTGGTCGGGGCATGCCCAGTACTCCCACTGGCAGGTACCTGGGTGTGTGGGTGCCACCACATGTGCCCCGGGGGGTACTTTATCCTCCACTGTCATGGCTGACAGCCCAGTGCGTGGAGTGGGTCCTTCCATGGCTGTGTGGGGGCAGTAATACTGTGTGATACTGTATTATACTGTGTAATACTGTGGCGGGCTCGTCTTGTTACCCCGAGAGCCGTGCTGAGGATATTTACACGTCCCCCGGAGCGTTGTGAATTGGCTTATTAGTCAGAACTTTATTGGTTGCAAGTAACAGCATCCCTTAAATAGGTTTAAACAAAAGAGAAGAAGAAGAAAACACAGTGTATGTGCATGTGGGGTTTTGTTGACTGATGGAAGTGAAATGCTCAAGTCATCAGCTTCAGGCTCAGCTGGATCCAGGCCCTCCAGAACCAGGGACTTGGCTTGTCTTTCTGGTATTGGCATCATTCCCTGGCAGGCTCTCCCATGCAGCAGCCAGGATGGCCCTGCAGCTCCTAGCTTGCCTCCTACAGCCAGGCAGCCCTAGGGCAGGCAGAGCACCTCTTCCTACAGGTTCCGGCCAGAGCCCAGGCTCACAGCGAGTGTCACGTCATCTCTTCACCAGCCCGCAGCACTCAGGTTGGCCAGGCCTGTGTCACTGTCCACTCCAGAAGTGGGCGTGGGTCGGCCCTACATACAGCATGGGGATCAAGAAAGGAGGAAAGGGTTCTCTAGAAGGGAGTGAGGTTCCGGAACCAAGGGCGAGGTGTGGGCCAGATGGGCCATGGGCACAGTATCCCCTATTGCACCAGCAGTGAGGGCTCAGGGCCCTTGTTTCCTGTGTCCCCGAGGTCTTGAGGGGGTGACGCTCTGTCCGCCTATGGTGCTCTGCGTCCTTCCCTATTGGACAGTGTTCCCTGAGGACACCCTGAACCCTGCTGTGGCTCTGGGACAGGACAGGGCCTGGCTGTGGTGAGCACTCCATAAACACTTGGTGCGTGAAGGGGTTGTGCAACAATTCTGCTCCTAGTGTATACCTAGGAGACTTGAAGGCAGGGGCTGAAACGCGCTGTACACCAGCGTTGACTGCAGCACTGTGCACAGCAGCCAGAGGTGGAGACCACCCAAGTGTCCACCAACAGGTGAAGGGAGAAACAAAATGTGGTACGCACAATGGGATATTACTCACCTGTAAAGAGAAATGAAGTCCTGATATTTGCTCTGACGGTGGGTGAACCTTGAAGACGTTATGCTAAGTGAGATCAGTCGCAGGAGGACAAATATGGTCTGATCCCCCGTACGTGGAATAATCTAGAACAGGTAAATGCATAGGGAGCAAAGTCGATCAGTGGTTACCTGGGGCCGTGGGGAGACAGGAACGGAGCTGAGGGGGTACTGGGTGTCTGTCTGAAGAGACAAAGAACTTTTGAAAATGGTCAGTGGTGATGGCAGTACAACGTGGTGACTGTAATTAATGTCACTGAACTGTGCACTCAGTTAACGGTTAAAATGGCAAACTTTTATATATATATTTTATCACAATAAAACTAAAAACAGGGGTGTGGGTAGAAGACTGGAGGAAGAGGCGGGGGGCGGTAGGCCTGTCCTTGTGTCTCCTCCACCCTGTCTTGCTGTCATCTGTTTCTCTGAGCTGACCCTCTAGGGGACTGGGGCATGGCCGCTCTCTGAAGCTCCCTGTGTAAAGTGCTTTTACCCCTGTAAGTTGTATATGGTCTTTCCCCTCTGCTCAGTTGTAGAGATAAAGCTCTGATGGTGGGATGGCAGGCAGGGGGCACGGCCAGTCTGTGGTGTGGGGTTGTGGCAGGTGGTCCACACAGGGGAAGGAGGGAGAAGGTCTGAGCTTCTCTGGGCATGCCCCTCTCCTGGGGTGGAGCGGGCAGTGTGGGGTGAGGGGAACAGTCAGCATTGTACAGCTTGCATCAGGTGGGTGTGGATTGTTGGCTCGTCTTAGAGGGCCTGGGGGTCGTTGGGAAGTGAGACCGCACAGGGTTGGTCTGTGTGGCAGAATCTGCACCAACGCAGGCTTCGTGGCCACACTCAGCCTGTTGGTGCAGTGCTAACCTGCATGGCCCTGGTGGGGGGCTCTTGGGGTAGTACAGCTGGTGCTGCAGACCCCCAAGTGTTTGCTCCTGGCTCTCCCTCCTGGCCCCAAAAGTGGGCAGACACGGCATTCCAGACCTTGTGGCCCAGCAAACCGTACATGTGTCAGGTGACCCTGGGCCATGCTTGCTGCCATGGCTCTGCGCCTCAGATTCGCTGTCTAGAAAATGCGGTGATGATGGTCCCTGCCTCACTGTCTTGGGGTGCTGGACTCCTGCGAAGGCTCTACGTCAACATCAGGGTGCTGTGGGGGGTGAGCCAAGGCTCTGGTGTCTGTGACGCTATGACATGATTGCCCCTGCTCTCTGCCCTCAGGTGACAGAGGATGGCAGAGAGGACGTGACTTGCATCGACTCGTTTACCCAGCAGTGGCGCTGCCATGCAGAAGCCCAGCGGCCTGAAGCCCCCCGGCCGTGGAGGGAAGCACTCAAGCCCCGTGGGCCGGACATCCACTGGGTCAGCCTCGGCCTCTGCTGCAGCTGTTGCCACCGGCTCCAAGGAAGGTGCGTAGGGCTGAGGGGCTGGGGTTAAGGGATCTGGGAACACAGGCTGGACACCAGTTTACTGGAAGTTCTTCTTTATGTCTGACTGTGATCCCTTTAAAAATTAACTAGTGAACAGGCATGGGCACGTGCTTGATAGGCATCATCCCTTTCTGTGTCCCTGACTCGGGGAGGTGGGTACCACTGGGGGCCTCATCTAAACCTGTGAAACTCAGTGCTCTTGAGTTGATTACGACTCATAGCGACCCTATAGGACAGGATAGAACTGTTCTACAGGGTTTCCAAGGAGTGGCGGGTGGATTCGAACGGCTGACACTTTGGTTAGCAGCCGAGCTCTTAACCCTTGTGCCACCAGGGCTGTGACTCAGGGATGAGGGGAGGGAGGTCTGGGGAAGTATGACACCTGGCCCACCGTCACTCGTCACTTGGCCAGGAGAGTATAGCCAGGGTTCAAACTCCAGCCTCCAGCCCTCCATTCAGGCCCCTTCCTGGTTGGCATCGAGCCAGCCCCACATTCTACACAAAGCCATGCCCTTTAACCTTTAGCCCATACCCTTTAACCTTTCCTTATCTGACCTGCTGGTGGACAGAGGGTGCCCACGGGGCAGGCATCAGGAGGCACCGCCCCCGCGGGCAAGATGGGTAGAGAACAGCTGTATTAATTTGCTTTTTCTGATGATAAAAGTAAGACAGGTCACTGTGGAATGTTTGGAAAGTTTTATGCGGGAGGAAAAAATAGCCATAATCCCACCCCCCGCCCAAGGCAGCCATTGTTTTTGATATATTTCCTTCCTCATTTTTTCTTACTTACTGGCAATCGTATTGCATATACACCTGGAAAACTGCTTTTTTTCCTTTTAACATGATCAGGTACATTTTTTCCTGTCAGTAAAAACTTTACACGATTACATCATTTTTAACGGCTGTAAAATATCAATCCAGGACCTGCTTTGTGGATACCGCCCTAGTCACTGGAGCTCTGATTCTGAGCAAAGCAGCTGTGGCCTGGCCGTCACAGGCTCCCAGCCAGGCGGGGGCGCTCAGTGCATGAGGTCCCGTAAGGGGGGCCTGAGTGGGTCTGGGAGCTCAGCACGGGCCTCCCAGAGGAGGGGCCACATGAGCCGGAGTCTGGGGGTACTGGTTCACGAAGTGAAGAGGGGGAGGCTTCACAGAAAGGCTCAGCGGCAGAGGCGGCACGGGAGTGATGGCGTTAGATGCTGTGGAGTCAAGTCCGACTCAGGGCAACCGGCATCCCCACGTGTGCAGAGAACTGCTCCACGGGGTTTTCAAGGCCGTGACCTTTCAGAAGCAGATCGCCAGGCCTGTCTTCTGAGATACCTCTGGGTGGGTTCAAACCGCCAAACTTTTGGCTAATAGTGAGTGCTTATCTACTCGTGCTGCCCAGGGACTCCTGTGGTGAGTATAAGGGCGCAAAGAAGGTGGGTGTGGAAGGAGCAGAGAGAGGCTGGGGAGTATGTTGATGAGCTGGGGGTGGACCAGCAGTGGGGGCGGGGTTTGGGCTTGTAGAGAGTTTTCCCTTCATCTTAAGAGTAGTGGGTAAGCCACTGGAAGGTTTTAAACCCAGGGGTGTATAATAGAAAGACCTAGAAAAGTTTCCTTACTCATACTCTGCAGTTGGAAATTGAGGTTGTTTCTTATTTTTCGCTTTGATAAATAACACTGTGATGAACATCTCTGAACACAAATCCTTGCTTCAGTTATGTGCTCCAGCCAGAAGGGTCAGACACTGCCCATCTCATCTGATTGGCACAGAAGTTTGGAGAGACAGAAACAGCCAGAAGGCAGACCTTGGGTGGGGTCAGGGGAAGCTTGAGCCAAAGGCATGGGCTGTTGGCAGGACCAGGTGCCTGGCAGAGCCGAACAACTAGCATGAAAGGACAAGGAAGTACCAGGCAAGGCTCACGGGCAGACCTACAGGGCAGCCTCACCTGAAGACCCAGGTCCCCGGAGCTTTCCTGAGCAAGAGAAGGAACTAGGCAGGAGAAAACCAGAGTGCACGGTGTTGCTGGTGGAGGGAGAGCGATGCAAAGGCTGTGAGGTAGGGATTTGGTTTGTTAAGGAGAAATAAGATAAGTTTGCATGGAGAGGGGCGTTCAGTGAGGTTGGGGAGGGTGGCAGAGGCCTGATCATGAAAGTCCAGGGGTTCAGGTGTGTTGTAAGTGTGAGGGGGTCGTTGGACGGTGGGCAGAGGGTCCACTGTGCCCATTTACATCCCTCAGACAACTGTGAGCAGGTTGGAGTTGGGGGGGGCCATGGAGGAGGCACGTGGCCATCTCAGCAAAGACATCTGTGCCCACTGCCCCAGCTGTGGGAGCTCAGGGAAGGGCTCCTGGAGGAAGCTGAATGGCTTGGCCTTGAGGATGGTGGGAACTGTGTGAGAGGAGGTGGTACCCTGCAGGCAGCGGGGCTCTGTCTCGTGAGGCTGAGGGTGCTTGTAGCCTTCTGTCTCCCCTGCTGAGTCTGCTGGCTGGTTGCTCCGATCTCCTGGTTTGGGATAGGGCTGGCGGTGGGTGCCTGGGTTCCACTTGGTTCAGGAGGACACTAAGCAACCCTTGGCACTCGGGCTGTGGTGTGGAGATGGAGGAGTGCCCTTCTCCAGGGTTGGACAGTACAGCTGTCAGTGTGGCCGAGAGTTACAGGTAGGACCTGCCTTCATGGTCAGGGTAGTGGGGCAGGCAGACTCCATCCTCCCTGGAGGCCATACTGCAGATGCACTGACCGGAGGGTGGGGAAAGGGCTGGCAGAGAGAGAGCTCCCTGAGGGATGCCGTGGAGACCCCACTCCTTCCTCCGTGACTCTGCTGGCCGGAGGTGGGAGGCGGGACCTTAGAGCAGAGGCCACTTTGGGGCTTGTGGGGTATTTGTGTATGTTGCTTTGGGGCCACGAGGGACAGACTCTGGGGGCTGAGAGGGGAGGTGGTGTGGGCCTCACCCCAGGGCTCATGTCTGGGTGGGAGGCAGATGTGCAAACCAAGCAGACCTGAGCCCATGGGGCTGGGAGGGAGAGACGTGTGTGGGCTGCTCAGGATGCTGTGTGGTTGTGGGGTGTTTGCACGGGTCTCAACAGGCGGGTGGGCAGGATTTCTTTAGATGGTAGCATGCAGAAAATGCTGTAGTTTGAAGCCAGGGTAACCATGTTGTGCCTGAGAGGCTAGTCTGTGCCTGTCAACCTGACGCGGTTATTAGTGGCACCTCCTTTCAGCCTCATGGATGTAGATCACGTGGTCACCTTATTTTCTTGCCCCTTCTTGGTAGCCACAGTGCTCATCAGCCCATTACAGGCTCTGAGAAGTCCTGCAGGGAACCTTCACTTTCCTGAGTAGCTGGTTTTCAAACATGTTTGAGCTGGGAAGTTAAAAGTTTTTTTTCATATGTAATCTCACTTATATGAACAACCCAGAAGAGGCAGATGCATAGAGACGGAGGTTTATCAGTGGTCACCCGGGGCCTGGGGAGGTAGTGGGGATTACTGCCTAAGGGGTGTGAGTTTCTGTTTGGGGTAATGAAGAAGGTCTGGACGCGGGTCGTGGTGATGTTTGTGTAACAGGATGGTGTAATTAATGTCACTGAATTCTACACGTAAAAAAGGTTGAAATGACGGTTTTATGTACTTACCACAATTTAAAAAATGGTTAAAATGGCAAACTTTTTGTTTTTATTTATATCTTACCACAATAAAATAAAAACTTTTAAAGTTTTTTTCTTTTTTTTTCTGGTACCTATCCGAAGCCCTGGTGGCGTAGCGGTTAGGTGATATGGCTGCTAACCAAAAGGTTGGCAGTTTGAATCTACGAGTTTCCCCGGAAACTCTGTGGGGCAGTTCTGCTCTGTCCTGTAGGGTCACTATGAGTCGGAATCCACTTGATGGCAACGGGTTTTAATACCTGTTAGCATCTTGTGGAACCACGTTTCGTGGGATGCTGAGGGAGCTGATCGCCCCCCCGGGGGTAGGTGCTGGGGTAGGTCTCCTCTCCTTCCGTGACTGGCAGGGACTGAGGACTTCTTGAGCTGCACTCTGCAGTTCACAGCATAGCACCATGATGGGCCCTGTGAGGCCCTCTTGACTGATTCTTTGTGTCCTGTCCTCTCCCTCATTGCTCCCCTGACCCCCAGGCATCTGGACCCAGGAGCCTGACATGGGGCCCTTTTGACTTCTGCCCTTCACTAAGCAGTACATCAGAGATGCTCTTCCATATAACTGGGAAACAGTTATTTTCAAAGATTGCTTAGTAACGTGAATGGCTTGACCATAATTTATATAATTGCTCTCCTATTATTGGCCAGAGCCCTGCTGGTGCTGTGGTTAAGACCTCGGCTGCTAACCAAAAGACTGCCAGTTGGAATCCACCAGCCTCTTCTTGGAAGCTCTATAGGGCAGTTCTACCATGTCCTATAGGGTCACTATGGTTGGAATCGACTCCTTGGTGTTGGGTATATATTATTGGGCACGGAGATTCAGCTTTTTATTTTTGTAAATGACAAGATTGTGAATCAGTTTTTTCTTTCTGAATAATTTCCATGGGAAATGGGCCAAAGATTACATTCCCAATTTTATTTTTGTTTAAAAAAATACATTTAATTAATTTTACCGCAAAGGTAACATGGGCTATGGAGTCCCAGTGGTGCAAACTGTTAAGTGCTTGGCTGCTAACCAAAAGGGTGGTTATTCAAACCCACCCAGCAGCTCTGCAGGAGAGAGACCTGGCGATCTGCTTCAGTAAAGATTACAGCCAGGAAAACCCTATGGGGCAGTTCTGCTGTGTTGAAATCAATTCTGTGATACCTAACAACAGCAACATACATATATCAAAGCTGATCAAAACGTGTTCTTTCAGTATGTGCTATTTAGTATACTTTAATATACCTCAATAAAAGTCACAAAGGCTCATTATAAAAGTTACAGGTTGACATAAAAATGACCCCTATTTAAAAACCAAACCAAATCCATTGCCATCAAGTCAGTTCCAACTCAGAGACCCTGTAGGACAGAGTGGAAGTGCCCCGTAGGGCTTCCAGGGAGTACCTGGTGGATTAGAACTGCTGACCTTTTGGTTAGCAGCCAAGTGCTTAATCACTGTGTCACCAGGGTTCTGACCCCTACTTAGTGAGTTAAAATGAGTTGGAGGGAGTGACATGATTAGGCTTGCCTTTCAGAGGAGGGGCTAAAGAGGGAGGGGAGACTGGAGGCTGGGAGACCCTTCCGGGGTTCGGGGGGGCGTGCTAGGTGAGGCATGACGTCTCCAGGGGCTGATCCCCGTGGGGCTGCTGGGGCCTGAAAAGAAGGCGTGGATTTGGGGGTTATTTTTTCACTGGAATTGCTAGGTCTTGGTGAGTGACTGGATTTGGGATGGGGATGGGGGAAAAGAGCAGTGAAGGTCTGTGGCCTGAGTGAGTGGATGGGTAGGTAGTGGGACCTGTCTTAGTCCCTAGGGCTGCCGTAACAAAATAACACAAAGTGGGTGGCTTTAAAGAACAGAATTGTATTTTCTCACGGTTCTGGAGGCTAACCAGTTAAACAGTTGCTGTCCAGTCGATTCCAACTCCTGGCGACCCCGTGTGTGTCAGAGTAGAACTGTGCTCCATAGGGTTTTCGGTGGCTGGTTTTTTTTTTAGATTGCCATGATTTTCCTTTGAGGTGACTCTGGGTGGACTTGAACCGCCAGCCTTTTGATTAGCAGCAGAGGGCTTGCACCACCCAGGGACACCTCTGGAGGTTCGAAGTACAAAACCAGGGTGTCAGCAGTACCCTGCTCTCTTTCTGTTGGCTCTAGGGGAAGTTCCTTCCTTGTCTGTCAGTCTGTGTGGCCCAGCGTCACTTGGCTTTCCTCGGCTGGTGGAGGGTCCGTCACATGCACCCTCTCTTGTGTGTGGCTGCTCTGTGTCCTCTTAATAAAACCCACTCAGAAGGGGTCAGGGTTATGACCTGCCTTACTCTGGTGTGATTTAGTTAATTTAACTGATAACACATGCAAAGAAAAACCCCATTTCTGGGAACACTGGTGCATGGGTTAGGACTTCGACGTATCTTTTTGGGCGGCACAGTTTGATTCTTATCAGGGCCACCCCGTAACGTGGGGAGGAGGGAAGAGGAGGTGAAGAAGGGGTCCGTTTGGTCAGAGTGTCCAGTGTGGGATCCTGGGGGCCAGGCAGGATGTGGCACCGCGGGCAGCTGGATTAGCAGTCTGGCAGCCAGGGAAGAGGTCTGCACCGACTAACCTCATTTTACCCCTTTCTGGGTTGTTTGGATCTTCTACAAAGAGGATTTATGTGTATTTGTGTGTCTTCAAGAAGTAATGTGGCCGCGTATGGACAGTAGCTAAAGCTGAGGAGTGAGCGAGATTACAGGGAATGCCGTGTAGATTGGGGTCCACAGCTACTGACCACAGAAGAAAGATCACATTTTCCTTCTTCTTGTCCCCTCCATGCCTACCCCCATTGTTGGAGACAGAGGTCAGGGGCTCACCCTCTGTTTCCTCTTCCCGTCTTTCATTCATGGGGTCAGTAGAGACTTTGGATGGCCACATGTCCAGCGTGTGGGCCGGGCCGGAACCAGCAGCGTGCTAGCTCAGCTCCTACCAACGAGCACACGAGAACCGATTGTGGAATTGTCAGAAATTTTGCAAGCCAGTTGTTAAAAATCAAATTGTACCAACTTACAATTAAATAAATTATATTAAAGATATGGGTAATAAATATTCAAAACTCACGACTTCCTAATTCTTTCTCTACGTTTTGCTAGCATCTGTGCTTTTGAGGTTATTTGCTGGGTGCTAGAAATGCTACATAAGGGTGTGTAGCTGGCCGTCTCACACTCAGTGACATCATGTGGGCAGCTTGAGATTGGCCGTGGTGGAAGAATTTACACCATGAAAATTGGCAGACTGTACAAATAAGTGTATTTTCCCCCTGGAGAGCCAGTTGTTAAGCCTTCACCAGCACACCACTGGCCAGGACACACAGGTGGAGAGTGGAACGGTCAGAGACTTCCATGCTGGGGGACCACCGGGGTAGGCTGAGGTGGAGCAGGCAGAGAGGCCCCAGTCCTGTCACCGGGGAGGAGGGTGGCTGGCAGGCTTTGGCACAAAGCAGGGGAAGGGCTCGTGCTGTGGTGGGAGGGGGCCGTGGGGTCCTCAGCAAGGACAGTTCCACTGTGGGAGGGTTGGGAGCTGTGCTGAGAGTGACTGGGAAGCAGAGTAGACACAGTGGATGGAGCCAGTCCCTTCTGGACGCCTGCCTGATCAGAAAACGCCGGTGGGGTCGTCACGAGTTGGAATCAGTTCGACAGCAGTGGGTTTGGTTTTGGTTTAAGGGGGTGGAGAGGGATGCAGGATGGGCTGGCTTTTAGCTCAAGCAGTCAGGAAAGGCTTCTCTGGGGAGGTGACCTCTGAGTGAGATCTGAAGGAAGCGAGGGGGCGAGCTACCTGGCTCTCTGGGGGAACAGGGTTTAAGGGCAAGGAGGTAGGGGGCAGCAGGGCTGTGAGCGAGCAGCAGAGGGGTACTGGGAAATGCCCCACCATTGTGGGGAACGCTACCCCGCAGTTGTGGCAAGCTGAATGATAGCTGTCGGTCCTGTTCTCCCCATTGGGCCCTTGTTTGTCCCAGGCTTGTGGTCCACAGCACCCCCTTAGTAGGTGTTCATGAACGGGGTCCCTGGTGGCAAGTCCAGAAAAGGCCTGTCCCCATATCCTCACCAGGGCAGGACCTAAGCCCTCAAGGAGGTTGTGCTCTGGGCACCCAGCCCTCCTCTCCCCCCCATCCAGACCCCCACCCCACCTGCTGTTGGACCAGGCTACCAGCTGCCGCCCTCACGCTACCTCCTTTAGGCCTTTTCATCAAAATTCTGCTTTGAACTTGAAACCAAAAATAAGTTCCCTTGTGCCTTGCCACTGTGGGGGAAGGGAACCATGTGAGTTGACGATCTGTTTGCTGGGCCTGGCTGGGACTCTGCAGCCGCCCTCTGCCTTCATAGAGGTTTGGAGCAAGGGCTGCTCTGTGGGGGACGCATGGGCCCCGCCCTCGGGGACCTTCCAGATAGCCTGGCTTAGTGCCTGTGAGGGTGCGGGCAGCCAGGTTTTGATAGCGCCCACGTAGACAAGTCCGCTTCCCTGGTGAAGAGATGGGACAGGTAGAATGTCGGTGCTGGGCAGGACCCCTGCTTTTTCTGCGCTGGTCCTTTGTCTCTGGGGAAACTGAGGCCCAGCTATGGGAACGGGCTTGGGATGACTCACGGAGTGGTGAGGGCGTTAGGGGCTCTGGTAGGGTTTTCCTGTGCTTCCCCCACCTCAGGCCTGGAATGCTTCCCAGTGTGAGTAGTGGGGGGTTTTGATGAGGGCTTTGTCGCCAGCAGCGTTGGAGTGGAACGAGGCACTACAGGGAGAAAAAGGAAGCAAATGACCAAGGGTGATGCCCAAGGCTTGCAACCTGGATTCTAGCAGCTGTTGAGACAACTGGTCTCTGGCTCTCTGTCCCCCGAGGGTTGGGGGTGATGGGGGAGATTACCTGAGGGTTGGCCTGGGCTGGAACAGCTTGGGGGGAAGACAGCTGAGAGGGCCCCTTCCTGCCCAGAATAGCCGTGCTGGGTCCCCCTTGACTTGGGAACTCTTCTCTGGCTAAACAGAGGACAGGTAGAGACAGGACGATTCAGTCTAGTTGGCAAACGTCAGAGCCCTTCTGCGCAGGAAGGTGTGCTCACAACGGATCCAGGAAGGGAGCCGAGGGCTGCCAGGCACCTACCGGCCAAGGTATAGGGAAGCCGCGGTTAAGAGGGAGACCAGCTGGGCTGACTCCTGCCTGGTGTTCACCCCTCGGGCAAGTGTGCTAACTGGTTTCCTAATCTGTAAGGTAACAGTAGGGGCAGTGGTGGTTCAGTGAAGAATTCTCACCTTTCCTGCGGGAGACCCAGGTTCCCCTTCCGGCAGGTACACCTCAGGCACAGCCACGTCCGTCTGTCAGTGGAGGCTTGTATGTTGCTGTGATGCTGCTGAACACGTTTCAGCAGTGCTTCCAGGCTGAGACAGACTAGGAAGAAAGGCCTGGTGATATGCTTCTGAAAATCAGCCAGTAAAAACCCTGGGATCACAACGGGCCAGCCAGCAAGCAATCGTGAGGATGGTGCAGAAGCGGGCGGCATTCTGTCCTGTTGTACATGGGATTGCCATGAGTCGGGGCGGACTCAGCGCCATCAACAACAACAACAAAGATAAGAATATAACTTATAAAAGGTCTCCAGTGCACTGGGGCATTCAGTAGGCACCCTATGAACGGTAGCTGTCTTTTAACAGTCACAACTGTTGACACCTTGTCGTGGTGATCAGACCCACCCACCCCTGGGTCTGGCACGTCTGAAGTGGCGCTTCTTCCCTCCATGGCTGCTTTTCAGAGCAGCTCTCCCTAAGGAAGGGCCCCCCTGACCTGCACATGGTGGTGGGAAGAGGTGTTGGGCCCTGGAGAGCCGCCATGGGCGGGGGGCTCCTGGTGCCCCTTACTGCATACTCCCTACAGAGGCTCCTGTAAAGCAAGACTGTCTGTGACACCTGCCGGGGACACAGCCGCACCCCTCCCGAGGGGAAGAGTGACTTGCCCAAGGCCACCCAGTGAGATGGCATCAGATCCAGCCTGGAAGACCTTCTGACTCCTGCCTTTTACGTGGGTGGTAGTGGTGGTTGCTGTCAAGTTGATTCCGACTCATGGCGACCCCATGTGTGTAGAATAGAACTGTGCTCCACGGCAGGGTTTTCGAGACTGTGACCTTTCGAAAGCAGATCACCAGACCTGTCTCCCGAAGCGCCTCTGGGTAGGTTTGAACCGCCAGCCATTTAGCTAGTAGTCAAGACCGTTTGCACCACCCAGGGACTCTGGCCTTTTGTGGGCTTTGTTTTTTCTTGCCCCCTCGGTCTGAGTATGAATCATTCTCATCAAAATAACGACAGCCAGTATTTCTTGTTTGCTTGCTGTAGGCTGGGTGCTGTTGTAAGCAGTTCACAATGTTACCTCAGATCTGCCCTACAGGAGTCCCTGAGTGGTGTGAACAGCTGAAGCACTTGGCTGCTAACTGGAAGGCTGGAGGCTCGAATCCAGTGGAAGTGCCTTGGAAGAAAGGCCTGGTGACCTTCTGAAAAATCAGCCGCTGAAAACCCTATGGGACACGGTTCTATTCCGACACACATGGGGTCGCCATGAGTCGGAGTTGACTTGACAACAGTTGGTAACTAATGACAAGGGTGCCGATGAGGGAACAAGAGGCTTCAGGGTGTTAAATAACCTTCCCAGGTTCGCACGGCGAGGAAGCTGTGGAGCTGGGAGGGGCTGGGGCTCACACACAGGCCTGTTGGACTCCATAGCCTGCCCCCCACCCCTGTCCCACCACAGTGGCCTTGGCATGTTGTTGGGGGAAGAGAAGAGCCTTAGGGTCACCCCACCCAGGGCCCCACCCTGTAAACAAGAAACAGAAGAGGACATCTTTATGCAGGGAGGAGCGAAAGATGAGTCTGTAAAACCATCTCTATGGGACCAAGAGGTCACAGTTACTCTCAGGCGAAAGATGAGAAGATAAGGGGGCAGGGAAAGTAGAGTGCTGGAGGTGGAACGGCCAGAACAGAATTAAGGAGAATGTTGACACATTGTAAAAAATTTGTGTAGAAATTGTCAAATGGGAACCTAAATTTCTGTGTAGACTTTCACTGAAAACACAATAAAATATTTTTAAAAAGATGAGGCTCCCTGCTCGTAGGAAACTGTAGGGGTTGGCCAGATCCTGGGAAATGGTTGCATTCAGGTAAGGTCAAGATTTGGGGTGATCATGGTGTGGGGCTTGGCATGGCATGTGTGTGTATCAGTGCATGTCTGTTGGAGGAATGAAAGTGTCCTGGACCAAGAGCCAGAGGCCTTTGACCAGACATTGGCCCTGCTGTCTACTGCACGGAGGCCTTGAAGCTGTGGGCTGCAGGCTTGGAGTGGGGAGGGAGGACAGGGCTCTGAAGGAAGGGGGTGGGAGGCTGTGGGGCAGAATGGGGGGTTTTCCTGGCTCCTTCCCTGCCCCGAGATGGTGGGGGCTGTGGCGTTGCCAGCTGTCAGGAAGCAGGTTGGGAGCACTTGTGGGGCCTGGAGCTGGCTGGGGGCAGGTGTGGGGCGCAGAGACCACTCCCACAAGGCCTGGGCTCCTCATGGTGGTCTCAGGTTAACAGTCTGGGTTGGGGGAAGGCTTGGAATCCTCCCAAACGTGTTCACCTCTGACCCTTGATTTTGAGTGGCCTTGAGCAGTGGAACGCGTTCGCCTCTGAGGCAGAACTTTTCTGAGCTGTTATTCTTTAGAACCTTCCAGAAGGGTTGGAAGAGTGGGGAGAGCCCCGGGGCCCGCAGGGGGACAAGACCTGCCTAAGGCCACAGTGCCAGCCGTGTCTGCCTCGGTTTCCCCATCAGTCAACTGGCACTGAGCCTGTCAGCTCTGACTCTGTGCTCCTGGGGTCACTGGGGGTCCAGTTCCCACCCCAGTCCTAACCACTGTCTCTCCTCACTCCACAGGCTCCCCGCTGCACAAGCAGGCATCAGGCCCCTCCTCTGCGGCTGCCCCTGCTGCGCCTGAGAAGCCGGGCCCCAAGGCGGCCGAGGTGGGAGATGACTTCCTGGGTGACTTCGTGGTGGGCGAGCGGGTGTGGGTGAATGGCGTGAAGCCAGGCGTGGTGCAGTACCTGGGCGAAACGCAGTTTGCGCCTGGCCAGTGGGCGGGCGTGGTGCTGGACGACCCGGTGGGCAAGAATGACGGCTCCGTGGGCGGTGTGCGCTACTTCGAGTGTCCAGCGCTACAGGGCATCTTCACGCGGCCCTCCAAGCTGACCCGGCAGCCCACGGCCGAGGGCTCGGGCAGCGATGCCCACTCGGTGGAATCGCTGACCGCCCAGAACCTGTCGCTGCATTCGGGCACGGCCACACCCCCTCTGACCTGCCGTGTCATCCCCCTGCGTGAGAGTGTCCTCAACAGCTCTGTCAAGACAGGCAATGAGTCGGGCTCCAACCTGTCAGACAGCGGCTCTGTGAAACGGGGCGACAAGGACCTGCGCCTGGGAGACCGTGTGCTGGTGAGTGTGGCAGTGCCAGGCTCAGGCCCAACCTCCCTTTCCCCACCTCTCCACAGCACATGGACAGGCCAGACCCTGGGGGCTAGGCGGGGGTGGGGGCAGTGGGACTCGGGCAGTTTCCAAGCTGGGGACACACATTTCTCACCAATAACCACGCAGAGTGAAAGTGGGCTCTGGAGACTGTCGCTGTGTGACCCTGGGTAAGTTTCTTAACCTTTCTGGGCCTCAATCTTCCCATCTATCAAATGGGAATTTTAATAGTACCCCCTCATAGGTTGAAGCTTTTCTGGGTGGTGCAAACGCTGAATGTGCTGGGTGCTAACTGACAGGTTGAAGGCTCGAGTTCACCCAGATGCACCTTGGAAGAAAGGCACGGTGATCTGAAAAATCAGCCTCTGAAGACTGTGGAGCACAGTGCTCCAACACACGTGGGGTCGCCATGAGTCAGAATCGTCTCCACAGCAGCTGGCTCACGGGTTGAAATGTGTTAATTCATGTCATGCGTTTAGGCAGCGACTGGTAGGAAGTGCTGAGTGTTAGCTGTTACTGGTACTCTTCAGTGATCCAGCCTGCCAGCATGGTGTGCCAGGGCCTCTACTGAAAAGAGACCTCTGGCTCAGGGTGGGGCGTGCCGACGTATATCAGCTATAACAGGTGTTCAGTGATGCTGTGGAGGAGAGAATTGGGGGTCCCTTCTCCCAGTGGTCCTGGCTGTTGGGGACACACAGGAAAGGGAGGCGCAGCCCCAGGTAGTCAGTCCGGATTCATCCTCTGCAGCCTAGCTGTGGCAGCGTTTTCCTCTGCACCTGCTGTGGGCCAGACCCCGACTGGGGGTACCAGGGTAGGCAGAACGGGGTCACATTCTGCTGTGCCAAGCCTGGGGCAGGTGGCCAAGGAGGCCCTGGGCTGACCCTGCCCTCCAGCGACCACTGTGTTGGAGTGGAGACACAGACACAGGAGGATGTCCCTGGAGGGTGTCTGAGGGGCCTGGAGTGTGGGAAGCCAATGGGATGAGGTCAGTTGGTGGAGGGGGAGGTCCCTGCATCCAGGTGGGGAGGCTTCCTGGAAGGGGAGTCCACCTTGAGCTGGGCTTGTATAGGTGGGAAGCACATGCCTGGAGTTTTGAGGTTGGGTAGGGGTCTGGAGACTTTGCCCCCAGAGCCAAGGTTTCTTTTGGAGGCTTCTGGGAAGAGCATTTGGTTGGGGGGGTGGCGGGGTGGCGGAGAGGAAAGATTTACACCCGTTCCCCTGTTTCATCCTCAGGCCCACTCTGATATAGTTTTATCATGCCCACTTTATGGATGGTGAAACTGAGGCTCAGAGAAGTCAAACCAGCCCCCACGCTGCCTTCCTTTCACCAACCTGTGTGACCTCTGAGCCTCCACCTGGCAGGATGAGGACTTCCCGCACCTCGGGGCCAGGTGCCAGCCTTGCTTCCTGTGGATGGAGCTTCCCCCATAGTGACCACAGGGGACTTGGCTTGTGTGGTGATCCAGCCACCAGCCTCCATCTCTACCCTCAGAGAACTTCCAGTCTTGCAGGGGGAGAGCTGTGATGTCCGTGCAGCCATATACCATGGCACAGGCTCTGAGGGGGTGTCACGGTGCTCGACCAGACCCAAGGAGTGGTGTTGGACTAAGATCCAGGAATGACCTGGCACTGATGGGGGTGCGGGGAAGAGGTGCCGCCCCGGGCAAAGGCCACAAAGAAGAGCCCGGTGCTGAGCAGGCGGCGAGGGGGAGCCGGAGCCAGGGACCCCGAGGAGGCTGGTACAGGCAGGCCTCACAGGCCAGGGCCTGGGTGTGGAGTCGGGGTTTACTCCAGGAGTGGAGGGAGCTGTAGAAAGCCTGGTGATGTGAGCAGGTTCACGTGTTAAATGTTTGACGCTTGCTGCCTGGTAGGGTTGGGACTAGAGCAGGGGAGGTGAGTGCCGGGAGGCTGCCGTGACCATGATGTCATGGGAGGAAGAGAGAGTAGGCCTGTTGTGAGGCTGTTGCTTTGGTCTTATCACAGTTTCCAGGCAGCAAACCCCACGCAACTGGGCCTGGGCAGGCTGGCTAAGATTCTCACTGAGCTGTCATTGGGGAAGCCTGGGTTCCAAGGGCATTTGCTGGCTATGGCCACTGTAGGGAACCCAGGCCCCTGCCCTTCTCTGCTCCTCCCCGGCTGTGCGATGTTGGGCGAGTCATTTAGCTGAGCCATTCCCATCCATCCGTTCATTCATTTCCTCATCGCTCATCGTCTGTTCATTCATTCCCTCATCGTCTGTTCACTCATTCCTTCATCGTCTGTTCATTTGTTCCCTCATCATCTGTCCATCCAGCTAACTGGCTGTAGTCTACCACCCTCACGATGCTTCCATGGAGAGGAGGAAAAGAGCTGGTGGATGTGAAAATGTCCTGTGGTCTCCCAAGGGCTGTGGCTGTGTGGGGCCTGTTAGTGTTGTGTGGCACCTAGAGCAGGGTATGAGAAGTGGGAGCTCCAGGGGGTCAGTTCCAGCCCTGATCAGCCCCTGGTTGGGGAGCAGGGAGGTTTGACCCTGGTTTGATCTCGTCTGGACCTCCCTATGCACCTGCTCCCCTTCAGGCAGTGGGAACTTCTGCCTGCCTCGGAGTGTCCAGTACCCAGAAGCCAGACCTTCAGGGTAGCGGCACTAAAGCGGGCTCTAGAAGCATCCACCAGGCCCTCGTCCTGCAGCAAGGTTGGCTGAGGTGGCAGGGCCAGACGGGCTCACTGACCCCCAGCCTGCTGGTGGGTCACCCCACTGCTTTCCTGGGGGGCGTGCCCCGCACTGGGCATCCTGCCCAGCACTTGCTGTGCCTTATCTCTGGCTCGCCGCTCCCCCGAATGCCGTACAAGGTGTTACCCCGTTTTACTGAAGAGCACAGGGCTCAGCCCTGGGAAGCAGCCTGCCCGGAGTCAGGTCTAGGAGAGCGTGGGTGAGGGGTTCATGTGCACCCCGTCCTGGCCCAGCCAGGTGACTCCCCAGAATGATTGCCCTGGCTGCCAGGATCTGACTGGCTCTCCGACCACCAGCCTTGATGCTTCTCCCCTGTACCTGCTATCGGCATCTTCTGACACATCACCTCCCTGCCCCTACCTCATCCTTTTAATAATTACAGCCTGGGCAAGGGTGGATGTCAAGGCCTGAACTTACACGGTTGGGACGGGGGCTCTTTAGGAAAAGCAATGCCAGAAAATCTTACTTTTGCAAATTTTACTGATCACATGATCACTTGAACGCGTTGCCAGGGCCCCGGTCAGTGAGGGTCAGTGAGGTTGGCGCAGGTGAGGGGCCCACGTGCTCAAGCTCCGCTAGCATCACCAGCCATCAGCTTGTACCCACACCTGCTCCAGCCTGGTCAGAAGGCAGGGTTTGTGCGAAGAGCTTCTGGCTGCTCTTCGGACCACTCTGAAACCTGGGCTTCGTTTGGGCCACGGAACTACCCCAGGAGGTCCATGTACTGGCTGAGTAGCCACGGGCAAGTTCCTGATCCTCTCTGTGCCTTAGTTTCTTCATCTGTGAAATGGGGATGATAGTTTTCCTGCCTTGTGCAGAGTGTGCTGTGGCTCCATGGGAGTGCTGGAAGTGTTAGCTCTAGTCACCGTTAACATCAAGGAAGGAATGTTCTCCTTGGCCCTGGGGTCGCCAGGTGCACAAGGGTCACCAAGTTTGGAGCCTCCCTGAGGTTACCCATGGCTCACGATAGCCTTAGTATCCTTGGGGTCCAATGATTGTTTCCTGTGGGCTGAGCTTGGTCCCACCTGAAGTCACCCAGTGGGTCGCAATGGCCTTAGTATCCCCAGGGTCCCTTGACTGAGTGCTTCCTGTGGGTTGAGCTCGGTCCCACCTGTCTCAGTCATCTAGTGCTGCTGTAACAGAAATACCACGAGTGGATGGCTTTAACAAAGAGATATTTATAGAAGTCCAGATTCAGGGCGTCAGCTCCAGGCCTTCTCTCTCTCTTGCCTCTGGGGGAAGGTTCTCATCATCAGTCTTCCCCTGGTCTAGGAGCTTCTCCATGCAGTAACCCCGGGTCCAAAGGACACTCTGCTCCCGGTGCTTCTTTCTTGCTGATATGAGGTTGCCACTCTCTGCTTGCTTCCCTTTCATCTCTTTTAAGATAAAAGGTGGTGCAGGCCACACCCTAGGGAAATTCCCTTTACATTGGATCAGGGATGTGACCTGAGTAAGGGTGTTACAATCCCACTGTAATCCTCTTTAACATAAAATTACAATCACAGAATGGAGGACAGCTATACAGTACGGGAAATCTTGGCCTAACCAAGTTGACACACATTTTGGGGGGACACAATGTAACCTATGATACCACCTGAGGACACCCAGTGGGTCATGATGGCCTTAGTATCCTTGGAGTCTGTTGACTGAGCGTTTCCTGTGGGCCGAGCTTGGTCCCAAGAACTTCATGAATAGAACCCTGTTTCCTCTTCACAGCAACCCCAAGAGGCCTTGGTCCCCCAGGAACCTCTGGGAGGGAGTTTGTCAGGACTGGCTGAGGACCTGCCTGGTGCTGGTGCTGGTGTGGAGTGGGGAGGTGAGAGGAGGCCACTGTGCCTCGTGTAGCCCGCTTAGAAGCTATGTGGCTCTGAGCGAGCACTGAAAGTGTTAGCCCAGCCCGGCCTGCTGAATGAAGGACTCGGTCCCTGCCAGCCGGTTGGGAGACTGGGAGAGGCACCAGGTTTGCCAGGGCAGCTCTTCACACGCTTGCTGAACTCTAACACACCTCCCTTAAGGTTACTCAGGTTGGTGGGTGTGGTCAGGGAGCATCACTGCAGGGGGCTGCCACCTCAGCCCCTCGTCTCCCTGAAGGCAAGCACCATGCCCAGGCTCTGCCCACCTGCCCTTGTTCCTGCCAGGGACGCCCTGTGCTTCTGCCCCTCCTCCATGGCACCCCAGCCCCAACAACCCTGGGAGGTAGGAATTATAAACCCATTTTACAGATGGCAGTGAGGCTCAGAGCAGCCCAGGACTCACCTGAAGCATCGTGATGACAGCTAGGGTCTGCCTGCTGTGCGGACGAGACCCTGATCTGAGGCATAGGCTTTTTTTTTTTAAGTGAGTTTGACTTTTCTTGGAGGAAAATCCCTGCAAAACAAATGGACCAAACCAAGCTCGAAGCCATTGCTTTGTGAGACCCAGGATCTAGTTGGTGTTTGGCCTGGGCCAGGAGGGGCTCAAGTCCCCACAAAAGAGAAGAGGGGGGGTGTCATCACTCCAGAAGGCGTGGCCTGGCATACAGCCAGGTGGGGGCCCAGTGAAGGAGGAATATTTGGGGCCTCAGGGATGTGGTTCCCCAGAGGTTGTGCTGACCCAGGGTGGCTATCCGCCATACTGAAGAAAGAGGGAAGGACTTGGGTCCAGGCTTAGGCTGAGAACTGAGGGTGAAGCAGCACCCCCTGGGGCTGGTGAGGGGGTAGCAGTGCAGTTCTGACGGGAGGGACACCAGGAGAATGGAGATCGTTGGGCATCGCCGGGATGTTGTAAGAAGAGTGAGACCCACCAGGCTTTTCCACTCACTGACTACTCTGAACCTCAGTCTCTTCATCTGTAAATGGGGATAACAGGGCCCACCTCATAAAACTGTGAGGTTTGGAATTCATGTCTATAAGTTGCCTGGCAGGTAGCCAGTCTTCAAAAATGGCAGGAGTGGAACTAGCTATAATTAGGGACTGGTCCCTTCAGGCTCATCCGAGGCATACTTGGGGTATCAGGGCAAAGTAATCTTTAGAAAGTAATGTTTAGCTTCAGTTGAACATGGTAGACAAAACACACATTTATTTTCAGCCCCTCCTGGACCCGCACTGGAATGACAGTGAATTTTTTTTTTTAAAAAAAGATACTGGATCCTCAAGAACAAAAGGCGTGGGAGAGGAGAGAAGGCAGCCATGAGGCTGGAAGCCCACTAAAGCCAGGGCCAGAGCCCGCGGCAGGGCAGTGGAGAAGCCCTCAGGTGTCGCCTCAGAGACCCTAACGTTTCAGGAAGCAGCCACACAGTGGCCTCTGGAAGTGGGGCCGGTCTCTGGGCCAGAAATGGGAGAATTGGATGAAAAATCTCTAGCTCTCATTATCCCTTCCCCTTCCCCCTCTGTCTGGGGACAGCGGCGGTCTGGGATGGATGCTGTTCTCCTGAGGGGCAGAGTCTGGATGAGGGGGTCCCAGGCAGCTCGGACTGAAGGAGGGTTCAGTGAGCATGTCTCCTCTGGAGGCTGAGCCCCTTCCTCCTGCCAGATGGCTGCCCAGGCCTGTGCTGTCCCTGCTGGAGAGCACGAGAGCCTTCTGGGGTATGCAGGGGGCAGAGGCGACCGCTGGTATGCACAAGGTGCCATTGGGTGAACATTCACTGGTACTGAAGTGAATACCAAAAGATTCAGCTTAAAGAGTTAAAGGTGTTTGTTTCTGGGGCAAGGTGGAGGAACTTCTGAGACTTTTTAAGGTGTTGGAACTATTTGACTCTTCAGTCTATGTACACATATGGCTTTGATTAAAAAATGAAGACAAACTAGTTTAAGGGTAACATCTATTGAGGCTGTACTATGTGTCAGACACTGAACACATAGTATGTAATCCTCACAAAACCCGTTTTACATGTGAGGATGCTGAGGCTCAGAAAGGCTAGGTAACCAGCCTGAGCTCACACAGCGTGTAAGTATTGGAGCCAGGGTTTGAATGCGCGTCTTCCTGTCTCCGAAGCCCACACCCTTTCGTGGGACAGCCTTGGAAGGCAGTGATTGTGCCCGTATCCCCCCAGCTGTCATTTGGGCTGTCTCTGCCCGTGCCTATGGCAGCCTCTGGACCTGAGTCTTTCTCCGTGTGCCAACAGGTTGGCGGGACGAAGACTGGTGTGGTGCGGTACGTGGGGGAGACAGACTTTGCCAAGGGCGAGTGGTGTGGTGTGGAGCTGGACGAGCCCCTTGGGAAGAATGATGGGGCAGTAGCGGGCACCAGGTATGGTGGGCTTCCCCGGTGCAGGGGAGGGTTCTTAGCTCAGGGTCAGGATGGGGCTTCTGAGGAAGCCAGTACTGTGATTCAGGGTGTTTGTGTCAGACACCCTGATATAGATGCCTTCTCCCTTCTCTCACATAGCCCACCAAGATAGGTGGTGGGATTATTACCCCATTTTATAGATGAGAGAACAGAGGCCAGAGAGGTCATTGCTGAAGGTCACACAGAAAGCCACAGCAAGCTCTAGGAGAGCCCATCCATCCTGAGTTCCCCTGTCCATGCCATGCATGGCTAAGCTGGGGGTGGGTGTACTGGAAGGGGAGAGGCAGTGGTCTCTGCACTCTGGGGGTTCCCCTGGATAACACAGGAAATAGTGCCTTATACCAGGGGCTTTCCTGGGAGTTACAAGTGCGTTCCAAGTTTCATGCCATCTCTGATGAAAGGGTGTTGGCTGCCTGGATTGCAGGGTTGAGAAGGAGCTTGAGGCTGTGTCTGGCTCAGGGGGCTTAGGAAATGATGTCCTCAGGTGTGGGACTAAAGTGAGGTGGCCCAGGTGCCGTGTGGCTGTCCTGGGCTCGGTTCTGTGACAGATAGGGCTGTGGCAGCTCCAAGCAGTGGTCACTGCGGTGCAGGCTGGGCCGTCGGGACCAGCGAGACTTGCACCAGCCTGGAGGAGAGTCGGATTTGCTCCTGGAAAGTCTTGAGGAGGGCGTGCTGGGCAGGGAGCAGTCTGGTGAAGACTGGAGTGGGAGGAGGCAGGGGTGGCCAGTTTCACAGTGCATCAGAAGTCAGACAGGGCTAGCCCCCTGTTCCCTTGTGGAGCCCAGGACCCCAGAGCTTTTCAGAGAAGAGAGCCCGAAGTTCTCATGACAGCCTTATACCTTCCTGTTTTCACAGTGTTTCTCTCAACTCACTCTTGCTTTCAGCCTCCCCCACCCAGCCCCCAAGGTGTCACGGTGGGCTTTTGCTTCTCCGTGCAGGGAGCTCTGTGCCCAGAAAGCTGGTGGGGTCCTTTGAGTCTGGGAGTGGGCCAAAGGCAGCTATGACAGTGAGGCTGCATACATGGCTGGGAGGCTCTGGACCACATGGGGGAGCCCAGTCTCACCTTTGCCATTAGCCAGCTGTGTGACCGTAGGCAAGTTACATAACCTCTCTGAGCCAAAATTTCCTCATCTGTGAAATACAGATAACACTAGAGTGGTTAGGGAATGGAAAGGAGAATGCCCATAAAGGGGCTGGCCCAGAGCAGGTGCAAAGTGATTGCTGTTTTCTCCCACCCCCAGAGCATTCCCTGTGGTTCTCCACAGCCACTCACTTTCTAGGAGTACCATCTGCCAGTCCGGAGATTTCCACCTTGGCATGCGGGTGATGGGGTCTCGAGGAGGTTCCTCTCTGTCTCCTGGGCCCTGAATAAGTCAAGAAGGCAGAGAGGCTCCAGACTGTGGGCTACGACAGTAATGTGGGTCTCGTCTGCTTCCCTAGGTACTTCCAGTGCCCACCCAAGTTCGGTCTCTTCGCACCTATCCACAAGGTGATCCGCATTGGCTTCCCGTCCACCAGCCCAGCCAAAGCCAAGAAGACCAAGCGTATGGCCATGGGTGTCTCAGCACTGACCCACAGTCCCAGCAGTTCTTCCATCAGCTCTGTCAGCTCTGTGGCCTCCTCCGTGGGGGGCCGGCCCAGCCGCAGTGGCCTGGTGAGGGGGGGGTGGGAAGTGGGTGCCGGAGATGTATATGGGGGTAGGGATAATGGGATCCCCAGTCTGCCTCTGACTTTAGTTCCAAGCATCCCTCAGTTTAGGGTTTTTGAATAAAGATGTAAGCTCATTTTTTAATAGGGAAGATTAACTGATTTACATTTATTGTTATTTTTGTATTTACAATTTGTTGTATCCTGAGTCCTTCCCTGGGAGTTAAGAAGGGCCAGGAGGTAATACACAGATAGGGCAGGGGGTTTGGAAAGCCTGGCACAACCACCCCCGTATAAGATGAGGCTGCTCAATAGGTCTGGGCAGAGGGCCTTCTCTGCAGCTTAGTCTTGGGTGGGTGGTTCCTCCTGGCCCAGGAGATGGAGAGTCCTAGGGAATTCTGACTCTCCTGAGAAGAGTTCCCTAAATCTCACGTTTCGATTCCCCCCGAGTAAGTAGGCAGGTCTCAGAGAGTCTAGGGCACGGGCAGGGGAAGAGCAGGACCCTTGGAGCCGGGACCCTTGGAGCTGAGACCCTTGGGTCTCCAGCCAGCTGAGTGGCTCTGGAGTAGGCTGGGCAGAGCCAGCTGAGCCCACAGTGCTCCAGACAGGCAGTCCCTGAGTCCTGCCTGCATACGCACGTTCCTGCAGCTCACAGAGACTTCTTCGCGCTACGCTCGCAAGATCTCGGGCACAACGGCCTTGCAGGAGGCACTGAAGGAGAAGCAGCAGCACATTGAGCAGTTGCTGGCTGAACGGGACCTGGAGCGGGCTGAGGTGGCCAAGGCCACAAGCCACATCTGTGAGGTGGAGAAGGAGATCACCCTGCTCAAGGCACAGCACGAGCAGGTGGGTGGCCAAGAGGGCAGTAGGGTGCACTGAGGCCCTAGTAGCCTTCTCAGGCCAGGCCTGTCTAGTCACACACACAGAGAGCCTCAGAGTGGAGAACTTGGGGTGTGTAGAGAAATACTACATCACCAACAGTGTCCCTGGGTGGTGCGAACAGTTAACACACTCGGCTGCTAACCAGAAGGTTGGAGGTTCGAGTCCACCCAGAGGTGCCTTGGAAGAGAGACCTGGTGGTCTACTTCTAGAAGACCGTGTGGAGCACAGTTCTGCTCTGTCACACGTGTGGTCACCACAAGCAGGAGTCAACAGCAGCCAGTTTGTGATTAATTACCAACACCTGTCCTCCTTTCCAGAGGTAACCCTGAGTTCCTGGTGAATTTCCTTCTGGTCTTTTTTCTGTGTGTGGATATGTACACGTATTTTCAGAACCTGGGTATAAACGTTCGTATCCTGCAGTTTTCCCTGCCTCATATCGTGTGAGCATTTCCTGGGTCATGGAAAATTATCCATGTTTTAATGGCCGTGTGCCGCCCATCACGGGATGTGTCCTTGCAATGCCACCAAGCCCCTGTTGTTAGGTTGTTTCCGGTAACGTTTTTAACATGCAGCCATCCACAGTTCTGAGTCCCTGGGTGGTACGAACAGTTAAGCGCTAGGCTACTAGCTGAAAGGTTGGCAGTTCAAATCCACCCAGAAGCACCTTGAAAGAAAAGCCTGGCCATCTACTTCCAAAAAATTAGCTGTTAAAAAAAAAAAAATTAGCCATTGAAAACCTTCTGGAGCACAGTTCTATTCTGACACACATGGGGCCTCCCTGAGTCAGAGTTGGCTCAACAACACCTGGTTTGTTTGTTGAGGTTTTTTTGGTCCACATTTCAGGTCATGCTTTTGAGCAGATTTGTGGGTTGGAGTCCAGGAAGCAAACCCTTGCCCCAGGCCTCTAGATCTGCTGCTGTTCCATGCCTGGCTTTCTCTACTGTTTGTGTGCCTGCGTAAGAGCCTCCTGGGCCCAGGCCCCATTTGGGGCTTGGCTCACCCCTATCTTGGGTGCCAGGATTAATCAAGCCAAGCTCATGTATGTGCCTTGACGGGGGTCTTCACAAGACCACAGGAAGATGGAGGGGGTGGCAGGTATTAGGATGTTAGGCCTTGGGGGGCAGGTGGGCCTGGGCTGAGGCCTGCCTTCAGCTATCCTGGGTGCTTGGCTGGGTGCCCCCCTCACATCTAGGCCCGCTGCCCATGCCCTGATGGGCTGGCAGGGGGCTAGGGGTGGCTGGGCTTCCAGGCCTGGCTCCTTGTACCACCGCCGCCTCTCCCTGCACCCCCCTGGGCATCAGGCCCCAGGAGGAGGCTTGACCCTGTCCTGGCCCTTGCCCGGGGCCCAGTATGTTGCAGAAGCAGAGGAGAAGCTGCAGCGGGCACGGCTGCTGGTGGAGAGCGTGCGGAAGGAGAAGGTGGACCTGTCCAACCAGCTGGAGGAGGAGAGGAGGTACGTGCTGCCACGGCCCAGGGGAAGGAGAATACAGGTTCAGGAATGGGCAGACCCAGGTTCAAATTCTGCCTCCACCATTTGCTGGCTATGTCAGCCTGGGTAGTGACCTGAGTTTTGTGGGCCTCAGTCTTCTCCTTTTAAAGTGGGAGTGCTGCTCCCCATCTCTCCAGGCTGTTGGGAAGACAGGCAGGTAAAGCATCCCACACGGTGCTCACGATTTTCCTTCTGAAACTCACCACGTGGGACTCACTGTCCTGCCCTGTCCAGCTCATACAGTGAACCGGGAGAGGAGCACCAGGGAGGGGCCCTCGCATTGTGAAGACCAGTACCCCCTCTCCCTTGAGCACCCCTGGGTCAGGCCCGGTGAGGGGAGCTTTCGTGTGTGGCTCGTCTGAACCTCACAGCTCCTGTCCTCGAGCTTCATGCCCATTTCACAGGTCAGGAAACTGAGACTCAGAGAATCAGTCACGTCAGGTGTCAGACCCGTGTTAAATGCTTTACCTTTATCGACTCTTAACCTGCAGTTAGCCCAGGAGGCAGCTGTGATTGCCCCGTGTCACAGGGGAGACTTGCCTGAGGCCACCAGCCAGTTAGTGATTATGATAGTTCTGCCCTGCCACAGGAAACCCTGGTGGCACAGTGGTTGAGTGCTATGGCTGGTAACCAAAAGGTCGGCCGTTTGAATCCACCAGGCGCTCCTTGGAAACTCTATGGGGCAGTTCTACTCTGTCCTATAGGGTCGTTATGAGTCGGAATAGATTCGATGGCAATGGGTTTGGTTTGATTGTTTGGCCCTGCCAAAGTGGCCGGGGGGTTGTGGTTTCATTGTGTGTTTTGGAGGCTGCTCAGGGATGCACCCAGGTAAGCTTCTGGCCAAGAGGAGGAGCAGGAGGGGTTTAATGAAAGCTAAGAAACCCACTAAAAGATGCAGGCATGACCCACAGCCCCAGCCACCCCCCAACCAAAGACAGCAGGTGCCCCTCTGGCCTGCTTGGTCCCGGGGTGACCTGGTGGGACAGAGCAGAGAGCGGTCAGCATGGCGGAGGTTTCCCTTGGCTCAGGAACCTCCCTGTCATCTCCTAGATGACACACAGATTTCTGCATGTGCTTCCCCTCCACCGTGCAGCAGGCCCCTCCCACCCTTAGCCCCCCGCTTGAGTCTGTTTGTTGGGCTTTCAGCCGAGGCATGGGCTCCCAAGCTGTTGTTATGGTCTGACTAGGGGAGAGGAGGGTTTATTTATATCTGCCTGAGACGGTCGTTGGGGCCCACACATCTGGTTCCCGTGGTGACGCGCCTGATGCCAACCAACAAAAACAGGCCTTGAAACAACATGGGAGTTGCGTTTGGGAAGGGCCTGGGTACACGTCCCTGCACGTGCTGTGTGACCTCAGGCAGCTTACTTGCCCTCTCTGAGCCTCCGTTTTCTCATCTGTATCCTGGGAGCTATCAGGAAGCCCCAGCAAGAGCAGCTTTGTGGACTGCGATGTGCAGTGGGCCTGTGGCTCGCCTTGTGGCCAGCAGCCCCAACCCTGTGTGGACAAGTGTATGTCCCTGAGGGAACCCTTTCATCAGGAGCAGCCAGGGAGTGGGGATTGGGACCCTGGCCCCCTCTTTTGGGGCCTGTGGATGAGAGTGGGGTCAACAGAGGAGGAAGCCCACCTTCCGTCCCTCTCTCCTTCCCTCTTTCCTTCCTTCCTTCCTTCACATTCTCCTTCCCTTTTTCCTTCCTCCTTCCCTCCCTCCTCCCCTCCCACCCCAGATTATTCCATGTGCCAACTTCTGTTCCCCACAGTGATGGAAGCAGAGTCATCATTAACTTCACTGTGTTTCCATTTACAGTATCATTTATTCCCCACAATCATCCTGGGGAGGCCAGATGTTGCATTAAACACCCCACGTTAGAGAAGCGGTGGTCTCTGTGGAGAGTGCAGGGTGGGAAGTTGGGAGGTCTGGAAGTTTCCAGGATCCTCTGCCCCCATCAATCAGCCATAGGACTCTGGGCAGGTCCCTGCTCTGCTGGACTTTCCCCTCTGCATGGCTAGGAGCTTGGACTCTGGGCCTAGGATGGCCTGCCTCTCTGCTGTTGTTGATGACTTGGTGAAGCCCACGGCTTTGGGTGAAGCCCCATCAGCCACTTCTTTCCCTCTCCTGCAGGAAGGTGGAGGACCTGCAGTTCCGAGTGGAGGAGGAGTCCATCACCAAGGGAGACCTGGAGGTAACGGTCGAGGCCCTTCCCCCAGACTTGCACGGTAATCCAGGCCCAGCCCATTTGCCATGGGTTCCAGGCAGTAGTGCTGCACCCCCTGGGAGGGGATAAGGAGAAATGTGAATGGTCAAAGGTCACACCCTGGGAGGGGGAGATGGCAGGTCAGGAGAGACTTGGGTGTCAGAAGTGGGATTGGTTCAGTCCCAGGAGCCCCAGAGGGTCCGTGGCTCCTTGTTGGCAGCTGGGTCGGGTACGTGGGGTGCATAGAGGGCAGCAAGGATCCAGGACTAGACATGAGGACATAGGGGCTGGATTCCCCTGCCTCTTCTTGTTGGAAAATAGCCCTAAAGGTGTCCCTTGGGCCATTAGTTTATCTCGGGTTCCTGGGAACATTTTGATTGGAAGTAGCTTTTTGAGTCACAGAATTTATGGATGGGGAAACTGAGGCCCAGAAAGGCAAAAGGACTCACCCAAGTCTTGCGGCAAGCAGTAGGACCAGGACTAGGACCAGGACTTCTGACCCCTGAGCTTAGCTCCTAGGGTTAGCCAGTTGTTATCTCCTTCTCAGTTCTAACCCTGGACAAGCTGGTTGGGATGAGGTTGAGCCTGTCACTGGCCAACGTAACCCACCCTTTTTGAGTGGCGGGACTGGGGACACTCTACCGATTACTGAAGCCCTTAAAGACCCTGCCCCAAGCCCTCCTCACTACACCCTGCAGAGATCTCGGGGCTCGTGAGGCTGCAGTTGGGTAGGCCGATGTCTTCCTCTGTGACCCTCACTGTGTCTTCCTCTGTCATCCTCACTGCTTGCTCTGAGATGACCATGGATGAAGGCTCCTGGGGCCATAGCGGGGGGCAGTGAATTCAGTGCCTCCTGCGCTCTGATCCTGGCCCCGACTGGTCTTGGACAGCCTCTTCCTCTGCCTGGGCCTCAGTTTCCTCATCTGTATAACATGGAGACAACTAGAGCAGTGGTTCTCAAACTTGAGCATTGATCAGCATCCCCTGGGGGGCTTGTGAAAATGCAGGTCTCTGGGCCCCACCCTCAGGATCGGGGCCTGAGAATGTGATGCTAGTGTCTGGGGACCACACTTTGAAGCTTGCTTCACTAGGTTGTTTTCTGAGCTCAAATCGGAAAGTACGATTCCTGACTTTGTGAAAGAGCTGTGTTAAGACCCCACAACTTCCAGTGCCGCACCAGCCAAAGGGTGCATGTGGTCGTCCTGTCCCTGGATGACCCTGGCCGGGATGGGACATGTGTGGTCTACCTGGGTCACTACTGGCTGCTACTCTTGGAGCCGATTTTGGTGCCTAAAAAACGGGTGTCAGGGCACAAGGTGGCTCAGGTGACTGCCGACACCATTTCTAATGTATATGTCCTAGCTGAGAGCGTAAGTCCTGTGGTTACCCTGAGTGGCTGCCCTCCTGCAGGGGCTGGAAGGAGCTTCAGGACAGTGCCCTTCTGATGACAGTCAGCAGGGGCTTTACTGAAAGGCTGCAGGGAACTCTCATAGCCCTCCCCCGGTAGGCAGTTCAAGGGACTGGATCAGGAACCCTCACAGGAGCTGAGCTCATTCTCTTCCTTGCCCAGGGACCTCCTCCTCCCTCTTCTCTTTGACTCCCTCTCAGGCTGTGTGTCTGTCTGTCAGTCTCTCTTGGCACCCACTGCCATCAAGTCAATTCTGACTCATAGCCACCCTATAGGACAGAGTAGAACTGCCCCATAGGGTTTCTAAGGCTGTAAATCTTCACTGAAGCAGACTGCCACGTCGTTCTCCCATGGAGCATCTGGTGGTTTGAACCACCGCCGTTTCGGTTAGCAGCCGAGCGCTAAACCGCTGCACCACTAGAGCTCCTTCTCTTGGCACATCTGCCCCCTTTTCCTGGCCAGCCACCCACCTTTTGCTCGGCCCTACCCCAGCTCTAGGCAGGCCCAGGCTCTATTCTCCACCACCTACCACCTGTTCTCTTGAGAGAATCTGACTGGTCCCAGACTAGCCAGTGGGCAGGCTGGCTTTGGATCAGGTGACCCTCCCCGATCCAATGGCTGTGGCTGGGAGAGTTAGGGGGTGGGACAGAGTGACAGACGCAGCTAATTCAGGCAGAAGGGCACTCAAGTCCATTGTTACTGTTTTTGTTGTACAAAACCAGTTGTGACCCATACTCATGGCAAACAGAAGGCAAATTGACCCCAAGTCACCCTTACCCCCACCCACCTTAAAAGTAAAACGTCAAAGCCAGAACACCTCCTTGACCTCTTGGTCCCTCCAGCGGTCAGTGCATCTCTCTGCTTGTCCTCACAGCAAAGCATCTCAAGAGTTGCTTGCCCTGACTGTTCTCCTCTCCTCACTCCTCCAACTGGGTCAGGTGCTCTGTTCCAGCTTCTCGGCCTCCTTTCGTCTGAGCGTTGGCCTGTCCAAGGGCTCAGTTGCAGCCCTTTTTGCCTCCTGGTCTCCACTCTCCTTGGGTGACAGCTTTCAACCTGTGGCTGGAAACCCTCTTATCAGCCCAGGATCCCCATGTCCTTCTCTCCAGGCACCATCTTCCCTGTGCTCCATGCTGGCGCGTCTTGTCACCTCGGCATCTCCAGCGGGATGAGTGGTAGGCGTCCCACAGGGAGCATGTCCAACAGGTCTCTCCACTAACCCTCAACTCCCTGCCTGGGGCAGTGGTGGCTCAGTGTTAGAATTCTCACCTTCCGTGCAGGAGACCGGGTTCGATTCCTGGCCAGTTCACCTCATGTGCAGCCACCACCCACCTGTCGGGGGGCTTGCGTGTTGCCGTGAAACAGGTTTCAGCAGAGCTTCCGGACTAAGACTAGGAATAAAAGCCTGGTGATCTCTTTCTGAAAATCAGCCAGCAAAAACCCTGTGGATCACAACAGTCTGATCCCGTTGTACACGGGGTCACCATGAGTCAGAGGCTGACTCGACGGCAGCTAACTGCAACAACTCCCAGCCCCCTCACCTAAGATCTTGCCTTTAGGGGCTGTTTTCCCCCCACTGCACCTCATGCACACCCATCACCCATCAGTCAACGGAAGCTCATGTGTTGTCAAGCTCCCTACCTCCCTCTGACATCCCTGCCCCGTCTTTCTCACCTCGGTAACGGACCTCACCACCCACACAGCTGCTCAGGCTCACAGCTAGAATTCATATCTTAAATCCCTCATCCCCCATCCAAAACCCCCTTGACCTTGCCTCCCAAAGCTCCCTCCACTGGTCCTCTTCCGTCCCCACGGCCCCCTGCCTGGCCAGCCCACAGCACTCTCCTTGGGTGGTGGTCCTGGCCCCTCCTCTCCAGCCCTCTCTCACACCCTGGCCCTCTTTGTCCTGCTCCAGGGTGTGACACCCCTCTTTGTTTCTGGAACCCCCAGCTCTGCCCTGCTTCTGAGCTGTTAAACACGCAGCTTTCTCTGCTGACATCACTCGTCTCTGCCCCCAGGACCTGCTTTGTACAGCCAGTTCCTCGGTGTGTTCAGGTCTCTGTTTAAACTTTATTTCTCGGAGAGGCCTTCGCTCGTTCCTGTTTCCCACCCAGCTGCCCTACCCTGGTACTCTGTTCACATTCCAAATGGCAGTCTGAAATTATCCTGACTGTTCATTTGTTGATCGTGCCCCCGACCAGAATATAAGCGCTCTGAGGGCAGGGACCCTGTCTGTCAGAACAGGGTGGGATCCCTGGGTCACCCACTGGGAATAGTTTTATCCTCTTAAACGCCGGGAGCCGTTCTGCATCATGAAAGCTCTGGCTGCTGTCTGCCGCCACCTGGTGGGGACCAAGGACATCAGCACCTGCCTTGGACTTGACAACACAGGGCTTTTGTTGTTTTTTAATCCTGGGGATTTTTGTAGATTAAATAGTACTTCCTTGTTAGCTTTTCATTTGCATGGGAATACCCCTTTTAACGGACAGAACTAGTTTTACGAACCCAGACTCAGCTATTTGTTGAGAACTCACTGGGCATTGCCAAAGGCCGAAGGGCAATTTAGAGAAGTAGCTCCTGGAAGGGGAGAGACCCTTGGGGTTCAAACGGAGAAACTGCTCGACTGCTGACTGGAAGGTTGGAAGTTCAAGTCCACCCAGAGGCTCCTTGGAAGAAAGACCTAGTGATCTACTTCTGAAAAGTCAGCCATTGAAATCCCTGTGGAGCGCAGTCCTACTCTGACACACGCAGTGTTGCCATGACTCGGAATCAGCTGGACGGCGTCGAACACTGTGGGTTTGACACCCAGCCAGCATACCTCATGCCCCAATTAATTAACAGCTAAGCCCTGAGTTACCTGAGAGGTGTCCCAGGGCTGTGGCTCTGCTCTTTACAGGTGGGGTGGACTCTGTGTGGTCAGGGGAGGGAGAAAGCTACAGGCCAAGGGCTAAGTGAGCACTGTAGGATCCGAATTGGGGCAGGGAAATGGGGAGTGCCCCCCGCCTCACGTCAGAAATCTGAAGGTAGTGCAGGGGGAGAAGCTCCAGTCTGGAACCCAGAGGCCTGAGTTCTAGGCCTCGCTCTGTCCTGAAGTTGCTGGGTAATGCTGAGTTCAGGGCTTTCTCTCTCTGGGCGATCCCTCTCACCTGTGAGGTGGGGAGACAGAGACACCCCTTTGAGGAGGCTGGGTTCTAAAGTTAGTGATGAGACATAAATTACATCAGCCCTTACACTGCCCAGGCGCCTTGTCTATGGTTTTGTGAACATTAGCTTCTGGGACCCGAGCGTGACTAGAACAGGAACATGGTGGGCCCCATTCCTTATGCCCCTTGTCTTAGTTCTCTAGTGCCGCTAGGAGAGAAATACCACACGAGGATGGCTTTAACAAACAGAAACCTATCTCCTCACAGTTTAGGAGG
This sequence comes from Loxodonta africana, assembly GCF_030014295.1. Classification (NCBI taxonomy): domain Eukaryota; kingdom Metazoa; phylum Chordata; class Mammalia; order Proboscidea; family Elephantidae; genus Loxodonta; species Loxodonta africana. Next base: position 105,452,851 of record NC_087353.1, on the reverse strand, counting down.
CTAGAAGTTCAAATTCAGGGCTCCAGCTCTAGGGGAAGGCTCTTCTCCCTGTCAGCTCTGGAGGAAGGTCCTTGTCTCTCTGAGCTTCGGCTCCTGGGTGATCTTCATGTGGCCGGACAGCTCTCTTCCCCTTCTCTGCTGCTCACTTGCTCGCTTAATCTCTTTTATATCTTGAATGAGATTGACTTAACACACACCCTACCCTGATACTGTCTCACTAACGTAACAAAGAAAACCCATTCCCAGATGGGCTTATGACCACAGATAGGGGTTAAAATTTGCTACACATATTTTTTGGGGACACAATTCAATCCATAACACCCCTTGAGCAGGATGGAAGGCCAAACTATCCACCCCATCTAAAATCTAGCCTTTAGGGACTGTGTTTCCCCTAAGACTATGGGTTCATTTCCCAGCCCATGCACCTCATGCACGCACAGCGACTGCTCGTCTGTCAGTGGAGACCCTCACGTTACTACGATGCTGATGGTTTCAGTGGATCTTCCAGATTAAGACTAGAAAGAAAGGCCTGGCGATCTGCTCCGAAAATCAGCCAGTGAAAACCCTGTGGTCCACAAAGGTCCGATCCTGTTGTGCGTGGAGTGGCCATGAATTGAGGGTGACTCAGCAGCAGCTGACGGCAGCAGGGAGCACCTGCAGCACCTGCACTGGTGCCCCTGTGCCCTGGCAGAGACCCCTGCCCACAGACCTACCAGCTGCCAGGAGGCTAGAAGTTCAGAAAGTGGTAGGGAGGGGCCCTCATTTGCCCCTGGCTTTGGGGGTATCAGATAAACATGCCTTTGCAATTAGGAACCTGGAGGTCTCTTCTTGCCCACGGGGCCGTCGGGGTGATACTTATGGTCATACTCCCTTAGGGGAGGGGTCTGGCAGAGCTGCTCTGCCCACCATCAGGGAGGCCGCGTTTGGAGGGGAGGAACCTTGTCCCTTGTGTGTGTGGGATTGAGGCACACATTTAATCAGCCTGGAATTTTCTGAAAGAGACCACGTGTGGCTGCTTGTTCGCACTGGGGCATGCTGCCCTCCTCAGAGAGTACCTTTTTGTTGTTCCTTTAAGAGAATCTGCAGAGTAAGATCACAGGCCAGAGGGCACACACATCTCTATAGTTCTTTATGTCTTATCAGAATATTTCTCAAATGGACGGGACTGGTTTATAACATCAGCAACAGCTGAGTTTACCAATGTCACCTCCCCTGTTGTGGGCTTTTTTAGTATTTTTGCACATACATGCTGTTTTACCAAGCCTGCCTCTTCTCAGAACTGCCCTAGAAATTTGCTGTGGCCTTGTTTCTCCTGGAAACCCTGGTGGTGTAGTAGTTCAGTGCTATGGCTGCTAACCAAAAGTTGGCAGTTCGAATGCGCCAGGTGCTCCTTGGAAACCCTGTCGGGCAGTTCTCCTCTGTCCTGTAGGGTCGCTGTGAGTCAGAATTGACTCAGCGGCAATGGGTTTGGTTTGGTTTTTTTGTCCATTTGCTCCTCCTGGATAGTCACGGGGTAGCAGGAGGGCCAGGCCCTCTCTCACTCCTCCCTAAGATGAACAGGGTCTCTGTACCCTGGGTGCCCGGAGCGGCCCTCGCTGCTGGCTTCTGGAGTCTATTGTGGGAAATCCAAAGGCCAGTCTGAGAATGTTGGGCTTTGTTGGTGTATGAAGTGGGTGTTGTGAAGCTGGGACAAAGTGCTTTTGTGCTTTCTGGGGACCCAGGGGTTGAGCACCAATGGGGCTGGGCTGTAACGGGTCTGCAGGAGGCCCAGCCTGGCCACCACCAACGAGGCCGAGCCGGGTGGTAGGGACATGCCCTGGCCTAAGGACTTAGCATGGTGGGGGTATACTTTTGAAACCCCTTTCACTCGGTTCTTCTGCCTTCCGCTCTGGGAACCCTGAGGTCATTTATTCATTCATCAAAAGATGCCTCAGGCTTCCTGTGTTCAGGGGCTTAGGCCTCTAGCGAGTAACAGCAGCAGGCCACCCATGGGGAAGGGGAAAAGTTGGGGGCTCCGCCCAGGGAGCCAGCAGTGGGAGCTGTGAGAGAGGGGCTGCCTAGGTGTGACAGGAATGTGGTGCCCACTGCCACCCTCCTCTGCCCTTAAGCCCAGCCAGGACGCAGTGAGACCTCCTCTCTCTCCCTGAGCCACTTCGATTCTTTTCATGTTCACCTGCTCTCCTTGTCTTGTTCATAGAAGATGACGCCTCCTCTCTGTCTCTCTCTCTCTCTCTTTCCGGCTTCCTCTCCCCTGTGCCCCCTCCCGCTCCCCCCACCCCTGCCCCGGGTGGACCAGACCCAGACGCAGCTGGAGCACGCCCGCATTGGGGAGCTGGAGCAGAGCCTGCTACTGGAGAAGGCGCAGGCCGAGCGGCTCCTCAGGGAGTTAGCGGACAACAGGGTAACGCCCCGCCACCCGGCCACCTTTGCCCTGCCTGCCCCCTTTCGGCTTCCTGGTTTTAGTACTTACTCTCTGTCTTCGGCAGCGACCATCCTGGTTTTTCTTTTGCACCCCCGTCTAGTGGGGAACATGCTTCTGCTCCATTGCCCACAGATGCTTGCTGGTAGGGAGAGGCCCTTGTTCCCGGGGGCTGTGCTCCCCAGCCCGTGGGTCCACTGGCTGAGAATGGCCTGTGGTATATTAATGATTTAAATAAATGTTTTTGATAGTTTTAACCACAGTATTGAAAATGTTTCATTTTATGGGATTCGTTTAGTGTTGATGGCACATCTTCGGAAACCCTGGTGGTGCAGTGGTTAAGTGCTAAGGCTGCTAACCAAAGGGCCGGCAGTTCAGATCTGCCAGGCGCTCCTTGGAAACTCTATGGGGCAGTTCTACTCTGTCCTGTAGGGTCGCTATGAGTCAGAATCGACTCGATGGCACTGGGTTTGGTTTTGGGTTTTGGTCTTATCTAAATTTATGTTTTCTTCTCCTCCTGTGCACCCCCCCCCATGCATTGCCATGACAAGGGTTTGTCGTGCTCAGAGATCGGGGGCCTCTTGGGAGTGTACTGTCCCTTATGTGGGTAGGCAGAGACAGCATGCCCCACTTCTAGCTCAGGAGGCTGGGGAAGGATGTGAGGCCAGAAGACAGTGGGTCCAGGTGCCTCTAGTCCAGGGGTCTGAAATGCAGGTAACAAGAGGGGACAGCCTGAAGGCCCTGGGCTGGGGAGGTAGCGAGGGGAGTGTCCCTAGGAGCCGGGACCCTGCGGCAGCCCCAGGTCTGGCTGTTGCGGTCCAGTGGGCCCCAGGCCAGGGAAGACTGCGTGTTCCAGCCAGTGCTTCACACCACCAAGCTGCCCAATGGCCAGTGCGCAGTGGCTGAGAAAACAGGTTTCAGCCCGCGTGTGGTGTGGAGGGAGTTGCGGTCGGTTTCTGCACATCGGCTTCAGCAGCCAAGGGCACACGTGGGTGGTAGGGCCACACGGGGTCTGTTTGCACAAGCTGGCCAGTGCCCAGCAACTGCGTGTGCTTGGGCAGTGTGCACGTGTGTGCACAGAGGCCTGTGTGCAGAAACTGACCTGTCACCATTGATGGCTGGAGCCCTCCAAACACAGAGACATCACCTGATTAAAACAACAAAAACAGCTTTATTGAAAAACAACTTCAGAAGCAATTTTTTTTAAGTTCGTAAAGAATTTTACATGCTTAAATATGCTGTCTCCAAGTCCATGGCCATAGATGCGGTCAGGGTGGGCTTTGGAGAGCAGAGCCTCTGGTCCCAGAGTTTCTCAGCAAGGAACGGCTCTGGGAGGGTCCAGTTTGTTCTGCTTCAGGCATCAAACCGGAGCCTTCTTTGGCCAGTGGCCACCCTCATCAGAGAACCCCTGTGACTCAGCCCCTTCCAGCTGTGGACCTTTCTAGATGCAAACTCCACTCTGTCATCGCTGCTCTTTAAAAATCACATTAGCACATCAAAGAGGTAGCTTCTTTGAACCACCAGTTTGTCCCAGGTCACATAGAGCAGTGGGGATGCTCCCGGAGCCATTGGGCTGCATGCTGGGGGAGTCTTTCGAGAAGTGGTGGTGGGTCAGGCCTCTGAGTCAGGTGGCATTCAGGTAGGGGCAGGGCTGCCCTTCCCTTCCCACCAGACCCTCCTGCCTGTCCCATCCCGCTCACCCTCAGGAGCTGCTGACCCATGTGTTTCCCTCTCTCTCTGGTAGTTGACAACGGTGGCCGAGAAGTCACGGGTGCTGCAGCTGGAGGAGGAGCTGAGCCTGCGGCGTGGTGAGATCGAGGAGCTGCAGCAGTGCCTCCTGCACTCAGGCCCACCGCCAGCCGACCACCCCGAGGCCGCTGAGACCCTGAGGCTGCGCGAACGGCTGCTGTCAGCCAGCCAGGAGCACCAGCGGGAGAGCGGGGCGCTGCGGGACAAATACGAGAAGGCACTCAAGACCTACCAGGCGGAGGTGGAGAAGCTGCGGGCAGCCAACGAGAAGTATGCGCAGGAGGTGGCGGACCTCAAGGACAAGGTCCAGCAGGCCACCAGCGAGAACATGGGGCTCATGGACAACTGGAAGTCCAAGCTGGACTCGCTGGCCTCCGACCACCAGAAGTCCCTGGAGGACCTCAAGGCCACCCTGAACTCAGGCCCGGGCGCCCAGCAGAAGGAGATTGGGGAGCTGAAGGCTGTAATGGAGGGCGTCAAGATGGAGCACCAGCTGGAGCTGGGCAACCTGCGGGCAAAGCATGACCTCGAGACGGCCATGCACGTGAAGGAGAAGGAGGGCCTGCGGCAGAAGCTGCAAGAGGCCCAGGAGGAGCTGGCCGGGGTCCAGCAGCACTGGCGGGCCCAGCTGGAGCTGCAGGCTGGCCAGCACCGGCGGGAGCTGCAGGCGGCCCAGGACCAGCGCCGTGACGCCGAGCTGCGGGTGCACGAGCTGGAGAAGCTGGATGTAGAGTACCGCGGCCAGGCACAGGCCATCGAGTACCTCAAGGAGCAGATCTCCCTGGCCGAGAAGAAGATGCTGGACTACGAGGGGCTGCAGCGGTCGGAGGCCCAGAGCAGGCTGGAGGCTGAACGGCTACGGGAGAAGCTCTTGGTTGCTGAAAACAGACTGCAGGCAGTGGAGTCCGTGTGCTCGTCCCAGCACGCTCATGTAGGCGTGGCCTCCGGCCGGGCTGTGCACCCCCTGGTGGGTGGGAGGGGCTTTGGGGGTCCCTGGCATCTGTTGGCCTGTGTTCTCCAGCCCAGGGAGAATTCTTACCCCAGGAGGATGCCCATGGGGGACTGGGGCACCTGGCTTAGAGGGGGAGCCCTTCTCCCCCCGTCGGGAGGAAGCTGGCCCGGGTAGGACCCGGGGGGTACCCATAGTGGTCTGAGCTGACTTGGCTGGGTCCTCTCAGGCCAGGCCTGGAGAGACTGGCTTCCTCTCAGTCCTCAGGCAGCCCCCTGATTCACCCAGATGTGGTCTACTGTGCCAACACTGGGCCCTCCAAGTTACCAGTCTCCCTCCCAGTACCCATGACCTCGGGCACTGGGCTGTGGGGCTGGCACAGATGTGGGGGGCAAGCCCTGCCCATCTGGGGCCCCGGGTGCCCATCTCCAACATGCGTGCTGACGCAGGGCATCTGAGAGTAGCCCTCTTTCTGCAGTCCCACTGAGACTTGACTACAGTCAAACAGCTACCTCCCAGAACTGGGGTCCCCAGAGCTGGGGTCTAGAAGACTAGAGGGGCATGGCCCTAGAGAGGCCACTGCCGCCCATATCGGTTTTGCTCCAAATGTAGAAATCCTTCCCCCTTCACCTGACCCTGACCCTCCCGGGACCGTGGGAGGTGGGCTGCCCCCAGCAGTGAGGGCCGGAAGGGCCTTCTGAGTGCCTCTGAGCACCACGTCCTGTGCCAGGCCTGGCGTCTGCTGGACACACGTTACCCCACTAACCTTAACTCCCGGCCTGGCGTCCGCTGGACACACGTTACCCCATTAACCTTAACTCCTGGCCTGGCGTCCTCTGGACACACGTTACCCTGTTGACCTTAACTCCGTTGAGCTGGAGACTCCTCGGCAAAATGAAATCCTCTGAGGGGATAGCTCCCAGCATGGTTACCGCCTTTATAAAAGGACTCCCCAGGGTTTCTGGATTTCCAGCTCCCCAAACCCAAAAAGACCAAACCCACTGCTGTCGAGCTGATTCCGACTCATAGAGACCCTATAGGACAGAGTAGAACTGCCCCATAGAGTTTCCAAAGAGCACCTGGCGGATTCGAATGGCCGACCCTTTGGTTAGCAGCCGTAGCACTTAACCACTACACCACCAGGGTTTCCCTTCCAGCTCCCCAGGCACACTGAAACCAGAACTGAGCATCAAGTAGTACCTTTTCAGAAGTTCCGAGTACAGGGTGCCTTTTTACTGTCGTCTGTGCAGCCTGAGATCCCCCCTGCTGTGGCCCCGTGCCCTTTGAGCCAGGGAGGGATGGATGGGTTTTTAGCAAGATCCCCGGGAGAGGAAGAGACGAGGGTCACCGAGGTCCACGGGGGCCTGAGGGGCTCCTGGGGATGGAGGAGGCAGGGCCAGGCTATGTCCTCATGGGTCTGAGGGGTGCTGAGGTGGGGCAGGCGGAGCCGAGCCGAGCCTGGGGCCAGACCTGGGTTCCCTGATTGTGGGAGGTTTTGTGTTGCTGTGGCTCCGCAGAGCGTGGGGGACGGGGGCCTGGGGACTGGCCCCTCAGTCAGGCGCTCTGGGCCGAGAATTAGGAAGCATATCACCTGTTAATCCACACATACTGGGACTTAGGCCTGAGCCCACGTGCCTCCCAGATTCAGTGGCTTAGGACCAGGGACAGTTGGATTTTTGGTTTCGTGTACTAAGTATGGGGATTTTTTTTTTAAGGATATGTCTAGTTCAGAGCCTCATCCTTACTGCTGTGCGTATAAATACAGATCGAGGCAGTTTAGTTGCTCGCAGCTTACTGAGACTAAAATGGAGCTTGGGGATGCATGAGTAGAAGTATGAGGAACAGGACGGTGGAGGTGACTGCCTTCTTGGCTCTGTGCTGCCCTGATCCCACGGGGTTAGACTCTGGCAAACTCTACAGGCTGAGAGGACAACCAGCTCGAGCAGGGAAGCGGGGCACTTCTGCCGAGCAGCACTGGGGAGTCTCTTGGTTGTCTTGGCTTTCCTTAAGGTGGTGTTTGCCCTGGCAGTCAGTATCTGTTACGTGGATGGGAAGCCGAGGCTGGGAGATGGTGCCTCCCAGGTCAAACTTGGAAGTATCCCGGGGAAAGATACTGCTGGACACAGTAAACTCTTTCAACAAAGGAGGGGCAGGAGGTATTCCCACAGAAGCTGCACAAGCAGCCTTCAGGGAAGCTGGAAGCAGAGGAGTCCTCTGTTGTCTGTGGTTGGGGGACTGCAGGCCCCTTTTGGGGGGGTGTACACTGTAGGTGTGCTTCCTGGGCTGGCTGGAACCCCTCTCCAAGGCTGGGCAGAGAGGAGGTGAGCTTGCCACTCACAGGGCCTCTTCTTTCAGATGATTGAGTCCAGCGACATTTCAGAGGAGAAGATCAGGATGAAGGAGACTGTGGACGGTGAGTGAGCACTGCGCCCGGGGACCCTACCCTTTGGGGAAGGGCTGCTGTGTCTACCTCCAGGGTGGGTGTTTGCATCATCTGCCGTTTGGTAAGGGCCACCTGTTGTCGCTGCTCACTCGTCCCAGAGAAGCCAGGTAAGGAGGATAACAGCTCACCTATACTGAGTGCCAGGCCTTGTGCTAAGTACACTATTACTTGTTTGGTTTTAACTTTATTTTTTAAAACAGGCGTAAACTTTGAATGGCTTGAAGGGTATACGGTGAACAGTCCCCTCTCCTCAGGTTTCCTTCCCGGAAGGGGTAGTGTTACCCATTTCGTTGTTCTCTTCCCAGAGATACTTTTTGCATGGACAAGCAAATAGGGAACGTACTGGTCCGCACCTCAGTTTTTTCCATTGACTAGTAATACAGCTTACCGACCGTTCCATATCAGTGCATTCTTGTATATGGCTGCAGAATTTTCATCGTGTACTTAGCCAGTTTCCTACTGATGGGTAGTTAGGTTGTTTCTAGTCTTTGTCTGTTACCTTGTCTTCCATCAAGCTCAGGGAAGGCGTGGTGGTCCAGCGGTAGAATCCTCGCCTTCCACGCGGGAGACCCAGGTTCAGCTCCTGGCCATTGTACCTCATGCACAGCCATTTCCCGTCTGTTAGTGGGGACTTGTATGTTGCCGTGATGCTGAGCAGGTTTCAGCGGAGCTTCCAGACTAAGGTGAACTAGGAAGAAAGGCCTGGTGATCTTTCAAAAGATCAGCCGGTGGAAACCCTGTGGATCACAACAGTTCAGTCCCTTTGCACGTTGGATCGCCGTGAGGCGGGCTCACTGCACAGCAGCTGGCCGTAGCAACCACTGAGCTAAACCAGTGTCACCTCCCACCAGCAGGGACTGAAAATGTATTTCCCCACAAACCTTGCGAACAAAATGTTTCATCAAACTTTGTCATCTTTGCCAATCTGAAATGTAAAATGTGTTAACCTGGTATGGCTTTCCTTGGCCTTTCTCTTAACTCTGAAGCTTGGACATTCTATTTTCTACTCACATCCTGTACCCATTTTTTTTTTTTCAGTTGGGTTACTGATCTTTTTGTTGATTTTTGGGAGCTCTTTATATATGACATTGCAAACATTTTTCCACGTGTCTGATTTATATTTTGACTTTTCTTATGGTGGGATTTGCCATGCAGATTTTTTTTTTAAATCAATTTTTTCTTTTTTGGATTCTGGGTTTATTATTTTTAAAATTATTTATTCTAGTACTTTTCAAGTTTCTTTTCTGTGTTTAAATCCCTGATCCACCTAGAATTCATCTTCTGTAAGGTGTGAGATAAGGACCCATTTTCATTTTTTCCCAAATGAGTACCTACTATCTCGATACCATTTCTGAAGAACTCAATTTCTCCCCCGCTGATGTGAAATACCAACTTTGTCTTTAAATTCCTTAAGTAATTCACTCTGTTTCTGAACTTTCTATTCCATTCCACTGATCTGTCAGTTCATCTGCCAATTCTATGATGTTTTAATTATTCAAGCTTCATTTACGTTTTAATTACTGGCTGGACAGTCCTTTCTCCTTTTTAAAAAGTCTCTTATTTTTTATTATGATTTTTATTCTTTATGAACTTGATGTTGTCATTCTTTTTTTTTTTTTTTTTTAGATTGAAAAGGTAATCCCTACATAGGATAAAACATTAGGTCCACGGAGGTCTCCTGCATTGGCCCCAGACTCAGTTCTTCTTTCTAGAGACAAGTACTCAGAAGTTTCCTGGGAATCCTTCCACGTGTTTTTTTGATGGCCCTTTTTGCACTGAAATAGTTCCAGTGTTGAGAACACATGGTACTGAGTCGTTGCGCTGGATTACAACCTAAATTCCAATCTTAGCCTGATATTCTCCCCTAGGTAGCCTGTGCCCCAATGGATCCCACACTGAAATTTGTTACTGCGTTTAATCAAACCCAATATTTAAAAGTTCTCCAATGATGGAAGATTACAGTTTTATTGCAGCAGAAAGGGTACAAATGACGGGACACGTAGGGCAGGGTCTGGGAGGGCTCCCAGCCTGGAGCTTCCATGTCCCAAAAAGGGACCCACTGCCCTCCCACATGCATCCACGTCAGTCACCAACCAGGAAGCTCCTTGGCTATTTGCTCGTTTGTGTTGCCAGGCGATTTTAGAATCAGCTTATCTGGTTCCACAAAAAAGTCAAAATCTTGTTTGCATTTTTATTGGTGTATATTAAGTTTATAAATTAACTCAGGGAGCATTAACACGTTTCTGTGGTGAGTTTTCTTGCTGAACATGTCCAGACTTTACCTTGTCCTGTGGCTGTTAGGAGGCTGTGCAGTGTGGAATACACATGACCAGGTGACACGGGCACCATCTTTGTCCCCACTTTTCACGAGGAAACTAAGGCTCTGAGAGTTAAGTTGCCCAGGACAACCTGATATTGAATCCTCCTCTTCAGGGTGTGTTACCCAGAGAGACCGCTGGAGTAAGCGTGACCCGTTTTATGGTTCCTGAGGAAGGGTACAGCCTTGCTCCATGGCCTGCAGAGTTGGCTCGAGAGCATTGATGGCCCTTTGTCTCTCTCCTCTTCCCTCAGGCCTGCAGGACAAGCTGAACAAGAGGGACAAAGAAGTGACAGCCTTGACGTCCCAGACCGAGATGCTCAGGGCCCAAGTAAGTGGTAAGTCTCCCTCCCACAGGGGAGATGCAGAGGGCTTCCAGTGGGGCCGTGCTGGGTGCAGCATGCCGTGGAGCCTGGCACCTGGGCCTCCACCTGGGCAGCAGCGAGTGGGAGAGAAGGGCCACACACTGTCCATGATCTAACCTGGGGCTCCAGCTGTGTCCCTCCCCAGTCAGCTCTGCACTCCGAAACCCCATCACAGCTTGAAATTGTGAACCATAGGTTTCCCATCGGCCACTTTGGTAACAGAGTATTTGCCCCCAAGCCTGGGAAGAAACACCAGGGTTTCAGAATTTGGGCGAGGCTGCTGGCTGGGGAAATAAGGGCAGAGGGGGCACCTGGGGAGAGGCTGGGGACCCGGAATCTGGCATAAACTGGCCCTGCTTCTTGTCCACCAGAATGAGATGAGATGGCCCCCACCCTGGGAAGAGGCTCCCACCCCCTTCTACCCAGTTCCCATGACATTCATGTGGCATAATTGGTCCTGACAAAGGCCAGTCGGCCTCAGGCTTCTCTGTGGCCAAGGTGAAGATGCAGCCTTCCCGTGTCAAGGCAGCAGTGCCCACACCTCTCTCCCCACTTGGCAAGGGCTGACTGTGTCCCCCATCTAGAGGGCCCGGGGGGTTAGGTGTGCTGTTTGTAGCTGTTCTCTCGGACCCCTTGCTGCCTGCCTCTTAAGGACTGGAGAAATTCACAGTGTTTTTAAAACTACTCAGTGGAGTGTATCACTGTATCACTGTCACCCCGGGAAGACCTGCTCCCTGGCCCAGGCCTTGGCCACTGGGTGGAGCAGATTCTCACACCCTCCCTACCCTCGCCCTCCTTCCCTGTGCCAACTGCAGCACTGGAGAGCAGGTGCAGGTCGGGGGAGAAGAAGGTGGACAACCTGCTGAAGGAGAAGCGGCGCCTGGAGGCCGAGCTGGAGGCCGTGTCCCGGAAGACCCACGATGCCTCGGGCCAGCTGGTAGTCATCAGCCAGGAGCTGCTCCGGAAGGAGCGGTGAGTCGTAGGCTGTGCAGTCAGAATGAGCAGCCCACCACCCGGCCAGGGCCTTCTGGCTCTGACCCTTGCTGCACCCATCAGCCAGTCTTCCCCAAAGGCAGGAGGGATGTCACCTGTGATCGCCTCTCAGCTCAGATGAAGCCTCAGGGTCCTCCTCAACCCAGTTCTCCAGGCAGAGCTTTAGGGAAGATCAGTGCTCTCAAACTTTCTGGTCTCGAGGACCCCTTTAAACTCTTAAACATTGAGGATCTTGTGTATTACAAATTAAAACCAAGGAATTTAAAAATTCTTATTAATTCACTTAAAAGTAGCAATAATAAGTCAGTTGTGTGTAACATAAATAACATGCTTTTTATAAAAAATAACTTTTCCAGAACAAAAATGTTTTTGTGAGAAGAACGGCGTTGTTATACATTTTTGCAGTTTTCTTTAATGTTGGTTTTAGTAGAAGACAGCTGGGCCTTATATCTTTTGCATCCATCCTTTACAGTTGGCTGTCGTGGTTGAAGTGTGTTATCAAAATATGACCATACGTAGTTGGAAAAGGGAGGAGATTTGATATCCTTTTCAGATTACGATTATGTCATATAAAAAAAAAAAAAAACAGAACCCGTTGCCGCCGAGTTGATTCCGACTCAGTGATCCTATAGGACAGAGTAGAACTGCCCCATATAGTCTCTGGAAAGATCTATTGTGCACTCATGAGAAATAGCAATGAAAATAACTTACTTAGTATTTTGAAAATAGCTTTGACCCCTGGGTCCCTTGAAAAGGTTTTAGGGAACCTCCCAGAGGGTTCCCCAGACCACACTTTGAGACCCACTAGGTTAGCTAGTTTATAGCTATGTTTTGTGTAACTCATATAAGGCTTAAGAAAAACCAGCCTAGCATTAAAAAATAAGATCTCATAAAATCTAGATTTCTGCAGATTCCCTTAAAAACTTGGGAAGTTCAGCAACACTGGGCTAGCTTCCCACATGTCGCCAACCAGCCGTTGTGGGGGCGTGCCTGCCCCCTTTGCATGGAACACGGGCCCCAGGGTCTCTGCCCTCAGCCTTCACTGTTGTTCTCACATCAGTTCACAGACTTCATTCCCACCCCATAGGCATTTGAGCGTCTGCCCCTGAGGTGGAGGAATCTCTCTGGGGCACAGGCCTCTTATTGTAAAGGAAATGCTGGCTCATCCTCCGCTGTAAACCTGATGAACAAATCGAGAGCTTCTCTGCTACATTTGCTTCACATCGAGCGCCCCTCAGAGAACACGTCTCTGCCCCAGGAGGGCCACGCTGGAGTTGGGAAGTTAAACAGACGCCACGGGTACCCTGGGAATAGTTCCCGAGCACACCATCCTCTATAGAAGGAGCCTGTGTCTCCCCAGCAGACAGACCTCTGGCTCCAGGCTGTCCTGCTCCCCACCCTCCACATCCAAATCCCGTGTTCATCATTGCTCAGCCCAGCCTCCTCCGTGGAATCTCCCTGACTGCTTCCGCTGCACCCAGTCGGGCTCACTGCGGCTGTGTGGTCAGCGCCTGCGTTCATTCTCGCCCTCAGCCTCTTCCGGCCCCAGCCCACCCCCTGCATTCATCATGCTCGGTCCTTCCGCCGTCTCATCACTCTCAGGATTCCAGCCCTCTGTGATAACTTCTGATGTTTCTTACTAAGTCCAGTCCATTCATCAAGGCTTAGCTCACTGCTTCCTTGAAGCCTTTCTTTTTTTTTTTTTTCTTTTTAATTTTTATTGAGCTTCAAGTGAACGTTTACAAATCAAGTCAGTCTGTCACATATAAGTTTATATACACCTTACTCCATACTCCCACTTGCTCTCCCCCTAATGAGTCAGCCCTTCCAGTCTCTCCTTTCGTGACGGTTTTGCCAGTTTCTAACCCTCTCTACCCTCCCATCCCCCCTCCAGACAGGAGATGCCAACACAGTCTCAAGTGTCCACCTGATACAAATAGTTCACTCTTCATCAGCATCTCTCTCCTACCCGCTGTCCAGTCCCTTCCATGTCTGATGAGTTGTCTCCTTGAAGCCTTTCTTGATTGATGTAGGCCAGGCTCCTGTGGTGCTTAGGATGTGGTGGGAGGTCGGTAGGACTGCTTTTGGCTACAAGTAATGTGATACCCAGTCAGTCCTGGTGGGGCAAACAGCACAGCACTTGGCTGTTAACTGAAAGGTTGGCAGTTCAAACCCATTCAGCGGCTCCACAGGAGAAAGACCTGGCAATTTGCTTCCGTAAAGATTAAAGCCAAGAAAACCTCGTGGGGAAGTTCTGCTCTGTCGCGTAGGATTGCCGTGAGTCGAAATCGACCTAACGTCCCCTGGCAACAACAGGCTATCCATCAAACCGCAGATTAAATAGTCGAGGTAGCCGTGGCTGGCGGTGGGTTCAGTGGCTCACGGTATCAGTGCCAGCACCTTTGTGGCTCTCTTGGGCTCTTCTTCAGGATCGCAGAGTGGCTCTTGAAGCCCCAGCCATCACAGCTGCTCACTCAGCTAGGAGGAGGAAGGGGGATAGTGCCAGCAGAGCTCCATTTGGTCTCATTGGCCAGAGCTGCCCACGACCACCTAGTCAGGGAGTCTTGCCATCCCCTGTAGTAGATAAGGAGCCCTGGTGGCACAGTGGTTACGAGCTTGGCTACTAACCAAAAGGTCGGCAGCTCGAATCCACCAGGTGCTCCTTGGAAACCCCGTGGGACAGTTTTTCTCTGTCTTGGAATAGACTTCAGGCACTGGTTTTGGTTTTTTCGGGTACAGTAGATGCAAAGGAAAAGGCTTAGAAGGAGGGTGCCTTACTCTCCCATCCTGTGCCCCTGGCAGACATTGCTAATTGATCACCGCACTCCTCTGCAGAGCCCAGATGCAGCCTCAGAGTCGTTCTCCACACAGTTCTGCAGGCAGCTCCTGGCCGTTGATTAAGAGCTGACGAGTGAAATAAAACACATTTGTCATCAGGCGCTTAAAATGTCTTCCTACATGAGATCTCTTGGATCAACCTTTTTTTTGTTTTTTTTAATTCTCTTAAAAAAAAAAAAAAAAAACTAAAGACATCCTAGGGAAGGCCAAGTCCTCTTAACCATCCCACCCCCAAATCCTGGTCCCTCCTGGGCTGCGGTTAAATCCTACCATGTCTCATCTTCCCACTCTGGCCACTCCTGGCACAGGGGCTATCTTAGTGATGCTGTCCCTGCAAGGTGGCAGTCTTTAGGCACTTGGCAAATTCCTGGCATGTGGGAGCTGGGGGGGTGGGGGGCAGGCTGACTGCAGCTGTCCTGTCCCCCTTCTCCACCCCACCCCAGGAGCCTGAATGAGCTGCGGGTGTTGCTGCTAGAGGCCAGTCGCCACTCGCCCGGGCCCGAGAGGGACCTGAGCCGAGAGGTCCACAAGGCCGAGTGGCGGATCAAGGAGCAGAAACTCAAGGACGACATCCGAGACCTGCACGAGAAGCTGACTGGGCTGGTGCGTGAGGGCAGGGCTTGGGGATAGGGGTGCCAGGGTGGGGCTGGGGCTGCCCTGCCATCAGACCATGGGGGCTGATTGGCCTCCTGGTACCACCCAGGGACAGCCAAGTCACAGTGAGGAATTAAAGTTCCCTAGAACCACAGGCCAGGTCCTTGGTGGTTCACAGGTAGAATTGTCTCCTTCCGTTTGGGGTCATCAGTCAGACATCATGGCTCCTTATTCAGGGCCCTGCAGTGGAGATTTTAGACCAGAATTTGATGGATTCTACCAACCCCAGGACCCTGGCATGTTGATGGTCCTTCTCTGTTATGACAGGAACCTAACTGGAGCTGAGCTACCAGAAGGAGGGTCTGGGGTGGGTGGGTGATGCTGGCCGCCCAGGATGGAACCATCCCCACCCCTCCCCGCTGTGGTCAATAGTCAGGACAAGCTGTGGCTGGGCTCTGGGCCTGGTCAACCCAGGGTATGGGTGGGGTGGGGCCTGGTAGTTCAGTCCTGCTGTCATGGGAAGCTGCCCCTAAGCCCTTTCCACCCCCCTCCCCGTCCAGCCACATGGCTCAGCCACACTGTGGAGGGCTGGAAGGAGAAGACCCAGCCCTTGGGAAGTTCACAGGCTGGAGGGAGGGACACAGCTGTGTGAGCAGACCTGTGGCCTGTAGGGTTAATGGCGAAGGGGCAGCACACACAGTTGTGGGTGTGGGAGTCTCAGGGCCCAGTGTCCTGCTAGCCTTCAGATCCTGGCACATCTGGCCAGCAGGGGTTTGGTTCCAGCCCCTCTGGCCCTCATGGCTCTGTGGAGCCTGGAGTTGAGTTTACATGGGTATCAGCGGCCCCTCCTGTGGGGCAGCCTGTCCCATCATCTCCCTGCACCAGTCCCGCCACCACCATCTTATGCCAGAGAACTTAGGAAGGGCCTAGTGGGTGGTTAGAAACCTGAGAGAGGAAGGAAGGAGTCAAGGAGGGGTTTGGACAGAGTGGAGCTGAAGGACCGGGAAGCGCAGGGCCCAAGGGGGCAGTCTGGGGCCAGGTTGTTGGTTTGCCTTTGTGGAGAGTGTCGCTCTGGTACCATGGCGAGTAGGGCAGTTCTGGAGGGCTTGGAAACCAAAGTTGATGAATGTCACATCACCCTGGGGAGGGAAGAAGGGTAAACTGGGATGGAGGGTGGGAGGCCAGTGTGAAGTGATAAGGGGATCGTCTGAGGCTTTGGGTCGGGGTGGAGAGGAGGAAACTCATATAAGACCACATGAAAGAAGTTCAAGGTGTCTGGATCCCAAGACCTGAAGAACGTGAAATGTCTGACAGCCTGGGAATTCAAGGAGGGGGATGGAGAGAGGCATTCAGTGGGGTTCTCAGGTGAGGGAGGGATATCATGATCTGCCCAAGCCTGGAGCCCAGGTGGTCTGGAGAAACCCACCCTCCCCCAGCACACACACGCTCTCCCCCCTCCTCCTCTTCCAGGACAGAGAGAAGTCCCTGACAGAGCAGAGACGTTACTCCCTCATTGACCCGTCTACAGCGCCTGAGCTCCTGCGGCTGCAGCACCAGCTGATCAGCACGGAGAATGCGCTGCGTGACGCACTCGACCAGGCCCAGCAGGTGGAAAAGCTCATGGAGGCCATGCGGAGCTGCCCCGACAAGTCCCAGGACAAGTCCCAGGTCAGCCGTGGCCACAGTTGTCCCGGGAGCCCGTCTGAGGGGAGGTGGCCCCGTCCTGGGAGCCCTGTCTGTGAGGAGGCACCCTATCTGAGGGGAGATGGCCCCGTCCCGCGAGCCCGTCTGAGGGGAGGCGGCCTGTCCCGGGACCCTGTCTGAGGGGAGGCGGCCCTGTCCTGGGAGCCCGTCTGAGGGGAGGCGGCCCTGTCCTGGGAGCCCTGTCTGTGAGGAGGCACCCTATCTGAGGGGAGATGGCCCCGTCCCGCGAGCCCGTCTGAGGGGAGGCGGCCCCGTCCTGGGAGCCCCATCTCGGGGGAGGCACCCTGTCTGAGGGGAGGCGGCCCCATCCTGGGAGCCTGTCTGAGGGGAGAGGGACAGCCCTGCCCCCTGGGAGTCCCAGGCCGAGGGGAACGTACATAACTTTATCCTGAGATGCTCAGACTAAGGGGAAGGTGCAGTCTTTCCCTGAAAGCCTTGGCCCTGGGGAGCCCCAGTCTGCAGAGCCCTTGTTGGGGTTTGGAGCCTGAGCCGGTCCTGTCAGGAAGACCTCACCATGTAGTGAGCCAGCCGGGAGCTGCTACCTCACTCAGCCTTTCCCATGACTCTTACAGCCCCTCAGCAATTCTGGGTCTGCCAACGGCGTCCACCAGCAAGACAAGGCCCACAAACAAGAGGTAAGGGGTGTCCTCCTGCCACCTCCAAGCCCTCCCGCACAGGCAGACCTCGCCAGAGGAGAAAATCCTGAAAAGTCACCGAAAATATAAATGGACAAAGATGCCTCGTGCGAGAGGGTTGCTCACGGAGGGGGCTGTCCTCAGTGCTGTCAAACTTGGCTCATTTCATTTTTTAAAAATACCTATTTTTTTATTATAAAGTAATACAGCCTATTTGGAAACTTTTAGAAAAAATCCAAAAACGTATAGAGAAGAAAATACTCACCGGTAGCCCTCTCACCCAGGGAGGACCAGGTTAACTTTCTATGCGATGATATCCTTCGTGAACTGAGCACGTGTGTATCTGTGTGTGTGTGTGTGTGTGTGTGTGTGTGTGTGATATATAGTAATTTTTTATTTGGATTAATTTCAAACTTACAAAACAGATGCATGAGTAATACCTAGAACGTTGTGTATCCTTTACCCCTTAACGTATCATGAACATTTTGCCCTACTTGCCTTGGTTGTGCTCTCTGTGTATGTGTGTGTAAAAATATATATATAATTGGTTTCTTAACCGCTGAGTGTGAGTGATTGCACATATCATGGTCTGAAATGCTTCAGTCTGTGTGTCCTGGGAGAAAAGGACATGATTTTACATAACCGCAGTTCAGCTCTCAACCTCAGTAAATATAACATTGATACGAGATTTATATCCAATCTATTCTCCGTGTTGCAACATTTTTTAGTTCATAAAATAATGTTGTCCATAGCTTTCCCCTGCGCAGTCTGCGTCCACCCAGAGGCGCCAGGCAGTCTCCTTCTGAGAAATCAGCTGTTGAAAACTCAGGGGAGCACAGCTCTGCTGTGACACACATGGAGTCGCCAGGAGTCACAGTCGACTCAGTGGCATCTGGTTTGGTTTGGGTTCAATACAGGGTCAGGTTGGCTTCTTGTGTTTAGTTGTCATGTCTCCTTGTTGTTAGCTGCCGTTGAGTCGGCTCCGACTCATGGTGACCCTGCGTATAACAGGGTGAAATGTTACTTGGTCCTGTGTCATCTCCATGACGGGGTGTTCTCGAGCTGGTTGTTGTGGCTGCTCACGTCTCTTTAGCCTCCTTTAATGTAGAACGTTACCTCCGATTCTCTGCTTTTTATGACATTGACGTTCTCCACATAGTGGTCCCTCCTTTTTTTTTTAACTGAGGATTCCTTTTTTGGGGTTTGATGGTTCCTTGAGGTTAGAGTCGAGTTATGCAACTTCAGACCTGAATGCTGCAGAGGTCACGTCCGGAGGCGTGTGGTGACCGGCTGCCCTCTCTCATGGTGTCAGTTTTGAACATCTGGTCCAGGTGCCGTCCGATGTCCCCACTGCAGTTACTGGTTTTTTCCTTTTGCCACCGATAAATCTGTGAAAAGACCCTTTAGGACCAGGCAGATACCCTACACTCATCAAACTCCCTCTGTATTTAGCTCCCATTGATGATTCTTGTCTGACCCAGTGTCTACTGTGATGGTTGCAACGTATCATATATGTAATTTTAATCTAGCAGATAGCATGCTTTATATTCAATGTTACTTCCTGTTTTTTTTCACTGAGTATTTTAAGAGAAGCATTTTCTTTCGTCCTTAAGCAGCCTCTGTAAATTCTACTTTTTATAAAATTATGGGGTGTAAAGTTGGCTTTCT
Organism: Loxodonta africana; assembly: GCF_030014295.1. Classification (NCBI taxonomy): domain Eukaryota; kingdom Metazoa; phylum Chordata; class Mammalia; order Proboscidea; family Elephantidae; genus Loxodonta; species Loxodonta africana. The sequence continues at coordinate 105,434,177 of NC_087353.1, read as the reverse complement.
GTAACCTCATAGGCTGAAGGGATTCCGTGACTCCTCCGTGTCCTTCCTCTCCTACCTGGCCCTCTCTGCCCACGTGCCCCTGAGCTTCCTGGACATCTTGCTGATCAAGTCCTTGCTGTCCCCTAGGAAAAGCACTGACCCTGAGGGACCAAGTGGAGAGGCCCAGTGCACACCAGAGACTGCTGGCCTGCCCTGGTGGCGCCCCCTCCAGGCAGGGGCCAGGATTGTCACTTTGGAGACAAGAACAGTGTTTGTAATGATAACAGACTCACCGCCGTGGACAATCCCCCACCCCAGAACCCCCCGCCGGACCAGGAGGCTTCCTCAAGCATGGCCTTCCACAGGGAGCAACACAGCTCCGGCTTGAGCCCGGGACCTCAGCCTGGACACCTGGACACCAAGCAGTTTCCAGAGTTTGTTTGGGAGGCGGAAGCCATCCAGCCAAGCCCTTCCCCCTCTGACCCCTGGCTGCCCCTAGGACCATTTGGGCACCCTGGCACTTCCCTGCCCTCTGTTTCCTCCCTCTGCTCCCTGGGTTTCCTCAGGCCCCAGAACAGCCATTGTGCCCAGAAGGGGCCAGGGGAGGCCCAGCTTCTCCTTGCAGGCGCTGAGGAGGAGCCAGGAGGGAGCCCCTTTTCCAAAGCCATTTCCAGGTCAAGGTGCACCCAGGGCTTCTCATCCCCACATACTGAGTGCCCTTCAAACAGTGGTACTAGCACCCCTTACCCACCTGCCTAGTGGGCCCCCAGGTTCACAGTGCAGGTGGGCAGGGCCCCTCCTTTCCTCCCACCGGACACAGACACAGATTTGCACACACTGCCAGCTGCTAGCAGAGGCATCCGCCCACGGCCAGGAGCTGCGGTGTTAGGGAGGTTTGGGCGCCCCTCTCCTCACCTCCACCACTGGCCTTGGCCAGTCCGGAGCTGGGGGAGGGGCGGCCAAAGGGGAGTCTAGAGCATGTGTTGACTGGTCAGTAATATGGGATCCCCTGGGTTGATTAGATGTTCTGAAACTGGGCCTCCCACCTGTGGGCCCTGAGGGGTACGCCCCACATCCCTCGGGCTGTGCGCACACTCAGAGGGATCCCTGCTTGTGCACGTGGGCAAGTGCTGGGTGTGTTTGCACTTAACATGCTTGGGCCACACAGACACACATGCTTGGGCCACTCAGATGAACACGCTTAGGCCACACAGACACACACGCTTGGGTTCCGGAAGTGAGCCCAGGTCTGGCAGGTCTGTGCTGCGGATGCTGCAAACATTCCTGCAGACCAAGTGTGCTACACACCCAGGTGCACACAGATAAGTGTCCAGGGACACGTGTACCACACACGCTCATCAGCTTGCACCCGGACCAGTAGCCACCTCCTCCCCACCTGCCCAGAGCTTTCCAGTCCTGTCTCTTGTAACTAGAAAAACCCCCAAGGGGTGTTGAGGACAAGAAAAATCTAACTGCCTCCCCCCTCTTCCTCTCAAGCCCCGCCGAGCTACTCCAGGCCTGGACGTGGTGGGAAAAGCCAGTATCACACAGCAACCCCACCTGGAGAGCCACCAGGCCTGCAGATGAGCTGACAGGCCTGCAGACGGGCTGCCACCTTGTGCCTCAGCATCAGCCTCCCTCAGCTCAGGGAGATTTTTCACATGCGGCCGCCACCTTCCGGTGAGCGGGCGAGCCTCATGCCCATCATGACATTCCCATAATGCACCAGGTACGCATATCCCACCCTCGGACCAGCCCAGGTGCCTCCCAGGTACTGGTAGGTGGTACCCGTGTTCCTGCCCCGATGCAGCCCATAATCCTGGGGCAGCAAGATTGTGCCCTCAGCCTCCCCTCCCTGTCGGCCTTTGGTAGCTCTCGCATGTGGTTTTATTAACAACAATAGAGGAGCCACGCTTTAGTGGCCTGATCCAGAGCTGAGCACTGTTCTCCCACAGTCAGGCAAGGGCCAGCCGCTGCTCTACTAACGAGGCCCACACACGCAGCACCAGGTGGGGCTGGGCCGTTGATGGAGGGCTTGAGGTAGCTGGTGGTCAGAGAAATGGCTTCCTGTGAGCATCTGCCTCCATGGGCCTCTTGGCCTGCCCTGTGGGCCACTCTGGTACCGGCTCAGCCATGGTCCCCTCGCCCAAGTCCTCCCCACACCCTTCCCTCCTCAAAGTGGAATTGTTGAAGTGTGGCAAGTCCGTGCTTGGGACAATAAAGCTTGTGACTGAGGTCCGGGACCTCTGCCGTGGCTGTCTGCCTCTCTCTCTGTGCACCTCGGGCTCCCTGGTGCCAGGCGCTGGTTCCATATAGGCCGTCTGGTGGGTTACCGCTAATTCCTACTTGGGTGTGAATGGTTGACGAGGGCCTCAGAGGGCCTGGAGTTGAAGAAGCCCTGGGTCTGAGCTGTCGGAGGAGAAAAGCCCCATCAGGGCCAGGCAGGACAAGTCTGCTGAGGGTCTGGGAGCTGGGGTGGAAGAGCCTGGCCCTGCCCCTTGTTTGTATTGAATTCGTTAGAGGCATAATTTCAAGCAGCCTGCAAGGTGAAAGCCAAAAGCCAGGGCTGGGTTTTCCAACAAATGAAGAATCTTGATGTACAAACAGCGATGGATCAACACACACAAGTTGGGCGGGTTTGTCTCCTAGGAGCGGACGGCGCGACGTTTTGCAAGTTCTGTGGTCGTCAACGGTTGCTGACCCTGTGTGTTTCAGATTAGAAATGTGCTGCCGAGAGCTTTCAGTGGCTGAGTTCTTGGAAGCTGATCACCGAGGCATTCCTCTGAGGTGCCTCTGGGTGGACTTGAACCTCCAACCTTTCAGCTAGCAGTCGAGCATATTAACTGTTACATGTCCTAAATGTTAACACGTTGTGCTGCTAACTGAAAAGTTGGCAGTTCAAGTCCACCCAGAGGTGCTGCAGAAGAAAGGCCTGGCAACCTACTTCCCAAAAACCAGCCATTGAAGACCCTGCGGGTCATAGTTCTACTGCGGGGTCACCATGAGTCGGAAGCAATGCAACAGCGACCAGGTGTTTCTGACGGGGGCGCTGTGGTCCTCAGGGCTCTGCTGCTGGGGCTGTCTCCCTGCGAGACGGTCCAAGACTCCTGAGGTTGACAGCTGACTGTGTTCGGAAGCTCTCGCCCCTTCTGGGGCACTGTGTCAGCAGAGTCCTGGGGACCCAGCGGGACAGGCAAAGGGTGAAAGTTCAGCGAAGGGGCCGTGCGCAGAGGTGTGGACAGGGCTCAGGGACCCCCAGGGACTCTGGGGAGCCATTGCTACCCTAAAGCGCAAAACAAAGGAACCAGGCAAAGCCTGGGGCTGCGGGAGAGGCCCCAGCAGGCAGTGTGGCTGGTGGGGAAGGAGCTAGAGTAATAAATACCCCGACCTCTCTCTATTCCCGCCCACTTCCTCCTGCTGGCACCTCCTATTGGCTGAACCCAACCAGAAACCAGAGGGCAAGGGAGCCTGTTGGTTTGCATTCAGGTCAGCCCCTGGGGTGCAGTGCAGGATGGAGAGGGGTGCACGGTGGATCTGGGGTGGGCACACATGGAGAACAATAGAACAGTGACCCTAACAGGCAGGTCTGCATACATTTAGACAGCACCCTACAGCCTGGGCTTCTGCCCCCTCAAATATGAACGGTCCCTGACCTTCTTGAACAATCTTACCAGCCCAGCATTTTGAAATTGAAAGCTTCTGCAAATGGGATTCTTTCCTCTCAAGTAACCAACCACCACTGACCTTTGGTTCCTTTTCATCTTACCCGAGGCACTGGGCTCACCTAGTCACCCCAACTGATGTGGGACTGAGGGCAGGAAGCTTTGCCACCCCCTCTGAGTAAAGCATTTCCACCTGGGGACACGTGTACGGAGAAGAGCAAGATCCCCACCTCGGGGGGAGACAGACCTCACAGGCCAGCAGGCAGTTTAAACAACAGCAGAAACAAACAAAAACAGTTGCCCGGGAGTCAGCTCCAACTCACAGTAGAACTCTGCTCCACGGGGTTTTTTTCTTCTGAGACATTTCTGGGCAGCTTGGAACCTCTAACCTTTTGCTTAGCAGTCAAGTGTGTTAACTGCAACACCCAGGAACCCCAGCAGACAGGCCAGCCCTGTGCTCCCCGCAGTGGATCAGGGTGCTGGGTGGGGGAAAGGAGGAGGAGTAGGGTGGGCTGTCAGAGGGAAAGTGGGGAGCCCAGGCAGGAGGCAGGAGACACTGATATGTGACTGGAGCTCAGTGCTTGCTTAGTGTGACCAGGGCTGGAGTTGGTGGGAGCCTGAGGCTAAGTCCGGAGAGCCTTGAACCTCAGGAAGGAATGTCCTGGGGGCAGGGCCCTTGTCTGCCCAGGGATTGGCATCCAGGAGGCACGGGTGGAAGGAAGGGCCTGAAAGAAGAGAAGGGGCTCAGCTGCTGGTGGTGACAGACTGATGCCAGGACCCTGTCCTCAGGGGTCACAGCCTGGGGAGAGGGGCACAGGGCCCTGCCCTCAGGGAGCAAGCCTGGGTGGGGAGGGGGACAGGACCCTTCCTTTGGGAACACAGACTCCAGGGCAGGAAGCCCAGGGATGCTGTGGGGGTTTCAGAAGTTGCGTGCAAAGCTGAAGGGGCAGTGTTGACCCTTCAGGCACTGCCGTGGGAGGCGAGGGGCCTGGGGGGGTGGGTGTCTGGCAGGGGAAGGGAGAACGCTAAGCTGGGAAGAGCTGGGCCTGGGCTCTTTGGGCTCCAGCCCAGCCCACCACCCTGTGGCCGTGAGCCCTGGCCCGTTGCTGCACCTGCAGGGACCTCGAACATACCAGCGATTGTTCAATACCAGGCCACGTTCCGTTCTGTTGTACATGAGGTTGCCGTCTATCAGCCTGTTTTAGTTTTGGCCACTGGGCGCTCTTTCAGTTGGCTTTCGTGTCCCTTTTTCGTGCTCCCATCCTTTGGTTTTCTAGCCCTTCTTGCTTTCTGATACTCTAAGATGCTCCAAGCTCACCTCGTGATGTCCCTGGCCCAGCCCTGGAGTCAGCCACTGAGACCCAAGGCGGAGACCACAGGCAACCAAAGGAAACAGATGAATTGAACCTCATCAAATTAAAGACTCTGCTCAGTGAGTACCCACAGAACACGAGAGAACATTTGCAAGTCATGCCTGATCAAGGCCTGGTTTCCAGAATATATACAGAACTCTTTCAACTCAACAGTAAAAAAAAAAAAAAAACAGCTAAAAATGAGCAAAGAACTTACATAGACGTTTCTCCAAAGAAGATACACAAATGGCCAACAAACACATGAAAAGATACTCAGTATCAATCATTAACCTCACCAAACTCGCTGCCGTCAAGCCGGTTCCAAATCTCAGCGACCCTATAGGACAGAGTAGAGCTGCTCCACTCTCCAAAGTTGTGAATCTTTACAGAAGCAGACTGCCATATACAAAATATGCGTACTGTCTATTAAGAAAACATTCTGCATCCCACTTTGGTGAGTGGCGTCTGGGGTCTTAAATGCTAGCAAGTGGCCATCTAAGATGCATCAATTGGTCTCAACCCACCTGGAGCAAAGGAGAATGAAGAACACCAAAGACACATGGCAATTATGAGCCCGAGAGGAAGAAAGGGCCACATAAACCAGAGACTACATCACCCTGAGACCAGAAGAACTAGATGGTGCCTGGCTACAACCGATGACTGCCCTGACAGGGAACACAACAGAGAACCCCCTGAGGGAGCAGGAGAGCAGTGGGATTCAGACCTCAAATTCTCGTAAAAAGACCAGACTTAATGGTCTGACTGAGACTAGAAGGACCCTGGAGGTCAATGGTCCCCAGACCTTCTGTTAGCCCAAGACAGGAACCATTCCCAAAGCCAACTCTTCAGACAGGGATTGGACTGGACTATGGGCTAGAAAATGATACTGGTGAAGGGTGAGCTTCTTGGATCAAGTAGACACATGAGACTATGTGGGCAGCTCCTGTCTGAAGGGGAGAGGAGAAGGCAGAAGGGAACAACAGCTGGCTGAATGGTCACAGGGAATACAAGGTGGAGAGGAGGAGTGTGCTGTCTCATTTGGGGGAGAGCAACTAGGAGTACATAGCAAGTTGTATATAATTTTTTGTAAGAGAGACTGACTTGATTTGTAAACTTTCACTTAAATTAAGCACAATAAAAATTAAAAAAAAAAATGTGCATCAATTTGGCTAGGCCATGACTCCCAGTATTGTGTGATTGTCTGCCCTTTTGTGATCTGATGTGATATTCCTATGTGTTGTAAATCCTACCTCTATGATGTTAATGAGATGGGATTGATTAGTGGCAGTTGTGTTAATGAGACAGGACTCAATCTACACGATTGGGTTGTGTCTTGAGCCAGCCTCTTTTGAGATATAAAAGAGAGAACTGAGCAGAGAGACATGGGGACCTCATACCACCAAGAAAGAAGCACCAGGAGCAGAGTGCGTCCTTTGGACCCAGGGTCCTTGCACTGAGAAGCTCCTCGACCTGGGAAGATTGATGACAAAGACCTTCCCCAGCAGCCAACAGAGAAAGACAGGCTTCCCCTGGAGCTGGTACCCTGAATTCGGACTTCTAGCCTCCTAGGCTGTGAGAGCGTAAATTTCTCATTGTTAAAGCAGTACTAGATGAGTAAGACAGAAAGGGGAGAAAACTGGAATCCTTGCACATTGCCTATGGAAATGTAAAATGGTGGAAAACAGTTTCTAGTTCCTCAAAAAGTTAAACATAGAATTACCATGTGAGCCAGCAGTTCCCCTCCTAGGTATCTACCCAAAATCACCGAAAGCAGGAACTCAGATACATGCACGCCAATATTCACTGCAGCTTTTCACAATAGTCAAACGGTGGAAACAACCCAAGAGTCCATCAACAAAACAAAATAGGGAATATATATACAATGGAGTATCACTCAGCCATAAAGAGAAATGGAGTCCTGATGCATGCTACAACATGGATGAACCTTGAAAACGTGATGCTGAGTGAAACAAGTCAGACACAGGAAAAGACAAATATTCGCTTATACGAAATATCTACAAGAGACAAACACGTAGAGACAGAAAGAAGTTGCCGGGTGCTGGGGGAGGAGCAAGGGGAGTTCCCGCTTAGTGGGCGCTGAGTTTCTGTTTGGGTGAGGTTTGTGTCTGAAAATAGATTGTGGTGATGGCTACACATTGTGAGTGCACTTAATACCACTGAATGGTACACTTAAAATTGGTTAAAATGGCGAATTTTATGTTGTATTTTACCACAGTAATATTTTAAAGAAAAACATGAAAAAAGGGGAGGCACATGATGACTTAGGGTAATGATTCCACGTGTGCAAACCTTACCAAATGGTACTCATGGACATGTGCAGTTTATTCCAGGGGAAGTGTACCTCAGTAAAGTTTTAAAGTATATACCCAAATAAAAATCTGGATTTCCCAAGCCTTTTGGAAAAAAAGAAAAAACAATGTATGCCCAAAGACACAGTGATATTTCTAGCAATATGACAGACTAGATTTTATTTTTTTCAAAATTCCTCTTGCTATAATTCCTCCTGATAGAATCTGCCAGATAAAATATAACATACATGGTTTTAAGCACATAGCTGAGCTTAAAGGAAAGTACTGGGAATCCCCAAGGGCCAAAAAGAAGTGGACTCTGGAAACCAGAGTCGTAAACTGAAGCTCAAGCGGTGCCACCCTGGGGCATTTGCCAAAGTTAGAAACCCGAAGGCTTGGAATTGAAGAGCCACAAGGGGCTAGAAGGACAAAGCTTTGCAAGGTGGGAGATTGACATCAAGACACCTGTCAAAAGTCAAGAACTACAGGGCTGCAACCTTCTTAAAAGTACGGACTAGAAAGTCTTTGCCCACTGGCAAAGGGAGATGACAGGGAAGCTTGAATGTCTTGGCTGAGACTCTGGGTGGAAAAAAGTCACAGGAGATTTCTAACAACAAACCCTCCTGAGGGACTGGAGTTTGAGCTTACGCCATTGGGGTAGTTCAGGAAATCCTAAGCCCAGTGGTCCTGGACAGAGTTCCTGGCAGGGGCAGATGCAATTCCACTCTGAAGGGTCCCTGCAGGATTCCCGTCGAACATAAGCTCACAATCCAAAACTCAAAAATACACAAAGCAAAAGCCACCAAGACCCAGGAGGAAAAGAACTTCAGAGATGGGATTAGTGGCAGTTATGGAATTATTGGCTATAAAATATAAAATGCATATCTTTAAATTTTGAAGAATTAGGATTTAATTCAAAACAGGAGCAAGGAACATGATACTATCAAAAAAGGCCAGACTCATTTGAAAGATCTAATTAGAACTTCTGGTGTTGTCAGCTGCTGTCAGGTCAGCCCCCAACTCATGGTGACCCCACACACAGTGGGATCAGACCATTACGATCCATAGGGTTTTCTTTGGCTGATTTTTTGGAAGTAGATTGCCAGGCCTTTCTTCCTGGTCTTAGTTTAGAAACGTCACTGAAACCTGTTCAGCATCATAGCGATATGTAAGCCTATTGTATTTTTATGCAAATAACATGCACCTTCTATGTTTATTTGTCAACTTCTTCCTCTACCCTCGAGGCATAGCATTGCTTAGGAAAATACTTTGCGACGGGGAGGGAGCTATTGGCAAATAAATGTAGAAGGTGCATGTTATTTGTGTAAAAATACAGTACACTGACAGGTGGTGGCTGCACGTGAGGTGCGTTGGCCAGGAATCAAACCCTGGTCTCCCACATGGAAGGTAAGAATTCTACCATTGAACAGCCACTGCTCCTTAGAATTTCTACAAATGAAACATTTAATCACTGAATTTAAAACACATAAATTTTTAAACAAAAGATTAGACAAAGCTGATGGAGAGTTGAAGAACTAGAAGATAGAGCTGGAGGACTTACACAGAGATGTAAAGTGTAAAAGACCCGCGAAGAGACTAAAACATACATGCTGCAGGGCGGAAAATCCCAAGCGCCTGGAAGCAATACCTGGCAGGGGGTTCTCAGTAAATATTTTTTTAGAAAAAAAAATCTAAGACATGTCTATGGGTTCCAAAAGAAAATAGAATTGAATAAAAGCATTCTTTGAAGAGGTAATAGTCAAGAAGTTTCCAGAACTGATGAAAGATATGAAATACAAAGAACCCCAAGCAGGGTAAAAAGAAATCCACGCCTGTGTGTTGTTGACGTTGTGTGCCATCGAGACACATTATAATAAATTTCCAGAATGCCAAAGACAAAAATCCAGGTAGGACTCACAGGGTAGAATCTCAAAGGCAACTTTATTTCTGTCTCCCAGTTGGTCATTACACCCATTCAGGTGGGGGTGGCCCTGCCCTGTCACTGGATGAAAACCGGGCAGGTCCCACCACTTCACCAGGCACCCATAGGCAGGAGACTACTATGGCCACTTTAACTGCTAATCAAAAAAAAATCAAAACCAAACCCTCGTCGAGTCAGTTCTGTTTTCTGGCAACCCCGTGTGTTATAGAGTAGGACTGCTTCCTGGGGTTTACTTGGCTGTAATCCTAATGGAAGCAGATCGCCAGACCTTTCATTGTGAACACAGCCTCGATTCAGGACTTAAAATGCTGTGCACCATCTTAGCCATCTAGTGCTGCTGTAACAGAAATACTGCAAGTGGATGGCGTCAACAAACAAGTTTACTCTCTCACGGTCTAGTAGGCTAGAAGTCTAAATTCAGGGTGCCAGCTCCAGGGGAAGGCCTTCTGTCTCTGTCAGCCCTGGAGGAAGGTCCTTGTCATCAATCTTCTGGACTAGGAGCTTCTCCACACAGGAACCCCAGACCCAAAGGACGCACTCTGCTCCTGGTGCTTCTTTCTTGGTGGTATGAGGTCCCCCACTCTCTGCTTGCTTCTCTTTCATTTTTATCTCTTGTGAGATAAAAGGTGGTGCAGGCCACACCCCAGGAAAACTCCCTTTACATTAGATTAGAGATGTGGCCTGGGCAAGGGCGTTACATCCCACCCTAATCCTTTTTAAACACAGGCAGAGATTATGATTTGTAACACATGGGAAAATCTCAACATGGAGGACAACCACACAATACCAGGAATCATGGCCTAACCAAGTTGACACATATTTTGGGGGGACGCAACTCAATCCGTTACACTCCACACTTTGGTCCCCCAAAATTCATGTCCTTGCAACATATGAGAAACGTTCAACCCATCATATCATAGCAAAAGTCTTAAATCGACTCCGGGTCAAAAATCCAAAAATTCCTCTTCATCTGTGGAATCTAGAATACAAGTTATCTGATTCCAAAGTGCAAAGACAGAAGAGGCACAAATGGGAAAACATTACAAATGGGAGAAACTGGAGGAAAAGAAGGGATAACAGGCACCAAGCAAGTCAGCAGAGCACACTACATTAGCCCTCAAGGCTTGAAAATAATCCCTGTTCTCTAAGACCATTTACACAATGGCCCTGCCCTCCAGACTCGAGGTGTTGGCCACACTCTCCAGATTCTCAGTGGAGGCCCCTCAGCTCTGGGCTTCAGCTTCACCTTCCAGGCCCCCTGGGACAGCAACTCCGCTCTCTCAGCTTTAGGCGCACCATTCTCTAGTCCATCTGAGTGGCAGCTCCACCCTTAGAAACACCAGAGGCCATGACTCCACCCCTTGAAACCCCAGAGGTAGAGGCCTTACCTTTTGAGACTGAGGCAGCTCATCTTCCTGTGTTTTGTCTCTTTAGCTTCTCCTTCTTGGTTCCTTGGCCTCTTGGCCCTCAGGCCTCATGCCCTCATCTGCCCCGCTGGGGCAAGTGTTCCAAAGCTCTGTAGCTCCACCAATAAGTGCCTGGAGCACCTCACTCCGCCAGTAGACTTCAGCCAGAAGGCACTCAGCTTTCTTGCTCCATGGGTCAGCTCAGTGCTGTCTGGGGCTGGTCTCCTGGTTCTGCCCCTGCTAGTACTCTATCCAGTCACAGTTTCTAAATTGCTTCCCCATTTTAGGTATCTGTCAGATACCCAACTCTCTCTCTGGTACCAAATTTTAGTCATCTAGTGCTGCTGTAACAGAAATACCGAAAGTGGATGCCTTCAACAAACAGAATTTTATTCTCACAGCTTAGTTGGCTAGAAGTCCAAATTCAGGGCATCAGCTCCAAGAGGCAGCTTTCTCTCTCTGTCGGCTCTGGAGGAAGGTCCTTGTCATCAATCTTCCCCTGGACTAAGAGCTTTTCCACACAGGAACCCCAGGTCCAAAGGACGGGTTCTGTCCCCTGTGCTTCTTTCTTGGTGGTATGAGGTCCCCAACTCTCTGCTTGCTTCCCTTTCCTTTTATCTCTTGTAAGATAAAAGGTGGTGCAGGCCACACCCCAGGAAAACTCCCTTTACATTGGGTCAGGGATGTGAACTGAGCAAGGGTGTTACATCCCACCCTAATCCTCTTTAAGTATAGGCAGAGATTACTATACACATAGGAAAATCACAGAATGGATGACAACCACACAATACTGGGAATCAAAGCCTAACCAAGTTGACACATATTTTTGGGTGACACTACTCAATCCATTACAGGCACTATCTTAGTTATCTAGTTGGCTAGAAGTCCAAATTCTGGGTGCCAGATCCAGGGGAAGCCTTCCTCTCTCTGTTGGCTGTAGGGGAAGGACCTTGTCGCCTTTCAACATCTGTGGAGCATTCTGGTTGTACTTCTTCCAAGACAGATTTGTTCGTTCCTTTGGCAGTCCACGGTATATTCAATATTTTTCGCCAACACCACAATTCAAAGGCATCAACTCTTCTTCGGTCTTCCTTATTCATTGTCCAGCTTTCACATGCGTATGATGCGATTGAAAATACCACGGCTTGGGTCAGGAGCACCTTAGTCTTCAGGGTGACATCTTTGCTCTTCGATACTTTGAAGAGGTCCTTTGCAGCAGATTTGCCCAGTGCAATGAGTCTTTTGATTTCTTGACTGCTGCTTCCACGGCTGTTGATTGTGGATCCAAGTAAAATGAAATCCTTGACAACTTCAATCTTTTCTCCGTTTATCATGATGTTGCTTATTGGTCCAGTTGTAAGGATTTTTGTTTTCTTTTATTTTGAGGTGTAATCCCTACTGAAGGCTGTGGTCTTTGATATAACTGCCTCTAATTCTGCCTCATTAACATCATAGAGGTAGGATTTACAACACACAGTAAATATACCAGATCACGAAATGGAGGTCAGTCATACAATACTGGGAATCAGGGCCTAGCTAAGTTGACACATGTTTTTAGGCACTGTGTCCATCAACTGGTAAGGATGAAGAACAAGCTCTCCCACGGATCTGCTAAAGGGCTTCTTAGGAGACTTTGGTTAGGAGAGAGCAACCCCTGCCCTCCCCTGGAAGATGGGACTTACCACACAGCTCTCACTAACTCAGTGGTTCTCAACCCTGCAGCAATGTTGCCCTCTAGAGGACATTTGGCAAACGAGTTTGGTTTGGTTTGGAGAAACATTTTTGGTTGTCACGACTGGGAGTATCCTACAGGTATCTAGTGGGTGGAGGCCAGAGATCCTGCTAAACATTCTACAATACAAAGGACAGCCCCACAACAAAGAATAAATCCCCATTGCCGTCAAGCCAATTCCAAGTCATAGCGGCCCTACAGGACAGAGTAGAACTGCCCCGTAGGGTTTCCAAGGCTGTAAATCTTTACAGAAGCAGACTGCCACGTCTTTCTCCTACAGAGCTGTTGGTAGGTTCAAACAACCAACCTTTCAGTTAGCAGCCAAGCTCTTAACCGCTGTGCCACCAAGGCTCCTTATAACAAAGAACCCAGAATGTCCGTAGCGCTAAGGTTGAGAAAAGCAGTGACCGGTTCTGTCAGGTTGGCTCCACCTCACGGTGACCCCATGTGTGTCAGAGCAGAACTGTGCTCCACAGGGTTTTCAGCGGCTGATTTTTCAGAAGCAGGTCACCACGCCTTCCTTCCAAGGCGCCTTTGGGTGGACTCAAACCTGCAACCTTTCAGTTAGCAGCTGAGCGTGTTACCGTTTGCACCACCCAGGGACTCTAAGGCTGAGAAACCCTGTAGTAAAACAGTCCTCCTCACGGATTCTCTGTAATCACCAACAGCTGGGGCCCTTCATGCTCTTGGCAGGTGGACCAGCTAACAGTGCCTGGCCGCTCACTTTGAAATTTCCACATGGGGGGTCTGCCTCTTAACTCACGTTGGAATATGATGACATTTTTTTCTTGTTCCAATTTAGCACGCTGCTCTGGGCATTGTCTTAGTCACCTAATGCTGCTGTAACAGAAATACCACAAGTGGATGGCTTTAACAAACAGAAATTTATTCTCTCACAGTCTAGTAGGCGAGAAGTCTGAGCTCAGGCAGCAGCTCCAGGGGAAGGCTTTCTCTCTGTGTCAGCTCTGGGGGAAGGTCCTTGTCATCGATCTACCCCTGGTGAAGGAGCTTCTCAGACAAGGAACCCTGGGCCTAAAGGATTCGCTCTGCTCCTGGCTCTTCTTTCTTGGTGCTAGGAGGTCCCTCTCCTCTCTGTTCAATCCTCTCTTTTATATCTCAAAGAAGATTGACCTAAGATACCATCCTAATCCTGTAGATTGAGTCCTGCCTCGTTAACGTAGAGGTTAGGATTCAACCACATACAGGAGAAATAGATCAGATCACAAAATGGAGGAAAACCACACAATACTGGGAATCATGGCCTAGCCAAGTTGACACATATTTTTGGGAGACATAGTTTAATCTGTGACAGGTGTATTTTTATTTTAAAGAAAAGCTAAAGCAACTTCACGCCTGGGGTGTGGGAAGCTGCAGGCGGGCTCCATCTTGCCGCCCACAGGGCTCTGGGTGTGTCATCAGGGGACGGTGCCACCGCCGAGAGAAGCTAGGTTCTATTTCTGACACCCGCACCAAGCGACCTGTCGCTCTGGGCAAGGCCCTTTCCCCCCAGCCTCACCTTCCTCATCTGTAAAGTGGGGACCATAATGCAGGGCTGAGCCCATTTCCCCATCTCTGGAATGGCAGGGACAGTAAAATGGATTTCATCTGGTTGTTGTGCGAATCAAATGCGACACCTTCCCCCCCACCCCACAACACCCACAGATTCTATCACATGGTAGGGGACTCAGTAACTGTGACTTCTCTCACCCTGCCTACCTCTGTGTGTTGCTTTCCTGGGGAGACATTGGTAGGCCCTCCCAGATCCTTCTGGGAGAACTTGACCTTCTCCTGAGGGAAGTAGGGGTGAAGACAGTGAGTGGAAGCTGGAGGGTGAGTGAGACCAGTCACCCTGGGTTCCATGAGACCCACCAGCCAAGTCTTGCCTGTGATGCTTCCAACTCACCACTGGGTGTCAGCCTTGTCCCTTTCACTGCAAATCAATGCCGCCATCTGATCTGGCTACTTGGCTTTATTGATGGGGCCAGCGTGTGGAAGCGGCTTGGGTAAGTTCACAGGCCAGAGCCAGAACCGGAACCAGGCGTCCTGGCTCCTGGCCCTAAAGCTCTCTGTCCCCGTGGCCTCCCGACTGCTCAGGCTTGTAGGTAAGTATCCTGCTGTCCACCCACCTATCACTGGGACAAAGGCCAGCTAGGGAGTAACCATCCACCCCCAGAACCCCAACAGGCCAGGACTTGAACCCTGCCTCCCTCCTCTTGTCCGGCATCATCTCCCCATCACGTGGCTTCTCCACCCACTGCTGAGTCAATGCCGATTCTTGGGGACCCCATGTGTTACAGACTAGAACAGGACAGGATAGGGTAGCCTCACTTTGGTCTCTGCAGAAACAACTCGTCAGGCCTTTCTCTTATGGAGCCACCAGGTAGATTCCAACTGACAACCTTTAGGTTAGTAGCTGACTGACAACTGCCTGTGCCACCTGGGCCAAACCCCTTGTCAAGGCAATTCCGACTCATAGCAACAGTATAGGACAGAGTAGAACTGCCCCATAGGGTTTCCAAGGCTGTAATCTTTACAGAAGCAGACGGCCTCATCTTTCTCCTGCGGAGTGGCTGGTGGGTTCAAACTGCGACCTTTTGGTTAGCAGCCGAGCTTTTAACCACTTTGCCACCAGGGCTCCCCACCCACCTTAGCAGCCAGGAAATGGCCCTCTCTGCAGGACCTCAGTGCTCCCCCCAGCCTGGGCTCTGCTTCTCCAGGAGCTGCCGCCTAGGCCTGGATTCTCTGTTCTAACGTCTTTCCTCGTTTCCTCCTTGCCAACCCCAGCTCTGGGCAGACTCCCCGGTGCCTCTCCAGTCCCCAAGTGTGGCTAAAAATGTCCTAAGACTGAAGTTTTATCCAGGAGGCAGCATGGTGTAGGGCAAATAGCCAGGAGACCTGGTTCCAGGCTCTGCTGTGGAACCTGGTTCTAGACTGTGCCAGAATCTCAAACAAGGCTTTCTGCTGTTTTCCTCAGGGGGACCAGGAGAGGGAAGAGCCTGCTGTCTCCCAGGGTGGCTCCAGCACCGTCTAGATGCCCCTACAGCCCCCTCCGCCTGCAGCGCCGCCTCGCCCTCTGACCACACAGACCACTGTGCATCCCCGGAAGCTTCACCCTGAAATGGACCTGGAGCGTCCTCGCTCCCCCTCGCTTTGGGCTGCATATGGTCACCAATTTCTTCATCCGCTCCTCCTACCTGGACTGCCTCAGTAAATCCCTCCCACTTCCCGGGATTCAGCCCTGTTGGCTTCTCAGATCCTGGCTCAAAACGCACACCCTCAGGTAAGCCTTTCCAAGTGACCCCCCTACACGCACGACCCTTCTCTCCCTCCCAACCTGTGAAGAGCCCTGTTCACGGGACTTGTGCCACACCTGTCACTGTAGAATCACCCGTGTCCTGACTCGGAGCCCAGTGCCTGGCACACAGTGCAGCCCATCACCTTCAAGTTGACTCAGCTCCTGGCGCCCACATGTGTGTTAGAGCACAACTGTGCTCCCCAGGGTCTCCAGTGGGTGCTTGTTCAGGAGATCACTACCAGACCCTTCTTCCAAGGCGCCTCTGGCTGGACTCAAACTGTCAACCTTTTGGTTAGCAGCTGAGTACGTTAACCGTTTGCACCACCCAGGCGCTCCTAGCACGTAGTAGGTGCTCAGTAAAGAGTTGTCAGAGCAGTAATCACTGCCCCCTACTGACTGTTCAATCTTGCCTTCCCCATTAGCTGGCTGCTCTGGGCTTCCAACAACGCCCAGGTCTCTCCTGCCCCTTCATTCTGAAAACGTTCCCCCCTCCCTGTTCCCCTACAAGTCTAACTGCCCTAAGTTTTTGGAAATCTAAGTTTATTTGACATCTACATCTGGAATCTTCCAGCTTTTTGTTATTACTTTAAAGCAGGGTTTCTCTCAGACCTCTTTGCGTTAATTAAGGCTTGTATCTTGTTTGGAAAATAAACATAACTTTCTTCATTCTTAAGGGGGTTCTTCGCCTGCAGGCCTGTCTTCTCCACCATCTCTCTTCATCTCACGGTGGTCGTCTGCATCTCCTTCCACTCTTACACCTGTAATTGTCGTATTTGTAAGCTTTTATCCCATAGACTTTAGGCTTTGATCTTCTAATTCCTCTTGTCACTTTATCATGACTTTTAACCTCTTAACATTTCTGTCGTTTTGAGAGTAACTTGCACCCTGTCTCCCCTTCTCTGTCATGGTGGTGTGCGTGGCCGCCTTCCTCCTCGCCTTGTCCTCTCATGAGATCACGAGATGCCCGGCCAAGAAACAAAACCAGGACCATCCCATGAAACCTGGTACTAAAAGCAGGTACAGTGCCAAGAGGAGACATTTGAGGAGAACCACACTGGGTCTGTAAGGAGTCATACATGTGGCCCACACATGTTTAAGCTGAACATTTCACCACTATCTGAACAGTTGGACAGGTTTTATTGGGAATATGCCAGGGTTTTTTCCTTTGTCTTTATGTGTCCGCATTAATAGGTTGATTCAGTAATAAATATGTGAGATCTTTTGTCTGGAAAAAAAAAAGTAACTTTGAAGCCCAACTTTCTAGTTTTTAATTTTATATTTACCAATTTTAACTTTTTACTATATTTTTGCCTTCACAGTTATATTCTAAAGTTTTCACCTCAGCGATTCTAGTCTTTTATTTCTTTCATCTTAAGTATTTTTCATTATTTAAAAAGTTATCTTTTTTAATAATTTATTTTGTTGTTGTTGTGGTTAGGTGCTGTCGAGTTGGTTCCGACTCGTAGTGACCCAATGCACAATAGAAGGAAACGCTGCCTGGTCCCGCGCCATAATAGACTATGTAATTATTCAATTCAAAATGTCCAATACCAGTCCATTTCAGCTCACTAATGCCTAGGATATCGATGTTTATGCATTCCATTTCATTTTTGACGATTTCCAATTTTCCTAAATTCATACTTCGTACATTCCAGGTTCCGATTATTAATGGGTGATTGCAGCTGTTTCTTCTCATTTTGAGTCGTGCCACATCAGCAAATGAAGGTCCCAAAAGCTCTACTCCATCTACATCATTAAGGTCGACTCTACTTTGAGGAGGCAGCTCTTCCCCAGTCGTCTTTTGAGTGCCTTCCAACCTGGGGGGCTCATCTTCCAGGACTATATCAGACAATGTTCCGCTGCTATTCATAAGGTTTTCATTGGCTGATGCTTTTCAGAAGTAGACTGCTAGGTCCTTCTTCCTAGTCTGTCTTAGTCTGGAAGCTCAGCTGAGCCCTGTCCTCCATGGGTGACCCTGCTGGTATCTGAATACCGGTGGCATAGCTTCCAGCATCACAGCAACACGCAAGCCCCCACAGTACGACAAACTGACAGACACGTGAGGAAATTTTATTTTCATTGTTGAGAATATACACAGCAGAACTTTCACCGATTCAGCAGTTTCCACATGTACAATTCAGTGACATTGATTACACTCTTCAAGTCGTGCAGCCCCATTCTCACCCTCCTTTTCCAAATCGTTCCTCCCGCATTAACATAAACTCACCACCCCTAAGATTTCTATCTGATGAGATGCTGTTGCCAATTTGATCCCATGTAGATAGTTCCTAACAGAGCACAGTGCTCAAGGTGGACGTTCTTTGTTTGTAAAGCTAAACTACTGTTTGGTTTTAAGAAGATTTCAGGGGGTATTTTTGGTTTAAGTCTTAAAGATTATCTCAGGGCTAGAGTTTCGGGGGTTCATCCAGCCTCCATGGCTCCAGAAAAATCTGGATTCCATGGGAATTTGAAATTCTGTTCTGCATTTTCTCCCTTTTGATCAAGATTCGTCTATAGAATCTTTGATCAAAACGCTCAGAATGGCAGCCGGGCACCATCCAGTTCTGATCTCACGGCAAAGGAGTTGTTCATGGGGGCAATTAGCCACACATTCCGTTTCCTCCTTCTATTGCTGGCTCCCCTTCTTCCTGTTGCTCCAGGCAAATAGAGATGAATTGTTGCACCTTGGTGAAAAAATTCCTGATTTTAAATCTTCGCTTGCTCTTTGATTTTCTCAGTTTAAAACCCTGTTTTTCTCAGTGATTGCTTCTTACCACCACCCGTCTGTCAGTTTGTCCTATTGTGGTGGCTTGTGTGCTCGTGTGTTGCTGTGATACTGGAAGCTATACCACTGGTGTTTCAAGTACCAATAGGGTCACCTGGACATGCTTCAGAGATGCTTTCAGACTAAGACAGACTAGGAAGAAAGGCCTGGTGATCTGTTTCTGAAAATTAGTCAACGAAAGCCTTAGGGATGACAACAGAACATTGTCTGACTTGCTTGCTTTGGACCTGTCATCAAGAGGGATCAATTGCTAAAGAAGGACATGGTGTTTGCTAAAGTAGAAGGCCAGTGAGGGCTGGGGAGACCTCGATGAGACGGAACAACAGACACAAACCATGAGCTTGAACGTGCTGGCCATTAAGAGAATGAGGCAGGACCAGGCAATGTTTTGTTCTGTTGTACGTAAGGTCACTGTGAGTCAGAGTCCACTCAACACCAGTAACAACAACAACTTCTTCTTCAGCTTCCAGGCATTCTGTCCTCACAAACCCCTGTGCAAGCAGGCTTCTGGTCGTCAGCAGCCCTGGTTTAGAGGAGAAGAGCTTGCCCAAAGTCACCCTGCTGCTTCACGGTAGGAGTGATGGTAAACCCAGGTAGTGAGTGTGGGCTCTTGATGCCTGCTGCTCTCCAGCTCCTCCCCCACCTCACTCCAGGAGCTCATAGAACACACCAGGACCCCAAGATGGCTGGGCACCTCCTTCTTCTGGCAGCCCAACAGTTGCCCTTCTGACTGCCCTGTAGATCTCCTTGCCCATCCAAGACTGCTTTCCAACCTCCCTCCAAGAGACTCGAGCGGCCACTGGCCACCCTTTCCTGGCCTATCACTAGTCCCTGTGTGCAATCACCCTTGAGTTACAGAAGCATATGGCTGCCCAGAGTCTCATGCCATCCCGCTCTCTCTAAGGAGCATCATGTTCTAGAATCCATGGTCTCTGTCACACAAGGCTTTTAGACTCAGGGCAGATTGTCCCAGGAGTATGCCATGAACCCAAAGGGAATGCTGGGTGGGGGTCCCACTGCTGCGTCTGCCCTCCAGGTGGCACCCCTGATCCAACCTGGTACTGGGGCCCTGGTGGCGACCTGAGGGAGGACCGGAGAGGACCAGCACCAGGCCCCTGGCCCAGCTTTACACCAGGCTGCTCTGATGTACTGATGTTCTGGTGGTCCGCTTCTAGCCTCAGCAAGGCCGTGTGAGCGCTAGGCCTCCATGTTCCACAACTCCTTCAGCTGGCAGCGCAAAGTCAGCTGCAAGTTTCCCTGGGGCAAACCCAGATCCCAGCTACTCAATTGTTACCCCATGAATGGTATCTATGGAGAACTACCAGAAGGACGGAGGCCTGGTAGCACAGTGGTTAAGAGCTCAGCTGCTAACCAAAAGGTCAACAGTTCAAATCCATCAGCCACTCCTTGGGAACCCTATGGGGCAGTTCTGCTCTGCCCTAGAGGGTCCCTATGAGTCAGAGTCAACTTTATGGCTTTGGATTTGGATTTTTTGGTTTGCCAGAAGGACACACAGCTCACCCACATTCCAGAATCTATATTTGGATTCCCCCAGACATCAGAACTGGGCCCCAGGCTTTTGTTGATTGGACCCTCTAGGTCAACTGCAGGAGACAGCTCTCTCTTTTGCATCTGGACCTGGGACAGCCATGTTACCTGGGCGATGGTCTTCCTTTGTGTATTGGCTGCTAAAAAGTTCAGAGAGAAACTTGTGGTCTGACAACTATACAAGTCATTCCCTTTGGCTTTATTTTATTTTCCCTTTTCCATAATTTCCTAACTTATTTTTGTCACATTTTAATACATTTTTACACACTTAATTTGAGAAACTCCAACAGGACTTAAATGGGGTAGCATTGAATTCATAGATTTTTTTAGGGGAGAGTTGTCTTTCTGTCCATGAGCATGGTATATCTTTCCAGTTATCTAAGTGTTTTTTTTTTTTTTAAACTTTTGTCTCTAAGGTAATTTCACAATATTATCTATAAAAGTCTTGAGAAACTTCTACTAAATTTATTCCAAAGTACCTTATATTTTATTTTGTACTATTCAATAAATGGTGGGAGGACAATTAGCTGTGCATATGGAAAAATTAAAATTAGATTCTCACCTCCCACATAAGCAAAAATCAACTCCAAATGAATTAAAGAACTATGGATGAAAAGTAAAGTAAAACTTTTCAGAAGAAAGGTAGGATGGGGAAGTGTGTCAGATTAGAAAAACCCAAAACAATAATGGCTTAAACAGCGCTCTCTTATTTGAGATTATTTCTATCTCAGATGTAATAACTCTGGAGGTGGACAGTGAAAAACTGTCATGGCTAATTCACAGTGATATCAAAATTAGGCTTCTACCCCCAATCCCACCTCACTGGCCCCAGCGCTGCCACAAATGACCCACCCCCACCTCTCCCACCACTGGACCTGCCCTGCTGCACCGTAGCTGAGTGACCAGCCCTGCCCTCCTGGACAAGGTGGTGAGAACTACCGTGCCCACAGATGAGCAAGCAACAAAGCCTGCCTGGGCCGCCTGCCCAGACATGACCAAATAAAACAAAAAAACAGATGAAACAAACAAACCTACAATCCATAAACAAAGAAAATAATTCCTGAATGTCCCAAAGACAGCAGACAATATCAAGACATAAAAAACAGGACAGGATAGCTCCAGAAAGTGACCAAAATAAAAGACCAGATAACCTTCTGGTAGAAGAAAGGCACTAGAACTAACTAACAGGGAATTCAAAACTCTAATATTCAGGGCTTTCCAAGAAAAAAGAAATGAAGGAAAATGCAGGCAAAGATAAGGAAAATAGACAAAATCATGGAAAATACAGACAAAATCAGGGAAAACACAGACAAAGCAATGGAAGAATTCAGGGATATAATTCAGGAAAAAATGTCAAAATAAACAACTAGAAATCATGCAAAAACAGCAATTAGAAATCCAAAAGGCAAACAACGTTTCCAAAATGGACACAGCAATACAAGGTTTTAGGAGCAAATTTCAAACAGTGGAAGACAGGATCAGGGAAATTGAAAATAAATCCTTGGTTACCACTTCGTTTGAGGAAAAACCACAGAAAAGAATGAAGAAAAATGAAGAAACCCTGAGAATGACGTGGGATACAATCAAAAGCAAAAATCTGAGTGTGATCAGAGTTCCAGAAAAGGGGGAGAAAACAGAAAACACAGAGAGGGTCACTGACGATTTGTTGACAGAAAACTTCCCTAATGTCATGAATAATGAAAAGCTGATGATCCAAGAAGCTCAACAAACCCCATATAGGATAGACCCCAAAAGAAAATCACCAGGACATATAATCATATTCACTAAAACCAAGGAAAGAATCCTGAGAGCAGGTCGAGAAAAACAAAAAGTCACAGAGGAGAAGCAATGAGACTAAGCTCTGATACTTGGCAGAAACCACGCAGGCAAGAAGGCAATAAGATGACATATATGAAAGCTTGAAAGAAAAAGTTGTCAATCAAGAATAATATATCCTGCAAAACTCTTGTGAAATTAGGACATTTCCAGATAAACAGAAATTAAGGGAATATGTAAAAACCAAATCAAACTTATACGAATTATAGGGAGTCCTTTGATTTTTTTTTTTTTTTTTTTGATTAGGGACCCAACAACAGCAGACAACAACCTGAATCTAGGACACAGGACAGCATCAGCCAGATATGAACCTAAGTAATGAACTCTCAAGGATAAAACAAAATTAAATGATTTACAACAAGGAACCAGAGAAGTCAATCTGTAAATGGCAACAATGTAAAATAAAAAAAGAGGGAATAAACGGTGTGGGTATAGAACTTCCAAATGGAGAAGTCAAGGTGATTTCAGGTAATAAAAGACCAGTTTAAACTTAGGAAGATGGGGTAAATTTCAAGGTACCCACAAAGAAAGTTAACAAACCTACTCATCAAAATAAAGAAGAAAAACACAAAGTCTCAGTAAACACAAAATCTACAAAAACAAAAGAAACAAACAAAAAAATCCACAAACAAAAGGGATTCAGCACAGAAGAGTAAGAGGAACCAAGAAAAACCACCAAAAAAAGCACTACAGAATGACAGCAATAAACTCACACGTACCAACGATCACACTGAATGTAAATGGCCTAAATGCCCCATAAAGAGACAGAGAGTGACAGAATGGATTAAAAAAAAAAAAAAAAACAGGACCCATCCATATGCCATCTACAAGAAACGCACCTTAGAAACAAAAACGTAAATATATTAGAAATCAAAGGATGGAAAAAAATATATCAAGCAAACAGCTACTAAAAAAGAGCAGGGGTGGCAATACTAATCTCAGATAAAATAGACTTTAAAACAAAATCCACCATGAAAGACGGGGAAGGACATTATATAATGGTCAAAGGGACAATCCGTCATGAAGACATAACCATAATAAATACCTACACACCCAGTGACAGGGCTCCAAAATACATAAAACTCCAACAGCACTAAAAAGAGAAACCGACAGTTCTACAAAAATAGTGAGAGACTTCAACAAATCACTCTCAGTAAAGGACAGAACATCTAGAAAGAAACTCAACAAAGATACAGAAGATCTAAAGGCCACAATCAGCCAACTGGACCTGGTAGACGTATGCGGAACACTCCACCCAAGAGCTGCGAAGCACACATCCTTTTCCGATGCACACGGAACGTTCTCCAGAATAGACTACATCTTAGGCCAAAATATTGAGATACTACAAAGTATCTTCTCTGATCACAGCACCGTAAAAGTAGAAATTAATAACAGGAAGAGCAAGGAAAAAAAAACCAAATACATGGAAACGGAATAACACTGTCTTGGTCATCTGGTGCTGCAATAACAGAATCTGGGTTTAACAGAATCACCACAGTTGGATGGTTTTAACGAAGAGAATTTATTCTCATGGTCTAGTAGGATACAAGTCCAAATTCAGGTGTCGGCTCCAGAGGAAGGCTTTCTCTCTCTGTCGGCTCTGGAGGAAGGTCCTTGTGATGCATCAGCCTTCCCTTGATCTGGGAGCATCTCAGAGCAGGAACCTCAGGTCCTAAGGACGTGCTCTGATCCAGACACTGCTTTCTTGGTGGTCTGAGGGCCCCACTCTCTGCTTGCTTCTCTTTCCTTTCATCTCCTGAGAGATATAAGGTGGTACAGACCACACCCCAGGGAAACTCCCTTTACATCGCATCAGGGATACAACCTGAGCAAGGGTGTTATATCCCACCCTAATCCTTTTAACCACAGGCATAGGAAAATCACAAAATGGAGGACAACCACACATGGCCTAACCAAGTTAATACACACATTTTAGGAGGGACGTAATTCAATCCACGACAAACACTTTGCTTAAAAACAATTGGTTAATAGAAGAAATCAAAAGTGGAATCAAAATGAAAAACTATAAAGATCATAGAAGAAAAAATAGCCTCAATGCTAGATAGAGGCCCTGGTGTTGTTGTTGTTAGGTGCCGTCGAGTCGGTTCCGACTCCTAGTGACCCTACGCACAACAGAACGAAACACTGCCCTGTCCTGCGCCATCCTTGCAATCGTTGTTATGCTTGAGCTCATTGTTGCAGCCCGGATAACACGGCATAAATAGGATACAAACCATAACTAACAACACACAAACACCAGAAGACAAGCTAGATAACTGAGAGCTTCTAAAAACTAAACACTTATGCTCATCAGAAGACTTCACCAAAAGAATAAGAAAGAGAACCTACGCAGACTGGGAAAACATTTTTGGCTATGACAAATGTGACAAAGATCTAAACTCTGAAATCTATAGGAAAATCTAACACCTCTACAACATAAAGACAAATAATCCGATTAAAAAATAAGCAAAGGCTATGAACAGACACTTCACCGAAGAAGACATTCAGGCGGCCAACGGACACGTGAGGAAATGCTTGGATCACTAGCCATTAGAGAAATGCAAATCAAAAACCGCAATGAGATACCATCTCCTGGCATTACTGGCACGAAAAAAAAAAAAAACAGAAAATAGCACGTGTTGGAGAAGCTTCGGGGAGATGGGAAATGTTATGCACTGCTGGTGGGAATGCAAAATGATACAGCCACTTTGGAAAATGATATGGGGCTTCCTTAAAAAGCTAGAAATAGAAATGCCATAGGGTCCAGTGATCCCACTCCTAGGAACATATCCTAGAGAAACAAGAGCCGTCACATGAATAGACAAATGGGCACCCATGTTCACTGAAGCACTATTCACAATAGCAAAAAGATGGAGACAACCTAAGTTCCACAAACAATCTGTGGTACGTACACACAGTGGAGTACTACACAACGATAAAGAACAACGACGAATCTTTGAAACATCTTACAACATGGATGAACCTGGAGGGCATTATGCTGAGTGAAATCAGTCAATCACAAAATGACAAATACCGTATTAAAAACAAACAAACCTGTTACCATCAAGTTGATTCTGACCCACAGAGACCCTCCAGTACAGAGTGGAGCTGCCCCACAGGGTTTCCAAGGAGCAGCTGGTGGATTCAAACTGCTGATATTTTAATTAGCAGCTGAACACTTAACCAATGCGCCATGAGACTACTATTGTAAAAACTCCTACACAGAAAGAAACAATCTTTAATGGTTAGGCGGATGGAAGGGGTAGGGAGGGAAAAACACTAAATAGACACTAGGTAAGTGGTAACTTTGGTGAAGGGTGAGGCAGACCCTGTGGTCTAGCAGGTGGGAAGTCTATGGTTCATTACTGTGGGGTCACATGCCTGCCCCTGAAGCTGGAGTGAGTGGGGAATTTCGTGGTCAGCAGAGCACGTCTGAAGATGAGACACGTTCTTCTGGGCAGGAAACCCTAGAAACGGCCACAGCAGCCCTGGGGAGACTGGGAAGAAGAGGAAGCCATTAGCTTCTCGTTAGACTGGGGAGGTCTGCTGAGAAGAAAGGGTAGAGGCAGGAAGGAGAGGAGGGAAGAGAGGAAGGCCAAGTCTCGTGCTGGGAGGCTGGAGGCAGCTGCCCAGATCCTCCTCCGAGAAGCCTGGTGTTCACGGAAAGCTGCAGGGTCAAGCGCTCACCTCTACGGCAGAGGCTCCTCCCTTCTGCAGATGACAAGGCACTGACCTGAGACGCAAGGTGACTTCGAAGACCCATGTGCTGTGCTGAGCACCAAACTCCGTCCTGTGCAAGGAAATCCTGGGGTAGGGGTTGTCGGCCAGAAAGGAGGAACAACATGGTCCCTGCCCTCTGGGGGCGGAGACCAGTCCATCTGAGGAAAGAGCAATCTTGTCTCGGTGCCCAGGGGCTGGGTGCCCATGCACCTGCCCAGCACACACACAGGGTTACTGCGGTTCTGCAGTGCGTGGGGACTCCCTGGGTGGCGCCAAAGGTTAAGCGCTGGACTACTAACCGAAAGTTGGAGGTTCAAAGCGACCCAGAGGTGCCGCAGAAATGAGGCCTGGCAATCTGCTTCCTAAAGGTCACAGCGGTGAACACCCTGCGGAGGATAGTTCTACCCTGTGCGCACGGGATTGTCGTGAGTCGGCATCGACTGAACAGCAACCAACAACAACTGCCACACGTGGGAAGTGCAGCACTGTAACAGTAAAGCCCTGTCGGCCCCGCCGTGCCAGGCCACACGTGGGACCAAGAGGCAGGAGGGCCAGGGAAGAGAGGGCTCTGTCCCTGACCACAGTGAAGTCACAGGCCGGGCGAGGGAGACAGAGCAACCTGGGAGAAGAGAGATTCAGGCGGCTGTAGGGAACAGCCAGTAAAGGATGAAGGGCTCAGAGGGGGGAAGGGAGCTGGGAAGACTTCCTGGAGGAGGTAGGTTGGGGCTAAGACCAAGGAAAGCTGCAAGGAAGTGTCTCCTGGCCACCCCAGCTCTCAGGGACCCATGACCTGGCTGCCTTGCTTTTCCTTTCATTGTTTTCCCAAGGAAGGTCTGGTCTCCCCAAATGCCCCGGGAGCCCCTAGAGCACGGGAGAGCCTGCTGAGTGAATGCACAGACCAGGTCTGATTCCACACTCGGAGCCCTGAGGGCCTATGTACAAATTCCTCCCCTTCTGTGGCTCTCGTGAGTCCCTGGGTGGTCCAAATTGTTAACGTGCTCAGCTGTGAACTGAAAGGTCAGAGGTTCGAGTCTACCCAGAGACTCCTCAGAAGAAAAGCCCTGGCAATCTACTTCCAGAAAACCGGCTACTGAAAACCCTGTGGAGAGTGGTTCTACTCTGAAACACACGGAGTCGCTGTAAAGTCAGGGATGACACATGGGCAACTGGTTTGGTTTTGTGGGTCTCAGTTTCCTCATCTGTTAAATGGTTAAATCGTTCCTGCCGCCCTCACAAGGTTTCTGTGAGGAAAAGGACACCATGTGTGGTTTCTGAGCTAGGACTGGGCAGAGCTCCTTAGAGATCACGCCATCCAGGCCACTCGTCTCACAAATGGGGAAATGGAGGCCCAGAGACAAAGAATCTGCCCAGGAGCCTCAGTCAGGCTCAACAAACAAGTCCCTGCCTGTGACTAGGCTTTTGGGGCAAAGGGAGTGTGCTCCCCTCCTGCAAAGCCAGGTCCCCCCAGAGTGAGGGGGTCCCCGCCTAAGGGCAGATGTCTTCCTCAATGCCTTGGAAATGCCCATTAGGGAGAATTATGCAAAGGAGCCTGAACTGGAGGCGCTCATTTGAATATCAGCAAGGTGACTGCCTTAAAAACAGGAGGAGGAAGGACAAAACAGGAGGAGGAAGGAGGTAAGCTTGGGATTCAAGGGCGGCTGCCGGGGAACTCTGCCCTGAGAAGGTCCAGGTTCCTGGGCCCCTGGGGAGTGACCAGGCCTCAGAGCTTGCATGCAGACCTGGGCCCCAACATCTGGCTCCGCTGCCATCCTGCTCTCTGGTCCCTGTGGTGCCATCCTTTGCACACACCAACCACCCAAATGATGATCCTAAAAATCGGTTCTGACCACATCATTCCCCTGCATAGAACCCTCTGGGGCTCCCTATTGCCCTCAGGATAAAGGCAGGCCCCTTTGCCCTGCACTCAAGGCCTGCCCTGCCTGGTCCTTCAGCCTCCCACCATGGCCCCAACACTCCCCCTTGCACCAGCTGAGGGAACAGCCACTCCGCTCACCTGCCCAGCTTCCCTTGACTCAGCCTTCGCACAGACCACTCCTGAGGCCTGGAAGGCGCCTTCTCTTTTCTGCCAGAAAAACTACTTCATCATTCAAGCTTCGGTCCAAAAACACCTCCCTGGCTTCCCCGGGGCCACACTGTTTTTTCTGGCTCGAGTCTTCCCCTGGAACCTCTCAGAGACTTCTCCTGTAGCACCTGCTCCTGTGATGGCTGTACCTGCCCTGAGACCATGTGCTCCCAAGGTGAGGGACATGTCTGGGTCATCCCCCTGGGCAGGCCCAGCCTGGAGCCAGCTCCTCCCCTCCGGCAGGGAGCACGGTGGTGGTGTCTGACAGGAAGGGATCACAGGGCACCTCCCTGCACCCCCCATGTACCCCTCTCTCCAGAGGTGGCTGGACCAGCCTGGGTGATTTTGCACCCCCCCCACGCCAGCCTATCCTCAAGGACGGTGCAGGGAGGGAAGGAGAGAGCGGAGAGAGGCTGGTTATTAATTAAAAAGCAAGTCATGAACAGGCTCTGCTTCGTTCCAATGAAAACCGCCCAGGGTATTAATTACCAGATCCGGCATAGATGCCGGTTCAGTTTACTCAGGCCTGGTAAGGACCCTGGTGGTCAGAATATCAATGAGCACCCAGCTGCCGAGGTGCCGAGGAGGGACCCCTCAAAGGAGACAACTGGTAATGAAAATAATACAAACACCACTAGCTACCTCTTAGGGGTGCCTGGGGGGTGCAAACGGTTAACACTCTTGGCTGCTAACTGGAAGGTTGGAGGCTTGACTCCACCCATGGGTGCCTCGGAAGAAAGGCCTGGTGACCTGCTTCTGAAGGGTCCAAGCCTCCGAGAACCCTGTGGAGCACAGTTCTGCCCTGGCGCACGTGCCAAGCACTCACTGTGTCCCGGCAGGGTGCCACAGACTGCTTTTATGAGCCTTAGGTCATCTCACCCCCGAACAGCCATGTGAGATGGGTCCTATTTTTATCTCCATTTGCAGCTGAGGAAATCAGGGCTCAGAGAGGTTTTGGATCCTGATTGGGCTGCACAGCTAGCAGGAGGCGGCGCCAGGCCACCAGCCAGCGCTCCTAGCCACGAGGACCACAAGGATCTGGTTAGCATCTTTGAACCAGCCCTTCACCTCCCTGGTGGGAAACTAAGGCCAGAGAGGTTGCCTTCGCTGAGTCCTCAGCGCACTGGTGGGCTGGGAACCGGGCCCACTGCTGCTCAGCCCAGGAGTCTTCCCTTCTCACCAGACCTAAGTGTGTGTGTTGCGGGGGCCTCTGTCAGGGAGGGAGAGGGTAAGGGGCCCCAGATGGATTGAGACTTGGGGGCCCAAGGCCACCTGCTCCTTCCTAAATCCCTGCTCACCCTCCTCCTTCCTCCTCCTCACCGTCTTCCCTCTCCCCACCGTCTCCTCCTCTAACCTTCAGCTACCCAGCCCGGTGGAACCAGCCCACCGCTTCTCTGTGTCGGCCTCGAAACAGCCTCAGCCCCACGCTTGTCCCCAGCGGAATTAAAATAGGCCTGACCTAAATACGAGCACAATGCCGGCGCTGAAAATACGGCAGTGTCAGCGGAAACTCCAACCGGGTAAGGAAAAAAAATGCACTTTGGGATTAACAGCCCCCACCCTGGGAAGGGGGCCAGGCTGCCCCAGGCCCAGGGCCAGTGAGATGTGCACCACTGTGACACTGATCATCGCCTAAAATGTCCCCGAGTGTGGCAAAGGCGTCAACGAGAGGAGGACAATTGCCCCCGTCGCCAGCTGGTGGTGAGCTTACAGAGTGCTCCCAGGGACCCTGCACGGGGGGACAGGCAGCCCGCAGCATGGCCACTGTCACCCCTGGAAACAGACCCAGGCGAAGCACAGCAGCAGAGAAGGAGACAGGGCTCTGACTTCCGGGTGGGAGGAGCAGCCAGGAGCACAGCAAACAGGCTTCTGAAGCAGAAGCCGGGTCCAGGGTCCAGGGGGCTCATGCTGGCTGGGGTTAACAGCCTTGGCTGGCCTTTGGTGAGGGGACACAGGCAGGCCTGGCCTGGGCCCCTGAGGCTCAGGCAAACTCCCTTTGGTCACCAAAAAACCCTGCTGGTAGGTTAGAAGGCAGGAGGGTATTGCAGCTGCCCCGTCACTAGCTGTGTGAACTCGAGCAAATCATTCTGCCCCTTAAACTTGGGTTTTCCTAGGAGGCAGTTAAGCTAGATGATTTATAAGGTTCCTCTCAGCTTTAAAATCCCATACAATCTCAAAAGCACTGTCTAATAGTGAAACAATTTACCTGGCAAAGTTGTGAGTTCCCTGTCACTGAACGTATTCAAGGAAAGTGAGAATAGCCACTTGTCTGGTGTCTTGTAGAGAGAATTCTTACATTAGGTAGGAAGGTAAGGTTTGATTTTGAATAATAAAAACAATAATAATTTTTTTAAAAAGGCCCTGCTGGTGGGCAGCAGTGGTGTACAGGCAGGCAGGTGGGCTGGCAGGGCTGCCCTCGGCAGGGCCGGCTCCCTGGGCACACACCCCACGTGGTCGTGCAGGACCTTGGTTAGTTAGCAGCGCTGCTGTGGCTGTCTGCAGAGTCGTCTTCGTCTTTCCGCCTGTGTCTGTAGGTGACGTCCAACAGGACAATGGAGTGTGTATGAGCAGAGGACACTTGGCGTGTGCGTGGCTCTGCTCCTTGCTGCCCCATTCACGCACTGCCTTCATGATGCCCGGTGAGCTCAGAACTCCAGTGGGCCCGGGACGCATGGGAGGACAGCGAGACTCATGCAGGTGCAACGTAAGTGTATCACACCTACGACTGAGTGATCAGGGACCCTGACAGCCCGAGGCCGCGCTTTCTCTGCCACCCAGACCTGGCTTCTCCTGCAGAAAGAAGGCAATGGCATCTTTTTATAGTTTTCTCTTTTGAGGCACTATTCACGCTGGCTGCTGTGTAATATTTCTGTTAGAAGACAGAGTTGCTAGTTGCTCTCCAGCCGGCTCTGACTCACGACAACCCCACGTGGGCAGAGTAGAGCTGTGCTCCCCAGGGTTTTCAAGGCTGTGCGATCTTTCTTGCGAGGTGCCTCTAGGTAGGTTCAAACCGTCAATCTTTCAGTCCGTTTGTGCCACCCAGGGACTCCAATGACATCTTTTTAGTAGACTTTTTTTAAATACCTGAAACAAATCTTTGTTATGATTGAAAATGTTCACAGTTACTCTAACTTACTTAAAAAAAAAATGTGTATTGTGATGACACATATATAACAAAACATTTGCCGTTTCAGCCACGTTGAAGTGTACGACCAGCACCAGTATTTGTTTCCCAGTTTTTTCATCACTCTTGGCGGGAACTCAGTGCCCCTTAAGCAATTCCACTCATGTCCCCTCCCACCTGCCCCAGTAAACACTAATCCACTTAGGTCTCTATGTGTTTGTCTATGCTGGATATTTCATAGAAGTGGGGTCGTATAATATTTGTCTTTCTGTGAATAGACTTTATTGTTTAGAGCAGTTTTAGGTTTAGAGAAAAACTGCAGAAAGTACAGAGCCCTCACGTACCCGCTTCTCGCGCACGCACGCCATTTCTCCCGTTGCTAACGCTTTCACTCCTGCGGAACCTTTGTTACAATTGATGAGCCGATATCAGGACGTCGGTATTAACTACAGCCCACAGTTTACGTCAGGGGCCACGCTTGTGTGGTACCGTCCTTTAAGCTTTGACAAATGCATAGTGTTATATGTTCACCACTATAGGATCACACAGAGTAGTGTTAGCACCCTAAAAATGCCCTGTGCCCTACCTATCCATCCCTCCCCTGACCCCCTGGAAACCACCGATCCTCTTAGCATCTTTCCGGTTTTGCCTTTTCCAGAATGACGTATAGTTGGAATCACACAGTGTGTGGCTTTTTCGGACTGCTTCTTTCACTGAGCAACATGCATTTAAGTTTCCTCTGTGTGTTTTCACAGCTCGACAGCTCATTTCTTTTAATTGCTGAATAATACTCCATTGTATGGATGTACCACAGTTTGTTTATCCACCCAGCCATTGTGGAGACACCTTGGTTGCTTCCACCTTTTGGCAGTTATGAATAAAGCTGCTATAAACATTTGTATGCAGGTATTTATGTGACGTACATTTTCAACTCAAAAGCGATGGCACTTTAAGAAACACAAACAACCAAATTACACTATCCTATCTCTTCTTTTTTTTTTTTTATCTTATTACTTCTGTGGGCTAGCCAACCACTTATGCTGAAAATGCCACCATAGAAGGAAGGGAAAGAGGGAGACTCGTAGCCCCTTCCTCTCTGTCCTTCCTTGGTTCTCATAAGCCCAGGGTCTAGCGTCGGCCAATGTGCGCATGTGGGAAGTCGGAACAGCTGCACTAGTTTTGGGTGTGTTTCCACTGTTCTGGTAGGAATGGTGCATGTGCCCATACAAGCTACAACATATGAGTTGTGCCACTTTGTGCCTCTATGTATGAGTTAAATGCTTTATATCTGCATTGAAAACTGGCATTGAACCACATAAAGATGAATGATGAAATCCATGCTGGTAATTTAAATTTTTAATTTTTCTTCACTTAGAATGACATGGAAGAGGAAATAAAAACACCAGGACAAGCGGGAAGAGAGACCACAGAAGAAAGGAGGGAGCTATATAACTGAGTACCCTTAAGGACAAGTTTCCTGCTCTTTGAACAGGGGCCCTGTGTTTTCATTGTGCAATTATGTAATCAGCCCTTGGTCTGAACCACTCAGAAGCCAAGCAGGAAGAGAGGAGGCTGTCTTGCATGTTTTTCTTTTTCTTCTGTTCTCTGCAAAGGAGATTGAGCCAGGGTCTCGCCCTGTCCTAGACCTCAGTAGCAAAGGGGGCAAATTCTCCAAGTAGCGAGACTGCTCCAGTGCAGGGCAGGCTGGAATCCTGGGCACCACGTGTCCAGGTGTGTTAGGAGCAGGGCCAGGTGAGCTGGGATGGGCTCTGCCTGGGACCGCAGAGGGGAGCTAGTGGGGCTGGTTTTGCTGAGAAACCACGCCCTCCTGGCCCTGCTGCTGGGGCACCTCTTCCCTCCTGGCCCCTTGGCCCCCAGGGGCGGGAGGATCACCCCCATGAGGAGGACAAGAAACCAAGGTTCAGGGAACAAAGGTGTTGGGCAGGAAGTCCCTGACTGTCAGAAACACAGGTGCACGTCCTGGCCAATGGAGCAGACAGAAATGGGGCGTGGCTGGGGCGGGGCCGAGGGACTCCATCTAAGCCAGCCCCTCACCCGTGGGTGGGCCTGAGCAGGGAACCCAGCTGGTCAGCATCAGGCAGGATGAGGGCCAGGACAGCTGGAAGCCTGAGCCTGTGGGAACTCTGGGCTTTGGAGAGGCCAGCCCAGGAAGGCTGGTGGCTTTGAACAGTTCTCCAGTGTCAGTAAGGCCTGGAAGCCGGCCTCCGGGATGCGGGTATCTGAACTGCAGCTCCATACCAGTCTCTGCACAGCTCCAGGTCACCCTGCAAGCCTGTATCAGGGCCCAGTGGACCTGTGGGTGGGGCAGCAGGCTGGGAGGTGAGCTGGGAGCAGCAGGGCTCTTTGGAAAGGGGAAAGGGGCCAGAGGGGCGGGTAGGCTCAGCACTTGGCTGACGAAGCCCATGGGCCTGAGGCCAAAGCAGGAAGGGGCATCTCCTCCTTGATCACCCTCCCCCTCCCCCACAGCCCACACCCAGGAGGAGGCATGGGGCTGGCATGCCTTTGGGTACTCATCTTAATCTTAACATTCCGGCGGGGAAGGCAGAGTGAACTGATCCTGGGGAAGGGGTCTCCCTCCAAGCCTGAGTCAGCTCTCCCAGGGGACTTGGAGAGCTCGGAGCCAAGGCCCAGCCCCGTGTGCCTCCCCCTTACCCTTCCGCCCTCCTCTCCCGCCCCCTTCGTCCAGCCCCAGGGCCCCAGCCAAGCCCTGCTGGGCACTGACTCTGGGTCAGGCCCACGTTGGATACAGAACGTAGAGGAGCCTCAGGCAGGGCCCCATTCTGCAAGAACTCACAGCCTGAAGGCGGAGGCAGAGGGCTACAGTGCTGCGTGGCTATGGGGGCCCAGACAGGCAGCTGACCAGCTTGGGATGTAAGACTCCTTCCTGGAGGAAGTAGGTGTGAGCTGGGCCCAGACAGGTGAGCGGAGCACAGGCCAGCGGGCAAGGGCTCGCAAGGACACCTGGTGGCTGCCTGTCCAGGAGCCTTGCGCTTCTCTGATGTCTGGCCCTGGCTCACGTGTTCACATGAATAGCCTCTAAGGGGGCTTCCAGCACTGACGCCCATCGACCCACAGCAAGATGACAGGCCCAGGCAGGGCCCAAACCTCATTCAATCCAGCCGCAAATCCAGAGCTTCTTCAGGCAGGCAGGGTTCAGGTGCAGGACATGGGGTGGGGAGCAAGGGAGACCAGAAGCCCTGCCCTTGTGGGAAAGGACCAAGAACTTGGGGAGGAACAGTCTCTGCTGGTAGAGGCTCCAGGAAGCCTTGGGTCCAGCAGGGCTCCAGATGGGGTGGGCCTGGACAAACCATTTCCCAAGCTGGACCCCGCTTTCAGGGAGCTGGGGCAGGAGACCCAGATGTCCAGCCAGCGTTCTGGAAAACCACTAAGGAGTCCCCAGCAGGCAGGGGCTCGTGGCCTATAGCAAGCCTCTGAGCAAACTAGAAAGAGGCTTGGCTCTGGGCAGATGTGGTCCTGGGCTGCAGAGCTTGATGAGCTGAGTGTCGGAGGCAGCCCCGCAAGGCTGAGCCCTGGCGAGCTGGGTGTGGGTTGTGTCCCTGCCCCACTCACCACCTTGGCACAACCTGCCCAACTATAAGGCCTTGTCAGCAATCCCCCCTGGCTAAGGTCTAGGCATCTGGTGTGTCTATTCCTCTTAGGTGTCTGGCTTGCTCCCCATCCAGGACCACCGAGGCTGCAAGGGACTGGGGCACGGGCACGGGCACTTGCAGGGGCCAGGCCATGGGGGTAATCACAGCTAATGCTCATGGAGCCCTCTATGTGCCAGGCACAGTTCTGAGCATGCTTTTAACTCCCACAGTGACCCTCTGGGGTGGGCAGTCTGCTTGTCCCCATTTGTTCAACGAGGACACTGAACAGAGCTGGGGCCACATGCTCAAAGACACTCAGCAAGTAACGGGCAGAGCTGGGATTCACATTCTTAACCTCTAGGCCAAACCACCTCTTTCTCTTTCTCATTTTGTTTCCTTTGGGTCTGGCTTAGATTATCCCTTTTAGACATCATCTAGGATGAGTCGCTGTTAGCTGCTGTCTTAGTCTGGGCTCTCTAGAGGAACAGAACTAGTGAAACGTATATGAACATATAGAGAGAGAAATTTACTTCAAGGAATTGTGAGGAAATGGCTCACACGATTGTGGGTCTGGCAGATCCCAAATCCTTGGGTCAGGCAGCAGGCTGGGGGCCTCTGCAGGCTCACGTGGTTGTGGGGGCTGAGGACCTCAACATCTATAGGTCAGGCGGCAAGCTGGAGGCCTCTGCAGGCTCACATCCAAGAACCAGAGGTCAGGTGACAAAAAGAGTGCAGGTTCGAGAGAGTGCGAGCTTTGGTGGAACATCCAGTTATATACTGGAGGCAGCACGCACCCTCAAGGAACCCCCCCCTTCAACTGATTGGCTGCTCATATCAGATCACAAAATGGAAGGTGGTTACATAGTATCTGCCAAACCACTGAGATCACAGCCTAGCCAAGTTGACACATAACACTAACATTCATAGCTGCCATTGAGTTGACGCCAACTCATGATGACCTTATGTACAACAGAGTGAAACGTTGCCCAGTTCTGCATAACCCTCAGGATTGAAGGCATGTTTGAGTCCATCGTTATGGAGATTGTACCAATCCATCTCACTGAAAGTCTCTTTCACCCTCTACTTCACCGAACACAACGTATGTCCTCCTCCAGTAATTGATTGCTCCTGATGACGTGTCCAAAGCAAGCAAGTCAGACGATGTTCTGTTGTGATCCATAAGATTTCCATTGGTTGGTTTTTGGAAGTAGATCACCAGGCCTTTTCTTCCTAGTCTGTCTTAAACTGGAAGCTTCCCTGGCGTCTGTCCACCATGGGTGACCCTGCTGGTGTTTGAAATGTGAGTGGCATGTCTCCTAGCATCAAAGCCCCACGCAGGCCACCACGGTATGGCAAACTGATAGACGGTGGTCGATTTAGGATGAAGCTGAAGGAAATTCATTAGAATGTTAGACAACTCCTTCCATTTATAAATAAAAAAAATGGAGGCTCAGAGAGGTGAAGGAACTTGCCCGCTGTTTCTACACAGTGACTCCTGACTCCCTGCTCCGGAGTGGGGGGACCAGCCCCATTCTATTGCCATAGCCACTTCAGATCCTAGATCTCAAAGGGTCCTTCAGCCTCAGGGGACCTGCCTGGAGAGGCCTCGGTGATTTGGCAGATCGTCAAGGGGGCAAGGGTGCCGAAGTCCAGGACACGTTCAGCTCACTAGGGCTCACTGGTGCCAGCTGGGCCCATGACGTGATTAAGGATATGCAGAGGGGAGGTTGGGGGACGGGGGGCTGAGACCCTGCATTTGTCTGCGTTCTTCTCCCCTGTCACCCAGCCGTCTCTGCCTCCTCGGGGCCTGGAGCTGATGCCCAATGTATTTTACCCTCTCCTCCCCCATCCAAGCAACCAGTCCTGAGGAGCAGCTCCTGGCCCACCCCCTCCCTGACCACTTACCCTCTCTCCTCAGCAGCAAATGGGAGGCTCTCAATGGCCCTGTTGCTGTTGGAGCCAGTGCCATCCATCCTTCTGACCTTGGCCCAACATATCCCCTCTCCCCATTTTTAAGCAAGTTGCTTTGGGTTCATTAACTAAATGAACATTTCCATCTGAGCTGCACCCATGGGGTCTCACATCCATGTGGCAGCTCCCAAGGACCCCCCTCCCCCCAGAAAGTTTTCCCTTTTCATTTTCCATGAGTGAGTCCTCTACCTGGGTTCTGGGCCCCGTGCCTGCCGGCAGGGCTCCCTACAACACAAGCCTCCCAGAGGGTCTGACGGAGGAGACCCCAGGGAGAAGCCCCCAGGGAGACGGAGACTGCAGTCCTGGGGCCTCTTATATTTATTTGTTGTTTAAACCACAAAAGCACCACCTCCGTGTGGGTCCGCCTGTGCCCTGCGAGGGCCTGAGAAGGTTCCTCTGGCCAGACCGGCTCCCTGGCTCCCAGAGAATCTTCAGTAGTGCCAAGTGCCCGGGACCCAACGAACCCTGAGAGCCAGAGTCAGCAAGGGGGTTGGCGGGTAGGCTGTCCCTGAGCTGGGGCAGGAAGAGGGAGCAGGCAGAAGCCGCAGCCCAGGCCCTCCTCAGCCAGTCGTGGGCCCTGAGTTCAGGGGCCTCTTTGGGGGGTTAGACATAGGCCATCTGTGAACTTTCCTGGACTCCCAGGAGTCCCAGCCCCCTCCCCAGTACGCACTTGCACTCTTTACTCATTTATTTTCAGAGTGGGAAACCACTTTTTGAACCGCTCTTTCTGCATGTTTATCCCGGGGGTGGGGGGGTGTGATGGTGTCCGGAGATGAATAATGCAGCACCGTGGAGGTGGGGGAGGCCATCTGGCTCCTCTGGGCCCAGGAAGGCTCCAAGTGGCCACTGACATGCCTTTGGCCAGGCCTGCTCTGTCTGGTGTTGGCTCCAAGTGTGGGAAAGCCCGTCAGCCCCTCTGAGTCCCCGCTGGAAACCGGGCCGCTCAGCCTGCCCCGCGGCTGCGTGGTTCTGCCCAGCGCCCAGCGCCCACCCCACCGCCCAGCGCCCACAGAGCGGCTGTGTGTGTGGGGGGGGGGGGTGTGGGGTGTGTGTGTGTGTGTGTGTGCTCGCTCCGCCCCCGTGGCTGGGGTTCTCCTCTATGCGTCCCAGTTCACGCTCACTGTCTCACTGCCCTCTCTGAACCCGTACTTGGTCTTAGCTACAGCTGACTAGCTCAGGGACTGAAGGTCACCACAGGCTGCCAAAGGGCCTGAAGGGCGCAGGCCACGTGAGGCCCCACTGCCTGAGTCGGAGTGGGCTGGGCTCCGAGCAGGGTAGCTGGGCTGTGCGGGACTGTCCAGGAGGGCTCTGTAAAAGGGGCCATTTGTGTGTGGCATTCCTTGGTCTACCTGGGCTCCCAGCCTCACTCCTGGGGAGAAAGAGGGGCCTCTGGGTGCCAGAATCCCTGGACGGTGAAGTTAAGGTGCTCTGCAGCTAACTAAAAGGCTGGAGGTCCAAGTCTACCCAGAGATGCCTCGGAAGAGAGGCTTGGTGATCTACTTAAAAAAACGAGCTATTGAAAACCCTACGGGGCACAATCTGTTCAGACGCCCGAGGTGACCATGTGTTGGTGTCAGCTTGATGGCAACTGGCTCGGGATGCCAGCAGTGTCCCTGGTTCCCCTGTTCGGCCACGAGTCTCCTGCCAAGACCCCTCTGAGATCCCATGGAGCAGAGTCAGTAGTCACACCCAGCTTGGGGGTGGAAGGACCATTCTTTTTCTTTTTTTCTAAATTTTATTTAGTTTGTTGTTGTTGAGAATATACACAGCAAAACATATACCAGTTCAGCAGCTTGTACTTACACCATTTAATGACACTGATTACATTCTTCCATTTGTGCCACCATCCTCATCCTCCTTTTCTGAGTTGTTCTTCCCCCATTAATATAAATTCACTGTCCCCTAAGGTTCCTGTCTAATCTTTTGAGTTGCTGTTATCAATTTGATCCTATATAGATCGTTCCGGAAAAGAGCACAGTGCTCAAGGCAAACATTTTTACTAGTTAAGCTAAGCTATTATTTGGTTTTAAGAAAACTTCAGGAGATATTTTTGATTTAACGTTTAAAGATTATCTCAGGGCAGTAGTTTCAGGGGTCCATCCAGCCTCCATGGCTCCAGGAAGTCTGGAGTCCATGAGATTTTGAAATTCTGCTCTGCATTTCCCCCTTTTTGATCAGGATTCTTCTGTAGAACCTTTGCTCAGAGTGTCCAGTAGTGGTAGCCGGGCCCCGTCCCGTTCTGTTCATGGAGGCCATTATCTACCATTTCATTTCCTCCTCCTATTCCTGACCCTTCTTTCTCTGTTGTTCCAGGCAAATAGAGACCAATTGTTGAGCCTCGGGTGGCCACTTGCAAGCTTTTAAAACCCCAGGCACTAGGCAATGAACTAGGAGATAGAACAGAAGCACTAAAATGTTATTAGGCCAATTAACTGGGATGAGAAGAACAATTATTTCTGCCCTCCTTACCACCCCTCCAAGTGGAAGCCACCTCACAGCTCTGGAGTGCCCTCTATTGGTGAGGTGGCAGATGGCATGGTCCCACCCATGGCAAGACTTTTAAAAGCTTCCTGCTGAGCCAAAGCAGGGAAGATTGACTTAGACCCGGGGGGCCTGCTGGGTTTTAGAATGTATGAGCAAGGAGGTTGAGCAGCACTTCTCTGGAGAGGGGCAGGTGGGCTTGGCTGGGGGGAGGAGAGGCCACAGAACCCACTGGGAGTATACCCATCCCCCACTCTACCCCTCAAGCCCTGGGAGGAAATGACCCCACGCCACTCTCTGTCATAATATTTACTAACAGCGCTGCAGTTGAGCCAGGTAGCTTGGCAATTATAATCACGTTATCACTATTGCTGGTAATTCTGATTATAGACATGAATTACAAAGAGGAGCAGGGCACAGTGGGTAGGAGCCGGGGTGGGGGGGCAGAGACACCTCAGTGAGGGCATGGGGTTGAGGCTGGCTGCCCTTCCCACTCACCCCCTCTGTTTCTGGCCAAGTGTCCCCTCTGGAGGCCTGGCTCAGGGATCTCCTTGGCCACTGGTGGCTCCGGGTGGCCTTTCCTGCCAGGTCCTGGGGCTGTCCTGGCAGCTCACACTGAGCTCCTCTCTGCCTCTCAGAAACTGTTAAGGCCAATCACTACGGAGACAGTCATTCCAGATTGATCTTCCACTTAGTCCCAGCTGCAACCATGGAGACGGCCCAGCTCAATTACATGCCTCTCTCTGTTCTTCAAAGATTCCAGTGGAGGAAAATCGCAGAGGCAGAGATGTAAGGAGAGGCAGACACAGAGATAGAGGAGCCGGGAGAGAGAGATGCAGAGACACACAGGGCCAGAGACACCCGAGAGAGACAGAGACCCAGAGACAGAGAAATGGCAGATCCAGGGTAGATAGGAGAGATCTTTATCGTCTCTATCATCAGAGGTAGAGACAGAGAGATGGCAGAGACACAGAGATGACAGAGACAGATGTCAGACACAGATGACAGAGACAGAGATGTCAGAGACTGATGACAGAGACAGATGACAGAGACAGAGAGAGATGGCAGAGACAGAGATGGCAGAGACAGAGATGACAGAGACAGAGAGATGACAGAGACAGAGAGATGGCAGAGACAGAGAGATGGCAGAGACAGAGAGATGACAGAGACAGATGACAGACACAGAGAGATGACAGAGACAGAGAGATGGCAGAGACAGATGACAGAGACAGAGAAAGATGACAGAGACAGATGACAGAGACAGATAGATGACAGAGACAGAGATAGATGACAGAGACAGAGAGATGGCAGAGACAGATGACAGAGACAGAGAAAGATGACAGAGACAGATGACAGAGACAGATAGATGACAGAGACAGAGATAGATGGCAGAGACAGAGAGATGACAGAGATAGAGAGATGACAGAGATAGAGAGATGACAGAGACAGAGAGAGATGACAGAGAGAGAGATGGCAGAGACAGATGACAGAGATAGATGACAGAGACAGACAGATGGCAGACAGAGATGACAGAGACAGAGAGATGGCAGAGACAGAGAGATGGCAGAGACAGAGAGATGACAGAGATAGAGAGATGACAGAGACAGATGACCGAGACAGATGACAGAGATAGATGACAGAGACAGAGATGGCAGACAGAGATGACAGAGACAGAGAGATGGCAGAGACAGAGAGATGGCAGAGATAGATGGCAGAGACAGATGAAAGAGGCAGATGACAGAGGCAGATGACAGATAGAGAGATGACAGAGACAGAGAGATGGCAGACACAGAGAGATGGCAGCATCCCACAAAAGGCAGAGAGGCACAGAGGCAGCTGATTTAGACAGAGAGAATCAGAGGGAGACAATGGGCAGCGAGAGTCAGACACGAAAAGGGTATGAGAAGACAGACCCACGCACACATTTTGCTGGAGAGAAACCAAAACAACCCAAACCTGTTGTCGTCGAGTCAATCAGAGCACCTGGTCGATTCAAACTGCCAGTCTCTTGGTTAGCAGCCGCAGCTCTTAAACACTACGCCACCAGGGCCTGCCAGAGAGGGCTGTGTCGAAAGACAGAAACTTACAGATGGAGAGAAACAGAGATACAAATAGAGACCAGCAAGTCATCTGACAGCTGACAGATGAGGTCTGTTTTCTTTTATTCATTCACCAGAGATTGGCAGAGCCCTCCTGTGTGTGCCAGACCGGGCACTGGGGACGTAAGGAGCACGAGGTCCGGCCTGCCTCTGCCCCCACGCAGAGCTCAGAGAGGGATGGTGAACCAGACAGGCATCTAACAATCACTCAAGCAAGGTAGTTTTGACTGGGCGGCGTGCTCAGAGGCGCCGACACCCTGGGAGCCTGTGGTGGGGTGGCTGGCCTGGTCAGTAAGGTCAATACGATGAGCTGGCAGAGGATGGGTGAGTGCAAGGCCAGCTTTCCCTCACCAGTGGAAAAGCAAGCAGACTTTGTTCCAAGGCCTGGGCCAGACCTTCCTTGGGGGTGGAGGTGTGGAAGGCTGGTGGGGGAGCAGAGGCCTATGTGATAAACCTTTTCCTGGGAGTGAGAGGGATGCAGCAGGCCGTAGTTTCCCAGAAAAATGCTGGGACAGAGAGGGATGTTTCAGGCTGGGCTGAGACCCCTGGCCCAAGGGACTTTGGCGTAAAGGCCAGAGAGGGCTGTGCAGTTGGTTCACCATTCCCTGTGGGGCCAGAGGGAGTGGCCTCAGCAGCCCCCATTCTCTCCCCTGGCCCCTTCATTGCTGTATGTTCCACAGCTGCAGGCATGGAGCTCCCAAGGGCAGGGACAGTGTCCGCATAGTGCCTGGCATAGCGTGGAATCAGGGCCCTCCCACCGCAGGGCCAGTCAGGCCCAGCCAGGTGCCAGGCCTACCTGCTGGTCTGGGCATTGGCAGAGGAGCTGGCTTTGGGAGCATGTGACCCCAGCAGACGTGGCCCCAGCAGACGTGGCCCCAGTAGACGCGGCTGTGGGCGGCACCACATGGCTAAGGGTGTGTTTGAACTACGGATGTCAGAGCTTAAATGGTTCTCAGAGGTCATGGAGGCCCCCAAACTTGAATGTGCATCAGAATGACGTGGGGATTGTGTCATAAAATGCAAAGTCCTGGGCTTCCGCCCCCACCCAAGGTCTGATTCAAAGCATGTCCCAGGAGGGTCTGAACCCGCAATTAAAAAAAAAAAATTGTGGCAAAAGTCATATAACATAAAAGTCGCCATTTTAACCAGTTTAAAGTGAACAATTCCGTGGCTTCCAGCATGTTCACCATGTGCAGCCATCGTTACTCTTTAGGTCCAGAACGTTGACGTCACCCCAGAAGGAAAGCCTGTACCCCTTTCTCCCTAAGTTGATCCTGTCTCTGTAGATCTGCCCGTTGTGGACATTTCACGTAGGTGGAATCACACAGCGTGTGGCCTTTAGTGACCGGCTTCTGTCACTCGGCGTCACGTTCTCAAGGCTCATCCACGCTGCAGCCTGCATCACAGAGTCATCCTGTGGCTGATAACGTCCCACTGGTGGACGGACCGCGTTGCGCTCATCCATTCACCCACTGATGGACGTTTGGCTATCGCAAATAATGCCACTGTAAACATTCGTGTGTAGTTTTGTGTGGACGTATGTTCTCGGGAGTGGCATTGCTGGGTCACATGGCAACCCCATGTTTAACTTTTTGAGGGGTCATAGGCTGTTCATCACAGCGGCTGCACCATTTTACTTTCCCACCAGCAATGGACGGCAGCTCCGATGACCCCACGTTCCCCTCGACACTTGTGTTTTCTGTTTGTTTTTGTTTTGACTGTGGCCATCCTGGTGGGTGTGAAACAAGACCTGGTGCCACAGTGGTTAAGTGCTCAGCTGCTAACCACAAGGTTGGCGGTTCAAACCCACCAGCCACTCCATGGGAGAAAGATGTGGTAGTCTGCTTCGGTGAAGACTTACAGCCTTGGAAACCCTGCGGGGCAGTTCTACTCTGTCCTGTGAAGTCATTATGAGTCGGCCAACGGGCCGCAGGTTTGGTTTTGGGTTTTTTTAGTGAGTGTGAAGTGGCATCTCCCTGTGGTGGACGTGCGATTTCAGCATACACACGAGGTGAGGAGCCTGAGGCCCAACGCCCTGAAGCCAGTAGCCCAGCTGAGATGGATGACGCTGTCACCTGACCCCTGGTCCTGGCTCATTCACGATGCCCCACCTGGTGGTGACATGTGCCAAACACTGAGCTAGGGACGGACTCACCACAGGCCTTGGGCTTTGTTGGGAAACTCCTCCTGCAGGTGAGAAAACTGAGGCTCAGAGAGAAGAAACCACCCAAATGATGCAGCTGAGTTTTAGACCCATTTGTTCTGGATCCCAAACCGATGATCTCCTGGCTGTGCTAGGGTTCCAGTAGAGAGCAGGTGCCCAACTGCTTGGCACCCCGTCCCCCAGTACCCTCCCACTGCCTGAGAAGTCAGTTGGGTGGGGCTGAGGCTGGCACAGACTCTACCCCAGGTGGTGCAATTAGACGAGACACTCAAGGACCGGAAACCCCAAGGTTTTCCTCTGACCTTGGTTTTTTCCTGTTCTGGCTGGGGAAGTCACTTTGAAGGGCTTTTCCCATTTTCTGTCTGGCCCAGAAGTTGTTCTAGCTAAATAGGCTCAGCAGAGTAGCTGCCTGGTATTTGCTGGAAAGCTAAGCTGACTGGTTTCCACTAGGGTTGGGGGCTGTATGGGGGTGCTGGCCCTGCAGCGAAAGGCTGAGCACCAAGACACAGGAAGCAGGGGCTCCTCCTATGGGACTATTTGTCAGCAATATGTTCCCCACTCATCTCAGCTCCTGGAGGTGGCTGAGGCCTCGTCCTGAGCAGAGCTCAAGTCAGCCGCCAGCCTCAGGCCCACTTTGAGGTGGAGTAGGAGGACCTCTGAAGTTGACCGTGTAACCTCAGGCACCTCTCTGAGCCTCTTTCTTCCACAAACTGGGCATGATGCTATTACCCCACAGGGGGCCAAGGGAGTCCCCGGTGGCACAAACGATTAGGTGCTCAGCAATTAACTGCAAGGCTGGTAGTTCAAATTCACCCAGAGGTGCCTTGGAAGAAAGGCCTGGTGCTTCCAAGGTCAGAGCCTTAAAAACCCTACAGAGATCAGTTCTCTGCAACCCATGGTGTCATCATAAGTCAGAATCCACTCAATGGCAGCTGGTAAATGGGGGATTAAGTGAGATAGTATGCATGAGACTTTAGCACTACGCCTGGCTTAGAGTAATCATTCAACAAATATTAGCTATATATATATTTATATATATATATTTTTAATAGTTACTATCCACCACCCGTCTGTCAGCTTATCACACTGTGGTGGCCTGTGTGTTGCTCTGAGGCTGGAAGCTAGGCCACCAGTATTTCAAATACCAGCAAGATCTCCCATGGTGGACAGGTTTCAGCAGAGCTTCCAGACTAAGGCAGACTAGGAAGAAAGGCCTGGCAATTT
This sequence comes from Loxodonta africana, assembly GCF_030014295.1. NCBI lineage: Eukaryota > Metazoa > Chordata > Mammalia > Proboscidea > Elephantidae > Loxodonta > Loxodonta africana. The sequence continues at coordinate 105,389,854 of NC_087353.1, read as the reverse complement.
ACTTCCAAAAATAAGCTGATGAAAACCCTGTGGGTCACAGCAGAACACTGCCTGATTACCAATGATCATGAAAATGGCACAGGACTGGCCAACATTTCGTTCTGTTATCCGTGGAGTTGCCATGAGCTGACGCTGACTCGACAGCAACCAACAAGAACAATTGTTACTGGGGTGTGATGGACCCCTTCTGTGTGGCTGTGGGAATGTGCAGATGGGGTAACTGTCGCCCACCAAAGGGACTGGTCAGTTTTGTCATCCTGCTGGGTTTGAAATGAGCCACTGTGGAGGCGGGAAAGAAAGGACCCCCACCTCCACCAAAGAAGACAGCCAGGAGCCAGGACGGGTTTTGGATCTGGGATCCCTGTGTTGAGAAGCTCCCGGAACCAGGAGACAGAGAGAGAGAGCTGTAACACCAAAGGCGGTGAGAAGTGGTGGTAGAGACCTGGCAGCAGAGACTCGGCAGCAGGAGACGGCGGGGTGGGCTTCCCAGACCACAGACAGAGAAAGCTGAGTGCCTTTGGGCAGAGGCCGAGGGCCAGGGAGAGGTGTGCCTGTGAGAGCAGCTGGGAAGAATCTGTTCCGATAGGAGAACTGTGTCCTGCTCCTGAGCCTGAGCTGTAACCGTGACGTCCCTAATAAACCCCATAATCTTGAGTGCTGTCTGTCTGTGGGTTCTGTGTGGCCATTGCAATGAATTATCGAACCCAGCAGAGAAGTAGAGAGTGCTGTGGGAGGGACGGTGGGTGTCAGGGTTGGTAAAGATGGAGGAGAGAGGAGGCCTGTCTGACCACCTCATAGGAATCAGCCTCAGGGTGTTGGTCTTGACTCTTCTTCTCCCTTGTGAAGTTAGAGGAGGTCAGACGCTGCCTCCACACCACTTTTACAGTTATTATAGGCCTTTTCAATGACTGCTCAGTGGGGTTGGGGGAGCAGGGACTAGAGAATGAGGGGACCTGAGAGGGCAGCTCCAGGACCAGCACACCTGCTTCCACCCAGAGTAGCGCCAGACTTATGTCTTTTTGGATTAAGCTTCTTTGTGAGAATTTGCTGGAAAAAAAGAGTTTGTGGGTCAAAAAGGTCAGAAAATCATCCTCCTAGACAGGCATTAAGAAGCCTTGGTGGTATACTGATTAAGTGCTCGCCCAGCTGCTAACTCAGAGGTTGATAGTGAGAATTCACCCAGCCGCCCCGAGGGAGAAAATACCTAGCTATCTGCTCCTGTAAAGATTAAAACCCATTGCCATCGAGTCGATTCCAACTTTTAGTGACCCTATAGGACAGGACAGAACTGTCCCCACAGGGTTTCCAAGGCTGTAAATCTTTACAGGAGCAGACTGCCACACAGGGGCAGATGAACCAGTAAACAAGGTAGCAACAGGTTTGCAGTAATCAAGGTATGCACGGGCTTATTTGTGCTTACTTACTAATCTGTAGTGCACCATTTCACACGGGTTTCACACCAAAGGTATGGTGAAAAATATGAAATCGTGCACTACACATTAGTAAGTAAACACAAGTAAGCCCGTGTGTAGCTGCTTGCTGGGTAATCAGTCCCCGCGACATCTGAATACTGTCGGGCGGGGGGACCTGAGACAGACCAGTGGAAATGTCCTTTATAAAGCCCGCAGGAAAAGGGGACTTGGAGGGGCAGAGGCGACTGCAGCCTGGTGATAGGGTTCTTTGAGGGCTGATGGATGTGACGAGGGGAAAAGGTTCTGTAGATGGAGAGTGATCACTGGCAAGAACTACACTTCTCAGCTGATGGAAGCACTGCTGCCCTTCTAAGGAGAAAGACTTGAACTTGACAAGAATGCGAATGTCCAAGACCTTGTCCTTAGAATTCCCATGTCCTCTGGAAGAGCAGTTCAAGCAATAGCCGCACGTCTGACAAACAAATGGGAACGATCCCTTACCGAGCACCTGCCGTGGGCCAGGCATTATGCTAAGCATTTTGCCTGTGTTATGCCATTTACTCCTCATGCAATCTGAGGAAGAAATGGCTAGTTTAGCTCCATTTTACAGATGAGGAAGCTGAGGCCCAGAGAAGCCAGTCACCTTGCCTAGGACACACAGCCAGTGAATGGAGCCAGATGTCATACCCAGGCCACATGCCACTGATGGGGCCTGGACATGCCAGGCCAGGGCCTTCCACACGCTGCCCCCTGGTCTCTGGGCGAAGTTGGGGGCAGGTGGCTGTCCCCTGAGGCACCACCCCAGCTCTCCTCCTGTTATCGCTGCTGTTCTGCATTCTGCCTGCAGAGGGCAGTACTGAGCACACAGGGATGCTCCCTCCCCACCAGGTCTCTCAGGTCCTCTGGGCCCTGGGGTCCAGAGGTTTCTAGCTCTCTTCCCCCAGGACCTGGGTGGGGGTGGGATAGTTTTCTGCCCAGAAACCAAGAGCCCGGTTCCCTGAGGCCCAGCCCACACCTTCGCCCGCCCCCACACCCCATGGGCCCATGCAGAGGCAATGGAGGCACCATAGGTCAGTGGGCAGATGGAGAGCTTCAGAGACAGAGGGCCACTCACAGGCTGTGGGTCCTTAAGCAAGTCGCTTCACCTTGTAAAATGAGGCCAACTGTACCCACTTTGCAGGCTTGGTACAAGGAATAGAAATGGTACATGCAATATGCCCAGAACCTAGTAGGGGCTTAACAAGTGGTGCCCATCGTCACTGTTACCCGTTGTGGAGGGCCCACTGTGGTTGACAGGCGAGGCTGCAGACACGAGGACTGGGAGACTCAGAGCTAAACTCACAGAGGCCAAGAGTTGGGCTTTGAACGCGCACAGCCAGCCTCTAGACCCTTGCTCTTCCTCCCGGCCACACTGCCAAGCCCAAACCAGCCCAAGGGGTGGGGACATGGGTCTGAGGACCATAGGAGGGCATCCCCCAACCATGTCTTCAGGTGTCCCCTGGAGGCCTGGCAAGGTGGGAGATGCACAGGTAACCCCAAAAGGGCGGCATGGGCAGGAGGGAGCCTCACTCCCAACCCGGCAGCTCTGCCCAACACCCTGCGTGGGCAAGCCCATTCAGTAGGCACAAGGGCCCCTCCAGGCTCTGCCTTGTGCTGTGCACTGTTGGACACAGCCTACCTGAAGGAGCTTTCAGTCCGATTCACTTGTGGGCTTGTAAAGGGGAGCTTCGTCAGCCAAGATCAACGCTTACAAGTGCCAGGTGTGCCCAGGGAGGCTGGGTGTGGGCCTTGCTAAGACCCTTCACTTAGTAGATGGTCAGTCCATGTTTGGCTCTCTCCATCCGGAAAGGGGCTCCCTGAGGGTGGGGCCTCCTTGGTGGTGTCCAGCATAGCAAAGTCCAGTACAGGACTCAGGGAACTGCCAGGTAGACCACTGGGTTCCCCACGCTGAATTAAGATTTACGTTTTTGGAAAGGACAGGACGTTGCTCTCTGATCCAGTAGGATCACCTGGTCTGGTGGGGAAACGGGGGCCAGGGGAGCAGAAGGGGGTTTGGCAAACAAGACCGGACGTGGAGTCCCACTGGACTCGCTGCGACCTTGGGCCTTCCTTCCCATCCACAGGCTGGAAGAGGTATCTGGGCCAATCCCTGGAAGATAATCGGGGCACGTCGGAGTGACAGTTGGGCCGTCCCCCACAGGGCCCACGACGGTCCCCCCGGGCTGGTCGCCCTCCCTCCGGAATCATGCTGATGCGGCCCCCTCCCCTGGCCTCTCCTCCGGGGATCCTCCCCGGGCCGCCGGGTGACCTTGACCCAACCAGGCTGGCCTCTGCGCCTCAGTGTCCCGGCGCGCCCGGGGTGTAATCCCTCCCCGGCAGGCAGGCGCGGGTGCGCATGGGGGCGTCGCCGGGCAGCCAGGGGGCGCGAGGCCGCAGGAGCCCCTCCCGCAGCCCCTCGGCACCCGGGGCGCCGGCGCGGGGTGGGGGCGCGGCGCTCCCCCCGCGGTGCCCAGGCCGGGGCGCGGGGCGGGCCGGGCGGCTAATCCCGTATGTAAATGGCAGCCAATGGAGGGTGGTGTTGCGCGGGGCTGGGATTAGGGCCGGGGCGAATGGCTGGCAATCTTACTGGGATTAGAGAACAAAGAGCCTCCCCGGCTCCCGCTCTCGCTCGCGCCCCGCGCCGCGCCCCGCCCTCCGCCGCAGCCGCGCCGGGGCTGGGTGGCTGGGTGGCTGGGTGGCTGGGTGGCTGGGTGGGTGGGGGCCCGCAGCCCCGCGGCCGAGACCCCCCCGCGCCCGCCCTCCCGCGCCGCGCCCCCGCGGCCCTCCCTCCCCAGTCCCCGGATTAACCACGGAGGCGGCGGCAGGAGGCTGCGTCCTGGCCGCGGGCCGCTGGCAGGAGCGCTTGGGGATCCTCCAAGGTAGGAGAAAGTTTGGCGGGGGGCGGGCGCCGAGGCCCTGCTCCCCGTCTCCCTGCCCCGGGGCTCCCGCCCCTCCCCCTCGAGGTGTTGGGGAATCCGGGTCCGGCTTTTGGGTGGCTCGCAGGCACGTGACTGGGATTATAATTCGGGGACGTGGAGGGGGCCCGGCCGCCCCCACCTGCCGGCGGGGTGGGATCCGGGCGCTGTTACCCGGCGCTTCCGGAGGTGGGGGCGCCCCAGGCCGGCGGCGGGTGCCCGCGGGCCGCTGCGGTTGGCGAAGGAGGTCAGTCGTGTCGCCCGCCCGGCGACGGGCCCAGTGTGGGAGCCTAGGGGCTGGCAAGGCTGCGGCCCCCGGCCCCCAGTCAGCGCCGCCTGCTTCGGGCAGGGCGGTCTCCGGGCCCGTGCCCCCCACTCCCAGGCTGAGTCCAACCCGGCGAGGACTGCCCCGCGCAGTGGTTCCTCTGGGGGTCCCCAGGGAGGGGCTGGCCTGAGTGGTGGCAGCTGAACTCAGGGTGGGGTGAGGAAAGGAGACTCAGCGATGGCGGTGGGGGGGGGTGCAGAAAGCGTTCAGAGGAGCAAGTTGGGGTGCCCCGTCTGTGGGTGGTCTGTGAGTTCCTGCAGATGGGCGGGGAGGCGGAGGAGGGGCCACAGGGTGCTCGATGTCCCCCACCCTCCTGGGTGCTCAGGTCCCTGGAAACGGTGGGCTTGCTTCCTCTCCTGGGCGCTCCAGCCCCAGCCCCAGCCCCAGCCTGCAGCCAGGGAGAGGGACTGTGCCCTGCGGTGCCCAGAGGGCAGGACCAGGCAGCGGAGAGTTCTGTGCTCCTGGCGGTGCTGGAGGGGCTCGTGCTCACGGCATCTGGCCCTGTGGCCCAGCCTTCCAGGACCAGACTTCTGGGTCCCCATCCCAGCCCAGGTGAGGGAGTTCAGCGAGTAGGGGGATTCCCTGTTGGGCACCTGGGGGGAGCGCTGGCTCTTGGATGGAGCATGGCCTGGCCATGTGGCACTGCCCCAGGCCTGGTGGGCGGGGGTGTGGAGCGGAGGCAGGCCTGGGCAGCTTCTGGGGTGAAGGCATTTGTGGGGTTCCCTCAGCCATGGTCCTCACTGTTTGAAGTTGCCCGGCCCCGGGGGCAGACCATTGCCTTCAGCAGCGTCATTCCCAGAGGGAAAGGGCTTGGTTGTGTGTTTGGAGCAGGAGGCGGCGGTGGGGAAGGGCTGGGCACGAGGGCTGCGAGGATGAGCCACCCTGTGCAGCACCCAGAGAGTGGCGGCAGACTCTGACCTCCTCTGAACAGGCACGGCCCCAAGGTGACAGAATGTGCCGGCGCCCCCGAGTCTGCTTTTGGGATGGGGGAGGCCTCAGGCCACACCCCGTTCTGTAGTCCGCTGGGAAGGTGACCTAGAAAGTCGCAGTTCAGACTCAGAGGATCCCAGAAGACCCCAGGATCTCATTAGAGATGACAGAGAACTTCGGGCTGCGGGTTGCAAACATGGGTGTTGAAGACAGTGTTGTTGGGGCAGGCTAACCTGCTTAAGAGAAAACACTGGGAGAAGCATCACTGCTTTGCAGTGTGCACATCACAAGTAACTTATCATTTAAGGCAGGCTTCCTCCCACCACAGCAGCAGTTGTTAGGGCAGTATCTGGTGCTTGGAAGTAGCCCCAAAGGCAGCGTGATCACGGGGGTCTCGGAGGCAGCTTTTCTTGCAGCCCGTCATCTCCAGCAGCCAGGGTAGCCACAGTTTGGTAATGGCCCGGGTGTCAGAGACCCCCCACTGAGGCTTTTGGGTGACATGGTAGGTGACAGCTGGAACATTCATGACCTTAAATGTGACCTTGGACCCACAGACCACAGCCTCCTTCCTGGTTCTGGTTCTCTCCCAGGTCCCTCTCTTCTGTTCTCTCGTTGAATCCTGCAGTCTTATAGTTTCCTGCATGGCCTGGCTTCCTCCGACCTCTGGGCTTGGCACACGCTGTCCACTTGCATTGGGAGTTCTTCCCACCCTGTCCCTGAGGGAGAAAGGGGCTTCCTCCACTGGCCAGGCCTGCCTTGGGTGGGGAGTAAGGTGGTTGAATTGGCCTCTTTCCTCTCTTCCTTTAGGACCCACCTTGGCTGTCATGCCGTTGAGCTGGAAGCTTGCCTTGTGTCCAGGGCTGGCCGGAGTGCCACCTCTGTGTCCCCATGACATCCTGTCTTTCCTCTGTCCCAACATTGAGCTCATTCGGGTGTTAGGAGTCAGTCTCCCCTATGGCACTGCGGGCGGGATGGGGCGAGCTTGCTTTTGATTCCCTGGTGTCCCCAGGGCCCGGCACTCAAACACTTATGGCATGGCTACGCAACTGAATGAATGAGTGAGTGAATGAATGACTGTACTCCTGCTCCCCAGCTGTCGCCCAGATGGCTTCTGTTGTCCCTCAATTCTCGTCTCTGAGCCCAGTCCCCACAGTGGTAGGAGCCCCAGGGTCTTCCCCTGAGGTTTCTGCTCCCCAGCCGCTGGAGCCCCTGTCTCCCCATTACCCCAGCCTGTGCCTTCCCCCTAGTCCCCCTGAACCGAGGCTCTGCTCCCGAATGTCATCCACTCCACTCCTCTCAGGTCTCTGACTCTCAGCCATTTGTGTGCATCTCTCCTTGATGCCTGCAGCCAGGGGCACAGCCAGGTTCTTTGGGACAAGCCAGGAGTGTGTGCCCTGCTCAGTGGGGCCTGTGGAGCCTCAGGGGGCACCCAGGGAACGAGACCTGCAGGGTTAATTTACAGCCACCAAGGAGCAGAGCAGGACCCAGGGCCCAGGGCTTAGGCCTTAGGAGGTTTGATGAGGAGCTTCCGGCAGGGTGCGGGGCTGTGGGACGGGACCCTTAGGGAGACCGGGAGGGGATTCACAGCGTGGCAGGAATTCATGAGCAGAGGCAGAGTGGTGGGAAGGATCGTTCCGTGTGGGAAGAGGGGAGGAGAGGACCTTGGCCTGAGGACAGTGGGTGTCACAGGTGGTTGGTGGCAGGAGACCATGGAGACTTATGGGTGTAGGCGTTGGGGGTCCTCCAGGTGGGGCAGGGGTGCCAGCCCCTGAGAACCCTTTCAGCCCACTCAAAGAACAGGGTCCTCCCTCTCTAGGCTCTATACCTGCAGGAACGTTGGGAGGAGGCCTGTCTTGGCCTTCTTTGGAGGGTCTCAGCCCAGGTGTCTGTAGGCTGCAGGGTGTGTGGTGGAGGGGCCCTTGGCCTGCAGGAGGTGGGGTCATGTGGGTTTAGGGGGCAGAGAGCCACGCAGTAAACCCTCAGCAGCACCCCTCCACCCTAGTTTGATATCTCTACCTCTGCTCCCCTTCTGCCCAGCTCACCTGTCCTGTGGCCCATCCCACTGGGCTGATTGGCTCTTGGGTGTGCTGGTTTACTCAGTGCAGGGTATGGAGCAGAATTGGGCCAGGGCGGTGGGAATGAGGGTCTGGTCTTGGCTTTTTCGCCCCAGGGGAGCCTGAGTGCCCAGATCCCTCATTTTCTGGGATTTCTGACCAGGTCCTCTTGTAATCCTAGTGCTCGCTGGAGTGGTGGATACTTTGCTGTCATTTCAGGCTCAGGGTGCAGTGTCCTGGGTTACGGCTGGTGAGGGCAAGGGACCCAGAGCCCTGGTGGTACAAGGGCCTGGGCCCTCATTCTGCCTGGGATGAGTGTGATTTCCTGAATGAGCTGGTATGGCCATACTTCATCCATGCGTGGACTTGGGGTGCCCGGTGGGGTGTCCCAGGCAGTGAGCAGAACCCTTGTTCCCAATACCCTCCTCTTGGCCCTGAGTTAGGCCTGGCTGACCCTGAGCTATTTGTGTGCCCACCTGTCTCCCTCCTTCAGGGCCACCTGCTTAGGGCTGCCAGATCTAGGAAATAAAATCGGGATGCCCAGTTCAGTTTGAAAATCAGAGAAACAGCGAAGCAGGCAGTATTTGGGACGTGCTAAAAACTTACTTCTCGTCTCTCTGAGGTTCAGACTTAACTGGGGTCCTGTATGTTATCTGGCAGCCCTACACCTGAGGCGTGAGACCATAGGGGCCGAGGTGAGGGTGGCCCCGGGCCGTGGGGCCAGGCTCAGCTGGAGGCTCCCGGCCTGGTCTGGAGCAGGTTTGGACTGGGCAGAGCTGACCTGTGACTTTCCAGCCCTCCTGGCAGGATTCTCCAGCCTCTGGTCTAAGCATCCTGACTCTCCTGGGCCTGGGTAGGGTGATACATGGGGGCTTAGGGGCCCCCAGTCGGGGAAGTCCTTGTTTTCGGAGTCTCCTGTGCCAGTGTCTGTACAACTTCTTAAGAGATGCTGGGAGGAGAAGGGAAATTGCTGGAAACACCCTGTTAGGCACCAAATGAGGATTCTCAGTGAAGATTTGACTAGCCAGACCTGAGTGCTGGGAGCAGCTCTCTGACCCCACGCCCTGCCTCCTTCCAGGCTCGGGGAGGGGCCTCGGCTGAGGTGGGTCTTGGGCTTGGGGGGCTGCCCCCCTCAGAAGGTGAGTACAGTCCGGTGCCGTTGGAGTTGACCTGGCTGCCTGCACTGCTCCTGAGCTGGGAGGGAGTTTGGCTTCAGGACAGAAGCATAAAGGGGGAGGATTAGGAGGCGCGTGAGGGGTGTAAGGGGGGCCGTGCCTGCACCCTGCCATGGTGCGCCGAGGCCGTGGAGTGAGGGGGCACGTGCCCCCACCCCGGTCATGGCTGTTGGCTCCTATGTAAGGTGGAGATGATGCTCCCTGTGCTGCCTGGACCCCAGGGTGGCTCTGTGGTCTGAGGGGCCCTGTGCCACGTGGTGGGGACTCTGGCCTGTGGTGGAAACACGGTAGGAAGCCAGAGCTGGGAGATCATGCTGAGGGCTTGGGGTCCTGGGTGGCTTGCAGGAGCACCGCAGGGTGGTAGGGTTGAGCGGGGAGGGCAACTGGGCCCTTTCCTCTCCCAGCCCTGTGGCTGGAGGACACCCTTGGGCAGCCCAGAAGATTGAACAAAGCCTGCCCCTTTGGTTGGTTGGGGCCTGCTGGGGTGTTCAGGTTCGATATCTGGCCACGGGCAGAACCACCGTAAAAGGGGGTATGTGTCTGTCCTTGGCACTTGTCTGTCCCTCATGAGCCAATGAGCAGCCTGTGGAGGTGAGGTTGAAGGGGTCTCAGTGAGGCCCTGACACAAGGACTCACCCTACGTGTTATGAGGTATATTGCTGTGGTAAAATGTGAAACGTTCAGATCAGGAGTGTGCCGTACATGGACCTTTGACAGATACACATGCTCACGTGGCCCACACCCCTGTCGAGACGGAATGACAAATCCCATGGCCCCCAAAAGTTGCCTGAGCCCGTCTACAGTCAGTCCCTTCTCCCTAGCCCCCGGCATCTGCTGTTCTGTCTCCTGTCTGTGTAGTTACGCATCTCCCAGAAAACAAACAAACAAACCCATTGCTGTTGAGTCGATTCAGAGTCGTAGCGACCTTATAAGACACAGTAGAACTGCCCCATAGGGTTTCCAAGGAGCGCCTGGTGGATTTGAACTGGTGACCTTTTGGTTAGCAGCCGTAGCTCTCAACCACTACGCCACCAGGGTTTCCGCATCTTCCAGAGTGTTGTATAAATGGAAACTTTACGTGTCCGTCCTTGTGGTGGGGCGTGTTGGGGACGTGTTCCCCTGTACTGCCGAGTAGTGTTCCCTTGTGTGACGTATCGCACCCCCTTCTCCCTTCTCCTGGGGGTGGAAGTCGGCAGACTTTGGCGTGCTGAGTCCTGCACCCGCTCAGGGCCACGTCCGCCTGGAGGAAGGTGACCCCGTGGGTGCCAGAGTAGAACTGTGCCCCGTAGGGTTTTCAGTGGCTGCATTTTCAGAAGTAGATCGCCTGGCCTTTCTGAGGTGCCTCTGGGTGGACTTGAACCTTTGACCTTTCAGTCAGCAGCCAAGCGTAGTAATGGTTTGCACCACCCAGGGACTCCAGACCCAGAGGAAGGGGTGCCTTTTTCTGTTTTTCACAAACGTTCGATGGGCTCAGGGACCCTGCTACCTGCACCCCACCCCCACCCCGGTTGCGGGCGACCTGGGGCCAGGTGAGCAGCACACCTCTGTCCTCAGAGCTGGAATTTCACCCTCAGTTTCTGGTGACTTGCGTGCAGTGAGCCCCGCGATGAAATTACACCCGTGTGCCGCCGCCCTTGGCGCGAGCCCCCTGGGATCCCACACCCGGGTGGGCGCCTGGAGTGATCCGTGCTGGGGGGCCGGGACAGCCGGAGGTCGGGTGGGCTGGAGGGTGGATGTCTGCCCTGAGGTCTCTTTCCCGTCTCTTGTCCCCCGCCCTGGGATCTAGGGGTCCCTGGCGATGCGTTTTTGCCCTCCCTCCTGTAGCTGTTTGGCTTGAGGTAGAAATTCTGTATTTTCCTGAAACCACCAGCAACAAGTTGCCGTAGAGTTGGCTCCGACTCCTGGCGACCCCAGGTGTGTTGTGGAACCGTGCTCCATAGGGTTTTCAGTGGCTCCGTAGGGTTTTCACCAGGCCTTTCTTTCCAGGTGCCTCTGGGTAGACTTGAACCGCTAACCTTTCAGTTAGTGGTGGAGTGCCTAACTGTTTGGCACCACATTTGTGTCACCCAGTTACCTGGTGGGGCTCTGAGTGCTGGTTGATGAGATGGTTGAGATGCTCTGCTCCTGAGTGGTGGCCCGTCTCGCGAACGAACGTGACGTCCCTTGGCCGTTAGACTCCAGCTGTGCTGTGTGTGCTCTGCATGTGACATCATCGGCTGCCTGACGCCCTGAGCCTCAGCTTGACCATCTAGAAAATGGAGACGGTGCGAGTACCTTGTGGGGTGGACCTCATGAGTGGAGGGTGTATGCCCAGTGTGCTCTGGCACCTGAGTGAAATGGGCGCCCAGACCCCTTTGGCTTTCCAGGGCTTGTGGTTTCCTAGGAAAAGGGAACCCCTGGGTGATGCCGGGGGTCCCCTGGGTGATGCCATGGACCGCGTGGTGTCTTAGCTTTGTTTGTAGTGAGGCTGCCCCTAGCACCCCTACTCCATCAGCCCTGGCCAGGCTCTCTGCTATGTCTCCCAAGCCCCTGGAGGATGGAGCCCTCAGACTGAGTTGGTGGGAACCTAGAAGGACCCTAGCAGACCAGCCCTGCGCAGAAGGGCCCGGGGTGTTCCTGGGTGACTCCTGGAGCAGGCAGGACCTCAGCTCACCCACCTGCCCAGTTCCAGGGTGGTCCTGGCGGGCTCCAGGGGGGTCTTGTGACTAGGCCCATCTAGTGTCTCTTGTTTATCAAGGAGCTGGTTTTTCAAGTGTGGCAGCTTTCAGCGGAGAGGCCCAGGTTGGGAGAGGTAGGGCGTTTGGGGAGGAGGTGGTTGCCCCTGGCCCGCCCAGTGTGCATCATGGCTTCCAGCTGGAGCTGCAGGCCCCTGGGTGGGTGGGCTAACCACATCCCCCTCTCTGGTCCTGGTCCATCGCCCTGGGCCAGCCTCTCCGCAAGACTGTCTGCTCTGTGCACTTTGGGGGAGAGATGCTCTTGATTCCCTCGGTCGGAAGCCAGTGCCCCTCCCTGGTGAGGCACCTTTGTCTGCCTCAGGTCTTCCCGACTTAGCCTTTGAAGCCAGACAGACGTAGGTTCAAATCCCTACTGTTCCTGCTGTGTGGCCTCAGATAAGTGACTTCACCTCTCTGAGCCTCTTCTGAACAGTGAAGATAGGTAGCCCTTCTGGGTTCTTGGGAGGATCAGCGCATTCAGCTGGGGGAAGCTGGGTGCCCTTCCAGTTAAGAGCGTTTGCTCTACCTGTTATGTGATGACCCAGAGGCTGGCCAACCCAGGAGCCCCCCTTCCTGCCCTGAGAAGAGCTGGAAACTATCATTCCCTGCTCTGTCTTTGGAGTGTAGGGTGTGCCATGGCTCAGTTTCTGCTTGTGCAACCTCGGAAAGCCCCATGAGCAGACCTGGCTAGTTCCCGTGGCCTGTCCACCCCTTGGTCCCTTGCTGAATGCTGGCCTCTTCCTGGTGCTGGGACTCCCCAGGGAATCTGGCTGGAGAGCAGCCTGGCAGGGGAGGTGCCCGAGGGGGGCCTGCAGGAGAGGTGACCCTGGAGGAGAGGTGGATCTGGTTTGCGGGTTGGGCATTCTAGGGGGAGGGAACAGTGTGAGTAAGGGCCCGAAACACCAGACCGATTGCTGTTGAGTCTAATTCATGGACCCCGTGTATGTCAGGTAGCAGCGTGCTCCGTAGGGTTTCCTAAACCAAAAAAAAACAAACCCATTGCTGTCAAGTTGATTCTGGCTCATAGCTACCCTGTAGGACTGAGTAGAACCGCCCTATAGGGTTTCTAAGGCTGTAAATCTTTATGGAAGCAGACTGCCACGTCTTCCTCCCGTGGAATAGGTTCAAACTGCTGACCCTTTGGTTAGCAGCCGAGTGCTTAACTGCTGTGCCACCGGGGCTCCTTACAAGGTTTTCAGTGGCTGATTTTTCAGAAGTAGATCACCAGGCCATTCTTTCAAGGTGCCTCGGGGTGGACTTGAACTGCCAGTGTTTCAGTTAGCAGCCAAGCACTTAGCCGTCTGTGCCACCGGGGATGAGTAAGGATCCAGAGACAGGACACGACAGGGCGCATGTGGACTAGTGGGCATTTTTGTTTGGAAGCGGCAAGGCCTTCCTCAGGAAGCATGTTGGGATGTTGCGCTGGGGCCGGGTGGGGACCGTCGTCTGACTGCCTCCTTCCCAGGCTTCTCGACGGCTCTCGTTCTCCTGGGAGAAGGTACCAGGCTGGGCATGGCCTAGCCGTGCCCGCTTCTCCGTCTGTCTCCGCTCCAGCCATGCTGAGCTTCCCTCAGTTTCTAGAACATACCGGGTTCCATCTTGCTTCCCGTTAAGCTGTTCTTCACATAGAACGTGGTTTCATCCTCCCCATCCACTTTACTGGGCTAGTTCTTACTTGCGGGTCCCATTTCTTTCCTCTGGCCTTCCCTAATCCCTCGTCCCCTGGAGTGTGTTAGGTGCGCTCCTTCCGAGCTCCTGCAGCCCCCCGAACTGCCACGGTCATAGCCCTCATCACACACTGTATTGCACAAGCCCTGGTGCCTGCCTGTCGTCACCAGCTGGTGATATCCAGTGGTCAGGGCTTGTTGTCCCTTCGTATCCCTGCCCCTAGCGTGGTGCCTGAGTCAGCAGCCAGGACAAACTTGTTAGGTGAATTAGAAGCTAGCTCGGGGTGGGGCATTTGAGGTGGGGGTGGTAGCTACAAAGGAGGGGGCTTTGAAGGTGGAGGGCCTCCTCCACAGTTTGGTAATGGCACTCACTGACTCTGATGCCTGACCCCGGCCCTCAGGGGCCAGAGGCATCCAGGGGGTGTTGAGCGGCCATGAACTGCCCTCAGCTCTTCCTGACGGTGCTGTCTTGCTGGGCTGGGTACGGCCCATTTTAGGGGGGTTTCTGCTCCATGCAGAGCAGCTGGTTGCATAGACAGAGCACATGTGTGGGGCCTCAGAACAGTTAATCCTGGGCTACTTAGACACACACTATTACGTGCATGTGTGTATACACGTATGTAGCATTCCAGAGCCCGGCCGCAACTCTGCTGGATAACAGGGTGCCAGCCTGGGACAAGCACTTCACAGTGTCCAGAGCCCCCTCTAGTCCTGGTGAGTGGCAGGGAGGCGACGGTTCCCTATTCGTTAGGAGTGCGTCTGGCTACAGATAATAGAAAATCAACGGGAGCAGTGGTGGTTCAGGGTAGAATTCTCGCCTTCCACGCAGGAGACCCGGGTTCGATTCCCAGCCAGTGCACCTCACGTGCAGCCACCACCTGTCTGCCTGTGGAGGGTTGGGTGTTGCTGTGATGCTGAGCTGGTTTCAGCGGAGCTTTCAGACTAAGAAGGACGAGGAAGAAAGGCCTGGTGATCTCCTTTGAAAATCAGCCAGTGAAATGGCTAAAGATCCCAGCGGCCTGAGCCAGGACTGATCATGGGGTTGGCACAGGACCAGGCAGTGTTTTATTTTGTTGTGTGGAGTCACCGTGAGTTAGGGACCGATTAGATGGCAACTAACAACGACAACAACAATAGAAAACCTGACTACAGACGCTTAAGCAAAGAGGGCTTTATTCCTTACAAGAGGAGGTCCCCGGGCAGGCAGTCCAAGGCTGGGGTGGGGCCGTGCCTTTGAGGGCTCAGTCATGTCTTCAGGGACTCCGACTTTTCTCCTTGGCATGTTAGGTTTTTTTGTTTATTTTTAAAAACCATTTGTCTTTAATGTGTACAGCGCGGTGCTGTTTCACATGTTCGCAGAGTTGTGGAACTGTCACCGCTATCTTAATTCAAGAACATTTTCATCACCCCAGAAAGAAACCCCACACCTATTGGCAGTCGTCCTCCTTCTTCTTCCCACCTCCAGCCCTGGGCGATCATTTGGTCTGCCTTCTGTCCCTGTGGATGTGTCTCTTCTGGACATTTCATGTATCTGGAATCACACAATATGTGGCTTTTCATGGCCGGCGTCTTTGACTCAGCGTCATGTTCTCCAGGCTCATCCATGCTGCGGCTTGTATCACGACTTCATTCCTTTTTGTGGCTGAATAATATTCCAGGGTACGGATAAGCCACATTTTGTTTATCCCTTCACCAGTCGATGGACATTTGTGTTGCTTCCGATTTGTGTTCTTGTGAATAAAGCTATTGTCAACATTTGTGTACAAGTTGTTGTGTGGACATATGTTTTCAGTTCTCTTGGGTTTTAAATTCCTGGGGATAAGATCGTTGGGTCTTACAGTAGTTAACTCTTGGAGGAATCATCAACCCATTTTCCAAACTGTCTCTATGTTTTACATTCCCACCTGCAGTGTTACCAGGGCTCTGATTTCTCTATATCCTCCCCAACCCTGGTAACTGTCCGCCACTTTGATTATAGTCATCCAAGCGGGTGTGGTCCCTGGGTGGCACCAACAGTTTGTGTTCGCCTGCTGATGGAAAGGTTGACTCTGGTGGTGCCACGGAATAAAGGCCTGACAGTCTGCTTCCATGAAGATTACAGCCAAGGAAACTAAAAAAAAAAAAAAGACAGCAAGATGACAGCCGAGAAAATCCTGTGGGGCTCAGTTGTGCTCTCTGTAACACATGGGGCCGTCATGAGTCGAAACCGAATTGATGGCGGTGGGTTTAGTTTGATTGTTAGTGGGTATGAAGTGGTCTCTCATGGTTTTGATTTCCATGTTGGATTTGTTTCCATGTTTGTGCTCCATGGTCACAGCTACATCCCCTCCAGACGTCCCAGATGTGGTGCAGATGCAGAGAAGTGGTTAGGGCAGACCCTTTCTCCTCTCAGAGCCCTGTGCTTGTGCATGCTCTCCTCAAGACTTCTCCATTGTCACCCTGGTCAGAACTAGGTCACATGGCACCTCCTAGCTGCAAGGGAGCCGGGAATCCAGAGCGTCAGCCTCCTGACTTACTGGGAGAAGCTAGGGGATGGGAATGGTATCGGGCAGGCTGACTTCTAGTCTTTGCCACTGGTGGCCCAGACCAGCATGAACTTCTTCATTTCTCCAGGAACAAGAAGTGGGATTGTGGAGCCCACCGATAGCAGATCATGGATGGCAGACTGTACTGCAGCCCAGAACCACCATGACCCATCAAATCCCCGTTCCCTGGGGCCCAGGGGATCTTTCTGTGTGGAGGGCAGGGTCGATCCCCATCCCACCCAGAGACCATGAGGCCTGTAGCACAGGCCCCACGCGGCCTGCTTTGGGGCCTGGGCCCCACATATTCCAGCCCAGAGTGAGTGGCAGGGCGTCTTGCCTTTAAAGCCAGACTTGGCTGGAACGCTTGGCTGGTGGGGAGGTAAAATGGTAAGCCATTTTTAGAAAACAGTTGGCACTTTTTATTTTTCATTGAGATATAATTCCCATGCCATGAAATTCGCCATTTTAAAGTGTACAGTTCAGTGATTCGGTATATTTGGAAGGTGGTGCATCCGTCACTACTATCTAATTCCGGAACATTTCATCAAATCTAAAAGAAGCCCCATACCCATAGCAGTCACTTCCCGTTCCCCCTCCCCTATCCCCTGGCAGCCACTGATTACTTTCTATCAGTATGGATTTGGGGCATTTTATAAAATTAAACATACATGTAACATACGACCCAGCAATCCCACTCTTAGGTATTGATTTACTCAAGAGAAATGAAAAATTGGGTTCACATAACAGCCTGAAGAGAAATGTGTATGGTAGCTTTATTCATAATTGTCCAAAATGAAAACAACACAAATGCCCAACAATGGATAAATAGATAAATAAACTGAGGTACGTCCATAGCATGGAATAATAAAACCCAAAACCCAGTGCCGTGGAGTCGATTCCGACTCATAGCGACCCCATAGGACAGAGCAGAACTGCCCCATAGAGTTTCCAAGGAGCGCCTGGTGGATTTGAACTGCTGACATTTCGGTTAGCAGACAAGCTCTTTACCACTGTGCTACCAGGGTTTCTGTGGAATAATAGTAGCGATGAAAAAGAACTGACTGTTAATACGAACAACATGTGCAGATCTCAGAAGCGTTACGCTGAGTGGGACAAGCAGACTCAGCAGACAGCGTGCCTCCATTTGTATGACTTGGGAAATGCAGAACTACAGGCACAGAGAGCAGTGAGTGTTTGCCAGGGGCTGAGGTTGTGAATCACTCTTCTGCTGGCTTCAGAGGCTGGATGGCCCATCATGCAGATCAGCTGATGGGAGGCTTGGGACAGACCATGATGGGCGGGGAGGAAAGGAAATGAGAGTGGTCTGGTGGCCAGAACACCCCAGACAGGAGAGGAGAGACCAGGACGAGCAGAGTGGGTTGCAGATTCTGCCTAGAGGCAAGAGGCTGGCATGTGGGATGGTTGATGGCCCTGGGGAATAGACAGGAGAGAGGGCCACTGATCTCTGCTCCTTGGAGCCTACAGCGTCACCTAGTCTAACCCTCCAGCCTCATTACAGTAAATTCCAGCCAGCCTCATTCTTGGGTCTGCAGAAGTAGGCTTCCCAGAGACCTGGGCGGGGCAGGTGGGATATCTTGGGGGCTGGACCCAGCCTGGGTGATGCGGGCCCTGGGTGAAGTCTGGGCTGCATTTCCATCTGTTTTCCCCCACATCACCCTGTGTTATGGATTGAACTGTGTCCCCCAAAAATGTGCGTCAACTTGGCTAGGCCGTGATTCCCAGGATTGTGTGGTTGTCCTCCATTTTGTCATCTGATGTGATTTTCCCATGTGTTGTAAATCCTACCTCTGTGACGTTAATGAGATGGGATTAGTGGCAGTTATGTTAATCTACAGGATTGGGTTGTATTTTGAGTCAGTCTCTTTTGAGATATAGAAGAAAGAAGCCAGCAGAGAAGAGAGGGACTTCCTACCGCCAAGAAAGAAGAGCTGGGAGCAGAGCTGTCCTTTGGACCCAGGGTCCCTGCACTGAGAAACTCCTAGACCAGGGAAGATTGATGACAAGGACCTTTCCCCAGAGCCGACAGAGAGAGCCTTCTTCCCCTGGAGCTGGTGCCCTGAATTCAGACTTCTAGCCTACTAAACTGTGAGAGAATACATTTCTGTTCGTTAAAGCCATCCACTCGTGGTATTGCTGTTATACCAGCCCTAGATAACCGAGATACCGTATGAAGCTGCTCACTGCAAGTTAGTACGTAAACACAGTTAAGCCCGTGTGTACTTGCTCGCTGTCAGCCCGTGCGTACTTGCTCACTGTCAGCCCGTGCGTACTTGCTCACTGCTTAACCGCCCCTTATGTTGCCCTCACCGCTGGCGTGGGCTGTTTACCCTCTTGGAGATGCCGAGAAGTCTCCAGGCTTCCATGAGGACTCCGTGCAAGGGGCAGGTGGGCGTGGCTAAGCGCCAAGGGCCTGCAGTCCGCTCCGGGGAGCAGACTCAGAACTGTTTCAGCACGAAGGGGGGGTTTCTCCCTTAGGTGGTCTTGGAGGGCCAGAGCCTTGGGGCAGAATGGGTGGGGGTGTGAAGATGCCAGGGACAGGGCCTGGGACCCTTCCCCGTGACCTGCACCTTCACCTCCTTAGCCAGAAGTTGGGTGAGGGGCCTTGGAAAGGGGGTACCTTTCTCATTCTGGGCTCCAGATGGGGTTTCTTGTTGGGCATGAAGCCAGCGACTTGCTCCCGTTTTCTTGGCTCAGTGTCTGCTGCTAAAAACAAGGGGGGCAGTCTCAGTGGCCTGGAGTCTGGGGTCTTTAAGCCACGGGCTGGCCCAATTCCAGAAATTCTCGTCTGTTGTCTCTGTAACCATCTCAGCATTCCTGAAAGTCCATCATCTTGACAGTACAGGACCCTTCCCTGGGCCCTTGGCCCCGTTTTTGGCCCAGAAAATATTGTCTCCAAACCTGTGGAGTCCTGTCTGGTTTAAGGGTCTACGGTGCTCTCTGGAAGCCCCCAAAGGCCTCTCTGCCGCCCCAAGCGGAGGCCTGGCCCCTGCCATTCAGCATGTGTTTGGCAGACAGGGCGTGTTAGGAATAATAAGCCCAGGGTCGCTGTTGTGTTCAGTGGGGCAGGACTGTGGGGTCAGCCATGCCTGAAGGAGCTGCCCGGGGGACATTATGGGAAGGCAGGAAGTTAGTTTGCTCTGGATCCAGGCAAACTTTGCTTTGAACCTGACTCTTCCAGCTGTGTGACCTTGGGCAAGTTACACAGCCTTTCTGACCATCCTTTTCCTCATCTGTAAAACTAGGAGAGTGCCACTGTGTTTGGACGGCTGCTGGGGGAATTGAAACCACGCCCACACTCAGAGCGCAACGCTGGGCAGTCAGCACCTGCCCAGCACCGGGTTTCGATGATGATGGTGATGATGGTGGTGATAATAATAATAGCCAACACCGCATGGGGATTTGGTTCCTTGGCTTCAAGGTTTAGGGTCATGGTTTTATGGGACATCCCAGTTACTTGGCCTGATAACATGCACAGTGCTTCTGTTCTACCTCGTAGTTCTTGTGTAGTGCCTGGGGTCTTAAAAGCTTGCAAGCGGCCATCCAAGGCACGACAGTTGGTCTCTATTCACCTGGAGCAACAGAGGAAGGAGGAGAGTCAGGAGGAGGAGGAGGAGATGAGATGTGGGGCTCATTGCCTCTGTGAACAGCTGCCTTCTCTACCCTGGCATCAGAAGAACTGGGTGGTGCCCGGCTACCATTACTGAACATTTTTTTCCTGACTTTTATTTGTTGTTGGTTACTAGACATTTTGATCAAAGATTTCCTATAGAATAATCTTGATCAAAAGGGCGAAAATGAAAATGCGGAATAGAATTTCAGAGTCTCCTGGAATCCAGACTTCCTGGAGCCATGGAAGCTGGATAAATCCCCGAAACTATTGCCCTGAGACAATTTTTAAACCTTAAACCAAAAATATCCCCTGAAATCTTGTGAAAACCAAACAGCAGTTTACTTTAACTATAAAGAATATCTGCCTTGAGCTCTGGGCTCTTTTAAGAACTACATGGGATCAAATTGACAAAAGCAACTCAAAAGATTAGATGGGAACCTTAGGGGGCAGTGAGTTTATGTTCATGGGGGAGGAACAGCTCAGAGGAGGTGGGTGAGATGGTTGCCCAGCTTGAAGAATGGGATCAGTGTCGCTGAAGTGTATGTGGAGACATTGGTTGAATTGGTGTGTGGTTTGCCATGTATACTCTCAATAGTAACAACAATAAAATAAAATAAATTATATATAAAAAAAAAAAAATAGCAGTGATTGATCGTGGCTAGGGGCAGCAGTAGGGCTCAGCCAGGCCTGAGAGCCTGAGTGGAGTTTGGATAGACAAGTAGCCTTACCCCCCAGGAGTGCTCTGTGAGGGAGGAGAAGACTGAGGCTCAAAGAGGAGAAGCAAGTTGCCCAGCATTGCACAGCTCCACGCGGGGCAGGACTGGCGCCAGGCCCGGACCTCCTCAAGGCCTCATCCATGCTGGCGCTGGGACCACATGCTTTTGGTGAGGGGGCTGCCCCAACATCGGTCACCTTGGCTACAGAGAGGGGTGCTGTGGCCTAGGCTGGGCTCCCCAGGCCCTCCCCATCTGGGGCTGGAGAGAAGGGGCAGCAGGGACGCTTCGTGAAATCACCATTGGTGAATGGGGGCAGCCGGGCTTCCCTCCCCCAGTGGACAGGGGATGAAGGAGGTGGAGGTAGCCCAGGGGTGTATGTGTGAGAGCAGGTGCCCAAGCTGCGTGCACCAGAGGGGCTGCGGGGCACAGCATGGTTGTCCATGGATCTCCAGCTCCCCGTGATCCTTTGTAATCGCATTCTGGTCACCTACGTGCTGGGCCTCAATTGTCTAGCCGTGGGATGGATGGTGATTCCCAACTGCCTCCCTTCCAGGGGCGCTGGGGAGTCCGAGATGATGGTGTCCCTGACAGCTGTGAGGGGGACGGGGCGATGGGTAACACCAGTGAGCACGTGTGAGTGTGCAGCCTCCGAATGACGGGGGTCACGCGCTGGGGGGCTGATGCCCCGTCAGCTGCTGGAAGGGACCATGCACCTGCCACGATGTCACTGGAGCGGACTCTGGCTTGGCCGTGACTGATGGTGATCTGTGCCTACAGCGCACAGTGGGCCTGCAGTAGGTACTTCAGTATTTGTGAAGGGAGTGAATGGGACGCGGGGTCCCGCTGAGCGTTAGCCATGGTGTCTGCGTGTGCACGTGCATGCACGCAGGTGGGCGGCCGGGAGGTGGGCCACGGCGGGTGTGGCTGGATGTCAGGGGCCTCCCCGTTGTGTGTAGGAAGCGTGTCCACTCTGGAGTCAGACACCCAGGCACCTAAACCAGTTGCTGACTCGTGGCGACCCCGTAGGTGTCAGAATGGAGATGCTCCCTCCACAGGGCGTGCAATGGCCATGGTCTTTGGAAGTAGATGGCCAGGCCGTTCTTCTCAGATGCCGCTGGTGGACTTAAATCTCCAACTTTTTGCTTAGCAGCCAATCACAGTAGCAGCTCCTACCACGCGAGGACTCTGCTGGAGAGTGACAGGTCCCACCTACGAGTCGCTTAACCCTCTAAGCCCTGGAAAACGGCTTGTTGCATAGGCCTGGTGTTGCTCGTGAGAGTCCTGCCCAGGCCCCAGCACAGTGCCCTTCTGGCAGGTGACTCTTAGTTTTATTGCTAACTCACAGCTGAGCTCAGCGCCTGGCAGGTCTGAGTTCCTGGTTAGTGTCCACTCTTGCTCGGAACCTCCCAGAGCTCCCAGACATCATCAGGCCTCTACTGTATTGCCCTCCCTCTAAACCTTCGCCTTAGCTGCCCCCGCACTCTTGGAGCCAGCTCTCCCCACCCCCACGCTCCAGCCACCCTGGTTGCAGTGCTGACAGACACTCTGGGTCACCATTTACACACTCCAGCTTCTCTTCCTGCCCAGGAGCTCTGGGCAGGGCCCATGCCGGCTTCAGCCAGTTCTGGGTATGGCTCTCAGCAGGTGCAGGGAAATGCCGGGCAGTCAGTTGGTGTTCCCTGCGTCCTGCAGATGGGTACCAAGCCCGGGCTGTGGGGAATCCAGGTCTGGGACCTGGGAGTCCCTGGAATGGGGAGTGCAGTGAAGAAAGGGTCCTGGCGGGTATGGCAGGGGGTATAAAGGAGCTGGGAGAGGGCGGAAGGACATTTGGATTGGGGGAAGGGCCTGTGGACAGGCGAGAAGAGAGGAAGGGGCTCCTTCCCTGGGAGGGTGACTGTGATGAAGGTTCTGGAATGGGTTTGGGGGTGGGGACGCCGGATACCAGGAGAGGGCTCCTTCTACCTGGGGCTAAGGGTGAGAAGGCCCTTTGAGACTTCAGTTTACAGATGGGGAAACTGAGGCCCAGAGAGGGGTGGTGTCTAGGGAAGCAGGCCTCCTAATGCCCAGGGCAGCCTCGGGCTGAAGGGGTTGGGCTGAGTAGAGGGCGCAAGGGAAGGAGGGAGGGGGCCAGCTCATGAATGTGGTGCTGGGTTGCCAGCTGGGCTGAGAGGCCCATGAGCCAGCACCCCAGGATTAGATCACCCATAAATGATTAGCTTTTTTCTGCCAGCCTCTTCCCGACAAGAAAAGGCCTGACGTTCCTCCTCCAAGTGGTTCTTCCTGAGCAAGGCATGTTTATGTCTGGCACAGGGTCCCGGGAGACTTGAAGGAGGCCTCTGCACTGCCACGCCCCAGGGGCTGGCATCACCCCAGGCCTGGATGCTTCCCCCAACCCCGACACCCAGCCCCCAAGCTTTCCACATACCCTGATGAAGAATATACAAATATACACTCTTTGGACGAGCCCGGAGAAGCTGCCGGTCCGCCCAGTGGGAGGACGGCCAGCTTCCCTGCCACCCACTGAACACCAGGCCTGCAGCCCCTAGGCCCACACCTGCAGGAACAGAAATACCACTGTGCTGCTGTTCTGGAGGCCGGTGTGAGCTCCCCCCAGGTGCTGGGCTGTGGTGATGTCAGCGCGAAGCAGTCAGCACCATCATCTGTCGTTACCTAACGAGTGTTCGTGACCCACCCACCCTGCGCAGGCACTTCTCCTACGTTCTCCTGTGGGCCTCCACGGCTGAGAACAGCACAATGAGGACACCGTTTTACATGAGGCCACTGAGGCAAGGAGCAGTGTAGTACCTTGATGGGGGCCAGCAGCTGCTAATCGCAGGGTGGGGACTTGAAGCCAGCTTTGCTTGACTCAAGCGCATGTGTTTTCCCGCCCCATTATGTGGAGAGAGACGGGCTGGTACAGACGGAGGGCAGAGGACCAGGCTGGCCAGGGTTGGGCGTGATGGGGTCGGAGGTGCCGGTGGGAGGGCCTTGGACGCCAAGGATGGCGGTGTTTGGCTGAGCTTGACTTTGCATCTCCTGCACTCTCAGACTTCCTGTTTACTTTAGCCATTTGTCCATTTGCTCGACAAGGATTGATGGAGTGCCTACTGGGTTCCACTATTGCCTGTCTGCTAATTTGTCACACTGTGGTAGCTTGCATGTTGCTGTGATGCTAGAAGCTGTGCTATTGGTATTTTAAGTATCAGCAGGGTCACCTGTGGTGGACTGGTTTCAGCCGAGCTTCCAGACTAAGACTAGGAAGAAGGGCCTGGTATAAACTAGTTGTGAAAATTAGTCAATGAGAACCCTATGGATCACAACAGAATGTTGTCTGATATAGTGCTGGAAGATGAGCCCCCAGGTTAGAAGGGAGTCACGATGCACAGTAGCCGCAACAGTGATGCGAGCAGACCAGCAATGGTGAAGACGGCGCAGGACCAGGCAACGCTTTATTCTCTTGTACATGGGGTTGCAGGAGTCAGAGCTGATTCAGCAGCTGTGTACCAGGCACTGTTCTAGGGCCTGGGGACAGGAGTGAACAAAACACAACTCCTGCTGTCATGGTGCTTTGTTCTGTGGGGGAGGCTGGTAAGACCACCACCTCCCACTGCCTCTGCAGGTTGGCCTTTAGTTCTGGCTTCCATTAGCTAGAAAGAACTGGAGATTGGTCATGGGTGGGGCCCCTTCATTGTCCTCCTATATTGGCAGAGGGCCCGGGCACAGGGGCTCTTGCCTTGGTATCTGGGCCTGGGGGAAAGGGTGGGGAGACCAGGGGCCAGTGTCCTGTTGGGCCTGACCTATCCTGACTCAGAGGCTTTGGGCCCAGTTCTGGAAGGACCTTGGTAGCCTGGCCCCAGCCAAGAGACAGAGAGTGTCTCCATCTAACCCTGTTTGTTCAGGTTTTCCTCTCCCTAAAAAGCCAAGCCCTTTTTGATCCTTCCATACCCCTTCTTTCTTTGCTTCCTTTCCTGCCCACACCTCTCCTGCCTCCACCTCTTCACCCCCATGCACTGCTCAGCGTGTCTACCCAGTGTGCCGCCCAGCCCTTCTGCCGTCCCTAATGCCCTCATGGCTCCTTGGCTCCTGCTTCCTCCCGACCTCTGACCTCCCTGCCCCTGGAACCCCACAGCTGGATCTCTTCTGCTTCCCCTCCCTTTCTGGCTCTTCCTCATCACTCCTCTTCCTTCATATGCTCCTTGAACACAGGAGCTCCCCAAGCTCTCGGCCTCAGTTTCCCTTTTGATTTCTCCCACTGCATTCTGCCTGGGCCGCCTTTTCCACTTGGGTTCCTCTGCTGACCCCTCTCTCTCTCTCAGATCTTGTCTCTCCAGCCTAGAGCCCTCTACCAGTCCCCCAGCCCCCTTGTCACCCACAGGTTACTGAGCGTCACCCCTCAGATGGCCTTCAGGTGCCCTAGACTCAGTGGCCCAGCTTCCTCCCCCTCTATTCCCTGCAGACCCTGGGACACCTCCATCTGCTTAGTCATCTGAGTCAACAGCCCTACTGGTCACCACTAATGCCTCTGTCTCAGGACCTGCCATGTCCACTCAGTCCTCTGGGATGGTTAAGTCCATCCTTCCCTCCATCTCTGCTGTTCCCGCCTGGTTCCTGCAAAAGCTTGGTGATTGCCCATCTGCCTGGCTCTGTTCATGTGCCCTATAGTTGATCAGCCATATCCAGCCAGAATCTCTCAAACCGACCACATCTTGCCCGCACTCCAAACTCCTCAGTGGCTGCTGTTACTTCAAAGGTGAACCCCCGAGATCGTTTGTGAACTCCTGGAGTGTTTTGTGAACTTCCGAGGTCCTTTGTGAACTTCGAGATCCTTTCTGAGGTCCTTCGTGAACTCATGCAATGATTTGAGAACTCCCATGGTCCTTTTTGAACTCCTGGAGTCTTTCATGAGCTTCTGAGGTTCCTTGTGAGCTTTCGAGATCCTTCCTAAGGTCCTTCATGAACTCCATGGTCCTCGGTGAGCTTTCAAGGTCCTTTCTGAGATCCTTCATGATTCCCGATGTCCTTCGTGAGCTTCTGAGGCCCTTCCCCAGGTCTGTAATGAACTCCTGAGGTCCTTCATGAGCTTCTGAGGTCTGTCATGAGCTCCGAGGTCCTTCATGAAATCCAGAGTTCCTTCATGAGTTTCCAAGGTTCTTGATGAGCTTCTGAGGTCCTTCTCGAGGTCTGTCATGAGCTCCTGAGGTCCTTCGTGAACTTCTGTGGTCCTTCGTGAGCTTTCGATGTCTTTTTCAAGGTCCATCATGAGCCCCTGAGGTCCTTTGTGAACCCCTGAGGTCTTTTGTGAGCTTCTGAGGTCCTTCCTGAGGTTCATCATGACTCCCCGGGGTCCTCCGTGAGCTTGTGAGGTCCTTTCCGAGGTCCGTCGTGAACCCCCGCAGTCCTTTGCGAACTCCTGACGTCCTTCATGGAGCTCCCATGGTCCTTCGTGAGCTCCTGGAATCCTTCATGAGCTTTTGAGGTTCTTTCTGAGGTCCTTTATGAACTCCTGGGGTCCTGTGTGAGCGTCCAAGTTCCTGCATGAACTGCAGAGTCCTTTGTGAGCTTTTGAGGTCCATTCTGAGGTTCTTTATGAACTACTGAGGCCGTTTGTAAACTCCTGGGGTCCTATGTGAGCTTCCAAGGTCCTTCGCAAATTTCCAAGGTCCTGCATGGACTCCTGGAGTCCTTTGTGAACTCCCAAGGTCCTTCATGAGCTTCCAAGGTCCTTCGTGAGGTCCGTTGTGAACTCCTGGGGTCCTTCATGAATGCCTAGGGTCCTTTGTGAGCTTTCAAAGCCCTTTCCGAGGTCCTTCATGAATTCCCAAGGTCCTTCGTAAACTCCTTGGGTCCTTTGTGAAATTCCAAGATCCTTTGTGAGCTTCTGAGGTTCCTTTGTCATTTTTTGAGGTCCTTTCCAAGGTCCTTCATGAATTCCTGAGGTCCTTCGTGAGCTTTTGAGGTCCTTCCTGAGATCTTCCGGTCTCTTCTGAACTGGGCTCTCCAGCCACACACAGCTGTGCCCAGCTTCCACCCCACTCGCTCTGGCCACCTTCTTCCCTGAGGTCTCTGCCCTGCTCAGGCCCAACCACCACATGTGGGCATTCCAGGCTGGTGATTTGGTCTCCTGGGCAGCCAGTAATTTGGCATGCCTTCAAACCCGTAGTCTTCAAATGTTTGTTCAGTGTTTATTTCGAGGGGAGGTGGGCACTGGGCGGGGGCAAGTCGTCCTGCCCACAGATGGACAGTGCCCTGTGCACCAGCGGGTGGCCTGCCCTTCCCCGGCCTGCTGCCTCCCAGTCCCCTTCCCCTCCTTACCTGGCAGACGCCAGCTTCTCTTTGAAGTTCCCCTCCACTCAGTGTCACCTCCTTCAAGAAGCCTACCCTAACCGGTTCCACCTCTGCTGCCGTCCTGTGCTGCTTGTGTGGCACGTATTTTTATTTTTAACTGAGGTATAACTTATTTGCAGTAAAGTGTATGAATCTTAAGTGTCCAGTGAAGAGTTTTTCCTTGGAACACCCATGTAAGCGCAGCCGAGGTGAAGCTGTGTTAGGCTGTGCCTGTCTTAGTCATTTTGTGTTGCTCTGACAGAAATCCCACAAGTGTGTGGCTTTAATAGAAATTCATTTTCTCACAGTTTTGGTGGCTAGAAGTCCTAATTCATCCTGCTGACTCCAAGGGCCTAGGGGAAGCCTTTCTCTTTCTGTCAGCTTTAGGAGAAGGTCCTTGTCTCGTTCCTCGTTTCCTGGTTCCTTGGAGACCTCCATGTGGCTTGGCCTCAGTCTTTCCCCATCTCTGCTTGCCTAATCTGCCTCTTTTATCTCCTGTAGGAGATTGACTCAAGACACACCCTACATTAATCCTGCCTCATTAACATAACAAAGATTCGTTCCCAAATGGGATTATAACTGGGGCATAGAGGTTAGGATTTACAACACACATTTTTGGGGAGACAATTCAATCCATAACAGTGCCTTAATCTTTTCTTTTTTCTTCTGTCTATTTTGGTGTAAATGTCCTGTCCCCAGCCAGCCTGGGAATTCCTCATGGCAGGAGCAGCTGTCTTGGTCCCAGCGCTGGGTGGAGCCCTATGTGTCACTGCTGGTGTGTAAGCCTGTGGCTGTGACCCTCCTGTGTCATCGTGCGTGAGGGCGGCAGAGGCTGTGGCCGTGGGAACCTGTGCTTGCGAGCCTGGCCAGGGCCCAGCTGCAGGTGGACGCCCCTCCTCCCTGTTCTCCTGCCCAGGGGCCCCCTCCTCGGCCTCCACAGAGAGCTGCAGCCCCGCCCGGGGGGGCCCTGCCGGCTGCAGGCTGGAGCTTAGTCTCCAAGGCCACAACGTCAGTTGCCATAGGCACGCGGGCTGGAGTAGGGATTGCGATTTCTCATCCTGGTCACGCAGACAGCGGCCTCCCCGGCCCGCCTGCCAGGAGCCAGGCTTTAAATAACGGGGAAACCCGACCCTGGAGAGCTGTCTGCCCGCCCTCCTGAACGGCCTCCCACCCTAGTGGGGCAGGACTGGGGCGCTGTACCCCGTACCGCCAACAGGCCCCCATCTCCTCTGGGGAGCCTGAGTTTGAGAGTTCTAGTTGTCCTAAGTGCCCAGAGCACAGGACATGGCCCTGGCTCGTCCCTGGGGACCCCAGACTGAGAAAGGGGAGCCCACCTCTTTGGAGCCCCCTCCCCACCTGAGAGGGTTGAAGCCCTCTCTCTGGAAGCGTGGACTAAGGGGAGACAGGGCTTCCCACGGCCAGGCCACACGTTTGGCCCTTCCCCCAGCTCCGCAAGGAGCAGGCAGCGGCCTCCCTGTTTTCCCCTGGAAGCAGCTGGAATCCTGTGCCTCCCTGGGCCCTGCCCTTTGCCCTCGCCTGGGGACCTGGGGGGCAGGGAGTGGCCCTGCTTTCCTGCCTTGGGAATGAGGCAGCGCAAGGAGCCGTGTTGGTTGGTGGTTTATTTTTTTAAGAATGAGTTTCTGTTATTTCTTTACAAATTGTAAAAGGAATGCCTACTTTGATAATGTACAAAGTACGGAAAAGTAGAGGGAGGAGAAGGCATTTGTGGGCCTGGCTGCCGAGAGGAGCAGCCTGGAGCTCCCGTGCCAGCTGGTCAGTGAGTCCCGAGGCCGTTGGGCACAGCGTTGGTTTCAGGCCCCACTGGCCACTGTGACTGTTCGCCACATCCCCTTCATGTGTGTGGGTGGGTATATTTGTGATATAGGAAATGCTTCCGTGAATCATCTTTGTATATAAATCATCGCATTTCAATTTCCTCAGGGTGGATCTCTAGCATTAGAAGTTAGGAAGATTGTGGGCATGTTCAAGCTCTCGAGACATGTCACCAAGTTACTCTGCCAAGAGAACCGTGTGGCCTGAGGCCTCGCTGAGGGGGCAGCTGGGATTTATCACTGGACCTGATGTTATGGGGCTGGTGGACTGAGAGAGCTCTTGGCCGTAGGTGTGGGGTCTGGTTTTCAGAGCAAGTCCAGGCAGACTCTCCTAGCTGTCTGCTTATAGGCAGGATGGGGCGAAGACTACACCCTTTTACTTATAGTAGGACAGGATTAGAAAGGGGCAGCTGCCGTTTTCTGTTGTCTGACTGGGTGACCCACTTCCTCATGTCTTTTAAAAACATTTCATTGAAAAAAAAAGTTATTTATTGTAAGTGAACCAAATAGTTGCTGTCACACCAGTTCAATTCATGGTGACCCCATGTGTGTCCGAGTAGAACTGTGTTCCATAGGGTTTTCAATGGCTTGATTTTTTTTATTGTAGATTGCCAGGCCTTTCTTCCGAGGCACCTCTGGGTGGACTTGAACCTCCAACCTTATGGTTAGCAGCCGAGCATGTTAGCCGTGTACACTGCGCAGAGATTGCATTGCAAGTATAACAGCTCAATAATTTTTTACAAACCAAACCACCCAGGTAATCAGCACCTAGATGGAGAAACAGAACATTGTAAGACCCCCCCCCACCCCAGAACCCCGTTCATGGCCACTACCCCGCACCACCCCCGCGCCACACACACACAGCATAACCACCATCCTGACTGTTAACATGGCAGCTCGTGCTTTTGACCTTTACATAAATGGAATCCTACAGCAAGGCCGCCTGTGCCTGGATGTGTCATCATATTGGAGTAGTTCAGACATGGTGTTGCATGTCATGTGGTCTGTTCATGTCTTTTCCAACACTTTGGGCACCAGGGAGGGTGCGATGGGAGCGAACATGTGGACACTGCACAGAAATTAGAATTCCGTCTGAGTTATTGTAGGGTGTCGGGCAATTGTTTCCCTAAAGGGTCTGCTCTAGTGACGAGGAAGGAATCTGTTGCCCCCGTAGCAGTTGAGCACTTGGAGGATGACGTCTTCGGGTGCCCACAGAGCTGGGGTCCGGTCTGTCCCCTCTGGGTAGTTTCCGCACACGGACGTGGAGGCGGTTGGATGAAGCCCCCTCCAGCTCTGAACTCTGACACCGTAGTGTACGCTCGGCAGTGCTGAGAGTTTGTTTTCTAGCATGGTTTGAGTTTGTTTGCTCCTGCAGTTCCACGTACCAACTCGGCTCACTTTCTATGAAAAGTGAGCTGACCTTGACCTCGGCCCACATTGCCCCACGGCCAAGGAGGCGTCCTTGTAGATACTGCCAATGTCTCCCAGATGCATTCACCCTCTTTTTAAGAGCCTTGGTAAGTGGACAGCTTTGACTTGACTACCCCCAGTGGTGGGGGACTCAGTGCCTACAAGGCAGCCTGCTCTTCCATGTGAGATAGTCCTCCCAATTGGAAAGTGTTTTCTTCTGTTGGACCAAAGCCTGTATCCATGTAAGTGCTGTGGAGC
This sequence comes from Loxodonta africana, assembly GCF_030014295.1. Taxonomy (NCBI): domain Eukaryota; kingdom Metazoa; phylum Chordata; class Mammalia; order Proboscidea; family Elephantidae; genus Loxodonta; species Loxodonta africana. The sequence goes on along the minus strand of NC_087353.1, from coordinate 105,359,927 downwards.
ACTGTGGTGTAGTACCTCAGGAGCCAGTCCTGGGATCCAAGATCTGGTGAGCTGAGTCGTAACTGGACCTAGCACAGCGGGAGTCACATGAGAGTGCTCAGTAAATGGGAGCAGCTGGCGGTGGTGTTGTCTATCATCAAAGGCTATAACATCAGATCTCAAACTTGGCATGGGCTTGAAAGTTACCTCTCTCAACCCCTTTTTCAGAGCTCCAGTCCCTCCATCAGGCATTCCGTGGGGACTTTGTCCAGTGTTGGATACCTGCCAGGGTGGGGCTTGTTGCCTCTGGCACTGTTGACTGTCTGGGGACCAGGACGGGGGTGGCTTGGGGTGGACCTCGGAGGCTTGGTGAGTGGGGTCCTGGCAGAGGCAGAACGGCAAGATCCTCTGTGTGCAGGTTCCCTGATAGGAGGAAGCAGGTGGCAGCCGCAGCAGGAGAAACTCAAGTCTGATGCTTGGACAGACTCCTCGGGGAAGAGGATTGACTATTAGTGGGATTTATCAGGAGAGTCTCGGAGACCTAGGCCTTTAGAAATAGATCCCCTTGGCAGTGAGTTTATGTTGATGGAGGAGGAAAACTACCCAGAAAAGGACAGGGAGAGTGGTTGGTTGCACAGCTCAGAGAATGTCATCAGTGTTGCTGAAATGTACAGGGAGAAACTTGAATTGGGGTGTTTTTGCTGTGTATACTCTCAACACGAACATCAAAAATAAATTATTAAAAAAAGAAAAGACAAATCCCAGCAGCTCAACTAGCGTTGTTATTTAATCCTCCCAGCAATTCAGTGAGGTAGTTATAATTTGGCCTGTTTCACAGATGAGGAAAGTGGGGTTTTGGGAGACTAGATAACCTGCTTTAGACCAGTGTCCAGGAAGGCAGGGTTTTCCATTCTTGAACAGTGCTTGGCACCAGGGCCTTTAAAAGTTTGTTGGATTTATTTAGTTTTATTCATATCCTAGCTTATTTTGGAAGTGATTTGAAAGACTTACAAAGAAACAAAATATAATGAAATGGCATAAAGAAGAAAGTAAAACAAGGGTTGTGGCCTATAATGGAGCCAAAAGTGAATGAGAATTTGAAAAAAAAAAAAATGCATATCATAAGGTCTGTTTCTGGTAGGAATGCATTCAGCTGCAAGTAACCTGAGAAGCAGAGGCTTGAGAAGTGAGGGGTGTGTTTCTCTTGCAACAAGAAGTCTGGGCGTTGTGGTCCAGCCCTGCCTGGTGCAGCTGCTCAGGGGCATCGGAGAGGCCAGTGCCTCCTGTTCTCTGGCTCCTCTGTCTCAGGCAGGGGCCTTGGTCATCCTGGTCTAAAGGGCCTGCACCTGCCAGGCACGTGGAGCAGACAGGGATTGCGCAGCGCAGGCTTTTTCCTTGGAAGCCCTGCCTTTTTATGGGGGTACCAAGTCCTTGGGGACTTTGGCTTCTCTCATTGGCCAGAACTGCGTTATGTAGCTATCTTAGTTATCTAGGGCTGCTGTAATGAAATACCATAAGTGGATGGCTTTAACAAACAGAAATTTATTTTCTCCCAGTCCAGTAGGCTAGAAATTCTGAATTCAGGGTGCCAGCTCTAGGGGAAGGCTTTCTCTCTCCGTTGGCTCTGAGGGAAGGTCCTTATTTCTTTTCAGCTTCTGTTCCTTGGCAGTCATGTGGCATGGTATCCATCTTCCCCCATCTCTCCTTGCCTGCTTGCTCCATCTGCTCTTTTATATCTCAAAAGAGATGGATTTAAGACACACCCTATACTAATACTACCTTATGGACATGACAAAGCCCACTCCCAAATGGGATTACAGCATAGGTATAGAGGCCAGGGTCCATAACACACATTTTTGGGGACACAATTCAATCCATAACAGTAGCCATCCCTGGGTGCTGGGAAGCCTGGGAGTGGGAGTACTTTGTTTTCAGTAGAGGGGATGATTGGTGGCTCAGTGGTAGAATTCTCACGTTCCGTGCAGGAGACCAGAGTTCGATGCCTGGCCAGTGCAGCTCAGTCACTGCTATCGCCTGTCTATCAGCGGAGGCTTGTGTGTTGCTAGGATGCTGAACGGGTTTCAGCAGAGCTTCCAGACTAAGACAAGTAGGAAGAAAGGCCTGGCAATCTACTTCCAGAAACCAGCCCACGAAAACTCTATGGATCACAACGGTCTGCTCCACAGCCAGTCATGGAGAGGGTGCAGGACTGGGCAGTGTTTTGTTCTGTTGTGCATGGGGTTGCCATGAGTTGGGGGCCAGCTTAGCAGTAGCTAACAGCAACAGCAACAGCAGCGGTAGAGGAGGGTGACAGTATGGTCTGTTACTAAATTCATTGTCAGACACCAAAACAACCAAGTGATTGGGGAATAAACTGGAGGTCACACACGGGTGAAGGCTGAATTAAGTAGGATGCTTTTAACTGTGAGTAAAAGAAGCCTCCACCAAAAGCGGCTTGAGCAATGTGGGCGTTTGTTGTTTCAGGTCAGAGTCTGGAGATGGCAGATCTGGGGTTCTCATGGGGCCCCTGCCATCCCTCTTGTGGCCCCCAGGTGGCTGTTGTTGGGGGCATCAGGCATAGAAGGAGGAGGACATCCCCGGCTTCAGTCCCTTTCTGAGAACAACGTTCTCTGAAGCCCCTCGTGTGCCGTTGGCCAGAATTGGGTCACATGCTCCACCTTAAACCAACCCCAGGTGAGGGGAATGGGATTGTCCTGAAGGCTTTGGGAACCGCCAGGATCCACCCTCTAAGGAGCCCTAGTGGAGCAGTGATTAAGAGCTCTCAGCTGCTAACCGAAAGTTCTGCAGTTTGAATCCACCAGCCTCTCTGAGGGAGAAAAAACCTGGTGATCTGCTCCCGCCAGGATTTTTTATAGCCTTTGAAACCCAGTGGGGCAGTCGCACCCTGTCTTAGTCGTCTAGCGCTGTTATAAAAGAAATACCACAAGTGGATGGCTTTAACAAACGGAAGTTTATTCTTCACAGTCTAGGAGGCTAGGAGCCCAAATTCTGGGTGCCAGCTCCAGGGGAAGGCTTTCTTTCTCTGTCGGCTCTGGAGGAAGGTCCTGTCATCAGTCCTCCCATTGTCTAGGAGCTTCTCTGTACACGAACCTCAGGTCCAAAGGATGTGCTCTGCTCCTGGTGCTTTCTTGGCGGTGTGAGGTCCCCATGCCTCTCTGCTCGCTTCTCTTTTATATCTCAAAGGAGATTGGCTCAATCTAATCTTGTAGACAGAGTCTTGCCTCATTAACATAACTGCCACTAATCATAGAGGTAGGATTTGCAACACATAGGGAAATCACATCAGATGACAAAATGGTGGACAGTCACAATACTGGGAATCATGGCCTAGCCAAGCTGACAGGTATTTTGGGGGACACAGTTCAACGCATGCCATACCCTGTCACATAGGCTCACTGTGAGTTGGAATCGACTCCGTGGCACACGATGGGATCCAATCCCAGGGCTAAAGAGGGCCCAGCTGCCCGAGCACCTGCCTTCAGCTGGGCTCTGTTAGCAAGAAGCAGGAAAGGATTTGGGGACAGTCTTTGGGCTCTGCCAGGAGACGGAGCTAGGATGGGGACTCAGATGTCCTGACCACACACTGGCCTGCCTTCCCTGGCTGTGCAGCTGGGTGTCAGAATCAGGACCCCCAACCCCCACCAACTACAGTGATGGATGGACAGTGGGAGGGGGCAGGACCCAGGAATTTCAGCCCCAGTGGGGAGCCCTTGGGACAGGAGATGGAGTAGTCAGCAGTGGGCGAGGTGCTGGGAGGAGGGATCTCCCCCCAGAGGAGGAGGGACGTTTCCTTTTGTTTGTTCTCTCAAGCTTCTTTTTCCAGAAACACAAGCATATGGCAGCGGCTGGTGCGGGGGCCGTGTTTGGGTGGTGTGTGCTTGCCTTTGCCACCCTGCGTGGTAGTGTGTTTTCTTCAGTGGCTCCAACGCCCCAGCTGGTGCTGAGGGCAGTGAGATGCCAGGCAGGGGAGCTTCCTGTTTGCGGAACAACCCAGCCTCTCCAGCACCACCTCTGTCTGGGGTTTCTAATGGGGAAGGGATTGGAGAACTTTCCACAGACCTGGGCCTGAGCTTTGCTGAGGTCTGAGCTCTGCGGATGAGGCCCTGTGAAGGGGTGTGTGTGGAGTGAAGGAAACTAGTGAGTTTCCTGTGGCTGCCATGACAGGTTACCACCGACGTGGTGGCTTAAAACAACAGAAGTTCATTCTCTCACGGTTCTGGAGACCAGAAGCTGGAAATCGGTTTCGCTGGGACAGGGTTAAGGTGTCAGCAGGGCCGTGCGCCCCTGGAAGAGAACCCATTCATTGTCCCAGCAGGTTCTGTGGGCTGCTACCAGCGCTCCTTGGTTTGTGGACATATCTCTTTAACGTTCAAGGCCAGCACCTTCAGATGTCTCTGCTTCATGCCCCACTCTTATGTTATGGATTGAATAGTGTTCCCCCAAAATGTATGTTGTTATCCTAACGCATATACTTGTGGATATAATCTCCTTTGGGAATAGGATTTTCAATGTTATGTTAACGAGGCCGTATCAGTGTAGGGTGTGTCTTAAACCTAAAGACTTCTGAGATACCGAAGAGCAGACTAGGCACAGACAAGCACGTGGAGATCTCTGAGGAATGCTAAGAGCAGCTGACACGGGTTTTCCCCCAGGGCGGAGAGAAAGCACCTTTCCCTGGAGCCAGTGCCTTAAATCCCAACTTCTAGCCTCCTGAACTGTGAGAAAATAAAATTCTGTCCATTAAAGCCATCCACTTGGGGTATTTCTATTACACAAGCACTAAGAAACTGAGGCAGAATTGTACATAGGGTTTGCATTTAGGGTCTGCCCAGATACTCAGCTTGATCACATCTACAAAAATGCTTTTTTCGCATAACATTTACATGTTCTAGAAATTAGGATGTAGGCATCTTTTGGGGCCACTCTTCGGCTTACCTCAGGTCCCCAAGGTCAAACTGGAGCAACCATCTGGCCAGCAGGCTCCCCTCTTGTTTCTACCATCTAGGGAAAGGGCAAATGGAGGTTCCCAGCTGGCCCTCCCCGTCTCTTCCCACCCCAGCCCTGTCGCACGAGCCAGGAGCCTTGTGTACATGCAGGTGGGTACCCCAACTTACATGCCCAAGCTGTGTCCACCCTCCCAGACAGTTGCCCCTTGGCCACCCCTCAGGCCCAGGGGTGCACCTGCAGCCGCACGTCTACCCTTGGGTGCGTCTGTTCTCTGTTACTGCTCAACAAGTAGGCCGGACTTAGTCATCATTTCTTGTTTCTGGCTCTCATGTGGGCTCTGAGTGGGCTCCGCGGGGTGGTTCTTGCTCATAGTCTCACCTGTGACTGCAGCCAAAGGTGGCTGGGGTCTGGCTTCCTCACTCATGTGATGCCTGGCACCTGGGCTGGGAGAACAGCCAGGGTTCTGTGGCCTTCTTTCTCCACTTGGTCTCTCCAGGAGGGAGTATCTTCAGCATAGCCGGACCTCCTTACGTGTCGGCTCAGAGCTCCAAAGGCAGGTGTTTCAGAGACAGAGGAGAAACCTGTCTGTCACCTTTTGGGACCTAGCCTTGGAAGCCCCATTGCTCACTTCTAGCACATTCTACTGGTTAGAAGTTGGTCACTGAGGCCAGCCCACATTCATGAGGAAGAGTATTAGTTCTCCCCTTTGAATGAGAGGTGGAGGGCCTCGTGGTGCAGTTAATGCACTCAGCTGCTGCCAAAAGGTTGGAAGTTCAAGTCTACCCAGAGGCACCTCAAAAGAAAGGTCTGGCAATCTACTTACCAAAAATCAGCCGTTGAAAACGCTGTGGAGCACAGCTCTACTCTGACACCCATGAGGTCGCGTGAGTTGTTGGAATATGAGTTAGCGTTGGCTCTGGATGGGAGGGATGTCAAAGGATTTACTGTCATGTTTTAAAACCACCAGAGAGGAGGCCTCTTGGGGGCCCAGAGCCGGAACCCATTTATCTGGTGGATTCCAGGGTCCTGAGCACCCAGCGTCTAGAGGGGGTGTGGGCCCTGGGCGGTGTGTCCCTTAGGCTTGCAGGCTGCTTGACTAGGAGAAGGGCCAGTGCAGGGCCCTCTGAAATGCAGGCCCAGGCCCTGGCTAAGGGTAGGACAGAGTGCAGAGTGCTTTCTCCTGGACACGTCCTAGAATCCGTCCTAGAATCCGTCCTAGAATCCTGACCGTGGTCTGGGCTAGAAGTGCTTCAGCAGTCAGCTTCCTCCCAGCCTTGCCCCAGACCCCACATCCTGGGCTGTTGCCCCTCCCGCATTCTTCTCATTCTGCCCTCGGCCCTCACGGCCTTTGCCCGTGTCTCCCTCCCCACCTTCTTCATGTTCCCTAATTCTTCCAGGCCTTCATAGATGGGCCCTCCCTCGATATTCGACAGTCCCAAGGAGTGCCCAGAGGAAAGGAATGGGGCTTGTCCTCCAGGAGCTGGTGGTCTCATGGGGCCCAGATAACCTTGCATCCTGGCAGAGGGGAGGTGTAGGGAGCAGGGAAGAAGGGGCTATGGGGCCTGGCCAAGAGGCGGCCAACCATCCCAGAGCGTCAGAACAGGAGACACCTACGTGCCTGACAAGGTAGGAGTTATCCAGACAAAGGGGAAGGGTATTTCTAACAAAGTGTCATGAATGGAATTGTGTCCCCAAAAATACGTGTACCCGCTTGGCTAGGCCATGATTCCAGTTTCTTGTGACTGTCCACCATTTTGTCATCTGATGTGATTTTCCTGTGTGTTGTAAATCCTGTCTCTGTGATGTTAATGAGATGGGATTATTGGCAGTTATGTTAATGAGGCAGGACTCAATTTGCAAGATTAGATTGTGTCTTGAGCTAATCTCTTGAGATATAAAAGGGAGAAGCAATCAGACAGGGGGACCTCACCATCAAGAAGCAAGAGCCAGGAGAATAACGTGTTCTTTGGACCTGGGGTCCTCGCACTGAGAAGCTCCTCGGCCATGGAAGATTGATGACAAGAACCTTCCCCCACAGCCAACAGAGAGAGAAAGCCTCCCCCTGGAGCTGGCACCCTAAGTTTGGACTTATAGCCTCCTAGACTGTGAGAGAATAAATTTCTTTGTTAAAGCCGTGCACTGGTGGCGTTTCTGTTACAGCGGCGCTGGATGACTAAGCCACAGAGGGAGCAGCATGTGCTAAGGCCCAGGAGCAAGAGGTCAAAGAGTGTCTATGAACCTGCAGGATGGAGGGAGGGTAGTGGGCAGTGAGGCTGGGAGCTGTTATGGGTCAGATCAAAGCACAGGTCTGGTTGGCTTGCTGTGTGGCAGTGGTTCTTCATGGGGCGGTGAGCCCCGTTAGGGCAGGGCTGTGTCCTGTCTGCCTCTCTGTCCTGGCTCTGTGGGACTGGGGCTGGCCGGCCTCTAAGTGTGCTCATTGCTTCCCAGTGGACTGTGCTGGGGTTGGTGCCAGGAGGGTGTGCGTTAGTGTGTGCACAGGTACACGCATGTGTGAGTGCATGTGTGTTTGGGTTGCTAGTGCTCACATTCACCCGTAGATCAGAGATGTGCTTGCCAGGTGCACCCCTTCTTCCATTCCAGCATCGGCTGTGATCTTACAGTGGACGCTGTAGAGTGGACACTCAGTGAAGACCACCAAACACGTCTGTGTGCCCTGGAATGAGGGCTGTTGATCTCCTAGTCAGCCTCCTTCCTCTGTGCTCTCTACAGAGATACAGTATCGTCATTCATGCACCCAGAGAACTCTTGTTCTCCCTTCAAAACCCATCTCAGCAGTCATGGGGGCAACCTTGTTCAAAAGACCCCCAAACCAAATCAAACCCATTGCCATCAAGTTGTTTCCGACTCATAGTGACCCTACAGGACAGAGTAGAACCGCCCCATAGAGTTTCCAAGGAGTGGCCGGTCCTGGCTCTGCTGCCCCTAAGCCAGAGAAGGTGGCAGCCGAGCCCTGGCCAGAAGTGCCGGGGACAGTCGTCCAGGCCGGGCCTTACTTCCTTGTCACTTACTGTGTGGGCTCTGGGCCCCTTTGGGTGTCCTCTCTGTGTCTCTGGGGCCCTGAGCCCTTGGTGTGGGGACTGGAGCCCTAGGCTTCCACCATCAAATACCCAAAACTTCCCTCAGTTCCTCTTGGTTTATCACCAGCCAGGAGGTTGGCAGCCCTGTGTGTCCATCTAACCGTCCAGCTGGCCTGTCACAGCAGGTAGGGTTCCACAATTTGGCTCTTCCTGTTGAGATAGAGCCCTGTCCCCTTGAGGCTGTGTCTGATGTCCTGAGTCTCCTGCTGGCTTTATCACTAACTTGAAAAAAAAAAGTCCCTGCCTTTAAAACGGGCACAGTTTGCCCTGTCCTGCCTCGAGCCTGGAGCAGAGGTCACAGACGTCAGAACGCTTGTCAACTGAATGCAGCATCCAAGGGTGGAGGGGAGGCCCAGGCCCTGGTCCAGGCTCCCTGGTGGGCAGCCACTGACCTGTGGGCCTGAGGGTGGATGTTCAGCCTGGGAGGGGAGTGAGGAGCTGGCAGTGGGGTCCTGGGGGTGGGGGGTGGTGTTGAACCCTTGGGTGCAGGAGCATCTAGAGTGTTGGATGGGGAGAGGGTTTTGATGTGGCTGAGCTGGGCGTTTGTCTGAAGCCCTGTTGGCCTGCCTATACGCCCTTTTTCCACCAGGCTGTGCTTCACTTGGTCAGGGTCGGGGTGTCAGGCACCAGCCATGGCAGGACCTGTTTTCCCAGATGTCCAAGCTGTGGGCAGCAGAAAGCCAGGCGATAGGCACGAAGACACCCCTTCTTAGCCTCCCAGCTGGCGGGAGCACCTGATGCAGGGTGTTGAGGATTGGAACCCCGCTGCAATCCTGTTTGGCCTCCCTGGCCCCAGGCCCCCACCCTTGGGGCCGGATCAGCCCAACTCTGATGTGGACATGCTCAGCCAGTCTCTGGCTCTGGACAGGCCGGTCTCCAGCTAAATCACTCTTATCTGGGCGAGGAACCTGACAGGGAGGGAGGCTGGCAGGAAAAGCTGAGCTTCCCGGAAACTGGAATCTGGATGTCAGAGTGGAAACAGCCCCAGAGACCCTGGCCGTGGGTCAGTATCCCCTAGAACCTAAAAGTGCTGTTTCTAGGCTCTACTGTGAACTTGTCACCTAGAGCTGGGGGGGTGGGGGGGCAGGAGTCTGGGAGTTGGAGCAGCAGGTGTTGGCGACAGCTACCACACCTGGGCCGCACAGCTGACGTTACCCAGCCGTGCTCTGGCCAGCCGGGGGCTGAACCCAGGCCTCTTAGTCCACCAATCCTCCCGGTTCCCCTCGGTCCACTGGCCCAAGCTCTGCCCTGGGGGCTCCATGGCACAAGGCTGCCCCTCCCTTCTGGCCCTTTGATTCCTCTCCTCATCTCCTGCCTTCACTGTTTGGGGGCTCCCCTCCCTTTGTCGTCTCCCTGGAGTAGCTCCCAGCCCGTCTCTCACTTACATAAGAGAAGTTGAAGTTTTGGGCCCAAAGGTAGGATCTGAAATGTCCACTGGCTCCTTTTCCTTGTTGTTGTCGCTCTGTTCTCAGCTGCTGAGTTAGGCGTTTGGACTCCCGTGCTGTGGGGTGAGTGAGGGCTTCCTGGACACAGAACTTCAGCGCTAAACCAGGAACATTCTGGGCAAACCAGGGCAAGCTGGTTGCCCTGGCTGCGTGTCAGCTGTGAATTGGGTCAGCAGGTCATTCCTGGTCCCCGAGTCACCGTGGGTGTGAGGAACACAGTTCTCCTGCAGCTTCATACAGACAGACAGACCGCATCTCCACTACACCCCGCTGATGGCCTTGAGCATGTTGTGTGCAGTGGGAAATTGTCCACTGGGAGCTTCTAAACAGGACAGTGACATGAGGTTCGTGCTGAGCAAGGTCACTCTCACTGCTGTTTGGCAGCGGGACGGTGCATAGGGGCAAGAGGAGGCAGGAGCCCAGTGCGAGGCTGATGCCGTGGTATGGACAGGAGGTGGGCTGGCCGTGGGGAGAGGTGGCCAGATTTGGATGCGTTTTGGAGCTGAGCTAGCAGGACACTGGTAGATTGTTTTAGGAAGCGTGGGAAAAAGGCATCAAGCGAGATGCCCAGGTTTTCAGCCTGAGCCCCTGAGTGGATGGCAGAGGAGGAGCAGACCTGACAAGAAACTGGAGGCCACACACACTTGCGTCGCTTGTTAGACATGACAGAGCTGTCGGGGAGGCAGCATCTCAGGGGAGAGAGGGCTAGAGATGTAAACGGGGTGGCGGCGGGGGGGCACTGGCATTTAAAGCCGGGCTGGAGATCGTGGCGAGGAGGGCCCTGGACCAAGCCCAGGGCCACGACATTGAGTGGTCAGTGCCAGGAGGAGGAGCCGGGAAACCAGCCTGGAGAAGAGGGTGGGATGTGGGAGGAAGCCCTGCGGAGCAGCCAGCAGGAAACCTTGGAGGGCAGCATCCTTGTGGCCTCCTGCCTCCTCTCTCCCACCCAGGAACCAGGAGTGGCTGGGTCCCTCTCATGAGGGCTTCCTGGCTGCGTGTGCACGGGTCAAGAGCCAGCTGTCCATCACCTGCCTCCCTCCGCTGATATCACTTCTGATGACTTCTCCTGGGTGCCCTTGAGCAGCGCTTGGGCAGCCTCTGGCCTTGCCCCTGCCCAGGCCTCTCACCTGGCCCTGGCCCTGGCCCGGCCCCCTGCCCTCCACTGGGCCAGGCCTGGGTTGCCCAAGCTGTGTCACTCTCCCTTTCTCCCTGGGGTTTTTCTGCTGTTATCCCATGGGCCCTTGCCTCATGGTTAATCCCTATCACTCTGCGTGTCTTCTGTTCTTTATAGTTTTTGCATCATTGGGTGATATTTTCCCTCCTTTTTCTTTTTCAGTTTAGAACTAGCCCCACTTTACAAATGAGACAACTCAGGACTTAAGTCATTTGTTCACCCAGCATGGGCCTTGTGGGCCGGGCTGGGAGGCCTTGGCTCCTGGCCTGTACTCTTGCCCCTCTGCCCTGCCTGGCAGTCCTAGCCACGTGGCACCTCCCCTCTCTGGAGGCCCTGGATGTTTGGGGGGACTGGTCTTCCCCTCCCTGTTCCCCGAGTGCACCCAGCTGCCCAGCAGTACTTCCTGCCTAAGTGGATTAGGACCTCTGCGGAAGGAGCCGGCAGTGTCTGGGCCTGTCAGGACGCCAGGGCCGTCTGGTGCCTTCCTGCTTTGTCCTGATTGGATTTGGGCCTCAGCAGCTGGGAGGCCAGCAGCCTGAGGCCTTGTTGGGAATGGCGCAAGGGACTGGCCACCAGGATGGCCTCAGGGAGGGGAAGGAAGGGGAGGCATGGTGAGGCCTTCAGGCCCCCAGGCAGGCAGCCCTGGCTGCTGCAGGCCACCTCTCTGCTGGGTCCTTCATGTAGGCTGGTCACAGGGCAGATCCTTGGGTGGGCATCATGCCCACAGGTTGTCACCGGCTGTGACTGTGGGTTCCTTCTGGTCCATACACATGTCCCAACCATGGCCTGCCATGCCTTCAGCATCCCATAATGCTGTGGATTTCAAACTTATAAAACGTTGACCTGTAGAAGGAAAACATTTTGTAAACACTCAGAAGTGAACCGAAAACACGTTTTGGCGGAGTACCGACCGACTGGCTGTTAAAAATAAATATTTATGTATAGCCAAGAAGCTGATTTTGGCCAAATCCAAGGCCAGAGCCAAACCCCGGTCCGTCCCTGGTTCCTCTGATTCTATTGACACCTGAGTCAGGCCCTCTGACCCTGGTTCTGGGTGAGCATCTCGGACTTTTTCTGGTACAGTCTGTGGCTGGACCTCATGGCCTTGGCCTGTCCTGTACCCTGGGCACAGGGCTGGGCCCTGGGGGAGCAACAGTGATGGATAGACCTGGTCTTTGCCCTCGCGGAGCTGGGGTGGGGGACAAGCACCGTAGTAGAGCCCCCCACGCTGGGCTCTATCTTGTAAGGCAGCCTAGCCCACCATGGCCATGTGTGTGAACTCCTGTGCCCCTGGTCTGCAGGCAGCAGAGAGGCAGGACTTGCAGACACTTCAATGCCTGCAGCCCTGCCACGCACTAGCTCCCCCTGCACTGGCCACCAGCACTGGGTCAGGGGCCAGGTGCAAGGCCTGGCGTGGGGGGCCTCTCCATCCTGACCACAGCCCTCACCTTTGCTTGGTGGAGGGGCAACTGCCTGACAGGCCCTAGAGCAGCCTGTGGAAGGGCCCCTCGGACCTTATTCCCTGGATCAGGAGGGGAGGGGCGGGACTGAGGGAGGGTGATCTTTGTGTCTGGTTGGTGCCCAGGCTAGGCTGAGTGGTACCAGGAGCGGCGGCCGTTCCGTGCCTGGGGAGCCAGGGGTGGGGAGAGCAGCCCTGGCCTCCAGGGGCCCTGTGACAGCAGGACAAAGTCCTGTGTGGGGAATCGCTGGTCTGAGCTCAATAGCCCCAGAGGTATCATCCCACGACTCTGAGGCCAGAGTCCCAACGGCCGGGCTGGCAGGGTGGGGGCATTGCCCCAGAGACTGTGTGGCCTGATCAAAGTTGTGTGGAGGGCTCAGAGGTACGGGGGAGCGCAGCAAAGGCACCTGACAGGGCAGGAGGAGGGCAGCCTGCCAGCAGAGGCAGCAGTTAAAGCTGAGTCAGCCATCAGTAGCTGGCGAGGGTCCAGGAAGGGTACTCTGGTCAGAGGGAACCGAACCTGCAAAGGCTGGGGAGGCAGAAAGGGCACTGGTACCTTTCGGGGGACGAGGCAGCTTGGAGTGCCTCACGCGTGGGATGTGAGGAGGGGTTGGGGCAAGGGGTTGGAGCCAAGGCCAGGAGGGGGTGGGACCAGATGGGGAGGGCCTTGAATGCCAGGCTAAAGAATCAAGACCTATAGCCCTGTGGGCAGTAGGCAGCTGGAGAGGGTATGTGGCGAGCAGGGGAGGGCCTTGAAAGCCAGCTTGAGGCAGTAGGGAGCCATGGAGGGTATGTGAGCAAAGGAGGGCCTTGAAAGCCAGCTTGAGGTAGTAGGGAGCCATGGAGGGTATGTGAGCAGGGCAGGGCCTTGAAAGCCAGCTTGAGGCAGTAAGCAGCTGTGGAGGGTGTATGAGCGGGGCAGGGCCTTGATTGCCGGGTGGGGGCAGAAGGGAGCCATGGGGGGTGTTTGGGCAGGGTGGGCTGTGGCCAAAGCTATGTGCATAGGAGTGTTGGCCATTGGGGCCTGCCAGGCAGACTGGTCACGGTACTGGGCTTGCTCTGGGGTTGCAGACTAGGGGAGGGGGGCGTGCTGTGGGGCTCACCCCTCAGTTACCCTGCCATCTGTGCCTACCATGTGTGGGGCCTGTGTGTGAGCCGCTCTGTGTCCAGCCCTGTTCAGGCTCTAGTTCCATCATGCATGTGAGACGCTTGGGTGCAGAGAAGGCCAGCTCTTGATTCATCACACCTGAGAGGGAGAGGTGGCCGGGCAGCTTGGGGTGGGCAGCCAGCACGTGTGCCATACCTCGAGCACATGCCCACCGCCTCCCCTCCCTCCCTCCAGGCCACCATGTCCTTGCTGGGGAAGCGCTGCGATGTCCCTGCCAACGGCTGCGGGCCTGACCGCTGGAACCCCGCCTTCTCCCACAAGGATGAGATCATCACCAGCCTCGTGTCTGCCTTAGACTCTATGGTGAGTGCCCCTCTCTGCCCAGAAGAGGGGTGAGACCTCTGAGCACAGGTCCCACCTCTGCCACATAGGGGCGCCTTCACTGACCTGAGCCTCAGTTTCCCCATCTGCAAAACAAGGGCCACAAGTGAGGCCAAGTAGGTAAAAATCTGGCCCCGGAATAAACACTGGTTCCTGGCCCTCGTCCCCTTGTCCCCTCACCCCTTGTCCTCACATCACTCACATCATCACCTCTTGCCATTCGAGCCCTGTCCCTGGGGTGTCCCTGAGCAGATGGCCTCTGCGCAAAGCCCCTGTGGCCACGTCAGCTGGTCACACTGCCGTAGGTGTGGAGGTAGAGCTGACGACGGGGCTGACAGCCCTGCTCCAGCCAGCACCAGAGCCACTGGCCACGTGTGGCTGTTTACATTTAAACTTAAAGTTAAAAATTCAGTTCCTCTGTTGCACTAGCCTGTTGGCAGTTGGAATCTAACCAGGCGCTCCTTGGAAACCCTGTGGAGCAGTTCTACCCTGTCCTATAGGGTTGCTATGAGTCGGAATCGACTCGATGGTAACACGTTTGGTTTTGGTTTTTAATAGCTTGATGTGGCTAGTGACGACTGTCTTGGGCAGTGCAGAAATGGAACGTTACCATCACCACGGCAAGTTCTATTGGACAGCACTGGTCTCGGGGGTGTTTCAGGGTGCGATGGAGGAGCCGATGAGCCTGTGACTACCCTGGTGGCATGAACAAGACAGGCTAACCCTTCTTGGGTCCCTCTAAGACTCTTAACCTGGCAGTGACCTGACTCCTGTTTCCTCCAGAGTCCCTGGGCATCTGCAGGGGGTTGGGGCTAAGGTGAAGGCCACTCACACACACCACGCAGCCCTGCCGCTTGTTGCCAGCATGTCCTCGTAGCCCCAGGACCTTTGGGCAGGTCCACTTCCTGCCCGTGGCCTCAGTTGAGACATGACGGTGGAAGGAAGCATCTCTTAGCTCTGATGGCCACTCCTTTGTGGAAACAACCAAACTTGTTTGTTTCACTTTTTTGTCACTGTTCACAGCGTTGAGGCCATGAGCTCCCTGAAGCCAGCTTGTAGGCAGAGGGAGCGGCAGTTTCTGTTTTAATCTTAAACCAAACCAAACGCATTGCTGTGGAGGCATTTCTGATCCGTGGCGACCCCCCCACCACCTTGTGTTACAGAGTAGAACTGCTCTGTAGAATTTTCTTGGCTGTAATCTTTGTGGGAGCAGATTGCCAGGCCTTTCTTCAGCAGTGCTGCTGGGTGGGTTCATACTGCCGACCTTTAGGTGGATAGATGAGCACAAAATGTCTGCGCTACCCAGGAATCTCAGAGAGCTAGAAATGAATGCCCCCACAGGAGAGCCCTGCCGGTCCCCCGCTCCCTCTGGAGCATGACTCCAGGTTAGGGCTGGCACGAGAAACAGGACTGTGGCCCAGAGAGTTTAGGGAACCTGCCCTGGGTCACACAGCAGCAGAGCTATGATTAAAGCCAGGCTCCTTGACTGTCAGCCGAGCACTACCTCCCTCAGCTAAAACCAGCATTTATCAAGTGCCGACTGCATGCTGTAAGCTTCACAGGCAGGGTTCCCTGGTGAGGTAGGTCTGAGGCCTGAGAGGCTAGTGGTCTTGGCTGTTGTAGGGTCCTGCCTGGGGGCCACCGGCCTCCTAGGCAGTGAGACTGCCACTGTCAACATGCGCACAGGTGTTTCAGAGATTCCTCCCGCCCACCAGGCCTCGCTGACTCCTCGCTGTAGCCCTGGGAGCTGGCAGCTTGCCCCCACTGTACAGATGTGGAAACTGGGGCCCAGAGACGGCGTGACCTGCCCCAGGGCCCACAGCGGGAAGTGGTGTGGTGGGAGTGGAGCCTGGATCTGTCCAGGCTGCACCTGTCTCCTCCTCGTCATTGAGAGCGTCCAAGAGCACCCAGGCCAGGATTGCCCCCGAGGCTGGGGGAGAGAGCACCCCCAGAGCAAGGAGGACCTGCAGGGAGGAACAGAGCCCACGTGCCTTGGCCGTCCCCTTCAGGAGCCTTCTGCCCCTCCAGCCCTGTGACCATACGTTCTTCCCACCCTGACGGCCGGTCTCTGGGGCGTCATGTATTCACAGCAGTGTGGATTCTCAGACAGACCAGGAGCACTGAAGGGGCGGCCTCTTCATGGAGCTGTTGCCGCTGGGGTCTCAGGCAGCTGACGCGGGAGGTGTCCTGGGGTAGGGGACCTTGCCCAGCTCACAGCCCCTGCCCCCCACAGTGCTCTGCCCTCTCCAAACTGAACGCGGAGGTGGCCTGTGTCGCCGTGCATGATGAGAGCGCCTTTGTGGTAGGCACCGAGAAGGGGAGAATGTTCCTGAATGCGCGGAAGGAGCTGCAGTCAGACTTCCTCAGGTTCTGCCGTGAGTACCCAGCGCCGTGCTCCAGAAGGTTCCCTGAGGGCAGGGACTTCAGGCAATCTCCGAGTCCCCAGCCGTGCCCATCGGGCACTCGGAGGGAGGACGAACTGGGCAGCTCGGGGCTGTGCATGTGTCCTGAGATGGAGTTATTGGGGGGCCAAGTGTGTGTTGATAGAGCCTGGCTGACTGGGGCGGCCAGACTACCAACTCCCCCTGCTTGTTCACACCTGCCCAGTTCCACCACTGGACTTTGCACCCCTGAGCACAGGAGCTAGCACACTGCTCAGCTAGCATGTATTGAGCCCCTGCTGCGTGCATGCCCCTTACGGATGTTAACTCGTCTGTCCCGGCATCAGCCCCACGAGGCAGGTGCTGCCATATTATATTAATGTTACAGCCGTAGTAGCCACCTCACAGAGGCTCGTGGGGATGAAGTGCCCAAGCCCATGTGCAGCACCCAGCATGGGCCGGCACAGGAAGTACCCGATGAAGGCAAGCTGGTACTGTGCTGCACAGGGCTGCAGGCCAGGCCATGGGCCCGCGGAGGCGTGGTGCACTAAACCACTTCCCCAGGGACACACAACTGACAAGTGAGGAGGCAGGGTCCGAGGCTTCTGAAACCCAGGTGCTCTCTGCTGCATCCTTCAGAATGGGGAGGCCAGAGAGCCTTCCGTCTGCTGTGTCTGGGTGCTGCACTGGCACCTCTGTGGGCCCTGCTGGGGGGCCCTGGGTGCCCTTGGAAGAGACCAGTGGGCAGAGCTGTCACCTGGGAGCCCTGAGGCAGAGGGGCCGTTCTGAAGCTGCCAACTGCTCATTGTTCCCCTGGCCTTCCTGACCCCACCTGACCCAGCCCTGCCTCTGTATTCTATCTTCCTGGGCGTCCTCGCTCCCATCCCAGGCTCCACTGTGCTGCTAAAGGACCAGCAGTTCCCAGGGCTGCATGTCTCTTCTAATTCTCTGTCCTTGCCCACACCGTCCCCTGCCTGGAAGGCCTCGCTCCTCTCCTCTGCCTGCCAGATGCCTCCCTGCCTCCAGGGTTCACAGGTTCCCATACCTGGGAGGTTCTCCATCCCAGGCCCATCTGCGCCTCACCGTCCAGCCCCCAGGCTCTGGTTGTGTCAACATGCCACCAGCATCCTGCACTATAAATTCTGTTGGTTATGCCTGGTGCCCCGGCTTGGCCATGAGCTCCTGAGGGAGGTGCAGGGCAGGGCTTGGCTCCCAGCCCTGAAGGGCACACAGCCAGTGAGCGATCTGAGACCATACCCTGACTCTCCAATTTTGCCAGGTGTGAGGTCAAGAGCCAGGCTCTAGGCTCCCACTGCCTGGCTCCATATCCCGGCTCTGGCCACCTACCAGCCACTGGGCCTTAACCTCCTCATATGTGGAGTGGGGCGAGCCGTGCTGCCCCCCTCACGGGGCAGCCTGAGGATGCAGTGAGTGAGCGGGACAGATGACCCGATAAACAAGGTGTGCACAGCTTCCCTGTGCTTCCCGGTCTGTAGTGCACAAGTTCACCTGCCTCTCACCATGTGGTGTGAAATTGTGCTCTCCAGACTAGTAAGTATGCACAAGCCAACCCGCGTGCACCTTGCTAACTGGTTAGTCCACTGCTGTGAGTTGGAATAATGCCTGGCACTTAGTTCATGCTCCGTGAACATCGGCTGCTGTTATCACGGCTCTGATTAGTCTTTGTGCTACACCCGGGCCTAGACCTGAGGACCAGCCGTTTAAGGGAAGGGCATTCCGGCCTGGGCAGTTCATGATGGGTGCCCAGCAGCTCCCCCAGCCAGCCCCACGTCCCACACAGCCCTCAGAGCTTCTCTAGGGTCAGGGGAGGCCTAGTTGCTGGGTGGGGTGGAGTGGATGGGTGGTGGCAGGGCCCTGGGGCTCCCAGCCTCCCAGGCGGGGGCCAGCCTCCCAGGCGGGGGCCAGCCTGGGGCTGGGGAAGGAGCACCTGGCTTCCCAGAGCCGGCAGAGCCACTATTTATAGCGCCTGTAGCTCAGCTGGTTTATTTCAAGCTCTGTAGATTCCCAGAGGAGAGCAGGCTTCAAGCTGGGAGGGGGCATGGGGCCCTCTCTCCCCCTCTCCAACGACGCAGCTTCTAGCACGTTCCCCAGGGATCCAAGCACACTTCTGGCCCCTGTCCTGGCCCAGCCTGGCTTGAACCTGCCCCTTTACAGCCCCAAGGCCTCCTGTTTGACAGAGCAGAAAACCAGGGCCTGAACTGGTGAGGACAGAGCACAGGCCAGGACAAATAGGACAGATGTTTGCTGAGCTCCAGTTCTGAGCCAGGCCAGCTGCGTCCCACACGAGCTCACAGACTAAGGCTCAGAGATGGGGGGACTTGCCCAGGGTCACACAGCAACTAAGAGGTGACCAGGGATGAGACCCAGCCCCTGTGCTGGGCACTGGGGACTCCAAGATGACCAGCCCTGGCCCTCGGTGAGGAGAGAGGGGCCCACCCATTAATTCCCATGTACTCATTCCCTCATACACCATGTTGGGGTCCTGGCTGTGGGGCTCAGCACGGGGTGGGTGGGGGGTGCTCATGGCAGGTCCGCATACTGTGCCCTGCAGGGGGGCCCCCATGGAAGGAGCCGGAGACAGAGCACCCCAAGAAGGTGCAGCGGGGCGAGGGCTGCGGCCGGAGCATCCCACGGTCCACCCTGGAGCACAGCTCGGATGTGTACCTTCTGCGGAAGATGGTAGAGGAGATGTTTGATGTTCTTTATAGTAAGATCCTTCCTCATTCCATTTGGGGCCCTGGGGGGAGGGAGCCCCAGTCCTGGCCCAGCTGCTGTGACCTCCCTGCTGCCCCCCTGTGGCCCTGGACAAAGCTAGACTCAAGGCATGGGGGTGTTACCTGCCCCAGCCCTGCTGCACCCCACATCCCAGGCATGGATAGTCCCCCAGCCCCATTTCCTGAACCTTCTGCTGTCCCCTGACACAGGTCCTTGCCACGTCTGTCCTAGAAGTGGCCCGGGCTCGCTGTGGCCTCCTCGTCTCCAGGCTGGCTCCCTGCTGCCCCCTCCTCTGTCCTATGACCAAGGGCATCTTTCCAGAGCATAGCTCTCATCCCCAGGGTTCTCCCTCCACAGCCTTCAGTGACTCCCCACTGCCTCAGTGTGACATAGGTGGCCCACTGAGGCCTGTCTCCTACCTGTGTCTCCCTGCCTGACTGCACGGACCTACCCTGACCCCACCCCAGGGAACCACTTTCTATTCTCCAGCACACCCTGGCGACACCTTTGCGAGGGTGTTCATTGGGGGGCTGCCTGCCCCATCTGGTGAACACCTGCATCATCTCTAAGGCTCAGCCCCTCCCAGTCTGCCCTGTCCCCTCATTAGCTCAAGTGCCCTCCAGAGTCAAAGACAGTGTCTGCCCTCTCAGGGCCCTATGACCACCCATGTTCAGGACGTGTTTGTTGAATGACTGAGTGAAGGCCAGCTGGTCAGCCAAGTCCTTCCCGCTGGGGGAGGAGGAGGAGGCCTGGCCTCCCTTCAGAGCTGTCAGGCTGTGGAGGGAAAGTCTCGGGACCCTGGTGGTGGCTATCACACTCCCTGGGTGACCTCCTGGGTCCTTTCAGGCCCTAGGGTCCTGCCTCACTCACTTCTGACTTGCTTTATTGCTTTCCTTCCTGTGGCCCCTGGTTCCGTGGAGCAAAGGTCTGTGAGGAAACCTGGTGTCAGGAGGAGGCCGAGTTGGGGGAGGGCCCAGAGGCCCTGAGTGGGGCGCCGGCCACCATGGATAGGCCCGCTTGTCACGCCGATTGGCTGTGTCGCTGCGGCACTGCTGGCTGCAGGGCTGGTGCCCAGGGCCGGCACACTTGCCGCCTGCCCTGGCCTTGGCCCACCTTGGGCACAGTCAGGGGTGGCTGTGAGAGGAGGGGCCGCTTTCTGGCTCTGGGGGTGGCTGCAGTGAGTGGTGACAGGATGTCACAGGGACCAGGCCTCTGTCCATCCACAGCCGGCCACCCATTCCCTCAGTCGCTGGCCATATCTCCCCTTCCCTCCCTGCGCCGCCTCTCCTGTCTCTCCTCAGTCCATCTTCTTTGTCTCCTCCCTTTTCTTCTGAGCCCCCCTTTTTAAAGTTGCCTCCTGCTTTCTCTCTTTCTCACTTCCTCTTCCTTCCTACAGCTCTCCGTTCCTGCCTCTGGCTTTTTCCTCACCATCTGTCTCCCGGCAGCCACCTTTTCTCTATCTCTTGTGCCCCTTTCTCTCTCACCTCTTTGTCCTCCTCACCTTCTGCCTCTGAGGAGCTGCCCCAGGCCCTGCCCAGCCCCGCCACACAGAGTGGAAGGGGAGTGTCGGGGAAGCGAGGCCACCCAGCTGAGGGAGTTGCAGTCTCTCAGGTGCAGACAAGGCCTTGTCCACAGCCCTGCCCACCCGGCCCCCAGCTGTGGGGGGTTGTTCTGCTGTGAAGCTTGCATTTCTGAGGGGTCTGTGGGGTCCAGTTTACAGGGAACCTGGCACCCAGGGGAGTCACTCCACATCGCCCCTGCTCTGGGGCACTCCCGGCCCCGACCCGGCCTGGCTACTCTCTTACCCTGGCCCTCTCCCGCCCTGCCCCCACAGGTGAGGCCCTGGGCAAGGCCAGTGTGGTGCCGCTGCCCTACGAGCGGCTACTCAAGGAGCCAGGGCTGCTGGCCGTGCAGGGGCTGCCTGAGGGCCTGGCCTTCCGGAAGCCGGCCGAGTATGACCCGAAAGCCCTCATGGCCATCTTGGAGCACAGCCACCGCATCCGATTCAAGTTCAAGAGGTGAGTGAGGAGTCCCAGGGAGGGGCTGGGCCAGGGCCAGCCGGGGGCCACCTGCTGCCGGTCAGCTCAGCCACCCTGGGCCGCTCACCCAGCCAGAGGGGAGAGGCTTCAGACACCCACGGGGCCCTGGCTGTGAAAACTCCCAGTCCGATGGTGGAGGTGAGGCAAGCACCCTGGAGTAGAACACGGCTAGAGCCCCGCCATTGGGTCACAGAAGTCTTCGTGGGGGCCCCTATGCAGGACTTGGAAAGAGGCCGAAAGAGACTTGACTTGGCAGAAGGTCACATAAAGCCACCGCAGGTGTCAGGGGCAGCCACACACAAGTGTGGCGATAGGAAGAGCCGGGCCACGTCGGCTGTGTTAGGCACTGACGGGGGATAGGGCTATTGAGACAGCCAAGCTGTACCAGTTGGCGGGACAGCCTGGAGGTCAGCCTGAGGGCTTGAATCTGAGCCCAGCTCTGCTAAGGCCACTATTGGTGGCCCCCAGGGAAACGTGGAAGGAGATGATGGAGTCTGGAGGGCTGTGGTGGGTGGATGAGGGGCACAGGGCTTGCTCCCTCACTGGCCTCGCTGTGTGGCCCTGGGCATGATGGCCCCTCTGGACCTACACCCCTACCTGTGCTGTGCACTGCCAGGGCTGGTCTCTTCTGCGGACGGGATCAGGGGTGGAAGGAGAGAGACATCGTGTGGGACAGACAGGTGTACAAGGCTGTCCACGTGTCCTTCTTTCCCTTCCCCAGGCCGCTCGAGGATGGCGGGCGGGACTCAAAGGCCGTGGTAGAGCTGAATGGAGTCTCTCTGATACCCAAGGGCTCACGGGATTGCGGCCTGCACGGCCAGGCCCCCAAGGTGCCACCCCAGGACCTGCCCCCCAGCGCCACCTCCACCTCTGTGGCCAGCTTCCTGTACAGCGCTGCACTCCCCAGCCACGCCATCCGAGAGCTCAAGCAGGAGGCGCCCACCTGCCCACTTGCCCCCAGTGACCTGGGCCTGGGCCGCCCGGAACCCAAGGTTCCCGCTGCCCATGACTTCCCCGACTGCTGTGGTAATGCTGCTGCTGCTGGGACCCCAAGTCTAGAGGGGGGACAGAGGGAGTACTCTCTAAGGATGGGTCAGGAGACTCAGGTTTTCCTCAGGCTGGCAGGAGGTGTGTCCGGGCAGAGGGGTGGGCTGAGCAGATGGTGTAGACCCAGTTGAACCTGGGTGGTCATTCAGCCGTTTATGGAGGATGTCCTTGGCCTGAGACCAAGAAGTGCCTGAGGGACTCCCAGAGGCTCCTGTGGAGGGAGCACATTCTAACTTTCCTGCATTTAATGAATGCTGACTGCATACTCGGACTGAGATAGGGGTCCTGGAAGCATAAAAGAAGCCACAGCTGGGTGCAACAGAGACCTGGGCTCATATCCTGGTCCCTCTATTTAGTGGCTGTGTGTCCTGAGACAAACGCTACCCCGAGCCTCAGTTTCCTCATCTGTAAAATGGGGATGTGGATGGAACTGACCTCACAGAGTTGTTATGGTGATTAAATGACAGGCCAGTGGCGGCAGCATCTCCTGAGAGTGTGTTAGAAATGTACGTTCTCAGGCCCCACCCAGCCCTGCTGAACCTGAGACTTTGGGGGTGGGCCAGCAGTGGGTGTTTTAACAAGGCCACCAAGTGGTTCTGATATGTGCTAAAGATTGAGAACCGAAGCGCTGAGTCCAGTGCTCGGCACGTGGTAGAGGCTGAAAAGTTCTATTTACCTTTATTATTATCGTTATCGTAAGGAAAAGAAAGGACCCCTCTCTCCACAAATGTGTGGGTTGACGGGGTAGGACTTATACTCCTGAAACAAGTGTCCCACCTATAGAAGGTGGCTCCAGTGTCCTACCTTGCTGCTCTGGCATTTGGAAAGGATGGCTGAGGCCTCTGGTCAAGGAACGGGTACTAACAGTGCTTGCCATGAGTTCATGATTGCAGGGTCGCTCTCGGGGTCTCCCTGGCAGAGCCAGAGCCCATCCCCTCAGCCTGAATCTGGGAGCCCCCTTGGGGCCCACCTCAGACCTGTACCATTCCTCTCCCTTGTCCAGGACAGAAGCCCCCCGGGTCTGGTGGGCCTCTCATTCAGAACGTCCAGGCCTCCAAGCGTATCCTCTTCTCCATCGTCCACGACAAGTCGGGTAGGATGGCGCCCTCGGCAGTACCCTGGCCAACGTGGGCACAGGGAGACGGTGCTCACGGGAACGGAAATACGTCCGTTGGGTCTTCGTGAGGAAAAGGAGGCGCAGCCCGGCTCAGGGTGGAATACTTAGCTACTGCTGTGTAACAGATTACCACAGAACTTAGCTTCAAACAGCAAGCACTTGTTACCTCACAGTTTTTGTGGGTCAGGGTCGAGAGTGGCTTAGCTGGGTCGTTCTGGCTCAGGGTGTCTCATGAGGTTGCAGCGAAGGTGTAGATGGGGGCTGCAGTCATCTGAAGGCTTGGGTGGGGCTGGAGTGTCCACTTTCAAGCTGCCGCACGTGGCTGTTGGCAGGAGGCCTCAGTTTCTCACTTTGTGGGCCCCTCTAGTGCTGCTTGAGTGTCCTCACAATATGGCAGCTGGTTTCCTGCAGAGTTAGTGACCTAGGAGAGAGTAAGGAGGAAACTGTATTCCTTTTATGAAATGGTCTTCAGAAATCGATGCCATTTCCGCCATATACTTCTGTCCAATAGAAGTGAGAAACTTGATCCAGCCTATGCTCAGAGGGTGGTGAATTAAACTCTACCACTTGAAAAGGGGAGTTATCAAAAAATCTGTGGACATGTTTTAAAATACCACACAGAGGGACCAAGAGCAGGACAATTTGGGAGTGTAAATCATAGCAAAAAGGAATGAAGCTAAACCTGGCAGTTTTGCATTTAGAGGTCTCAGCCTCACCCCAGTGAGAGGGTCTTTAAGAAAACCCAGTCCTCTGGGATCAGTTTGGAAAGCCCACTGCCCCAAACAAGGTCCAGCCCTGAGGGGGAGGAGACGTGGGTATCCAAATGGAGCCGCACCATGGGAGGCCACAGTGGGCAAGAGGCACGAGCTGGGATAGAGTCTTGCTGGGTGCTAGCTGGATGACCTCAGGCGAGACGCTCAGCCTCTCTGAGCCTCAGGTTTCCCATCTGCAAAATGGGAATATCTGTGTTTAAAAGTTATCTTGAGGGATTAAGTAGGATAACATGTAGGATGACATATGAAGTACTTAGCGCAGAGAAGCATTTAATAAATGAGAGGTGTTGCTTTTATGAATTATAATGAAGCAGATTATTGGTGCTGCTGCTGTTAGTGAAGTTGAGGCAGAGGCCTTAGTTTTACTGGACAGACCAGCAAGGCCAAGGCTGGCTGAGACCCTAGATGTGTGATTGACAGGGTGAGGTCTCTGAGGTCACGACTTAGCCTTTCCTTACTTGAGGAGACTGCTTTGCCCACCTCCTGCCTGTTTGGAGCAAAATGGGCCTAGGATGGACAGGCTGAGCCTGCATAGTACGCAGTGCCCCCAGGAGGACAGGCTTGACATCTTAGGAGGGAGCAGACGGGGGCCCTGGAGCACCCTGGATGTGTGCAGGGCTGCTTTCCGAGAAGGCTGCAGGGTCAGGATCCGAGGTGACAGTGAGCGGGAGGGCTGGGCCATCCAGGGCGCTGGAGGAGAAAGCCAGTGGAGGGCGCGTGGCTGTCCTGGGCTGCAGCCCCCAGCTGGGAGGGTCCACCGGGGCGGGGGGCAGTTGGGGCTGGTCGTGAGGCAGCTGGGCCGTGGGGCCCTCACCTGTGTCCCTGTGTTCTGATAGAGAAGTGGGACGCCTTCATCAAGGAGACGGAGGACATCAACACGCTCCGGGAGTGTGTGCAGATCCTGTTTAACAGCAGATACGGTGAGTGGGCGGCGGCCACGTGGGGCAGCCAGTGAGCCTCTCTTTACGCAGCCATCACTCCTGTTCCACAACAGGGCAGCGGGAGCCATATGCTGCGCCCACGCATGCCAGCCCTGGTCTCACCTGGTGCTCCTGTCTGGGGAGGGGTTGGCTGTGTCAGTATTTCCCTTGCAGATCCTTCAGGGGCTAGGCTGATGGCAGAGCCCCAGATCTGACTCATCTGTGGGAGGAGGGCCCGTGGGACAGATCACCGTCTGGGGACCATCCAGAGGGCCCAGGAGACAGACTTGTGGCTGGTGTCACCCCCTTGCTGGTTCCCCCCGCCCCATGCTGTGGTCTGCCCCAGTGCCTTTCCAGTGCCCAGGTGGGGGCCCTTTGCACCTTTTCTGGGCAAATTCCTACTTGGTCATAGGCGCTCAGCTCCTGGGTCACCTAGCCAGGTGGGCTCCCTCACGCTGTGCTCTGATGCCCTGTCTGTCTGCCTCCGTGCCCCCGCTGTGTCCCCAGCAGCCAGGACTGAGCTGGCTCAGAGCAGACGTCAGTCCAGGCCCCGGACAGCACACACAGGTGGTTCCCCACGTTGAGCTGCTCGCCTGCTGTGGGAACACAGCCCCTGGCTGGCTCGAAGACAGAGGCTGGACCAGATGGCCTTAGACCTGCCTACTCTGGGTCCTGGCCCCTGCTGTGCCCCCACCCTGGTTTCCTGCCTCCTTGGTGGTCCTTGCTCCTGTGCTCACTCGCTCAGCCTTTGTGGAACTCCATCTGTGGCCCCATTCGTGGTTGGATGTGTTGTGGCCCTTGCATAGGGCAGCTCTCAGTCACTAGAGAGATGGACACAGGGACTAACGGGTTACTCGGTGACCCAGGAGTGATGTCATTCCCCTCTGGACAGTGCCCCTCTGCAGGGATGAGGATGCTGTCCAGAGGCCAGAGCTATGGGGACTGTGGGGTCAGGGGGATGGAGAGGAGGCTTGGGCCTGCGTGTGCTGGAGGGAGTGAGTGCTACCCCTAGTTGGCAGATGCCTTTTGGGCAGCCTGGAGCTCTCCATGCTCCCTCCCTGATCTTAGAGTCCTCACAGGAACTGGGGCGGGGGCCTTACCTCCCTCCCACTCTCTTTTCTTCTTTCTCCCTTCTTCTCTCCTTTCCTTTCTTCCTCGTCCTCCCTCTTTTCCTCTCTCCCGTTTCTCTTCTCACACATTCTTTGTGGTGTGTTCTGAGCTCCCACCTGTACCAGGCACTGTAATGGGGTGACTTGGGGAGACTGGCCTCGAGGCGTGCCCTGTCCAGCAGGTGCCTGCAGGTGTGTCAGCAGTAGCCACCAGAGTCTGCAGCACTGGGACCCTCAGAGAAGTGGGCAGCCCAGAGGAGGACCAGGTGTCCACAGGCCGGGGAATCAGTACTGGCTTCAAGGGGGGGGTGCCCAGGGGCGGATTATCCAGCAGGAAGGTAAGCACGGTGCTTACCTTCCTATCAGATCATCTGTAGTGAATGATTTCACGTTTTTTCACCACGTCAGAGATTGTTTACAGGTGTGGCTGGCATCTATCTCTGTCCTAGTTCCACAGCGCCTTCCAAGACAATCAAAGCCTCTTTTCAAATTTACAATCCCTGATGGGGGCAGATGACCTGGTGAGCAAGGTAAGCACGGGCTTACTTGTGCTTACTTACTAATCTGCAGTGCACAATTTCATATGTTTTCACCATGTGAAAAATGTGAAATTGTGCACTACAGGCTAGTACGTAAGCCCGTGCTTACCTTCCTTACTGGGTAATCCACCCCTGGAGGTGCCCTTTGATCTGGGCCAGGGTTGGGGAGGTCTGGGCAGGTGGACTTGGCAGACTGGGCCTCCTGGGGTTAGGTGAGTCTGAGTGAGGCTCTCAGTAAGGCATCTGGGACAGCCTGGGCGCCTTTGATGTGGCCTGGGCTGGCCCACTCCGCCCTCTGCAGCTGAGTTTCTCCCCACCCCAGGGCAGGTACAAGCTGGAATGGCGGCAGGGGGAAGAGCTGGGAGGAGCCAGCTGCAGCCGCCTTGGCAAGGGTCCTGCCCCAGCGGAGCTAACCTAGGCCGCTGCCCACCTTCCAGCCTGTTGTGCGTCCTGGGTGGTTCCCAGAATGCTAGGCCCATGTCCAAGTGCCAGCACTTGAGCCCCTCCAGCCCCAGATAAAGGAGTTTTGAGCTTGCCTGCTCAGGACAGAGAGCCCTGGGCTGCCTGGGAAGGAGGACGGGCCTCATGATACTGGAGGCCCTGGGTCTGGGCGTGGGAGCTGAGGTGTCCCTCAAACCTGGACCAGCAGAAGTGGCCATGGGTACCTGGCCTGCTCCTGGTTCTGTCCTGTCGGCCACCCTGTCTGGGTGAAGGGGATCAGCAATGGGCTGGGGGTGCAGAGGGAAAAACAGACAATGAAGAAACGGGAGGAGGCCGAGCCCTCGGGAAGCCTCAAGAGCGCCCTCACCTGGAGATAACGTTGTGAGCAGACAGGGACAGAGGCTCTGCTCAGGGGCAGTCCCTTCCCTCTTCCCTCTCCCCTCCCAGCGGGCAGAGGCTGGATTCTGCAAGGCCATGTACCTGTCCACTGAGTCTGCACACCGTGGAGAGACAGGCCCAGCAAACCAGAGGAGCCCGATGGAGCCCGTTCACACAGACTCAGAGCCCATTGCCCCAGTGCTGGGAGCAGGCGGCGACGCTGGAGGGAGAGATGGTTTGACAGAGGGTTGAGTTTGACAACGAGCTGAGTGTGACTTCACAGTGGGATTTGGCTGCCAAAGACACCAACGCAGACCTGGCCTATATCAACAGAGAAACTGTGTTTGTGGTGCCCAAGGGGGGCCCGGTGGCTCCAGCCTGCCCCTGGCAGGGTGTGGCGAGAGTGGGTCCAGCTCTCGGCCTGCCCTTGCAGGGGCACAGACAAGCCATGGTGTGGCCAGAAGAGCAAGGTCAGGATGGCGGAGGCCCGAGGAGTGGCAGAGACGTCCAGGCCTTGCAGAGGATGAGTACCCAGGAAGGTACCAACTGGTCTCACACAGCCCACAGCACACGGGTGCTGCTCAAGCATTTGGTGAATGGAGGACGAAAACGTGGAGCTGGGCTGCAGGTGAATGGCTGTAAAATGGCAAGAGACCAGACCACGTGATCTGACCATCGCCCATCTGTCAGTTTGTCCTTCTGTGGTAACGCGTTGTGCCGTGATGCTGGAAGCTGTGCCACGGCTATTTCAAACACCAGCAGACTCACCGACGGGGGACAGGCTTCAGCAGAGCTTCCAGACTAAGATTAGGAAGAAAGGCCTGGCAGTCTACTTCAGAAAATTAGCAAAACCTTATGGATGAGTCATCAGCAGGGAGAAGGACGTCATGTTGGGTGAAGTCAAGGGCCAGCAAGGGTAAGGCGGACCCTCGGTGAGATGGGTTGACACAATAGCCCCAACGATGGACTGAAACACGCTGGCAATTGTGAGGATCATGCAGGACCAGGCAGTGTTTCATTACGTTGTGCACAAGGTCTCCATGAGTGGGGTCACCTGGCAGCAGCTAACTACCTAATGATCTGAAGAAAAGAACGAGTAACCGGTTCGTGGCCCAGTTGCTCTCTGCACTGCCGTTGGCACAGCCGTCAGCTTCCAGCTGCTCCATGTTTTGATGCTGATGAGTGCGAGGCGAGTCGCCCTCTCTGGAAGACAGGGCGCACCTGTGTGCCACAGAGCTTGGCATATTTCTGTCATTCCACCAGGAGCAACCCAGAGTCTGGGAGCTTCCTTCAGCCGTTCATTCATTTAGGGAATATTTACAGAGTGCCCACTATGTGCCAGGCCCTAGTCTGGATCCCGGAGGTACCGAGCTCACGTTCCACACAACACAGGTATATAACGTTGTTATTAGCTGCTGTTTAAACTTTTGGTGACCCCACGCACTTTGGAATAAAACGCGGCCTGGTCCTGTGCCATCCATACGATTGGTTATAGGTGTGTCTGTTGTGATCCACAGGATTTTCATTGGCTAATTTTCAGAAGTAGATTGCCAGGCCTTTCTTCCTAGCCTGTTTTAGTCTGGAAACTGTTGAGTCCTGTTCAGCATGATAGCAACACACAAGCCTTTACCGACGGACCGGTGGTGGCTGTGCTCGAGATGCGTTGGCTGGGAATTGAACCTGGGTCTCCTACATGGAAGGCAAGGATTCTACCACTGAGCCGTGACTGCCCTCGTATATGTTACTACAAAAAACCAAACCCATTGCTGTCGAGTCGATTCTGCCTCATAGTGACCCGATAGGACAGAGTAGAACTGCCCCATTGGGGCAGACTGCCCTGTCTTCTCCCGAGAAGCGGTAGTAGGCTCAAACCCCACCTTTTGGTTAGCAGCCGAGCGTTCACATACATGATGCCCTGCGGTAGTAGTTGCCTGATGGAGTACAGAGCAGGCTAAGGGACGGGGGGTGGAGACCACACGTTACAGGGCCGACAAGATGACACCTGAATGGAGGGAGGGACGGAGGGCAGGTTGCGGCTCCCTGGGGGAAGAGCATCTGAGCAGAAGGACAAGCATGTGCGAGGACCCCAGGTGGGTGTGTGCCTGGCTAGGTGGGGCGCAACACGAGGGTGGAGCAGATCAGGGGTTGAGCTCACACCTAGCCTGGAGACCCAGGTGGGCCTTTGGCCCTCTCTGAATAGAACAGGAGCTTGTACATCTTTACAGAGAGACGTGTGCGGCTTGATGTTTCAGCAGCAGGCCTCTGTGGTCCGAGTGGTGTCAGGGAGGCTGGGCGGGAGGATGGTGACAGCCCTGGGTGTCCTGCACCTCGTCTCTCCCTCAGCCTTGCTGTTGCCCTTCCAGCGGAAGCCCTGGGCCTGGACCACATGGTCCCCGTCCCCTACAGGAAGATTGCCTGCGACCCAGAGGCCGTGGAGATCGTGGGCATCCCAGACAAGATCCCCTTCAAGCGCCCCTGCACGTATGGGGTCCCCAAGCTGAAGCGGATCCTGGAGGAGCGACATAGCATTCACTTCATCATCAAGAGGTACAGGGCAGGCTGGGGGTGCTGGCTGGGGGTCCTGGGGTGCGTGCGGGCTGGGGCCTGTGGGCTGGGGGTGCCGGCTGGGGCCTGGGGTGCGGGCTGGGGCCTGTGGGCTGGGGGTGCCGGCTGGGGCCTGGGGTGCGGGCTGGGGCCTGTGGGCTGGGGGTGCCGGCTGGGGCCTGGGGTGCGGTCTGGGGGGTGTGGGCTGGGGGTGCCGGCTGGGGCCTGGGGTGCGGGCTGGGGCCTGTGGGCTGGGGGTGCCGGCTGGGGCCTGGGGTGCAGTCTGGGGGGTGTGGGCTGGGGGTGCCACCTGGGGCCTGGGGTGCGGGCTGGGGGGTGTGGGCTGGGGTGCCTGCTGGGGCCTGGGGTGCGAGCTGGGGGTATGGGCTGGGGATGCCTGCTGGGGCTGGGGTGCGGGCTGGGGCCTGGGGTGTGGGCTGGGGGTGCCGGCTGGGGCCTGGGGGTGCCGGCTGAGCAGGGGCCCAGAGGCAGCCGATGGGGTGGGGTGAATGGAGGGCTCTGTGACTTAGCAGGACCCTGGCTTCCTGACTGAGCAGTAGGGCATTATCCTCAAGGGCCCCGTTTGTGGATTGGATGGGGAGAGGGAGGTACAGTGCCTGGCCTGAGCGGGTACCCAGGAAGTTCTTATTAAGGGTTGTTTTCTGTTCCCTAAAGAAGACCTGTGGTCTTTGAACTCACCTGCCATCAGAGGGGCCCCACCAAGCTCAGACGGGGTGGCGGCTTCACCTCTGTCCTGCCCTCCCAGGCTGCCGCTTTTTGCTGGCACATTGTGGGTGGGTAGGAGGGGAAGAGTGCAATGGCCCCAAAGCCGCAGCCCTGCACCTTCCCAGCTCAGCAGGCCAGCGTGCCACCAAGCACATGTCAGCATCTCCAGGCCAAGCCCAGATTCCTAGGCTGCCTTTTCCTGAATGGTTAGGACTGGAGGGCTGCCTGGAGGCCATGACGTCTGGCCCCCTGCCTCTGGGGCACCTGTCCGCATCCCTGGCGCCTGTCTCTGGAGCTCCCATTGTGCACACACGCTCACGAGCTGGCTGGTCAGTGCCGCTGGGCTGTCAGCAGAGCTGAGGCGGGTGCTGTGTTCTGCGGCTGCCGCGTCCTCAGCACCTAGGACAGTGCCCGTGTAGCATAGATGCCAGACGTGTGCTTGTGGAATGAGCGAACAGGTGCTTGTCTTAAACTGGGGCCCATGCCTTCTTACTTCTTGTTGCTGTTGTTAGCTGCCGTGGGGTCAACTCCGATTCATGGTGACCTTAACGTCGCCCAGTCCTGCGTTATCCTCACAATCCCAGCGTGTTCGAGGCCATCGTTGTGGCCAGTCTACCTCCCTGAGGGTTTCCCTCGCCCTCACCAGCCCTGTTTCACCAAACATGATGTCCTCCGCCAGCAATTGCTCCCTGCTGATGACGTGTTCAAGCGAGTTGGACAATGGTCTGTTGTGATCTATAAGGCTTTCGTAGGCTAATTTTCAGAAGTAGCTCACCAGGCCTTTATTCCTAGTCTGCCTCAGTCTGGAAGCTCTGCTGACACCCATCAACCATGGGTGACCCTGCTGGTATTTGAAATAGCAGTAGCACACCTTCCAGCAACACACACTGCCGCCGTGCGGTAAGCTGATGGATGGCTGGTGGTCTGACTTCTTAGAGCTTAGGGAACAAACAGGGTGACGGGAGGTGGAGAAGGGGCTGCCGTGCGAGGAACTGGGCAATGTCTGGGCAGAGGGGTTGACGGCTGCCTGGGCAGCCCAGGAGCCTAAGGGATGCAGGGAGGCCGGGGCACAGGCAGAGGCTGGGGTGGGCTCTGAGTTTGGAGTGTTGTAGGAGTGGGAGGGCCTGTTAGAAGATGAGCACCAGGATCTGAGAGACCCACTGTGCAGGGGTGGGGGTTGAATCTAGGGAGACCTGCACAGAGGTGGGGAGACCAGTGGTCCAGGTGAGTGTGTGGTGGGCAGAGGGAGAGAGGATTGGGATTGATTTGGGGTGAGCAGGGTTGCTGGTGGATGGCCCCCACAGGGGCCAGGATAACCCCAACCCCAGGCTTCTGGGTGCATTGAGTGGAGGCAGCAGGTCTTGGGGGTCGGATGCGGCCTTAGTTATCTAGTGTTGCTATAACAGAAATATTACAGTGGGTGGCTTTAACAAATGGAAATTTATTCTCTCTCAGTTTAGGAGGCTAGAACTCCAAGTTCGGGGTGCCAGCTCCAGGGGAAGGCTTTCTCTCTCTGCCCACTGTGGGAGAAGGTCCTCATTAATCTTCCCCCAGGTCTAGCA
Source organism: Loxodonta africana (assembly GCF_030014295.1). Taxonomy (NCBI): domain Eukaryota; kingdom Metazoa; phylum Chordata; class Mammalia; order Proboscidea; family Elephantidae; genus Loxodonta; species Loxodonta africana. The sequence goes on along the minus strand of NC_087353.1, from coordinate 105,328,003 downwards.
GGGATTCCAAATCTATCAGGGACCCCAGGTCCTAAGAACGGACTCTGCTCCTAGCTCTTCTTTCTTGGTGTTATGAGGCCCCCTCTCTCTGCTTGCTTCTCTCTCCTTTTATCTCTTGTAAGATCAGGGCTGTGACCTGAGTAAGGGTGTTGCGTCCCATCCTAATCCTCTTTAATGTAACCTAATCTTGCCGCATTAACCACAGACAGAGATTAGGGTTTACAATGCATAGGAAAATTACATCACATCACATCACACAGTGGAGGACAGCCACACAATACTGGGAATCATGGTCTAGCCAAGTTGACACACATTTTAGGGGACACAGTTCAGTCCATGACCGATGGTGAATTCCATCTCGGACACGTTACAGTGGAGGAGCTTGAGAAGTGTAGCTCTCAGAGGCCAAGCTGAGATGTCAGGGGGTCAGGAGGGGGGTCTGGGTCAGAGAGAAAACCTGAGAGCTGTCAGCATGGGCCAGGAGGAGATGGGGGGTCGGATAGAAGAAGCCCCACCTTAGAGTCCTGGGAGAGGAGGAGGAGGGGCTGTGACCACCAGGAGAGCAGGGCATCTGCTGCTCCAGGACAGGGTTCTGAGGCCACTCTGACCAGCAGTCCCCTGCCCTCAGGATAAAGTACAGGCTCTCCCTGTCCCCAGCTACCTGGCCTGGCCTTGGTGCTGCTCTGCCTCCCACACCAAGGGGAAGCTGTAGCTCTAGGCACCTCTCTGCCTCCAGGGCTTTGCTGAAGCCCTTCCGTCTGCCTGGCACAGGCTCCTGCCCACTGTGGCTAAAGAGCCCTCCCTTAGGAGTCCCTGGGTGGCGGGAGTCCCTCAGCTGCTAACTAAAAAGGTTGGAGTCCACCCAGAGGCACCTCAGAAGAAAGGCTTGGCAACCTACTTCCAAAAAACCAGCCATCGAAAGCCCCGTGGAGCTCAGTTCTACTGTGGCATTCATGGGGTCGCCACGTGGGCGTCAGCTTGGTGGCAAGGGTTTTATCCTTATCCAGGAAGAATTCCACGCTCTGGCAGTCAGTGCCGTCCCCCCACTCTAGGCTCCTCACCTGCTTGTTCCCAGCAGTGTGAAGGCATTTGAGACATCACCATGTCTTCTGCCCTCAGTATCTACTGTGGGGACCCTACTGGATGAATGGTTCTTGAGGTGAGTTGAAGTCAGTTGACTTAGGTCTAGCTTGAAGTTTTTCTTGCTGCTGCCTAGGTCCTTTCCCCTCATTTTACTCCTGGTGCGGGGGAGTTGTGGAAACCCTGGTGGCGTAGTGGTTAAATGCTATGGCTGCTAACCAAAGAGACGGCAGTTCAAATCCTCCAGGCACTCCTTGGAAACTCTGGGGGGGCAGTTCTACTCTGTCCTACAAGGTCGCTGTGAGTCGGAATCAACTCTATGGCACTGGGTTTGGTTTTTGGTTTTTTTGGGGGGGTTGTGGTTGTTGTTGTTAGCTGCCATCAAGTGGACCCCTGACTCATGGCACCCTGTGCACAACAGAGCAAAACACTGCCCGGTTCTGGGTTGTCTCCATGATCAGTTGTGGATTGGACCGTTGTGATCCGTAGGGTTTTCACTGGCTGATTTTCAGAAGTAGATGGCCAGGCCTTTATTCCAGGGCACCTCTGGGAGGACTCAAACCTCCAACCTTTCTGTTAGCAGCCAAATGCATTAATTGTTTGCACCACTCAGAGACAATAGCCTTGTACAAGCAGCCCTTTTTCTGAGGTTCAGTTTCCTCATCTATAAAAACGGCATAGCGATGCCCCCTTCGAGGTTTTTTCCAACATAAAACGAGGAAGTGGACGTAACCCCTGACGTAACGAATAGGTGGTCAGTCAACATGAGCCCTTTTCCTTGGCCTCTTCCCTCATGTCTGAAGGAGTAGTTAGGATCTTTGGCTCCGAAAGCCTGGACTGAATCTCACCTGTATGACCTTGGACAAGTTACTGTACCTAGCTATTCTGTGCCTCACTTTCTCCATCTGTAAAATGGGGCTGTTAGTTGTCCACATGAGGCATGGACATCATGTTGGTTGGAGACTAGGTGGCCTGATCTGGGTAGGGTGCTAGAACAGTGGCTGGCCTATCGCGGGCCCTGAGTGTGTTTTCACCATAACATGGTGAAGCCTCATCAATGAGGCGTTTGTATCGTCCCCGTTTGTGTGTCAGAAGAAAAGATGGCCTAGAAACAACCAAGAGGTGGCATGTCTGCCCTGGCCCACGTGTTCCCAGGGTACGGGGTCGGGGGAGATTGGGGGAGGTCAGGGTGCCCTCCTGTCAGAGGCCTCTCCACAGCCAGTGTGGGTCTAGGTATTCCTCGGTGGTATGGTGCTCCCTGACCCCTGACCCCAGCTCATGCTGATCTCTGGCCCCCAGGTCCTTAGAGCACAACCCGGAGTGAGAGGACCTGAGGAACATTTTGACTCGAACTAAGGAGAAGCATAAAGGGAGAGATGCTGGAAGGTTCTAGAACTCTGAGCAGCTGTGCAGGATGGCAGTGTCCATCCCACAGACGCTGTCCCGTTGGGTGGCCACATCAGACCTGCCCCCACCCCAGCTGCACTCAGGAGACTGGGCACCACTGTGCTGTGTCTGCCCCCCGGCCTGTGCTCCCTGATAAATAAATAACCCCAGAAAGGGCAGCTGCCCTTGATGCTGCCTGGCAACCTCAGCCACAGGGTGGGCTGTGGGAGCAGGCCTCAGAAGGGGAGCCAGTTTCTCCCAGAATTACTCCTCTGGCAGCTGCTCGGCCTCATGGGGCCCAGGGAACAGCAGGGGAACTGGGGCTGCTCCTGGGGACCCTCGAGAAGGAGGTCTCTTGGAACGGTCATGGGAGCCACCCTCAGGCCTGCTCAGCAGTCTCACGGCCTGTGCCCACTCCCTGCCACCCACAGTGGACTTTTCTGCCTGTTTGAATTTTCTGCAGGCAGTTCCCCGTGGGCCTCGTTAGGCCTCCTTGTATGTGGGCTCAGACACCCCTTCATTTCACTGATTCTTGCCTCTGGTGCCTAAGCTTACTTAGGCCCTGTCCCTTGTCCAGCCGCCTCACAACATGGCAGGATGTGTCTGCAGCCACCCAGACCACCCGTCTGAGCCCCCCCAACCCATTGGGCATCATCCTGGGGGGTTGAAGTGAAACAGAAAGACACGAACCCTGTGGACAGACAGGCAGGTGGCCCCAGCTCTACCCCACTGACCTTTGCTCCATCCTTGTTTTCTTGGTCCATGTGTCCCGGTGTCTTATCTGGAAAACTCAGGAGTCCTGGAACAGCCCCTGGGCCCCCAGCCTCTCTCCCTCCAGGGGAGGGACCAGGTGCTGGAGACGGCATGCAAGACTGAGCCCCTGGCTGACGCCTCCAGCCCTGACTCAGCCAGAGGAGCTGCCAGCACCCCGCTGCCTTCCTCTCCCCACCCTGTGCGTTCACGTTGTCTGCTGAGGAATTTCCCCATGAGCTCACCTTAGCCCTCTTCCCCTCCCGTGGGAGACCCCTTTGGCTTTGAGACACACCCTCACAGTCCTCGGTCAGCCTGAGTGGCTGTTAGTGCTCAGCAGGTCTGGTTCGTGCAGCCACAGAGCTGCTGGGGAGCAGGGGCCACCGCACTCCTGTCACCAAACAAGACACAGATGTGCTGAGTGGAAGCCTATGAGTGAATGAATGTGTGGTTCACGACAGGGCCTGGTGAAGCACTGGGCTGGAAGAGGCCTTGGGGTGTCGTGGTGAAAGGCTGGGCCCCAGGACTGCCCAGGCACTGGCCCCAGCCGTCCCTGGCCCTGTGGTTTGGTCTGGCATCTTCTACTCTTTTTCACCGAACCCTCTCCTGCCGTGTGCGTGGCTGGCCAGGGTGCCCAGCTGTGCATGTGGGACCCGAGTAATGTCCCTGAGGGGTCCTGGAGGGTGTGTCCCTGAGCCCTGTGTGCCCTGGGCCTGCACGTTCTCACGCCTGTCTCTCCTCTCTCCCCAGGATGTTCGATGAGCGAATTTTCACAGGTATGTGCAGATACCATTTAGTGGGTTATAAAGTTCCCAGGTTGATGCCCCTGAGGTGTGTTAAGCTCTCATCTCACAGCACCCTGTTCCCTGGGTCCCACCCCTGGGCTCAGGCGCCCAGGTGTGTGTGCTCTGTGAGGGCTCCCCCAGCTGTACCCCATTCTTCGGGTCCCGCCCCTGGGCCCGGGCTCCCCCAGCTGAGCCCCTCCCGCCTACACACTGCCAGGATGCGTGCTCCCAGCTCTGGACGCCCTGACCAGGATGCGTGCTCCTGGCTCTGGACGCCCTGAACAGGGAACAACAAGGCCAACGTTGGCTGCACTCTAGCATGTACCGGGGAGTCTTTGACTGTTGGCATGTTTCCGTTGCTTTGATCTTCCCAGCAGCCCTGGAAGCAGCTCCTGTCCTCATCCCCATTTGAAGCTGCAGGAACTGAAGCCCCGCTAGTGAGGGGGTGCTGCAGACCCAAGCCCTCAGGCTACCCTGCTCCATTCAGTGGGCAGCACCTCTCAGGAAGAGAGGTGGGATCTGCCTGGGGCAGCAGGGGGCATGGATCTTGGGGTCCCCCCGGTTCCCAGTTTTGGCTCTACCCCTGACTAGCTTTGTGACCTTGGGCGAGGTCCAGTGGGCCCCAGTTTTCTCATCTGTGAAATGGAATGGCACAGCGCTTTCCTTCTGGGCTCCTGTGATAATTAAATTTGAGAACAGGCTCCAGTGCAGCCTTGGAGGCAGGTGGGCTCTTGTCCTGAGGCTGCGTCAAGCCCAGTAGAGCCTTAGCGGTCAGGACAGCCGTTTCTGGCTGCTGTCTTTCCTCCTGTGTCCTTCTCCTCCTGCACTCTGGCCTTGGGGCTGTTATCCCTTCTTCCGGGAGGGCATTTATCCCCAGGGCTTGGTCCCGGCTGGTGGCAGCTGGACACGGAGCCAACAAGAGGGAGGGAAGAGGGCAGATCACACCGCCGGGGGGCCTCCAGGAGCTTCACACAGGCACCCTGCAAGCAAGGGGACCAGAGGGCCTGTCTCCTGATCCCCCTCCCCATCTCTCCACCAGGGAACAAGTTTACCAAAGACCCCACGAAGCTGGAACCAGCCAGCCCCCCCGAGGACACCTCTGCAGAGACCTCCCACGCCACTATCCTTGACCTGGCTGCCACTGCTCGGTAGGGCCCTGCCCCTGCCCAGTGCCTGCCAGGGACTCCCCACACCTCACGCCGTCAGGTCCTCACACACAGACCCCCATAAACACATGGGCTCTCATCCCACACCAGGCAGCCAATCCCCAGTGGTGTGAGGAGCCCCGGGGAGAGCCCAGAAGAGGGAAAAGGAGTAGAGAGAGGCTCTGCTTTTTCTCCACCAAGAACACTTGTCCCCTCTAGGATCCAGCTGGATGCCATCTCCTCTCGGAGGCCTTCCCTGATCTCCCCCTAGGTCAGGCACCTGCCCGAGTACCCGTGGAGCCCTGCACTCAGCAGGTGGCCTGGTCACCATCCACTAGTGCCCCACCCCACAGACCGTGAGCTTCGGGGCTCAGGGATGGGCTGTTTCCCCAGAGTCCCCACGTCCAGCCCAAGCCCCACCTCGGTGTTGCAAGAGCCCAGTACCAATTGCCATCCCGTTGATTTTGACACAGCAACCCCACGTGTATCAGAGTAGGACTGTGCTCCACAGGGTTTTCAGTGGCTGTTTATTCTGAAGTAGATCGCCAGGTCTGTCTTGCAGGGTGCCTGTGGGTGGGCTCAAACCTCCAACCTTCTGGTTAGCAGCTGAGTATGTTAACTAATTACACCATCCAGGGACACCATGAGAGGGCAAGGGAATTAACCACTCAGCCCGACCCAGGACGATGCCCAGCCTTGCGCGCCAGCCTGTCTTCTCAGATGTCCTTGCCCCCTTCCAGGCTGGCAGTCCCTGCCGCTCTGTCCCACTAGCAAGCATTGACCAAACCCCCACTGTGCCAAGTGCCCAAGCTGGCCAGGTCCAGGCTGCCCCCAGGAGCTCCTGGCTGGTGGGAAAGGTGGGTGCCCAGGCAGCTCACCCCAGGCAGGGGGCAGAAGCTTGTGCTGGTGACAGGCACCGCGAATCTCTCTCAGGGCTGAGCACTGTCCTGTGGGCCTGGGGGAGTGGGGTGATGCAGTCAGGTGTGGGTGCCGAGTTGGGTGGCAGCTGGGGACTCCAGCTACCTGGACAGGCAAAGCAGAGGCCGTGACCAAGCTGATGCTGTGTCCTTTCCCCAGGTCAGACAAGGGCAGCATCCCTGAGGACTGTGGGCCAGGTGAGAAGGGGCGGGCCCGCTGGGTGTTGTGGGTGGGGGCCTCAAGGAATAGACCAAGTCAGAGCATGAACCTGCAGTACTGATGAGGCTGCTTTGCATCCCCCGCTCCCAGCCCCTTGCCAGCAAAGCATAGAGCTTGCTGGGAGCTCACCTGTGGGCATGGAGGGGCAGGTGGGACTGAAGTGCAAGTCGGGAGGCCTGGGTTCTGGCTCCAGAAGTGCCACCCGCCATGTCCGTGGGCTAGCAGTTTCCTCTCTGTGGACCTCAGTAGCTGGGTCTGTAAATCAGGGAGACCAGGGCTGGCCTGATGGCCTCCTGAGGGCCTGCCTGACTCTCTCTCCCTGGCTTGGGCAGCAGCTTTGGGGCTGATGTGGCTTTTCCCAGATGCTCACTAACCAGTCACAGACTTGAGAATGTTCTGAAATGACTCACCTTGCCCACCAAGAGGCTGGTACCCAACCTGACGATAACGTGTGTCTCCTCCACATAGGAACCTCTGGGGAGCTTGGTGGGCTGAGACCCATCAAGATTGAACCAGAGGACCCGGACATCATTCAGGTCACCATCCCAGGTGAGGGCCAAGGCCTGCAGGTCAGACCTTGTGGAACCATCCAGACCCTCCAGGACCATCCCTGCTCTGTCTCCTGAAGTCCTGCCCCAGCCAAGAAGCAGCCTTTGGGCTGTTGTTTCTGTAATGTGACTCTGAAAGGAACAGGAGCATTGAGCATGCTTTCTCCAGCCACACGGACGGGCCCTCTGTGTTGGGAATTCTTGCTCTCAGCCCCAGCCTTCCTAAAGCAGGCTTCCTCTCATGTCCCCCCAGTCTTCACCTCTCTGGCCTGCTACCCTGGGATCTGAGAGGCAGAATGGAGAAGGGAAAGGCATTCAAGTGAGAGGTTCTGGGCTTGACTGTAGACTCTGAACCCCCTGAGCCTTGGTTTCTCTGTCTGTGAAGGGTGGGTGTACTTGGCCCCTGGAGACTCAGCCATGGGGATAACCACTGGGAACCCTCAGGGCTCTGGGTCCCCCTGGGTCATGCCTGGCCTTTGGAGTGGGTAGTCCTCCAGAGTTCCAGACCACGGCTTCCTTGAAGGGGTCTCAGTAGGTGGGCTTGCTGGGCAGGATGGTCCCCAGGGGACCATGATGGGGCAGAAGACGTGCGTATCACTTGGAGTTCTGTCTCCAGACCCTTCGCCAACCTCGGAGGAAATGACAGACTCACTGCCTGGACACCTGCCCTCGGAGGATTCTGGTTATGGGATGGAGATGCTTACTGGTAAGAAAGAGGTGGGGCTGGTGGTGCTGGGGACCCACCACTGGGGAGCAGAGGGAGGGTGGGGCAGTAAGGACTCTTCCTGGTTTCCCTGGCCCCTGTTGGAGGAACTCCATGTGTGCCTGACTCCCTTGCCCAGCTGGCTTCATTTCAGAAAAGTTAAAGTAGGTCTTGATTTACTGCAAAGTCTGGTTACCATGCCTTTCCCAGACGCCTCGTGTTGGGATTAATTTGCTGATTTACTCAATAAATATTTATTGAGCACCTGCTGTATACGAGGCGCTAGGGACAGAACAGTAAACCAAACAAGTTCCTGCTGTGGTGGGGCTGACCTTCCGGTGAGGGAGACAGACATAGGCAAGTCAGTCAGTCAGACACCTGTGTCAGTAAGTGCTGAAGGACCCAGAGCAGGGTGATGGGTTGGTGAGGAGGTGAGGGATGGGGACGAGAGGATTTGGGGGTCAGAGAGGACCTCACTGAGAAGGCGGCTCAGGAGGGAGCCACGTGGCTGTCAGAGAGAGAGCTTGCCAGGCAGAGAGAACAGCCGGAGCGAAGACCCTGAGGTAGGACTCTGCCCATCTTGACCAAGGACCACTGGAGGGACAGACCCAGGTGTGGCTGGAGCAGAAGCATGGGGACTGGGCCATGAGGCCAGGGAGGTGATGTGGTGGTTGGGCAGGGCAGGCACGTCAGAAGAAGACTGGGGGCTTGACTCTGAGGGGACGGGACCAAGGAGGGACATTTTAACAGGATTTACTCCAGGCGCGGGGCTGAGAGTAGACGGCAGAGGGCTGGGGACAGACCAAGACAGATGGGCTATTGGGGGAATCAGGCAGGAGTGGTAGACAGGAGATAGCAGGGAGAGGGGTTGGGCTCTCTGTATATTTAGAACTTTATTCTGGAGGATTTCCAAAACAGAATTTAAAAAATAGTTTGATGAATCCCATGTACCCAACTTCCACCTCCAATAATTATTAGAAGCTATTATTGGGAAAAAAGGAACCCTGGTGGCGCGGCGGTTAAAACCCTTACTTGGCTGCTAACAGAAAGGTTGGTGGTTCGAACCCACTAGCTGCTCCTCAGGAGAAAGATGTGACAGTCTGCTTCCATAAAGATTACAGCCTTGGAGACCCTGTGGGGCAGCTCTCTGTTCTGGAGGGTCACTGTAGTCAGAATTGACTCGACAGCAATGGGTTTGGTTTTGGTTTTACAGAGAAAAAAGTGATCAAATATAAAAGCGTGATAGGTATTTAAAAAAGTTTTTTAAAAAATGAATTATTATAAAGAAAAATAGCACGTAAACTATAGAACAGGAGGCTCACTCAGGGATATGGCAGGAAATGGTGGTGTTACTCAGACCCTTACATTCGAAAGCTTGGTGGGTATGCAGGCAGGCCAGGGCGCCTTCAGAAGAGTGCTGCGTGTGAGTCTCTGCAGTGTCCTGTTTGGGTCTGGGGATGCGTGGGGGGTGCTGAAAGGTGCCATGTGGAGGCGTCATATGCAGCGTTGAAGATGATCACTGCACCCCCAAGTCACTGCCCAGAAATAACCTTTAACCCTTGAGCCAAAACTATCCCGCAAAGCCATTGTTTAACTAGAGTTCAGCTCAGTTAGTAAAGAGTGTTTGCCTTGAGCGTTGTGCTCTTCCTTACAGAGAAGCTTCTATACGGTCTCCATGAGTTGAAATCAACTCAGTGGCAACCAGTTTGGTTTGATTTTTATATGAGTTCAAGGAGCCCTGGGGGCCCAGTGGTTAAAGCACTTGGCTGCTAACCAACAGATCGGTGATTCGAACCCACTCCATGGGAGAAAGATGTGTCAGTCTGCTTCCGTAAAGATTACAGCCTAGGAAACCCTATGAGGCTGTTCTCCTCTATTCTGTAGGGTTGCAATGAGTTGGAATTGACTTGACGGCAACAGGTTTGGTTTTTATATGAGTTCAAGTGGACAACAGTTACTCTAAAGCACAGATGAGAACTTAAAGGGGCAGAGAGTCTAAATTAATGGTGGTGAGTCGGTGTGGGTGGAGACGGAGACCGGTGACAGTAAGAAGTATGTAACCAGTGTCACTGAACCACACATCCAGAAATGTTGTGTCGTGCATATTGCCACCGTAAATGAACAAACAGGTGAGCAGTGCCAGGAGATTGAACAGATACGGTACGCAGCGGAAAAACACACCAAATTTGAAGCCTAAGAAGAGCCTTGTGTGGGGGCAGGGACCTGAGCATATGTAGTATACATGCAGAGACCTGGACTGGGAGGAGGAAGGGAAATACAATAATCAAACAATAAAATCAGACCCAAACGTGACAGAATGCGAATATGTATTTACTCCTGGTAGTAGGTACAAGGGTGTTTGTTATAACAGTCTCTATACTTTTCTGCACTCTTTTATTTTTCCCCTACAAAAAAAGAAACAAATGACTGAAAAGTAAATAACAAGGTTACCTGTAGGCCTAGGAGGAATCCCTGGACAGTGCAAAACGTTAATGCCCTCAGCTGCTAACCCAAAGGTTGAAGGTTTGAGTCCACCTAGAGGCACCTCGGCAAAAAGGCCTGGCAGTGTCCAACAAATAGCCACTGAAAACCCTTTGGAGCCCAATCCTCCTCTGACAACGTGGAGCTGCTCTGAGTCGGAATTGACTCCGGGGCGTCTGACCGGCCCAGACAGGTGGTGCCGTGTTAACTAATGGCCGAATACAGGCGGACATCTCTGCTATGGCTTTGCTTCTGTTTTCTCTGTCAGGGGGCATGACCTAGAAACTAGGAGTGAGGGGGGTGCAGGAGTCCCAGCTCAGTCAGGACCTACAAAGGGCCTGCGGAGTTGCTTGGATAGGTTTCACCGTCCAGGTTCTGATGAGTTGAATCCCAGGGCAGATACTACCTAAGGGCCACTGTCCGTAAGTCTTAAACGTCATGGTGGATGAAAAATGACCTGACAGCAGAAAACACTCCAAGAAATGAGGGCTCATGTGTGTCCGTCCCAGGCACAGTCTGGAACAGATTTCTGTATAGATGATTGTGAGTAATCAGAAGGGACCCAAAGCCAAACCCAATCAGCCACCCTGGAGTAGGTTCCAACTTAGGACAACCCCACATGCTTCAGAGTAGAATTGTGCCTCATAGGGTTTTCAGTGGCTGATTTTTTGGAAGTCTTTTTTCCGAGGTGCATCTGAGTGGCTTCAAACCACCGGCCTTTCTTTTAGTAGCCAAGTGCATAACCGTCTGTGTCACCCAGGGACTTCTAGAAGGAACCCACAAAAAAAAAAAAAACCCACTGCCATCAAGTTGATTCTGACTCATAGCGAACCTATAGGACAGAGTAGAGCTGCCCCATAGGGTTTCCAAGGAACCTGGTGGATTCAAACTGCCAGCCTTTTGGTTAGCAGCCATAGCTCTTAACCACTACGCTACCAGGGTTTCCAGAAAGAACCCAGTATGAGGTTATTTGTTAGAAGTGTGTTGAATCAGGGAACAGGATCTCAGGCCAACCCTGGGTCAGCATCTCATAGGTATACTGGGAGATCAGGGGATTCAGGGGGACCCCAGCCTCCACCTGGAGAAGGCTCCAGGGGCGCCATGGAGGGCTTGGCCCTTTCTTACCAACTTGGGAAGGAACAGACAGTCCCCCCAAGAGTGAAGTTCCAACGTGCCTTGGCAGACCAGACACTGGGCTGAGATTTAAATGATGAACTGCCCAGGGACATGTGTGGTCGGTTTCATTTCCCAGGGAGCATGCTGAGGTGGAGTTTTCTGTAGAGGATGTTTATTGGGGGCTGCCCTTGGGATCAGCACCTGTGTGAGGGAGGGGAAAGGAGCACGAGAAGGCAGAGGGAAAAGCTGAGCCACGATGGAGGTCCAGGACTGCCTCACCCAACCCCGTGAGGGACACGGAGCCAAGAGGGCTCTCAGAGGTGCTCTGTGTTGACCTGAGGTGGCCAGGCCTTTATACCTCCACCTCAGTCAGTCTGAGGATGTGGGCTGCCCCAGAAGGGCGTGACTTGGCAAAGGTGACGCACTGCAGCTGAGGCGGTCCTAAAGGGATGACTACTGAAGGTCCGTGCTGACCACACTCCTGGCCGCTGGGGTAGCAGTCTTCCTTGAAGGGGGACCTGAGCAAGCAGTGGAGAGAAACGAGGGTTTGAACAGAAGGCATTTTATTTTGTGCCTTAATTGGTTAAGACTTGCTGAGTAGTTGGGGCGGTGGGTACTGTCACCCGGCACTGGTAGGAATGCAAGTTTTTGAAGCAATTTGTCAGCTGGAAGAGCCATGAAAACGTGCCTCCCCTGGTGGTTCCAGGGATCCAGCCCTAGGAGATCATCTGAAACGTGGACAGTGTTTTCCGCACAAAGGTGTCCATGGCAGTGTTAATGACGACAGTGAAGAGTTGGAAACAGCCTGCCCAGCGGTCAGGGGACTTTGAACAGCCACTAAAAACAGGCAACAGGAGAAGGCTTCCGGTGCAACCTTAATGCTCCTGATACACGACGGATGGTACTCTGTTTACAACTACGCTGAAAACACAGTCACTGGGAAAAAACTGAAAGGAAACCCCCAAAATTTGCCATGTTAAGCGTTGTGAAGTGTACAATCCAGTGACATTAATGACATTCACTGTGTTGTGCAGCCATTGTCTAGTCCCCAGAGTTTTCATCACCCTGTCCTGTAGGTCTAATTCAGTACCCTCTAACCTGTGTTGCTGTGAGTTGTCGTTGAGTCGGTTCCGACTCATGGCGGCCCCACGTGTGTCGGAGTAGAACTGTGCTCCGTGGAGCTTTCAAGGCTGTGACCTTTCGGAAGCAGGTGGCCAGGCCTTACTTCCGAGGAGCTTCTGGGTGGGTTCGAATTACCAACCTTTCACTAGTTGTCCAGCGCTTAACTGTTTGTCCCACCCAGGGACTCCCCCTTAAGCTCTAACTCCATACTTCCCCCTTCCCCCAGCCCCTGGTAACCACAAATAAACTGTGGTTTCTACACGTTTGCTTATTCAAGTTATTTCACGTAAGTGGGATTATTCAGCGTTTGTCCTTGTGTGTCTGACTTATTTACTCAGCCTAATGTTTTCCAGATTCGTTCCTATCGTAGCATGTATCAGAACTTCGTATCTCTTTAGAGCTCAATAATGCTCCGTTGTATGGCTGCACCACATTTTGTTTATCCGTTCATCTACTCCTGGACACTTGGATTGTTTCCATCTTTGGCTGTTGTGAATAATGCTGCCATGAACTTTGATGTACAAATACCTGTTTGAGTTCCTGCTTTCAAGTGTTTTTACTATAGTGTACCAAGGAGTGCCAACCACTGCGCCACCAGGTCTCCTATAGCGGCCCTATAGGGGGTTAAGTGGCATCTCATTGTGGTTTTGATTTGCATTTCCCTAATGACGGAGTGATGGTGGTGCAGTGGTTAAGAGCTCAACTGATAACCAAAAGGTTGTCTGTTCGAATTCACCAGCTGTTTCTTGGAAACCCTGTAGGGCACACCTACTCTGTCCCGTAGGGTTGCTATGAGTCGAAATTGACTCAACGGCAACGGGTTTAATGACATCAAACGTCTTTTCATGTGCTCGTTGGCCATTTGTTTATCTTCGTTAGAGAAATGTCTATTCAAGTCCTTTGCCCGTCTTTTAATTGGGTTGTCTTTTTGTTACTAGTTATGATATGCTCTTTATTTTCTTTTTAATTGTGCTTTAGGTGAAGGTTTACAGAGCAAATTAGTTTCCCGTTCAGTAGTTCATACGTAAATTGTTCTATGACACAGGCTGCAGTCCCCGCAGTGTGTCAGCACTCTGCCCATTACCACCCTGAGTCACCATTTCCATTGGTCTGGTTTTCCTGCCCCTTCCTGCCTTCTCATCTTTGCTTTTGGGCATGTGGTCCTTTTAGTCTCACGTAGGTGATTGTTCTAAAGAGCGCTTTCCTCACCTGTGTTCTTGTTCGTTTATAGGCCTGTCTGTCGTTGGGCTAAAAGATGATCTCGGGGAGGGGCTTCCGTTCCAAGTTAGAAGGGTGTCTAAGGGCTGTAGTCTCGGGGGTTCCTCCAGTTTCTCCCACACCAGTAGATTTGGTCTTTTTTATGAATTTGAATTTTCTTGAACATATTTTTTTTTTCCCACTCTAACGGGGACCTTTTATTGTAACTCTGGTCAGAGTAGTCAGTAGTGGTAGCTGGGTACCATCTCGTTCTTCTGGCCTCAGGCTGGTGGAGGCTGTGGTACCTGTGGTCCACTAGTCCTTGGGATTAATTGATTCCTTGAGTCTTTGTCACTCTCATTTGCTCTGGATGGAAAGACACCAATAGTTGTATCTTAGGTAACCACTCGCAAGCTTTTTTTTTTTTTTTAATAATTTTTATTGTGCTTTAAGTGAAAGTTTACAAGTCAGTCTGTCACATATAAACTTGTATACACCTTACTACATACTCCCATTTACTCTCCCCCTAATGAGTCAGCCCGCTCCCTCCTTCCAGTCTCTCCTTTCGTGACTGTTTTGCCAGTTTCTAACCCTCTCTACCCTCCCATCCCCCCTCCAGACAGGAGATGCCAACACAGTCTCAAGTGTCCACCTGATACAAGTAGCTCACTCCTCATCAGCATCTCTCTCCTACCCACTGTCCAGTCCCTTCCATGTCTGATGAGTAGTCTTCGGGAATGGTTCCTGTCCTGGGCCAAAAGAAGGTTTGGGGACCATGACCGCCGGGATTCCTCTAGTCTCAGTCAGAGCTTTAAGTGTGGTCTTTTTATGAGAATTTGGGGTCTGCATCCCACTGATCTCCTGCTCCCTCAGGGGTTCTCTGTTGCGCTCCCTGTCAGGGCAGTCATCAGTTGTGGCCTGGCACCAACTAGTTCTTCTGGTCTCAGGATGATGTAGGTCTCTGGTTCATGTGGCCCTTTCTGTCTCTTGGGCTCTTAGTTGTCGTGTGACCTTGGTGTTCTTCATTCTCGTTTGATCCAGGTGGGTTGAGACCAATTGATGCCTCTTAGATGGCCGCTCGTTAGCATTTAAGACCCCAGACGCCATGCTTCAAAGTGGGTTGCGGAAAGTTTTCTTAATAGAATCTATTTTGCCAATTGACTTAGATGTCCCCTTAAGCCATAGTCCCCAAACCCCTACCCTTGCTCCGCTGACCTTCGAAGCATTCAGTTTATCCAGGAAACTGCTTTCGGTCCAGTCCAGTTGAGCTGACCTTCCTGTATTGAGTATTGTCCTTCCCTTCACCTAAAGTAGTTGTTATCTACTATCTAATCAGTCGCAAGCTTTTTAGACCCCAGACTGTACTCACAAAGTAGGATGTTGAATGTTTTCTTTATGATCTGTGTTATGCCAGTTGACCTAGATGTCCACCAAGACTATGGTCCTCAGCCTTGAAGCCCAGGAACTCAGTCCTGCGAGGTGTTTGGATATGTGTAGGCTGTTTCCATCCTGTGCCACCTGTGTGCTGTATTGTATATATGAGTATCCATGTAGCACATACATGTATGTAGGTAGAAATATACACAGTCAGACCCTTAAGTCCGGTCTTTTTATGTGAAGTTGAGTTCTGCACCACACTTTTCTCCTGCTCCATCAGGGACTCTGTTGTGTTCCCTGTGAGGGCGGTCATTGATGGTAGCTGGGCACCATCTAGTTCTTCTGGTCTCAAGCTGATGGAGTCTCTGGTTTATGTGGCCCTTTTGTCTCTTGGGCTAATATTTTCCTTCTGTCTTTGGTGTTCTTCATTCTCTTTTGCTCCAGCTGGGTTGGGACCAATTGATGCATCTTAGATGGCAGCTTGCAAGCTTTTAAGACCCCAGACGCCACTCACCAAAGTGAGATGTAGAACATTTTCTTAATAAACTTTGTTATGCCAGTTGACCTAGATGTCCCCGGAAACCATGATCCCCAGACCCCTGCCCCTGCTGCTCTGTCCCTCGAAGTGTTTGGTTGTGTTCAGGAAGCTTCTTAGCTTTTGGTTTAGTCCTGTTCTGCTGACTTCCCCTGTGTTATGTGTTGTCCTTCCCTTCACCTAAGATAATTCTTGTCTACTGTCTAGTTAGTGAATTCCCCTCTCCCTCCCTCGCCCTCCTCGTAACCATCAAAGAATGTTTTCTTCTGTGTTTAAACCTTTTCTTGAGTTCTTATGGTTTCATACAATATTTGTCCTTTTGTGACTAATTTCACTGAGCATAGTGCCTTCCAGATTTGTCCATGTTGTGAGATGTTTTGCAGATTCATCGTTGTTCTCTATCGTTGCGTAGTATTCCATTGTGTGACTGCATCATGATTTATTGATCCATTCATTTGTTGATGGACACCTAGGTTGTTTCCATCCTTTTGTTATTGTGAACAGTGCTGCAGTGAACATGGGCGTGCATGTATCTGTTCATGTGACATTTGTTTTTTGATGTGTGTCTTTATTGCTGTAAATTGACCTTGGGCCACTGCTTTTGCTGCGTCCTAAAGATTTTGGTATGTTGTGTTTTCATTCTCATTTGACTCTAAGAATTTTTTTTTTCCATTTTTAATTTCTTCTATTACCCAGTGGTTTTTAAGCAAGGTGTTATTCAATTTCCATATATTTGTTTTTTCCTTGTTCTTCTTCTTCTTTGTAATTTGGTCTGTTCTGGAGAATAACCCATGTGCTTTGGAGAAGAGTATGTGCTGTGCTGCTGTTGGGTGTAGTGTTCTGTATATGTCTGTGAGGTCAAGTTACTTGACTGTGATGTTTAGATCTTCTGCGTCTTTGTCGAGTTTCTTTGTAGTTCTGACCTTCCTCAAAACAGGCGTGTTCAAGTTTCCTGCTCTTATTGTGGAATTGTCTATTTCTCTTTTCAATATTGTTAGAGTTTGTTTTATGTATTTTGGAGCTCTGCTGTTGGGTATGTAAATATTTATTAAGGTTATATCCTCTTGGCAGATTGACTCTTTAATCATCATATAGTGCCCTTCCTTGTCTCTTACGCTGGGTTTTGCTTTAAAGTCTATTTTATCAGAGACTGATATTGCCTCTCCTGCTCTTTTTTGGTTACCGTTTGCTTGATATTATTCCCATCCTTTGATTTATATCTTATTTTTATCTTTGTATCTAAGGTGTATCTCTTGTAGGCAACATATTTATTGATGGGTCGTTTTTTTTAATTCATTCCGTTACTCTCTGTCCCTTGACTGGTGAATTTGACCCATTTACATTCAGTGTGTTTATTGATAGGTTGAATTTACCACTTTTCATTTTATTGTGCTTTTTGTGTGTGTATAGTTGACGGTTTCTTTGTTCCACGTACTTTTCTGTACTGAGTTCTTTTTGTTTATGGATTTTTTTTTTCCATCGTTGATTTTGTGTGTACTAAATGGCACTAGAAAAAGTCTTTATGGTTTTCTTTTTTTTTTATTTGTGTGAGTAGGTTTACTAATTTTCTTTGTGGTTACCCTGAAATTTACCTTTATCCTAAGTTTAAAACAGTCTGTTATATCTTGATATCACCCTGACTTCCTCTCCATATGGGAGTTCTGCAGCTACACCATTTATTCCCACCTTTTATTTTGAAGTTGTTTTCATTTACACATTGATGTTTCTGGCTCCGTCTTTCCAGTTTTGTAGCTTTATTTTTGAGAATTCTTTGTCTTGATTGATATCTGGGTGATATGGTCACGTGTCTTAATCTCAGGTTGTCGTCTGATGTTACTGGCTCTCTGGAGGGCTTCCTTTAATGCTTTTTGTAAGGTTGGTCTGGTTTTTACAAATTCCTTTAATTTCTATTTATCTGGAAATGTTCTAGTTTCACCGTCGTATTTGAGAGATAATTTTTCTGGATATGTAATTCTTGTTTGGCAGTTTTTTCTTTCACGGTTTTCTGTATGTCATCTCACTGCCTTATTGCCAGCATAGTTTCTGCCAAGAAGTCAGAGCTTAGTCTTACTGGTTCCACTTTGTAGATGACAATTCATCTCTCCCAGGCTGTTCTCAGGGTTCTTTATCTTCGGTTTTGGAAAGTTTGATTTTGATATGCCTTGGTGACTTTCTTTTGGGGTCTGTCCTTCCTGTACAGGGTTCATTGAGCTTCTTGAATGGATATCTTCTCATCTTTCAGGATATTAGGGAGGTTTTCTGGCAGCAAATCTTCAAAAATTTACTCTGTGCTTTTTTTTTTTTTGTCCCCTCTTCTGGAATTTCTGTCACGTGTAAATTATTCCTCTTAACAGTGTCCTACATAACTCTTAGGCTTTCTTCATTTTTCTTCATTCTTTTTTTTTTTGAATGTTCCTCAAGTTAGTGTCAAGAGATTTATCCTCTATTTCACTGTTTCTGTCTTCCATTGATTCAGGTGTACTCCTGTGTCCTTCCATTGAGTTTTCTGTTTCTGAGATTTTGTTGTTAATCTTCTGGATTTCTCGTTGCTGTTTTCGTATGGTTTCTAATTGTCTATTTTGCCATTTTGTTCTTGCGTTGTTTTCCTGAATTCTTCTAGAGTTTTGTCCGTATTTTCTTTGATTTTGTCTGTGTTTTCCTTGATCTCTTTATTGCTCTCTTGGGGAATCCTATATCTGTCTTCTGAATTCCTTATCAGGTAGTTCCGTTACTATTTCTTCCTCAGGCAGGTTTTCTGGCCCTTTATTTTGGTCATTTGGTTGATCCATGTTGTCCTGTTTCTTTATGTGATTTGATATTTATCTTCTGTGGCCTCTGAAGCATTAAAGTGTTATTATATTTTATTTATTGTATATTTGTTTGCTTAGTCCCAATTTCTTGTTCTGCTTTTGATCTATCCAGACAGGCAAGGTAGACATACTACTCCGACCACTAATCTGACAGCACTGGGTTGCTCACCACCTGTTTCCAGGTGGGTGGGGCAGCGTTTGGTGGTATAAACACAGGTCTGTATCTGCTGGTCATGTGGGGCAGCTGAAGGTGGGCCGGGCAGGTGTTGGCCACGATTGGTCATTGATCCAGTGGCGCTGGAGCAGGCGGTGGTATTCTCCAAGTGTGTGGTGGGCCAGGAGTGGTTGGTGTGGCAGGTGAGTGGGGGCCGTGGTCATTACCACTCGCCTGGGGGGGTGGGGGGTGGGCAGGTACGTGTGTGTTTATGTGGTTGTTGCTACTCTCTGGGTTCGTGGAGGGGGGTGAGTGGCAGGTGTGCACACACACAGGTGCTCGGTCACCGCCACTTGCCGTTTCTGGGGGGTGTGGGTGACAGGTGGGTGCACGCACAGTTGCTGCCACTCGCTGGTTCAGGGGGAGTGGGTGGAGGGCAGGCACACATGTGTGGTCACGCAGACACCCCCGCTCGCTGTTTGGGGAGGAGAGGAGTGGGTGACAGGCAGGTGCATGTGCAGTCACACGGTAACTACCGCTTATCAAGTCAGGGGGGTTGTGCAGGAGGTGGGCAGGTAAGACCATGGCAGCCTGCTTACTACTGCTCTTCAGGTGTGTGGGAGATGGGCAGGTGAGTGCACAGGAGGGTGCGTACTACTGCTCTTCAGGTGTGTGGGGAGGTGGGCAGGTGAGTGCGTGGGCGTGTGCTTACTGCTGCTCTTAGGTGTGTGGGGGGAGGTGGCAGACAGGGCTGGTGGGGAGGGGCTTGTGGCTTCTGGTCAGGCAAGGTGGCTGGGTTATGGGACCCTCTGCCATTCCCGATCAGGAGGGTGGGGGAGGGGGTACTCCTTTGGCTGGCAGACTTGGGTGCCTGGGAACTTCCCCTCTGCTGCCGCGAATGGTCAGGACCTGCCCCTGACCAATTACAAGGAGGGGGTGCTACCTGAGGTCTGGTCAGGTGAGGGACTCCCTACCGATACTGTACTGATACGCCACCTCTTGTGCGTCACCCACCCCAGAGGTCACGTATCACCACTCCTGAGTGTACCTGTTCCTGGATCCTGGTGCTCTGTCTGTTCTGTGGGCAGCAGAATCCCTGGAGTTCTTGTGCTCCTTTCTGTGTTTTCCTTCCTTAGATTTGAGTCATGATCCACTCGGCTTGCTTCTCTCCAGGCGTGTTTATGTAGTGTCTCTGTCTCTTACGGACATGCCGTGAAGTTGCCTTCCTGTGTTCCTCACCCGGGGTCACGGCTGGCTTTGTCTCAGGATGGCCATGTTGAGCTGGGACGGCTGGCAGAGCCACTGCTCTGTTCCACTCCTCTTTCACTGTGTTCACTTTTTTCTTCCAGTGGGTGTTCAATTCAATTCTTTATCCTTCCTTTTTGATGTTCAGAGTTCTAGGATTGTTACCTGAATCTGTTTCACTTAGTTTCTTGGGTCTTTGCCGTAGAGGGAGAGCATGGTGCGTCTGACAGCTCCACCATTTTGGCTCCT
This sequence comes from Loxodonta africana, assembly GCF_030014295.1. Lineage (NCBI taxonomy): Eukaryota > Metazoa > Chordata > Mammalia > Proboscidea > Elephantidae > Loxodonta > Loxodonta africana. The sequence goes on along the minus strand of NC_087353.1, from coordinate 105,308,183 downwards.
CCCCTGATATGCTCTTAATACATCGGGAATGAAGGAAAAAATGCTCTTTGCCCAGACACAGGATGGGCATGACCAGACCTGGCAGCTGTTTGTTGTGAAACCGTCTGGGGAATGTAGTTGACCACAAACTCAGGAGGAGCCAGCGGTGTGGTGTTGGCAGCTAAGGATTCACATGGTGCCTGGCTGCCTTCCCAGAGGTGTTAGAGGAGACCATAGGAGGTGACGCTCCCCTTGACTCACAGCTGAGAGCTGCTCAGCCCCGAGGGGCCGGGGGCAGGTGGAGGAGCTTGGTGCAGATTCTGTTGTAGAGGCTCCTCCACTTGATTTGACAGAGGGGGAAACAGGCTCAGCAAGGCCGGTCCTCCTCCCCATGGCCACCCAGCCAGGTCAGAGCCAGGACTAAAACCGAGGTTTGCCAACTGCCCCGTCCAGGACTCTTTGCAAGGCTCCCCACTCAAACTGATGAATTACGAAAGTTCTGAGGTTTCACAGCTACCATGGATTAGGGGTTGTCTTAGTTACCTAGTGCTGCCGTAACAGAAATACCGCAAGTGGATGGCTTTAACAAACAGAAATTTGTTTCCTCACAGTAAAATGGGCTGAAAGTCTAAAATCAGGGCGTCAGCTCCAGGAGAAGGCTTTCTCTCTCTTTTGGCTCTGGAGGAGGGTCCTTATCATCAGTCTTCCCCTGGACTAGGAGCTTATCTATGCAGGAACCCTGCGTCCAAAGGATGCGCCCTGCTCCTGGCACTGCCTTCTTGGTGGTCTGAGGTCCCCCTGTCTCTCCGCTTACTTCTCTTTTATGTCCCAAAAGAAACCAGCTTAAGATACAGTCCAGTCCCGTAGACTGAGTCCTGCCTCATCCGCACACCTGCCGCACATCCCCACTCATTAACGTCATAGAGGTGGGATTTGTAGCACTTAGGAAAATCACAGCAGATGACAAAATGGCGGACAATCACACAATACTGGGATCCTGGCCCAGCCACACTGACACATTTTGGGGGGACACAATTCAATCCATGGCAGGGGTTTTTTGGTGTGTTTTTCTGTTTACTGAGAAGTTATGTGTACTTTGTAAAAACAAGCACACAGAAATATATAACACAGAGTGACAGCTTCCGTGGTCTCTCTCCTCAGGTGTAGTGTCTGTCGTCTGTGGGTCTTCACACATGTGCTGATGAAGGTTACTACTGTCGTTACAAGTTATCCTTTTTTTCTCCCTTAATGCTGTGGGTACATTTGTTTTCTTTCCTTTTGTTTAACTGTGGTAAATATATACGTAACTGAACGTTTACCATTTCAGCAGTCTTCACGTGTACAGTTCAGTGATGCTATGTCCATGTTGTTCAGCCGTCCCTTGGGCCTCCTTCTGCAGCTGCATGGTGTTGGGCGTGGCATTGTCATTGATCATTTATTCAGGTTGTTTTCAGTTACTTACTGTTGAAAGCAGTGGAGCGGTGAGCAGGGACATGTGTGTTCAGCGTAAATAGTCCAGCCCTCCAAGCCTGGGTGGGGAAGCAGACAAGTTCCCCATGTTTAGAGTTTGGGCCTCAAAGCATATGGGTACTTTGAAAAGACCCGCAGGAATGGAGTCAGCTCCTCTTCCTAGCCCAGAAGCCCCTCCTTAGACGAGGGTCTGTGATGTTCAGACCTGCAGACAAGCTGTGTAGGGCGCCTGGGCGGCTGGGTCTGATTATCGCCCCTGGCTGGCTTCCCTAGATTATTTGCCAGCTCCGGGTGCCCTGAGGGGGAGGCCGCTGCACACACAAGCAGCTCAACAAAGTGTACAGATTCCCTGGACCTTCCTTTGGTTGTCCTTCATGGACCACCTCGTGAATTTAACTTTTAATTGATGCTCCAGGGTGTCCCCTTCACCATGGGACAGGTACAGGTACTGTGACTCCTGGGTTTATACTCCTGCAGAGACAGACCCTCCCTGCAGAGATAGCAGCCTGTCCCTCCTGCCCACTTTGTGTTCCTACCCAACTCTGTCTCTCTGCCTGCCCCTCCGTCCATCTAGAAATGGCAAGATGTAGTTTCTCAGTTTGAGTTTCCCCAGAAGAAGACCCTGGAACCAGGATTCAAGTGCCATTGGTTTATTTGGGAGGAGATGGCAGGGAAAACTAGTAGGAAGTAAGAGCTGAGCTGAGACTGGAACAACAGGGTGTGTGTTATCAAGCCGGCTACCGTGTGGGCAAAGAGCCCTGCTTGCACGGTGGTTAAGTGCCAGCTGCTAACAGAAAGGTGGGTGGTTCGAACCCACCAGCTGCTTTGCAGGAGAAAAAACCTGGCTACCTGCTGCCATAAAGATGACAGCCTAGGGCAGTTCTGCTCCATTCTACAGGGTCACTATGAGTCAGAATTGACTTGATGGCACGCAGCTACTACCACCGTGGGCAACTGAGCCGAGTCAGTTAAGGAGTTGTCAGAGCTGATGTACGTCACGCACCTCAGAGTTAACGAGCCAAGTGGCGAGGGGGCTCGGAATCGATCCTCCAGCCCCACGTCAGTGGCCGGGAGCTGCTTCCAGACGTTAACTCCAGCACTTGATGCTTGCGATTCTGCACCTGCAGCCAGATAAAGCCTTTGGGCAGAGAGAAGATGGCCGCAGCATCTACCACCCACAGGGTGCCCAGTGCACTGAGGAGTTGGGGCCGAAAGCTCAGGGCTGGCCCTCCACCTTTCCAAGCTGGTGGCTGAGTGCAGATGAAACCCCCTGGAAGTTCCCAGCTCATTCTGGGCTGAGCTTACCTTCCCTCCACCGAGAGAGCAGACTGGCATCGCTGGCAGCTCTTCCAGGATCAGCCCCTTCCTTCCAGCTCACAGACCCACCTGGGACAGGCGTCCAGGTGCTCTGCACACTCACCTCCAGGTTCCCTCTCCATGAGCTGGCCGTACGACAGCTGATCCGTGGATAGATGCCTGATAGATGTGGATCCCCCTGCTTCGCCACTCGCCAGCTGAATGCCGTGGGCTGTTTAAGCCTTAGTCCTGCGTGAAAGCACCTGGCAACACGCGGCACCAAGCAATCGCGCTTCTAAATCACACAGCCACCCGTTGCTTCTCCCTCTAAAACTCCTTGGTTGCTCCTCCAGCCCTCACGGTAAAGGTCGGCTGCTTAGCAGAGCCCTCATCCTGCGACATTCAGGCCACGGTCCACCTCTGCCCCCCCCCACCCCACACACACACATACACACATGCACACGTGCACTTGGTCCTGCAGCCTAGCTAGTCTCTGAGTTTGTCCTCCACACCACACTGGTCCTCCATCCCCGCCATTTCCCTGGACTCTTGGATTCAGCCCGAGGGTGCCCCTCCTCCATCCCCCATGTCCATCAGAGGACCCACCCACCCCCTGCCCCCCCAGCCCGCACGCCCATGCACCGCGTCTTCACTGCCTGTGGGTGAGCGTCTAGAGACAAGGTCCAGCCCGTACTCTGTCCCCTCATCCTGTTCTGCCTTTCTTCTTGACATCACACCATCTGGCATTCTGTACTTACGTCTGACATCATGGTAGGAGGGCAGGGCTCTGTCTTGTTCCCCACTGTGTCCTCGGTACCTAGAACAGAACCACGGAAGGAAGGGCTGGCACCAGGTGTGCGTCCAAATGTTGTGGAATGCCTGGTCTCTGAACCTCCCCTCTCTGGGTGCTTGGAGGCGAGGGGCTACTTGTAAGGAATTGGGGTCTGTGACCCCTTCTGAGGGTCACTGGGCTGTGGTCAAGAGTCGGGGCCCGTGGCTTGCCGCTCACCACCGCTCACTGTCCTGATGGTATTGCTGGCGGCACTGGCCTTGGGGATGATGTGTGTGGCAGCTTCCCAGCGCTCTTTATTCTCTTTCAGACAAAGGCACCAGTGAGGACCTGCGGCCCGAGGAGAGGCCCATGGAGGGTGAGGCGCTCTCCCATTTCACCCACGTACCCCCCTTCCTCTCTCCACTGCTCTGTCTCCCTTTTGTTTCTGGGTCTCTTCCCTCTCTCCCCTGGAAGGGGACGGGAGGCCTGAGGTGGGAGGAGATTTCTAGACCTGTCTTCTAAAACCAGGTCAGAGATGCAGGCGGCTCCCCCTGGGAAGGGAAATTACAAGGCTCTGGTTTTCTTCCATGTACACCATGCTTCTTTCCCCCAAGGTTTGGAGGCTGAGCCCAGTCTTCCTGAGCAGGGAGAACTTAGGCCTGGAAGCACAGAATTGGCATTGTATCCTAGGAACAGATGTGCTCAGGGAGACCCAGGAACACTGCTTATTCCCTCTCTGCTGAGAGTGGGCTCAGGACAGGAGAATCAAGGTGGGGAGGGGTCTGTTTTACCTCTGGAGTATCTGCCCCAGGGATGGGATGAGTGGGTATCAGAGGAGAGAAGTGTCATCACCCCAAACGTAACCTGGTAGGAAGACCATGCAGTATTAGCAAAAGTCCACTGCCACCTGGTGGCAGCGTACTCAATTTGCTGGCTTAGTATGCACCCACTAATTAACAATCACTTACTGAGCTGGTCTTCAGTGCTGCTCACCCATGGTCCTTCCTAGGCCACAGAACCTTCCAAAATCTCCATTCAGGCCTGGTGGTGCCCTTGACCCAATACCACAGGCAGTTTTTGAGCCCAGGAATTGTGGACCTGTCTCTGAGGAAATAGATCACCCACCACCACCACCCCTGGCCTCCCCATTCCAAGGTTTTACCCCAGGGCCGTGGTGCCAGCAGAGCGGGGACATGAGCTGAGGAACAGCTCAAGCTGCCACCGGGATGGCTCAGCACACTGCCCTTGCCTTCCAGACAGCCACGGCGATGTAATCCGGCCCCTGCGGAAGCAGGTGGAGCTGCTCTTCAACACACGATACGGTGAGCAGGAGCTGGGCCGCACCCGGGACATCCTGGCCTCCTCCAGCTGCCCTGTTCTCAGAGTGGCTGCAGACCCCAGCTCCCATCACAGGGATGTAAAGAGCTGGCTGGGACCACCCTCAGGGTGGGGAGCACTTGAGGGCCTGCTGCCTGGCCACCCCCCAGCTCCAGGCATCCTGCATGTGGAGACGAGGCACTGCCCCTAAAATGCTGCACCACGTCCTCCGTCTACACGCTCATGCTCATTGGTTCCCTGCCTTCACGTCTACACACTCACTACTCCCTCTGTCCACCCGCTCACACGCTGCCCTGCTCCTCTGTCTACACACTCATGCTCATACTCACTACCTCACCTGTCTACATGCTCACACTCACTGGCTTCCTGCCTCCTCCACCTACACGCTCACACTCACTGGCTTCCTGCCTCCGTCTGCATGCTCACATTCACACTCACTACCTCCTCTGTCTACATGCTCACACGCCGCCCTGGTCCTCTACACACATGCTCACTAGCCCCGTGCCTCCTCCATCTACATGCTCATGCTCACACTCGCTACCTCCTCTGTCTACATGCTCACACACCGCCCTGCTCCTCTGTCTGCACGCTCACGCTCACACTCACTACCTCCCCCGTCTACACGCTCACATGCTGCCCCACTCCTCCGTCCACACGCTCACGCTCAATGGCTCCCTGCCTCCTCCATCTACACACTCACACTTAACCACCTCCTCCATCTACACGCTCACACGCCGCCCTGCACATCTGTCTATATGCTCACGCTCACAGGCTCACTCACTCCCCCCCGAGTCCACCACAGCCCCAGGTTGAGGGGCCGCCCTCCCCACTATAACAGCCTGCCCCCCGTCCTCACAGGCCTCCTCATTCAGTGTCAGCGGGAGGGTGCGTAGCAAGAACGTCCCTGCTCTAGAGACCAGGAAAGACGAGGGCAGACAGGCACTTTGCCCCTATGGCCGCCAGCCCTTGGGCTGGGTGCTTCACACACTGTCTCACCCCGTCTCACAGATCCCTGTGTCCTGATGCCCACTTTACCCGTGAGGAAAAGTGAGCCCGACATGACTCACCCCAGGCCCCACACCTGGTGCGTGGTAGAGCCTGGCCCGGTCCTTGGATTTGACCTCTTCCCCAGCCGTGCTGTAAACTTTGGGGGTTATGCGTGCTGGGAGACAGTGACCCTCTGGAGGCCCTACCAGCACTGTGGGGACAGGTGAGCTCAGGAGTCACCAACACCAGATCTCACTAGGTGTCTGGTTTCTCCTGTGCAGCCTGGCAGGAGGTGACAGCCTGAGTGTGGGCTTTGGGGTCACACTGGCTCAGGTTTGCACCCCGGCTCTGCTGCCGTGTGACCTTGGACAAGTCACCCTCTGACCTCCAGGTCTCCTACTGTTGAGGGGGTAGCAATTTTCATGTCCCCAGAAGGCAGGGGTGTCTGGCCAAGTGGTGGCTCTGAAAAGGCTCTGGCAGCTGTGGAAATGTGGAGGGTAGGGTCAAGACTGGTGGCCCTGCAGCTCTGGGCGGCCCTAAGCAGCCGTGTCTCTGCAGCCAAGGCCATCGGCATCTCAGAGCCCGTCAAGGTCCCCTACTCCAAGTTCCTGATGTACCCAGAGGAGCTGTTTGTGGTGGGGCTGCCCGAAGGCATCTCCCTACGCAGGCCCAACTGCTTCGGGATCGCCAAACTCCGCAAGATTCTGGAGGCCAGCAACAGCATCCAGTTCGTCATCAAGAGGTAAGGCCAGGTCCGTGGGGGCCCCTCCAGGCTTGCCCTGCACCCAGGAACAGCACCAGATGGCCGTCTTCCTCACCAGATTGGCAAAGGCTTTCTTATAATGCAGGGACAGCAGTGGGGCGGGCGTGAGGTCGCCCAGGACTGCCAGACCCGGGGCAGACAGGACGGCCCCCTCTCGGTCCTGGGAGAGCAGTCCTCAGTTTGCCCAGATGTAGAATGGGGCTGTGCCTACCCGCTGGCTGTCCTTCATTATTCCGAGCATCTTCAGGCAGGCGTGTTGGTGCCCTGGCCCTGCTGTGGGTAGTGTCCCGTTATCCGAAGACTGGACAGCCAGGTGATGGGCTCCTCTGGGTCAGCCTGTTCCCTTGGAGTCTCGTGTTTGTCAGGGAGCCCAGTGGTGTCCCAGCATGTCCAGCCTGGGTGCCCAGCTCAGACAAAAAGGCCCTGCGTTGCTAGTCATGTTCACTTTGATTCCTCGATCAGGATTTGGTAACCCTGGGTTCTCCACTGTCACGTTACCATTCTTCCCAGTGTCATTAATAAATATCTTTGAAAAAAGATTAAATCAACCCTAAAAAAAAAAAAAAAAAAAACAAGGAAGGTTGGGGAATCTGGGTTTACCTGTATCAAACTTTTGTGTTTGTTGCTTTTATGTGTTAACTATAATTTTTATGCAAATTTATACTTGGTTTGGGTGAAAGAGGAGACTCTTAGGGTTTGTCCCCTTAGGGGCACGAATGGCCCCCCGGTTGGCAGTCTCAGCGTCCTTCACGCCAGGAGTGGCAGGCTGGTGACGGGGCTGGGTTGGGAGCCCTGCTGTGCCGGCTGGTTTGCGCCATGGGGAGCTGCAAACAGCGAATACATCGTTCCTTCCTTCAACCAATCCATGTGAAGCACCCACGCCATGCCAAGCTGGGGCCACAGCAGAGAAAGCCACCAGGTCCAGTCCTCAGTCTCTCGTCTCCCCAAGTGAAATCACAGAATGACGTCCGGGAGAGAGAAGTGCTGTGAAGGATTAGACACAGGCCAAGGGGCAGAGAGGTCCCTGGGTGGAGCAGTTTCCTGCTAACCTAAAGGTTGGAGGTTCGAATCTATTCAGCAGGTCCACGGGAGAAAGGCCTGGTGATCTGCTCCTGTAAAGATTACAGCCAAGAGAACCCCAAGGGGCAGTTCTTCTCTGTCACATGGGGTTGCCATGTATTGGAATCAACTCACTGGCAGCAGGTTTATTGTTTTTTGGGAGAAGGGGTCCAAGGGGCAGGAGGAGCCTGTTGAGGGAGGTGACGTCCGAGCAGAGACCTAACGCAGTGAGGGGGCCTGTGGACATCTGGTGGAGGAGTGTTCCAGGCAGAGGGAGCAGCAGATGCAGAGGCCCTGAGGCAGGAAGCGCTCGAGTGTTTGAAGGAGAGGAAGGTGCGCAGGGAGGCTGGTGCTGGGAGCAAGGGGAAAGGCCCGAGACAGCAGGGCTGGACCGGCCAAGGTCCTGAGGCGGCTTGGAGAGCAGAACCGCCCCGAGGGCTTTCTCAGCTGTTGTCTTCGCAGGAGCAGGTCGTCAGGCCTTTCTCTGGCAGAGCCACTGGGTGGGTTCCAACTCCGGCCTTTTGGTTGGCAGCCGAGCTCTTGACCGACCGTTTGTGCCACCAGGGCTCCTTTAACAACATATTCTTGACATAAAATTTAACATTTTAACCATTTTTGAGTGTACAGCTTAGGGGCATTAAAGCCTATTCACCCGCTGTGTAGCAGTCACTGTCTATTTCTAGGTCTTTTAAATGACTTGAAACAGAACTCCAGGCCCATTCATGGTGACCGCCCACTGCCCTGCCCAGCCCCGGTAACCTCCGACCTACCTCCTCTCTGATGTCTGTTCTAGGTCCCTCATGTGAGGCGGATTATACGATAGTGTCCTTGAATTTGTTTTAACAGCTTCATTGAGATATCACTCATGTAACATGTAATTCACCCGTTTAAAGTGTACAATTCAGTGGTTTCTTGTATGTTCACAGATATGTCAACCCTCACCACAGTCAGCTTTAAACCGTTTTCAGAAACCCCGCATCTTGTAGCTCTCATGCCCTTAACCCCCTCTTCCCCAGGCCCTGAGCAGCTACTCCCGACTTTCCGTTTCTGTGGATGTCCCTATTCTGGACTTGCATACGTCCGCGATCGTACAGCGTGTGGTTAGTTGCGACTGGCTTTTTCTCACTTAGCATGACGTTTCCAAGGCCCTGCTGTGCTGGACCGTGTGTCAGTGCTACAGCCTGGATTTATTAGACTCAGAACTCGGTGCCCTGGTGGCACAGTGCTTAAGAGCTCAGCTGCTTAACCAAAAGGTTGGCAGTTCGGATCCACCAGCAGCTCCTTGGAGACCCTATGGGGCAGTTCTCCTCTGTCCTATAGAGTTGATATGAGTCAGAATCAGTTCAAGAGCAGCAGGTTTGGCTTTTTCTGGTGATGAGAACCCACTGGGAGGCTTTGAGGAGGGTGTCACATGATCTGGTCTGTTTGGGTTTTTTTGAGATTACTCTGCTGTGGGGTGAAGGGTGGTCTTGAGGGGTGTGGCAGGGACAGGGCCCAGGGAGGAGGCTTTACTTCGTCTGGCCCAGGGCAGGGGGTAGTGGCTTAGACCCAGAAAAGAAAGGGTGGGGGTAGCAAAAAGGGGTTAGATTCAGGTGGTGTTTTGAGGATTGGACCGGGGACTTCTCTGATGTGTTCCATGTAGGGGTGCTGAGCCCCGGGGATGATGAGACGGAGGAAAAGGAGGCGGAGGCAGAGCTGAGCGTCAGAGCTGGGTGTGACGGGGCCTCCCAGGGAGGACAGCGGTGGATAACAGGACATGTAGACCGCTCCACAGAGGGGGCGAGCCGGCAGCACCCCAGAGGGAGGGCAGGCAGGGAGGTGCTTCACATGTCCACCCTCAGCACCCGGAGCTTGTTCCTTTAAAAAATACCAGTCATAAACTTAAATTTAACTAATTTTTTACTTTATTCCTCATGTTAAATATTAGAAAAAAAACACATTTGGAACATTGAATTAAAAGTAACCAATTGTTTCAGTAATCTTATTTTAAAAACAGATAAATCTTCAGGACAATGGAAATGTTCTAGGATTAGGTAGTGGCGATGGTTGTACAATGTTTGAATACACTGAAAACCAGCGATTTGTGCGCTTTCTTCTTGTTGTTGTCAGGTGTCGTCCAGTCGGTTCCGTCTCATAGCGACCCCGTGCATAACAGAACAAAACACTGCCCGGTCCTGCGCCATCCTCACAATCATTGCTATGCTTGGGCCCGCTGTTGCAGCCACCGTGTCAATCCATCTTGTTGAGGGTCTTCCTCTTTTAGCTGACCCTTCTCCAAGATGTTCTTCTCCAGGGACTGGTGCCTCCCGATAACATGTCCAAAATACACGAGAATTCTTGCCATCCTTGCTTCTAAGGAGCATTCTGTACTTCTTCCAAGACAGATTTGTTTGTTCTTCTGGCAGTCCGTGATATATTCAGTATTTTTCGCCAACACCATAATTCAAGGGGGTCAATTCTTCTTCGGTCTTCTTTATTCATTGTCCAGCTTTTGTATGTATATGAGGTGATTAAAAATATCATGGCTTGGGTCAGACGCACCTTAGTCCTCACAGTGACGTGCTTGCTTTTTAACACTTCAAAGACATCTTTTGCAGCAAATTTGCCCAGTGCAATACATGATTTGATTTCTTGACTTCTGCTTCCATGGGCATTGATTGTGGATCCAAGTAAAATGAAATCCTTGACAACTTCAATATTTTCTCCATTTATCAGGATGTTCCTTATTCGTCCAGTTGTGAGGGTTTTTGTTTTCTTTATGGCGAGGTGTAATCCATACTGAAGGCTGTAGTCTTTGATTTTCATCAGTGTTTCAAAGTCTGTTTGCTTTCAGCATGCAAATTTGTGTCATCTGTATAACACAGGTTGTTAACGAGTCTTCCACCAATCCTGATGCCACTTTCTTCATATAGTCTAGCTTCTTGGATTATTTGCTCAGCATACAGATTGAATAGCTATGGTGAAAGGATATAACCCTGACGCACACCTTTCCTTGTATCTCCATGTTCAGTTCAGACAACTGCCTCTTGCTCTGTGTCCAGGTTCTGCAAGAGCACAATTAAGTGTTCTGGAATTCCTATTCTTTGCAATGTTACCCATAATTTGTTATGATCCACACAGTCAAATGTCTTTGTACACTTCAAAAGGGTAAATTTTATGGTGTGTGAATTATATGTTAATAAAGATGTTATAGATTTTTTTTTTTTTTTTGAAGAAGGAAGAAAAGCCAGGACTGCAAATACCTGGCCTGTGTACACTCCGCCCTCCCCCTTATCCCCCACCCCCGCATCCCGACTTGACCTCCAAGTGCTTCTACCCAGCACTCCCGGCAGCCACTGCCTGTCGGTTAGAATTGACATGAAAACAAACTAAACTTTCTAAATCCTTGGTCAACAGACTATTCTTAACCAAGGTCCTTGAAATCGTATGCAAAATTTTTATATTCTTTTAGTAGGATTCTGGGAAGAAGGTGCCTTGCTCTCATCAAATTATCAGAAGTTAAAAAGCTCTTAAGAAGTTCAAAGCTATGCGTGACTCACATGGGTGGGAGGCCGAGGTCCCGAGCAGTGCAGTCTCGTCTAGCTGGCGAGGCCTGTGTGGGGTGGAGGTCTGGGCTCTAACCGCTGCAGGCGCTGGGGAGGCCTGTGTGGGGTGGAGGTCTGGGCTCTAACCGCTGCAGGCGCTGGGGAGGCCTGTGTGGGGTGGAGGTCTGGGCTCTAACCGCTGCAGGCACGGGGGAGGCCTGTGTGGGGTGGAGGTCTGGGCTCTAACCGCTGCAGGCACGGGGAGGCCTGTGTGGGGTGGAGGTCTGGGCTCTAACCGCTGCAGGCGCTGGGGAGGCCTGTGTGGGGTGGAGGTCTGGGCTCTAACTGCTGCAGGCTCTGGGGAGGCCTTTGTGGGGTGGAGGTCTGGGCTCTAACTGCTGCAGGCACTGGGGAGGCCTGTCTGGGGTGAAGGTTTGGGATATGACCGCTGTAGGCGCTGGGGAGGTCAGGCTAGCCGCAGGATGGCTGACTGGGGTGGGATGGGAGTGGAGTCATTGGACATGTAGCCAGAACCTTTTTCAAATCTCCCGAAGAGTGTCATGGGGAAGGGGGGTAGGACCAGGGTTCAGTGCTGCGAGGATGTGTGTGGGTGAGGCTGCCTGGATAGGTGATAAGCTATCCATCACAGTGTTAGTCAAGCATTGGCCACAAATGAGACCACTGCTTAGGAGTGAGACTAAAGTTCAGACTTGTGCCCATTCTGGCAGCAGGCATCTCCTGGGTATCAGCCCTGTGCCCAGCACGGAGCTGGGCTCACAGGCCTGGGGTGGGGAGGCAGGAGGTAGGGCCTAGCTCCTGAGACACAGTCTCAGGAGCTGTGTCTAGTCCTGCCACCACCTCTCCCCTCTCCCATACTCCCTGTGGGGAAACTGAGGCCTAGAAAGTAGAAGTGACTTGCCCACGGTCACCTAGGGGGGTTAGAAGCTGAGAGGGGCTCTTGACCCCCAGGCCAGTTTACTTTTTCCTGTTGCCTCCTCTAATGTGAATTTGTCAGGCCCACTCCACTCTGAGCCAGGGAAGGGCTATTACTCTCATTTCAGATGAAAAAGCCAAGACCCAGAAGGGTCTCAGCTGGAAAGGCTGCTGGGTGAAGAGAAGCCCAGCAGGGAGAGCCCTTAGTCTGAGCTCTGCTATGTGATCGTGGGCGAGTCACGCAGCTCCCCCTCCCCCAGGCTCCTCATCCTGCAGGTGGGATATGGGAGCAGTACCTGCCTCCAGGCTATTGGGAGGGTTTAGTAGTATCTGGAAAAGGGCTTGGTGGATTCTGTGGAGATGAAGGTAGTGGCAAAGCTGGGCCTAGTCTCTGAGGCTCTTGCCCCCAGATTGAAAGCCAGAAGCTCGACCGTCCCTGGCACCACTGAGATCCTGCTAGGCAGTCAGCCACCGCTGCTTACTCCACTTGTGGAAACCAGCCCACCAAGGCCACGTGCCCAGGGCTTCGACCCGAGAGTGAGGAAGTGCAGGGACCAGCTGCCCTTGTTCTGTCCCAGACCTGGACTGTTCAGAACCAGGAGGACCCCTTGCACAGATATATATACTGAGGCCTAGAGGGGATGGCTAGACAGTCCCAGGGAGGGCTGACGTACCACTTGTGATGTTTTCCAGGCCTGAGCTACTCACCGAGGGAGTCAAAGAGCCCGTCACAGAAAGTCAAGGTAGCCTGGCTGGGTCGCTGCAGGACGTGGGAGGAGTCCCAGGCTCTGTCACCACCCCTCCTCCTGCTTCCTCGGTCCTGGTCCCATTTTCCCCTGGCAACCCCCTATGCCCTCCCCATTGGGTTTGCCCCCGCCAGATTCACCTCCTCCCTGGGTCCCCAGAGCTGCCTCCTCACCCTGGCTTCTCTCCCCCGCCCCCAGAGAGGGACTCCGGGGACCCTTTTGTGGACGAGAGCCTGAAGAGACAGGGCTTCCAAGGTAAGGGTGCAGCTCAGGGTGAGGTCAGCTGTCCCAGTGCCAGGACCAGGGCCTGGCTTGGGTTTCCAGGGCCAGGCTGGGGATGGGAAGGCCGGCCCCCAACCTCAGGGCCTGGGGGTGGAGTGAGCCAGGCTGGTGGTTGGGGCAGGCTGTGGGCAGCCACTCTGAGCCAGGGGCTCTGTGTGGGGGATGGACAGGGAAGGCCAGGTAAGGCCCACTCCACATCAGGCGGTCTGCTATACTTTAAGCGCTTTGAAATCCAAGGCCTCCCTGGAGGAGAACCAGCTGGGCCAAGAGGGGTAGGAGGAGGAGAGGAATGGAAGCCGGGAAAAGCTTGAATAAAGGCGGGAGGGGAGACAGCCTGAGCCCCAGAGTGAGGGAGGAGGCACGCCACTTCCATCTGCATCATGCCCATGTGGGGGCTGCTCTGAGGGGTGGCCCCGAAGGTGGGTGTCCCCCGTGGGCCCTGGGTGGTCACTGGCCCAGAGAAGGAAGTAGGAACAGCGAGACAGGTGGCGGAAGGGTCACCCTTGAGGATGGCGGAGCCTAGGCAAATGGGGCCCAAAACCCAGGCGGCAACTGGCTGCTCCTTGTACTCCAGGCCTTCACTCCTTCCCAGGCAGTTGGAGCTTTCTGTGATGAGGGGGACCCCCCGTCTCTCCCCTCACCCATGACTGCTCACGCAGCCCTCTCAGCAGATGGGGACCTCTCTGCAACCCCAATCAGCAACCCAAAGGTCCACTCCCTCCCTCACCCCTGCCATGACACTGCCAGGCTGCAATCTCCTCAAGCCAGAGGCCTGTCTGGGCCCCCACCACATGCACCTGGCCCAGGGGCTCCCTGGTGGACACACTCTGGGTGACTGAGTGATCTCGGAAGCTGCCCCGTGGGGACCATACCCCCACTCCATGCTTTTGCCCTTGGCCACCCAGCCAGCTAAGCTTGCCCTTTCCTCTGTTCTGAGCCGCCCAGGTGTCACTTAGCTCCAGGGCTTATTTGTTGGTTTGGTGGTTTTCAAATGTCAACAATTAGCTTAATTTCCAACTCGCTGCTGCTGTGGAAACAGTGTGTATCCTGGAAACACACATCTCTGTCAGATATGAGTTCTGAAGGACTCAGGGGCCGCTCCAAGGGTCTGTTAATTGCCAGAGAAGGAGTTTCCTGTAATTAGAAAATCATATTCCTTAAAAGGCACCAAGTGCCTTTTAATTTAACAGCCCAAATCCATAATTGTTTTTTCACTTGGCAGAAAATTACGATGCCAGACTGTCACGGATCGACATCGCCAACACACTGAGGGAGCAAGTGCAGGACCTTTTCAATAAGAAGTATGGTGAGTCCCGGCCAGGTGGACGCTGGTGGCAGTGAGTCCCAGTCAGGTGGGCGCTAGGGCCAGTGAGTCACGGCCGGCTGGGTGCTGGGGTGGTGAGTCATGGCCAGGTGGACGCTGGGGACAGTGAGTCACGGCCGGGTGTGGGGAGAAAGCCGGGATCTTCCCAGTTCTGAGGGCCGAAGCCTCCGGGAGTACCGTTCATTCATCCACAAGTCCTTCTCAGCACCAGCTTTGCCCTAGTCGGTGAGTGACACAGAAGGATGGAAGTGACAGGAGCTGCTTCGCCTTTCTAAAGGGTCTTCCTGGCAGCTGTGAGGAGCCTGAGTGGGCGTGGGGGGGCCGGGTGGACACTGGGGACGGCGAGTCAAGAAGTGGTTCAGAGTGGGGAGTCGGTGCTGGGGCAGCAGGTGAGTAAAGGTGTGTGTGCAGGTGACCGCCAGGCTTCTGGATTAAGGAAGACAAGCTAGAATCAGCTAAGATGCTTTTTGGTCTCAAGTAACAAGAGCACATTCAAGCTGGCTTCCACAGTGTAGTTCGCTGCTATCGAGTTGGCCCCCGACTCATGGTGACCACGTGCACAAGGGAGGAAACGGCTCTCCAGGCCTGGGCCATCCCTGTGACACGCCTAGGCCGTCCCTGTGACACGCCTGGGCCGTCCCTGTGACACGCCTGGGCCGTCCCTGTGACACGCCTGGGCCGTCCCTGTGACACGCTGAGGACCCTGGTGGCCCCTGCGGTTTCACTGGCTGGTTTTTGGAGTGGATTGCCAGGTCCTTCTTCCTGTTTGTTGTCGTTGTTAGGTGCCATCGAGTCGATCCTGACTCATAGCGACCCTGTGTGCCACAGAAAGAAACACTGCCCACTCCTGCACCATCCTCACAACCGTTGTCATGCTTGAGCCCATGGTTGCAGCCACTGTGTCAGTCCACCTCGTTGAGGGTCTTCCTCTTTTCCGCTGACCCTGTACTCTGCCAAGCATGATGTCCTTCTCCAGGGACTGATCCCTCCTGACAACATGTCCAAAGTATGTAAGACACAGTCTCGCCATCCTTGCCTCTGAGGAGCACTCTGGTTGTACTTCTTCGAAGACAGATTTGTTCGTTCTTTTGGCAGTCCACGGCATATTCAATACTCTTCGCCAACACCACAATTCAAAGGCATCAGTTCTTCTTCGGCCTTCCTTATTCATTGTCCAGCTTTCACATGCATATGATGGGATTGAAAATACCATGGCTTGGGTCAGGCGCACCTTAGTCTTCAGGGTGACATCTTTGCTCTTCAACACTTTGAAGAGGTCCTTTGCGGCAGATTTACCCAATGCAATGTGTCTTTTGATTTCTTGACTGCTGCTTCCATGGCTGTTGATTGTGGATCCAAGTAAAATGAAATCCTTGACAACTTCAGTCTTTTCTCCATTTATGGTGATGTTGCTCATTGGTCCAGTTGTGAGGATTTTTGTTTTCTTTATGTTGATTTGTAATCCATACTGAAGGCTGTGGTCTTTGATCTTCATTAGTAAGTGCTTCAAGTCCTCTTCACTTTTAGCAAGCAGGGTTGTGCCATCTGCATAACGCAGGTTGTTAATGAATCTTCCTCCAATCCCGATGCCCCGTTCTTCTTCATATAGTCCAGCTTCTTGGATTATTTGTTCGCAAGCAGGGTTGTGCCATCTGCATAACGCAGGTTGTTAATGAATCTTCCTCCAATCCCGATGCCCCGTTCTTCTTCATATAGTCCAGCTTCTTGGATTATTTGTTCAGTATACAGATTGAATAGGTATGGTGAAAGAATACAACCCTGATGTACACTTTTCCTGACTTTAAACCACCCAATATCCCCTTGTTCTGTCCAAACAACTGCCTCTTCATCTATGTTCAGGTTCCTCATGAGCACAATTAAGTGTTCTGGAATTCCCATTCTTCTCAGTCTTATCCATAGTTAGTTAAGATCCACACAGTCGAATGCCTTTGCATAGTCAATAAAACACAGGTAAACATCCTTCTGGTATTCTCTGCTTTCAGCCAGGGTCCATCTGACATCAGCAATGATATCCCTGGTTCCACGTCCGCTTCTGAAACTGGCCTGAATTTCTGGCAGCTCCCTGTCAATATACTGCAGCAGCTGCTTTTGAATAATCTGCAGCAAAGTTTTGCTTGCGTGTGATATTAATGATATTGTTCTATAATCTCCACGTTTGGTTGGATCACCTTTCTTGGGAATAGGCATAAATATGGATCTCTTCCAATCAGTTGGCCAGGAAGCTCTCTTCTGTATTTCTTGGCATAGATGGGTGAGCACTTCTAGCCTGCATCCATTTGTTGAAACATCTCAATTGATGTTTTGTCAATTCCCGGAGCCTTGTTTTTCGCCAATGCCTTCAGAGCAGCTTGGACTTCTTCCTTCAGTACCATCGGTTCCTGATCATATGCCACCTCTTGAAATGGTTGAATATCAACTAATTCTTTTTGGTATAATGACTCTGTGTATTCCTCCCATCTTCTTTTGATGCTTCCTGCGTCGTCTAATATTTTCCCCGTAGAATCCTTCACTATTGCAACTCGAGGCTTGAATTTTTTCTTCAGCTCTTTCAGCTTGAGGAACGCCGAGTGTGTTCTTCCCTTTTGGTTTTCTATCTCCAGCTCTTTGCACATGTCATTATAATACTTTGTCTTCTCGACTCACACTTTGAAATGTTCAGTTCTTTTACTTCATCGTTTCTTCCTTTTGCTTTAGCTGCTTGACGTTGGAGAGCAAGTTTCAGAGTCTCCTCTGACATCCATCTTGGTCTTTTCTTTCTTTCCTGTCTTTTCAGTGACCTCTTGCTTTCTTCATGGATGATGTCCTCGATGTCATTCCACAACTTGTCTGGTCTTCGGTCACTAGTGTTCAGCGTGTCAAATCTATTCTTGAGATGGTCTCTAAATTCAGGTGGGATATACTCAAGGTCGTACTTTGGCTCCTGTAGACTTGTTCTAATTTTCCTCAGTTTCAGCTTGAACTTGCATATGAGCAATTGATGGTCTGTTCCACAGTCGGCCCCTGGCCTTGTTCTGACTGATGATATTGAGCTTTTCCATGGTCTCTTTCCACAGATGTAGCCAATTTGATTTCTGTGTGTTCCATCCAGTGAGGTCCATGTGTATAGTCGCCCTTTATGTTGGTGAAAAAAGGTATTTGCAATGAAGAAGTTATTGGTCTTGCAAAATTCTATCATTCGATTTCTGGCATTGTTTCTATCGCCAAGGCCGTATTTTCCAATTACCGATCCTTCTTCTTTGTTTCCAACTTCCGAATTCCAATCACCAGTAATTATCAATGCATCTTGATTGCCTGTTCGATCAATTTCAGACTGTAGCAGCTGATAAAAATCTTCTATTTCTTCTTCTTTGGCCTTAGTGGCTGGTGCATAAATTTGAATAATGGTCATATTAACTTGTCTTCCTTGTAGGCATATAGATATCATCCTATCACTAACAGTGTTGTACTTCAGGATAGATCTTGAAATGTTCTCTTTGATGATGTTCTCTCTTCTGGTTCACCTCCATCTGGAAGCCCCAATGAAACTCAGAGGCCCACCCTGGCTCAAGGGGAGGGTCCTAGACTCCAGGTTTCCCTGGAGGATGGTCAGTGTCACAGTGTGAGAAGAACATGGGGGATGGGCAAATATTGATGGCTATCTTTGGACAGCACAGTCAGCCACAGCTCATAGCACGGGACATCCAACACTAGGACGGACTTCAGGGTATGCTGGATCCAGCAGCTTAGAGATGTCACTGGTTCCTATTTCCATGGTGTCAGCACCTCCTCAGGCTGGCTCTCCATGAGCTGACAGAATGGCTGCAGCAGGTCCAGCCTTCTCATCTGCATCCTTGGGAAGGAGCCAGAGGGCTGGCAGCTTTCTCAGGAGAGCCAGGACAGCTATTTCCCAGAACTCTCTGGTAGCCCTCCCCTTGTTTTTCATTGATCCTATTGAGTTGCATGTCCATTCCTTACTCCTGTGAGCTTAAGGTACCTGAACCATCACTGTGATGAGGTAGGCATTTCCCTGATGGAGGAGGGGGTGGAGCACAAGGCTATACTAGAAGGTTAGACACCTAAGCTGTTAGCCAGGGGGGCCTCACTGAGGAGGAAAGTTTGAGGCGAGAAGGCGATGGGCGCCATTTTGAATGTATTGAGTTTGAAAGGTAGGTGGACGTGACCCACACCCAAAACTGAACCATTTGCCATCCAGTCAGTTCCGGCTCATGACAACCCTGTGTGTTTCAGAGTAGAACTGCTCCATAGGGTTTTCAATGACTATGATCTTTCAGAAGTAGATTGCCAGGCCTTTCTTCTGAGGTGCCTCTGGGTGGGTTTGAACTACCAACTTTTTGGTTAGTAGCCAAACACTTAACCATTTGCACCACCCAGGAACTCCGTAGATGACCCATAACCAGTTGCAGAGAGTCGATTCTGACTGATGGTGACCCCATGTGTTGCACAGTGGAACTACTCCGTAGGGCGTTCAGTGGCTGTGACCCATAGGCAAGTAGGTATGCAAATCTGCTGGTCAGAAGACACACCTGGGCTCATTATAAGCATTTTGGCAGCACTGGCCAGAGATGACATGTAAAGCCACAGGGGTAAAGGAGATCATCCCGGGCAGAGGGCCACCCGCAGGCCAGGAAGCCCCATGTCACAGGCTGGATGGAGGAGGAGGGATGGTCAGGAAGAAAGGAAACGAGACAGTGTGGGGTTCTGGGCTCCAAGGAGTGGATGTGGTCACCTGTCAGGTTTTGCTCAAGAACTGCAAGGGTCTACTGGATTTGGCAACATGGCAGCCGGTGGTCAGCGTAGCAAGAGCAATTCTGGAAGGGAAGAGTGTAGAGATGGCAGTTTTCCAGTTTATGGTTTATGGGTGCAAGTTATCATTCTGTATGATTTGTTTCATTTCAAACTGGTCATCAGCAAAGCCAGAATAAAGAGTTATAAGCAGGCTGGAAATCCACTGAGGCCGAAGTGGACTAGTGGGAGGGCGGGCAGGGACTGCCAGTGACATGGGGGTTTCTGTCTGGGGTTTTTCTCTGGGGGGATGAAAGTCTTCTGGAATTAGGTCGTGGTGGTGGTTGGTTGCACAACCTGGTGAAAATACTAAAAACCATTGATTGTATACTTTAGAAAACAGAGTTTTATGGTATGTGAATCATGTTGTTGCTGGTTGCCATCGAGTCGGCACCAGCTCACGGCAACCCCTCGTACAGTGCGCCCAGTTGTGCACCATCTTCATGGTCATTGGTCTGCTCAGGTCCACTGTTGCCGGCACTGTGTATTTTGAGTGCCTTCCCACCAAGGCTGCCCGTCTTCCAGCACTGTATCAGACAGCATTCTGTTGTGATCCGTAGGGTTTTCACTGGCTAATTTTTAAAAGTAGATGACCAGGCCTTTCTTCCTCGTCTGTCTTAGTCTGGAAGCTCAGATGAAACCTGTCCACCGTGGCTGACCCTGCTAGTATTTGAATACCAGTGGCATAGCTTCCAGCACCATAGTCACATGCAAGCCACCACAGTACAACAAACTGACTTACTGGCAGTGGATATAAATTATATCTCAATTAAAAAAAAAATGAAGCCAGGGTGAAGTAAACCCTCAAAAATTCTGTACTTCCTAGATGTGAGGCACAGGTCAGCCTCTGAGTCTCCTGGGAGCCAGAGCAAAAAGGGAAACGAGGTCAGTCATACAATTCCCAGCATCTGGTATAAAAACCAGCTTGTTGTACAGAAAAGCTGAGCTGTTCTTTGAGTGCTGAGCCCTGGAGGTTTCTGCTGTGTCCTCATACAGGGTGTCCTGCAGCGCTGGGTGATGCTCCCAACGAGCCCTCCAGGGCTGCAGCCGTGAGCACCCTCCAGCCGCTTCTTCCAGTTCATCTCTGTCTGAGAGGGGGCTCCTGTGGTAGACCCTGTCCTCAAGTGTGAGAGGTATGGGCTTCCAGCTGAGCCCCGGGCATTCAGGTCAGCCCCTACGCCTCACCTGCTGCTCCTACACCTGTTCCCCAACCCTGAGGGTAGGGGCTATGTTAGCACCAGGCGGTTCAGAGCCTCGGGGAAGGCAGGCTGTGTCAGCTGAAAGCAGGTCAGCAGTGGCCTCCCCTCCCCAGAGAGGTGTCAGGCCAGCTGTGAGATAAAGGACAGTCACTGCAGGAGGAGAGCCCTGGGGCCTGGCCAGCCTCCTTGCTTCTGTGTGGGATCTGCCCTCTTGGGCCAGGGGACAGAGCCATGGGGTTGGCCGGCGTTGCAGGAAAGGGCCAGCTGTGCCCACAAGGTGCCCATCCTTGCAACAGGCTTTCAGGTTCTCAGGGGGAGGCTGAGAAACATCAGCTGCTGCACTGTCCCCAGCAGCCACGGCATGTTGCCCGCCCACTCTTCAGCCTGGCAAAGCTTCACATCATCATGCCTGGAGCCACCCTGCTCAGCACACCCCTAACCCCGTACTCCACCGGTGTGCCTTTGCACACTGCTACAGACAGCCCTTTTGTATGCATTGTCTACAAGCCTTTGCATACCTGGGACCACACGCTTGTAGCCCTCCGCTTGCACACCCCTCACTGCCCCACACCTCCCCCCCACCCTGCACTTGCACGTCTCCACACCACATGGAGCCCTGAGGCGTCCTGTGCTGCCCCGCACCTCCTGACAGTAGGACTATACCTGTCTCATCTGCAGGGGAAGCCTTGGGCATCAAGTACCCGGTCCAGGTCCCCTACAAACGCATCAAGAGCAACCCTGGCTCGGTAATCATCGAGGGGCTGCCCCCGGGAATCCCATTTCGGAAACCCTGCACCTTTGGCTCCCAGAACCTGGAAAGGATCCTTGCGGTGGCCGACAAGATCAAGTTCACGGTCACCAGGTACTTGAGGGAAGGGCAAAGATGAGGAGCCATTGGCCTTTCCCTAGGTCCCATCTTAGTCTTGGCCTCCCAGCTGGCCAAGGTGGCTCTCACAGCACTGCCCTGAGTGGGACGGACAGAGAAACAGGGAGACGGGAGGGGCTGCAGGCCAGCCAGGGTGTGGGGAGCCCTGCGGAGGTGAGACCAGCCCTATGTGATCCTGGCCAGCCCACGGCCTCCGTGGCAAGGGTGGCCTTCCTGGGCATCTCCTACCTGCCCCATAGCACCCGGTTTTCTGCGTTCCCAGAATCCTGTGACAGAGGCATTGGTCCCATTTCAGAGGGGGGAGCCGAGACAGGTCTTGTGTCCAAGGCCCCAGAGCCAGCCAGGCAGAGTCAGTGTCACTGTGCCTTGTCCCAGGGTGGCCCCCGGCCCAGGCTTCCCAAACTGTCATGTGTACAGAATTACCCTTGTTAAAATGCAGGTTCTGGTTCAGTAGGGTACAGGCGGGCTCCAGACATTTCTGACAAGGGCCAGGACCACCAGACCACTCTGGGCAGCGAGGGCTGAGGGCTTTCATCCCAGAGGCAGCACCTGCCCCGTCCTGACACCACTTCTCTGTTTCTCTTCCAGGCCTTTTCAAGGACTCATCCCCAAGCCCGGTAAGAGATGCTGGCTAGGGGGTGACTGTTCAGCGTGGGGGGCCGGCCTTGACACTGGGGGGCAGAGGCTGGAGCCATGCTTGCTCTGGGACACAGGTTTCGGGGCCTGGGGGCTGGCCTCTGGCCTTCTGTTTCCTTACCCCACCTGGGCATCTGCTCCAGCTGGGAGGAGGGAGGCCGAGCTGGTGTCTGGAGCAAAGAAAGGGGCGGGAGCAGCGCTGGCAACATTCAGGCTTCATTCAGTCAGGGCTCAGGAGGTAGAGGCCAGGCTGGGGCGGTGCCCTCCACTCCACTTGATGAAGGGGGTCTGGTCGGCCTGGGTGAGTGGATAAGATTGGTGGCAGGTATATGCTTGGGGACCAGGAGTTTGGTGAGGGGTGCCCACCCAGTCTTAGATGGCAAATGCCCCCTCTTGGCCCCTTTCAGAGCACCCCTCCAGCTCCTCCCATGGGCTGTGTCCTGGCTCTCACAAATCCTTTGGGGCCACATGGCCGTCTGGAGGCCAGAGCACACTCGGGGCTGGCCAAGCCCCCTGGGCCGAAGTGGCACACACCTGAGCAGACCCTCAGAGCATAGGTGTAGGGAGACAGGGAGCCCTGTGCCCCACCCCCACCCCACCCCAGGAGAGGCTGCCCGTGTGAAGGTGCCATGTGATGTGCTAGGGGCGGGGGAACAGTCGTGGCAATGTCCACAACAGGCCCTGTAGTCCAGGAATCCAGCTTCACAGTTGGGCTCAAGTCACCTGGAGCACAGCCTGACCCTCAGCCCAGGGAGATCCTCAGCCCCGGGAGACCCTCAGCCCCGGGAGCTGGTTGGTGCAGCCTGACCCTCAGCCTCGGGAGCTGGTTGGAGTGGCCTGAGCCTCAGTCCCAGGAGCTGGTCGGCACTTTTGTGTTGAGCCTGGCTGGTCGGAAGGGGCAAAGGCCCTCAGGTGGGCAGGGCTGACATTGCCTGGAGGCCAAACCTACTGAGGGGTATAGTCACGTGTGCCAGCTGGGCCTCAGGGGACAGTGGGCTTGAGAGCCAGAGAGGGGAGGGGCTCCAGGTGGGTCAGCAGCAGGGGTCCGTGGCTCGTGTGACCCTAACGGTGTTTTTGCAGAGCTCTCAGAGACCAGAAATTGACTGTATGATATTAGTAAGGGGAGGTGGTAGAAGAACCAAAACCCCACTGCCGTTGAGTAGAACTCCCTGGAGGGTTTAAGGCTATAATCTTTACTGAAGCAGATTGCCACATCTTTCTCCCATGGAGCGACTGGTGGGTTCGAACCACTGACCTTTTGATTAGCAGCCGAGCACTTAACCACTGCACTTCTTGAGGATGGTGGAAGTCAACACCCCTAAAAAAAAACAAACTTACTGCCATGGAGTCTGTTCTGACTCCTGGCGACCCCGTGTGTTAGAGTAGAACTGAGCTCCATAGGGTTTTATGGCAGTGTTCTTTACAGAAACAGATTGCCAGGCCTTTCTTCTGTGTACCACTGGGTGGGTTCGAACTGCCAGCCTTTCTATTTGTAAGCCCATTGCTGTTGAGTCGATTCTGACTCATAGCGATGTTATAGGAGAGAGTGGAATTGCCCCATAGGGTTCCCAAGGCAGTAATCTTTATGGAAACAGATTGCCACATCTTTCTCCCGTGGAGCGGCTAGTGGGTTTGAACCGTGGACCTTTCGGTTAGCAGCCGAGCACCAGGGCTGCTAACCAGGGACCTTTGTAGGAAGCTGCAGTAGCAAAGCCTAGTGGCTGTGGCACCCACATAAAGCTGCCGGGACGTCACTGGGTGCCAGCCTCTGCGCTGGACATTGCATGGATTCACTTTACGTACATTTCCAGAGGTCCTGCTGGAGCCAGGCATTGCTCTCGGCACTCAGGCGACGGCAGTGAACAGATGCAGGAGGCACCCCAGTTACGCTTCAGCCTATACGGTGGGCGCTGCTTTTTGTCAGGTGCCATTGAGTCGATTCCGACTCAGTGACCCAACGTGACAGAGTAGAATGCTCCATAGGGTTTCCAAGGCTGTAATCTTTATGGAAGCAGATTACCACATCTTCTGTAGAACAGCTGGTGGATTTGAACTGCTGACCTTTTGTTTAGCAGCTGAGAGCTCAACCACTGCACCACCAGGGATTCTAAGATAGGTGCTAGAACCCATTTTACAGGGAAGGAAACCGAGACTCAGTGATTAAGTGATATCCCCAGTGTCCGTAGCTGGCAGGTGGCCTGTCCAGCCTCAGGGCCCATGCCCCTAAGTGGCTTGGAGAAGCATGGCAGGCCAGATGCAGAGGTGAACCAGGAGGCTGTGGAGCTGGCTGAGTGTGGCAAAAATGGTGCTTCCCCGGGAAGCAGGCTGGAGACAACAAGACAGGGCAGGGAACCCACACACACCTTCCCTGGTATGGCCCACTGCAGGGTGCAGGCCCCTCTGTGGACTTGCCTGGCTCCAGTAGGGTGAGGGATGGTCTGTGACGCGGCCTCTCTTTGCCCACTGCAGGGGCCCCTTGACCCCATCTGAGGTTTCAGGGCAGCCTGGCTCCAGGTTCTGGGCTGATAGACATCGGCCCGAGTGCACCAGAGTCAGGTTCCAGCTGCTGGCCTACCTCTGACTTGGTTTCTGCCAAAATTGGCGTCTCTGTGGGGCAGTGTTGGTCCCATTCCTGTGAGCAGCCGGAAGGCACAGCCTGGGCCTCCCTGTGCTGATGGAGAACAGAAACAGAGGAAGGCTGTCTGCCTGTCCTCCGGCCTCCCCTCTGCAGCCCTGCCCTCCCGCACCCCTCGTTTCTGAAGGAAAAGTCCCCACGGAGGCCTGGAAGTCCAGCCGCTTACAGGAGCGTGCACATTGCAAAGTGGGAGGGAGTGGTCACTGAGGATAGCTGGTGTGCGCTGGCCTGCAAGTCCGCTGTTTCACACCATCACCGAATCGTTGTCGTTAGTTGCCATTGTGTCAACTCTGACTCATGGTGACCCCGTGACAACAGGACCAAACATTGCCCATTCCTGTGCTATCTTCATGACTTAGGGATCCTGTGGGAAGGAACTGTTGGCCCCATGCCTCACTACCTGCACCCTTCACCAGGCCTGTGTTCCGGACAGTGTCTGCTCTCGGGAGCCAGGGACGAGTAGACCATCAGGCTTTGAGGACCGGCCCTTCCTGGGGTGACCCCTTCCACTGACCAGGGCTTGCCCTCTGCTGGGCAGCTCGGTGGCTCATCCTGTATGTCAGCTGCTTCTAGAGTCTCAGCCAGTGCCCCATGGGAGCCACCTGCCCATGGCCTCTGTGCATGATCACCCATCAGCCTTTCCTTTCGTCCCTCCTGTGTCCGGAGGCTCCTGGAGAGGACTTTACTCTCCCATGGTGCTGCAGGGCGTGGCAGGCTGCCTGGAAGAGGAGCTGAGAAGGTAGCTCTGGCCTGACTCTCAGGGTTGGAACTGCCAGCACTTTCTAAGCATTGGCTCCCACGGGCCTGGTGTCAGCCACAGGGGCTGGGGCAGGTGTGCTGGCTGGCCACTTGCACTTACTCATGCCATGTAGTGCCCCTGTGGCCCCAGAAAGGGTTGTTTGCACTGCCTCCACCAGCCCCTCGCTGCAGCCTGGGACGTGCGACCAGGACTGGGGTGAGCTGAAGCGGGAGAGCACGGCTGCCGGGGTGGCAGAGGCATTGGCAGATTCCCGTCGTGCCGAGAAAGGTGAGCTGTGCCGGCAGGTGGAGAGGTGGCATACAGCCTGTGGTGGGGTGTGGGCCTGAGGCTATGTGTGGGCGTGGAGCCCGGCCTCACACTCTGCACGCCTCTTACTTGCTAGGTGACCTGGGCTGGTTACTTCCCCTCTCTGAGCCTGTTTCCACACCTGTAAGATACAGGTAGGATACCTGCTTCACCAGCTGACATGCATTAGATGAAGGGTGGGCATGTGTAGGTGAGCTGTCGAGGGATTGTTCCCCTGCCGCCCTGACTGCTGGACCAGATGTTTCTAAAGCCTTCAGCTGCAAGGGGCATTCTCGGCCAGTGGGGGCAGCAGTAGTTATTGCTTCCTGGAGGAGGTGACACTGGGCTGGGCCCAAACATAAGGCACAGAGGGGGACAGGCAGCTGCTCCTTGGGGCTGGGGCAGTGGCCAGGTTGGGGCCGGCACAACCAGGAGGGGCATCACCTCACACCAAAGAGGCAGGTCTTTATTCTGGGCACGGCAGAAACTTCCAGAGATTTTCTTGTTTCCATTAGTTCTGTTCTAAAAAAAACATAGAATGGATCTGAGTCTGAAAACTCACAAATACAAGAAACGTAAACTTTGTTTTTCATTCTTGGAAAATTGAACTTAATTCCTACCAAAAGCCCCCAGTAAACAGTGGCAGAAGCTTAATCCGGGTGGATTTTGGACCCTCTTCTCTCTCTCTGGGCTTGTGTCCACATTCCAGAATTCATGGTGCTGAGCAGTTAGGGGGCGGGATCCCATCAGGTCTGGAAATCAGGTGTCCACATCGTGCCCACAAGATGTCACGGACAGTCGCCCACTCAGGTGGCTAAAGAGCCTCCCCTTGCTCTGCCTGTGAGACCCCGAGGGCCGGGGACCTTCTGTGAGACCACTTCCACTGGCGGCGGGTTTTGAGCATGAGCAGGCCTGCACGTGGGGACGGTCATGCGTTGGGGGCGGACCGGAGGTGGTGGCAGGGTGGCTTCTGCCACCAGGTAGGAAGTACTCTGAGGGTGAGACTTAGGAAAGGGGGCTCCCTCCTGCCTGGAGGGTCGAGGGGGGACGCTGTTGAGGATGGCTTTGAGATTTTCTGGGTCATTTTTTGAAGGTTCCCATGGGGCCCTTTCTAACAGAACTGTTCGGGAAGGTAAATTCTAAAGAAGGAAATTATGCTTTGAAGATAAATCGTTCTTTCAGTGTGGGGTTCTCAGAGCAAGGCCAAGAAGTGTGAGCTGCCCCGGAGGTGGGGCGAGGCTGCAGCGGTTCCTGGGCCAGTTTTATTCGGGGCCAGTTTCATCCCAGCTACATCACATCTGCCACAGGGGCCTCAGTTTCCCCACTGATGTCTAGCAGCCTTCCTCCTCCGACATGCTGATTGTACTTTCTGAGGCCAGAGAGTGGTGGGTAAGCGTCCCTGGCTGGAGAGGAAGATGACTTAGACCGGAGCCTCAGAGAAGGGTAGATGGCCTCAGATCAGCGTCTCCATCTCCAGAGAGGAGCGGGCCGGACTGTGAGCCAGGGGCTTCATGGGGCTCCTGGAGGGTGGGGGTGCTGGGAGGAGCAAGGCCTGGCTGGAGGGGGTGGATGGGGTCCCTGAACGGGGTTGGAGGGGCTGTCCTCCCGCTTGTACCAGAGTGAGCTCCCACACTGCCATCAAGGTGCTGAGGTCGCCCGGGCTGGACCTTCAGCTGAGCGACTATGAGTGAGGAGAAACCTGTGCTGTGGGAAGGGCCCGGATGCGTAGCCCACTGCTCCTCACCTTGCCCACCTGCCTGGCACTGAGTTCACCTAGGGAGACGGGGGCAGGCCGAGAGAGCCCCGGATTAGCTCAGGAGCCCAGGAGCCAGGGGGCTGGGACAGCTCCAGGGAAGCCCGGCCTTCAGAGTCTTGGGGATCCAGCTCTTGGGAACAGATATGTGCCAAGGGCCACAGGCCATTGGGCATCTGGCTGGCAGCTGCACGGTGATGCAGCGGGGCCACTTTGCAGTGAGAAGGGGCCCTGGGTGAGCCTGGTGTCACCCTTTGCCTCAGTGGCACTGGGGTCAATGTGGATGTCATCCAAAATCAAGAGGAGCCCGATGCCGAGAAGACCACAGCAGAGGTTTTCAAATGGCTGTTTGTGCCATGTTGGGAGGAAGCTGTGGTGACTAAGGAAGGAGAGAACCTTCTGGCCAGGTAGCTGATATAACAGCCACAGAACATTCTAGCAGGTCATAGAAACCTAAAGGGAAACAAATACATCTCCATCATGGAAATTTGGAAAATAGAGAAATCCAACTGCCCAGATGGCTGTTAATTTTTATGAGGATACGTTTCTTCTCCAAGTTTATTAATTTTACATATCACTGTCATTCTTTGTATAAACCACCCCCATACACGTAACCTCAAAACATAAGCATTTCCCCACGTTTTTAAAAAATGTCGTGACAGCGTTCGCTCCTCAGAACGTGTCACAGCTGTGTAACCAGACCAGCCCCTCACTCCGCAGACACCTCACACCCACATCGCGCTCGTGATTTCCTCATTACAGACCTGTTGCCGTCAAGTCCATTTCAACTCACAGCGACTCTATAGGACAAATGAAACCTCTTCCAAGAACCAGGCTTATAGGAGGAAACAGGCTCAGAGAAGTTAAGGAACTTGCTGGAGGTCACACAGCATGTGCATCATATGCCCTTTTACCTTCTGGAACTGTTGGAGCTCAGGACCCCAAATCCCTCGCTCCACCACCAGCCTAGGCCTTGGTGTGCCGGCTATGGCTTGTGGCCATTCCCTCTTTACCGGCCCCACTGCTTCCCTCTTCCACATTGGATGGCTCTTTGCTGCCCCCTCCTGGCTTCCAGCAGCTTTAACACTGATCCTGCCTGTGTAACCCTTTAGACTCTTAATTAACCCTTTGGGTTCATTTATTTGTACAACACAAATTTATTGAATGCCTGCTCTGCGCCAGGCGAGATACTGGGGGTACAGAAAAGGCAAAAGTCCCTACCCTCATGGTGTTTATATTCTAGCGGGCGAGATGGGTAAATAAGAACACACAGTCATGTGTTAGCTACTCAGAGGAGCCGTGGAGACAAATACAGTAGGAAACAGACAGGACTATCAGGAGGTCAGTTTTAGGTTGGCCGCCAGGAAAGACAATGTTAAGGCCTGAGCCACGTAGCATCCGGGGACAGGGGTGTGAGCAGGTGCAAAGGCCCTGAGGCAGGAACGTGCCGGGTGTGTTTGAGGGACATCAGACGGCCAGTGTGGCTGGAGCGGAGCAGTGTCGGGACAGTCCAGGAGGTCAGGTCTGAGGTGGAGCGGATAATTCACGGCCTCGCGTGTCACCACGGTAAGGGGCCGTTGGAGGGTTTTCAGCGGAGGAGTGTCACTGTCTTTCAGTAAGTAAGTCATCCAAGGCTGGATTGGGGTCGGGGACAGAGCCAGGAAACGGTCAGAACTTAATCACTGCCGTGGCCCAGGGGAGAGACTAAGGCGACTGCTGGAACAGCGTGGAGCGGTGAAGGTGGCAGGAAACAGCAGATACTGGGTGTGGGGGTGTTTCTGATTTTTTAAGTAAATTTTTACCTGACGCATAGTAAATTCAAAAGGTGCATAGATCGAAAGTGTACAGCTTGATGAGTTTCCCCAAAATAAACACACCCATGGAACCAACCAGCCCCCAGACGTTGCCCTCCTGCCCCCAACAGCCACTCCGACACCACAGATGAGTTGTGCGTTTTTGAACTTCATATGGCTGGAATCACGTTGTATGCTTGGAATCCTATCTGGACGTGCTTTGAAAGTGGAGCCAACGGAATTGCTGACGTAGTGGGCATGGGGTAGAGAGAAAGGGCCGGTTCCAAGATGGTGCCGAGATTCTGCCCTGAGCAGCTGGAGGAGCAGAGCACTGCCATGGGGCAGGGAGCTCAGTAGTGTCAAGTCTGAAGTATTGCCTAGACATCCAAATGGACAGGTTGGACAGGCGGTCCTTGATGTTCTTGGCTTGTAGACACATCGCTCCGGTCTCTGCCTCTGTGTCACGTGGCGTCTCTTGTTCTTCCCACTCTGTCTCTTCTGCTCTCACAAGGATACCACTGTCTTGGTTTCCTCGCGCCGCTGTAACAGAAATACCACAGTGGATGCTTCAACAAACAGAAATGTATTTTTTCTCTTTTAGGAGGCACCAGCTCTAGGGGAAGGCTCTCTGTTTGCTCGGGGGAAATCCTTGTCTCCACTTTTCTAGCATTCTTTTCAGCATCCTTGGAGATCTGTGTTCCCACATTCGTGCTCGGTTTTTCGTATCTCAGAAGACATTGGTTTAAGACACTGCGTGCTGACATGGCCTCATTAACAAAACGAAGAACGCTGTTCCCCAGCGGCATTACACCCACAGGTGTGGGGCTAGGATTTACAACGTGTATTTTTTGGGGAGACACAATTCAATCCATAAACACCACTTATGTTGGATCAAAGGCCCACCCTGCTCCAGTGTGACCTCATCCTAAGTAATTACATCTGCAATGACCCTCTTTCTGGGTGTGGTCACATTGCAAGGTCCTGAGGAATTCTGGGGGGAAACTGAGTCCACTAAGTCCCAAGGTCTGTGCTGTCCTGGAGCCTGAACATGGGGCAGCCAGGGGGCTTGGGCAGTGGAGGTGGCAGATGGCAAAAGGCTGAGGCCAGAATTACAAAGGGCCTTGACTCCTGCTAGTGACTCGAACTTTATCCTGTGGTATTGCAGGTTTTTTCAGTCAAGGAAACGATATGGTCAGTTTGCATTGTCTTAGGATAACCATGGTAACCGCACTTCCATCCACTGCGGATGGGTTGGAGAGGGGAAACGGCAGAAAAGCCAGGGAGACCGAAAGGGCCTGGGCAGCGGGCGGACGGTGAAGGGGGAGGGGCAGGGCCTAGAGGTTCGTGGAGTTAGGGTGCAGAGGTGGGCGTGGGGTGTGAGGAGGGAGGGGGGCAGAGAACCCCAGGTGGGCAGAGGTGGTGCCATCCCCAAGGCTGGGTCTGGCGGCCCAAGTGGTGCTTAGAGCAGGCAGGTGGCAGTGTGGCTGGGGGTTGTTGGTGTGAAGGCAAGTGAGGGGCTGGCAGAAAAGGCCCAGGGCAGAGCCCCAAAGACACTGACCTCACAGAGACCCTCGAGGAGAAGGGGCTTGTGAAGGGACAGAGGGCTGAAGAGCACTGAGGACAGAAGGTGGAGGGTTTGTAAGACAGGCAGGGTCAGGACTGTTCCCAGAGCATGGCAACCCCGGAGGGATCGAGGAGATAAAGAACATTCTAGAATTGTTGTCCAATAGAGTGGGAAAAAAATAGCTTTGGGAGGGAGTGAGTTCCCCATGACATTGGAGGCATTTGAGCAGAGGTTGGCCATGTCCCCCTTGAGCTGCTGTGGGATGGGACATGACAGCTTTTCCAGGAACTTCCTGTGTCTGGGAGCCTTGGTGGTGCAGTGGCTAAGCACTTGGCTGCTAACTGAAAAGTCTGTAGTTTGAACCTACCAGCTGCTCCAAGGGAGAAAGATGTGTCAGTCTGCTTCCATAAAGAGGACAGCCTTGGAAACCCCATGGGGCAGTTCTGTCCTGTAGGGTCGCTATGAGTCCGAATGGACGGCGAGTTTGGTGTTTGCTCTTACCTGCATCTGAGACGAGGAGCCTGCCTCGTGACTTGCACTCAGTGCCAGGAGGGGAAGTGAGAGGCCCAGCCCTTGGCTGACAGCACGGGAGCTAGAACCAAGGAGGATGTGGGGTGCACAGCAGGGAGGGGTGCCCCCCACCAAGTCCACATCCTTCTCCACTGCTGCTGAGGTGGAGTTTTCCACAGCTCCTGTCAGTGTGTGGAGCCCAAACTAACCACAAAGAAAGCGGACTTGTGGCCCCATGTAGAGGCCAGCTGCCCTGCCCCAGCTTCCCTTTGCAAACACAAGTCGTCACCCAGCCCAGGCCAGCCTTTCTCTCCTGTGTGTTCTCCGGCCCTCCCTGCCGGCTTAAGGGGGTCTTTGGTGAGCAGCCAGAGGCCATGAGGTAGTCCACCCCCTTAGCCTCCCAGAGCACAGGGGCCCGGGACCCCAGAGACAGCAGAACTGCCAACTTCCTGCTGGTTCTAGCAAGTCCGGTTTGCCCTCCTGGGCCTCTGTCTCACTACCTGTAAAACGGGAAGGGTTGCCTCAGCCTACCCTCAGGTCCGTTCCAGGGCACACTGCCAGGGCAACGAGGGTGGGAATGGGTTGTCCTGTGTGGAGGTGGCAGGCAGAGAGGCCAGCCAGGCCAGGCATGGAGGTCCTGGGAGGCCTGGCTTTGCAGTGTGGACTGAACCCTGCGACCCAGCCATGGCAGCCCCCCGGCATTTGTCTAGGAAGCCCCCACCAGTCTGTTCTGCTTTAGGGTAAGGAAACACGTTGGATTGCATAGCGCTGAGGAAGACGGATGACCCTGCTGCACTCACCTCCTTCCCCAGCGTTGTCTGAAGCTCAGCTGTGGGCAGAGAGCCTGCCAAGTAGGCTTGGGGAGGCCGGGGCGGCGGGGCGGGGACGGGCACAATCCCTTTTGCAGGGATGCACGTAGGGAAAGGCCCCAGCCTGGGACGTGATGGTACCACCCGTCATTGTCCCCTCTGGGGCCCTGCTTGGCTTGGCCTCTCTCCTCTGTGGGGTCCCCCTGTCACCCCGTGGACACTGTGTGGGGTGGGCTTCCTGGGGAAGGGGAGCTTGATGCCAGTGCACGCCTGACCTAGACGCAGGTTAGAGTAGTGGGGGGTTTGAACAACGGGCCATCTCAGGAATGATTCCACCACTTGCCAGCTTTGAGATCTTGGATAACTTCGTGGTTCCTGGGCCTCCATTCCCTGGAGGGTGATGTGGGGCAGGGACACCCTCCTGGGGGCTGACTTGAGGATAGAAAGGGGTCCCACTCTAGGGTGCCCAGCGCCTGCTTAGCTCAGGGCCCACCTGCACTCTTCCTGGGGTCATTTCCTGTCCCAGTCACACTCCTTCTTCTGGCCTTGACCTCTCCTTACTGCTTCCCCACCCCCTCTTCACCCTTCCACCTCCGTCACACTCGAGAACCCAGAATAAAACCATCCTTTCTCAAGTTTCTAAAGATACCGCGATTCCAGCGCCCACCACATGTTTCTCCACTTCGTTATCTCTGCGTTTCTCTGTTAATTAGGCTCCAGTAATGAGGTCCTTCTGGGTCCTGGGGAGGAGCTGGCATCTGTGGGGCGGGCCTGGGGAGGCCTTTGTCAGCGCCTGTGGCTGGCTGGCTGCCGCCTTTCTTTCAAGGTGGCAGAGTGGGGGCTGGGATGATGGGTGTCTGGGCCCCACCCTTTCCTGACCTGTGGGCTTAGCTGGAGTCATTGCAGCCGCGGTGTCCCTTCCCTGGGACAGGTGGTCCCAAGCCCTGCCCCTCCCCCAGCCACGTCTCCTCGAAGGGGGTGGCAGAGGGGAAGGGGACCTCAAGGTTCTCAGCGGATACTAGACAGGGGACTCCACAGGCCCCAGAAGGGAGCAGTGGGGGGCTCCAGACTGCAGTGTTCCAGAAAGCCTCACAGAAACAATTTCCCCAGCTAGGACCACCCAGGCTGACAGGAACAACCGACCTTTTTATGACAGCAGTCTAGAGGGCTACCAGTCACCCCGTGCTGCGTGGAGTGTCATTGGCTGATAAGTGCCACTGGGGGCCAGACGTGTGAGAGTGGGGGCATGGACTCCCTCTTTCCAGGTCTTGCCCACTGGGGACAGGGGAGGAGTCTGGTGACAAAAGTGCCTCGTGGTGAAACGATGGGGCCAGGATGGGAGGCACCTGGACATCACACAGTCAGGGGACTGTGAGAGGCCCCCAAAGCTTTGGGGGCACAAGAGTATTCCTGAGTGTCGGCTGGGTCCTGGTTTTTTTTTTTTTTTTGTAAAATATGTATAACAGAACATTTACCAATTCAACATTTACCAATATAACAGAACATTTACCAATTCAACATTTACCAATTTTTCATGTACAGTTCAGATATCCCAGTTACAGTCGTCTTGTGGCACCGTCACCAGTATCTCTTGCCAAGGTTCCCGTGACCGTAAGCAGCACCTCCCATTTCCCTCTCCCTTCCTCCTGCCTCTTGCAACCACTAATAAACTCTGCTCTCTACATTTGCCTATGCTAGGTATTTCATATTGGTGGGATTGACTGACTTCACTCAGCATGATGTTTTCTAGGATGAACCGTGTAGTGCCGTGCATCAGGACTAAATTTCTCTTTAGGGCTGAGTAGTATTCCGTTGTGTGTATGTACCACATTTCATCCATTCATCTGTTGATGGGCGTTTCGGTTGCTTCCACCTATTGGCTATAGTGAATAGTGTGCTGCTGGGAGCATTGATGTACGTCTGTCTGTTTGCATCGTGGCTTTCAGGTCTCAGGTACATACCTAAGAGTGGAATTGCTGAGTCATACGGTGATTCTATGGTTAACTTTTGAGGAACTGCCAAACTTTTCTACTGCAGCCGTACTGTTTTGTGTTCCCATGGGTGCCGGGCTTTTGATCCACACTGATTGAAAAATCCTGCCCTATGGAGCTTCTGCCCTGGAGGGATGCGGACGGTCAGCGGAAAGGAGTGAAATATGGAGTGTGCTGGACGTTAATACCAAGGAGAAGCAGATGGGGTGTCTTAGTCATCTAGTGCTGCTGTAACAAAAATACCACAAGCGGATGGCTTTAACAAGCAGAAATTTACTTCCTCATAGTTTAGGAGGCTAGAAGTCCAAATTCAGGGTGCGGGCACCAGGGGAAGGCTTTCTTTCTCTGTCAGCTCTGGGGAAAGGTCCTTGTTGCTTCTGCTTCCTGGTTCCTTGGAGATCTCCGTGTGTTCTGGCATCTGTCTTAACCCCATCTTTGCTCCGCTTGCTGGTTTAATCTCTTTTATATCTCAAAAGAATGGACTCAAGATAACGCCCTACACTCTTGCTGTCTCATTAACATAACAAAGAGCCCATTCCTGAATGGGCTTATAACCACAGGCGTAGAGGTTGAGATTTACAGCATGTATTTGGGGGGGGGGGGGCACAATTCAATCCATAACAGGGGGGTTGTGTTTACTTTTAGGGGGCTGCAGCATTAAATAGGTGGTGGCTGGGAAGGCCATTAAGACCTGAAGGGGGCAGTAGTGAGCCATGGGGACAGGGAACAGCATTGTAGTCAGCGGGAACTGCAGCTGCAAAGGTCTTGCAGGAGCATGCCAGGGTGCTGGAGGAAGGAGGTCAGTGGGGATGGGTAGATGAGGTGGAAATGGGAGGAGGGTAGGTTGTGGGGGACAGGAAGAGACTGACGTGTGCTCTGAGTGGGATGGGAGCCAGTGCAAGGCTCTGAGCAGAGGAGGGACAGGCTCCAACTGAGGGTTTCACAGGGTCTCTGCCTGCTGGATGGAGAAGAGACAAGGTGGAAGTAGAGGGATATGTGGGGGGCTGTTGTAGCACCCCAGTGAGGCATGGCAGTGGCCTAGACCAGGGGATTGGCAGCAGGGGTGGTGAGAAGGTGTTGACTCAGTATATTTTGTAGCTAGAGCCAACAGAATTTGCTGACGTGGGCTATGAAAGAAAGAGGAGTCAAGTTTCACTTTCTGGGTTTGGGCTGAGCTCCTGGAAGGATGGAGGTGCTGCCACCTGAGGTGGAAAGATGCGAGGTGGGGCAGGGGGCAGGGAGGGCAGTCGGTCTGTAGACGTGCTGCATCCGGGTGACCGTGAGTCACCCAGTGGGGGTTGGATACACCAGTTGAGAGTCCAGGGGAGAGGCCCAGGCTCGAGGTGTAATTTGGGGAACCACAAGCACATAACTGTTATTTCAGGCTGTAAAGTAGGATGAGGTCATTGGGAGTGGGGCAGGGCAGAGGAGTATAAAAATGGCCTGGTGGTCGCGGTGTCCAACCTCCTCATCTGACTTCACAAGGGTGAGGAGAGAGAATCACCGTGAAATCAGCCCAAGGCTGATCCCTGTGAGGCAAAGGTCAGACATGCCTCCACCCTCCAATCTTCTGACCAGCTCTGGCACCAGCTGTCCCTCCCGTGGCACTCTCTACTCCTCTGCCAGGTTCAGTAATCCATTGCAGTGGCCACGCGGAACTCACAGACCGTGCTCGTGATTAGGGGGTTTATTAGGGAAGTAACAGATTACAATTCAGGATTAAGAACAACTCAGGATACATTTCTTCAGTCAGGACAGCTCCACCGCCATGCCTGTAGGCAGGCCTCTCCCTCAGCCCCTCAACCTGGCCTCTGCCCTGCTTAGGCAAGTGCTACGAAGCTCTTTAGCTCCTCCAATAAGTGCTCAGAGGCACCCCACTCCACCAGGAAGCCTCCTACGAAAAGGCGCTTGGCTCTCTCGCTTCCACTCTAACTGCCTTGCTCCATGGGCCAGGAAACCCACCCGGCCTTCTTGTGCAGGTCTCCTGGTTCTGCAGCTGCCGTTTCTCTGTGCTTCATCTTGCCATCTTTCGTCATCTCTCTCTGTCTACTAAGTTTAGGAAGTTCTCAGCCCCGGGACCCCAGGTCCAAAGGACGTGCTGCATTCCTGGCTTTTCTTCTTGGTGGTAGTGAGGTTCCCCCTTTCCGCCTCTGGGATGGCTCACTTTAAGCCTAGCAGGATGGCAAAACGGACCAATCCCCTCATTAGGGTTCCATACACCTTATCTGCATGGTCCCATCCCCACAAGGGTGTCACGCACCTTATTTGCATTATTAGCAAGCTGTCCAACCCCCTTGGTGGGCTACAGGCACCTCATTTGCATAGTCCAACACGGTCATTTGGTAGAAGTTACAAGACAATGGTGAGAAAGGCCATATAAAAGTAACCCATTGCACTGCAGGGAGGTCCCAGAATCCCAGGCTGGAGCCCTGGCACCCTTCAGCATTTACAGGCCAGGAAGATGAGGATCAGAACTGTGTGATGTCCTGGGCCAAGTAGAAAACTCCCATTTCTCCTTGGGTGAAGGAGCCCTCTCCCCCTGTGGCCATGATGACCCTGCAGCCAGAGACTCAACTGAGCATCATGTGGGCCCCTCGGGTTCAGGCTACAGCACACTGCTGGCTTCTGGGCAGGACCCAGGCTCCACACAAGGCTGCTGACCCAATGCAGGGGAAGCATCGGTACCCCTATATCGGAAAGCACACCCTTGCATAGGTCTGTGCCCCTCATCTAGGATCATGGATACCACACCAGGAAGGAGGTGCAGGAAAAGGAGATTCCCCTCCATACCCCATGAAGGAGAGGTGCCCCAAGTCTCTGTTAACTGTCCCATGGAACTAAGCAGGTGTCCTGGGATCTCCTAGGTGGGGCTGGGGAATGGGAGAGAAGGCTTTGTATGCATTAGGTGAGCACAAATCAGAATGAGTGGTACCAGCAGAGGCTCCTGTTTGCTATCAGAGGGGTATGGGTTTTGCCCCTCTGGCAACAGAGATCCCTCAGCAGGTTGTAAGCAAGCAAGTGACATGGTCACATGTCAGATAGGCTGTTTAGAAAGCTCATCACCTCGGCTTACAGAGCAGAGAGTGGATCAGGAAGGCCAGGTAGGAAGGTCATGCTGCAGCAAAGACAAGAAGTGATGAAGCCTGGCCTGGTGCTGGGCTGGACCCACCAGGTGTTTCTCTGGGGAAGTAGCCCATCATAATGACCAGATGGATCCTTGCATGGGAGGCGAGGAAGAGCAAGGGTTTGTATGAGTTTCTTGTGGCTACTGTAACAAATTACCCAAAATTCGCAGCTTGAAACCACGTGGATTTATTCTGTAGCAGTTCTGGAGGTCAGAAGTCTGAAATGAATCTTGTAGGGATAAAGTCAGGGCATTGGCAGAGCTGGTTCCTTCTGAGGAGAGAATCCATTCCCTTGTCTTTTCAAGCTTCTAGAGGCCGCCTAAATACCTTGGCTCATGACCCCTGCCTCCGTCTTCAAAGCACACCACTTTAATGTCTGCTCAACTGTCCTGCTGCCTCCTTCCACCTTTTTTTTTTTTTTTTTTTGATTGTGCTTTAGGTCATAGTTTACAGCTCAAGTTAGTTTCTCATACATTTATATACATATTGTTATGTGACCCTAGTTGCAATCCCTGTAATATGACAGCACACTCCCCCTTTCCACCCGGTTTCCTGTGTCCATTCAACCAGCTCCTGTCCCTTTCTGCCTTCTCATCTTGCCTCCAGACAGGAGCTGCCCATTTAGTCTCGTGTATCTACTTGAACTAAGAAGCACACTCTTCATTTTATGCCTTATAGTCCAGTCTAATCTTTGTCTGAAGAGTTGGCTTTGGGAATGGTTTTAATTTTGAGTTAACAGAGCATCTGGGGCCGTGTCTTCTGGGGTTCCTTTAGTCTTAGACCAATAAGTCTGGTCTTTTTACATGTTTCTCCTGTTCTGTCAGTGACTCTCTGTTGTGTTCCCTGTGAGGGTGGTCATTGGTGATAGCCGGGCACCATCTAGCTCTTCTGGTCTCAGACTGATGGAGTCTCTGATTTATGTGTCCCTTTTGTCTCAGGCTAATATTTTCCTTGTGTCTTTGGTGTTCTTCATTTTCCTTTGCTCCACGTGGGTTTTGACCAATTGATGCGTCTTAGATGGCCACTCGTAAGCATATAAGACCCCAGACACCACTCACCAAAGTGGGATGCAGAATGTTTTCTTAATACATTTTGTTACGCCGATTGACCTAGATGTCTCCTGAAACCATGGTCCCCAGACCCCTGTCCCTGCTACTCTGCCTCTCGAAGTGTTTGGTTGTATTCAGGAAACTTCTTAGCTTTTGGCTTAATCCAGTTGTGCTGCCTTCCCCTATATTATGTGTCGTCTTTCCCTTCACCTAAAATAATTCTTGTCTACTATCTAGTTAGTGAATTTCCCTCTCCCTCCCTCCCCACCCTTGTAACCATCAAAGAATGTTTTCTTCTGTTTAAACCTTTCCTTGAATTCTTATAATAGTGGTCTCATACAATATTTGCCCTTTTGAAACTAATTTCACTCAGCATAATGCCTTCCAGATTTGTCCATGTTGTGAGATATTTTGCAGATTCATCATTGTTGTTTATCATTGCGTAGTATTCCATTGTGTGAATATACCATAATTTATCCATTCATCCATTGATGGGCACCTAGGTTGTTTCCGTCTTTTTACTATTGTGAACAGTGCTGCAGTGAACATGGGTGTGCATATATCTATTTGTGTGATGGCTTTTATTTCTCTAGGATATGTTGCAAGGAGTGGGATTGCTGGATCGTATGGTAGTTCTGTTTCTTGCTTTTTAAGGAAGCACCGAATCAGTTTCTAAAGTGGTTGTACCATTTTACATTCCCACCAGCAGTGTATAAGTGTTCCAATCTCTCCGCAGCCTCTCCAACATTTATTATTTTGTGTTTTTTAGATTAATGCCAGCCTTGTTGGAGTGAGATGGAATCTCATCGTAGTTTTGATTTGCATTTCTCTAACGGCTAATGATCGTGAGCATTTCCTCATGTATCTGTTAGCCACCTGAATGTCTTCTTTAATGAAGTGCGTGTTCATATCTTTGCCCATTTTTTAATTGGGTTATTTGTCTTTTTGTTGTTGAGGTTTTGCAGTATCTTGTAGATTTTAGAGATTAGACCCTGATCGGATTTGTCATAGCCAAAAATTTTTTCCCAGTCCATAGGTTGTTTTTTATTCTTTTGGTGAAGTCTTTGAATGAGCATAGGTGTTTGATTTTTAGGAGCTCCCAGTTATCTAGTTTCTCTTCTGGTGTTTGTGCGTTGTTAGTAATGTTTTATATACTGTTTATGCCGTGTATCAGGGCTCCTAACGTTGTCCCTATTTTTTCTTCCATGATCTTTATCGTTTTAGATTTTATATTTAGCCTTTGATCTGTTTTGAGTTAGCTTTTATGCATGGTGTGAGTTATGGGTCTTGTTTCACTTTTTTGCAGGTGGATATTCAGTTATGCCAACACCAATTGTTAAAGAGACTGTCTTTTCCACAATTAACGGACTTTGGGCCTTTGTCAAATATCAGCTGCTCATAGGGGGATGAATTTACATCTGGATTTTCAATTCTGTTCAATTGGTCTGTGTATCTGCTGTTGTACCAGTACCAGGCTGTTTTGGCTACTGTGGTGGTATAATAGGTGATAAAATCAGGTAGTGTGAGCCCTTCCACTTTGTCCTTCTTCTTCAGTAATGCATTACTTATCCTAGGCCTCTTCCCTCTCCACATGAATTTGGAGATTTGTTTTTCCATGTCATTGAAAAATGCCCATGTGGAAAACACATCCAGAGCTCTACTGCTTGCCTCAGCCCACGTGCGCCGGCTGATCCAGGTCACGTCTGGCAACTCCTCTCTGCTTCTGAACCATCTCTCCCTCCCCCTGCCACTCAGTCTGATTCCTCAACTTTGCCTTTGATGTTCATGGCTCCTAGATTGTCTAGTTGTAATTGATTCACTTGTGTTTTTCAAGACTTTGTTGTAAGAGGGCCCACAGGAAGTATCTCACTACTCTGCCATCTTGGCCGTGCCCCCCTCCTGCTTTTGACCTTCTTATCTCCCTTTTATGGGACCCTTCCATTGGACCCACCTAGGTAATCTGGGATAATCTTCCCATCTCAAGATCTTTAACTTAGTCACATCACTAAGTCCCTTTTGTCATATAAAACCAGTTGCCGTTGTGTGGATTCCAACTGATGTTGACCCCATGTGTGTCGGAGTAGAACTGTGCTCCACAGAATGTTCGGTGGCTGCCTTTTCAGAAATAAATCGCCAGGCCTTTCTTCCAAGGCACCCATGGGTGTACTCGAACCTCCAGCCTTTCAGTCAGCAGCTAAGCACATTAGGCATTTGCACCACCCAGAGGCTTTTTTTGCCATGTAAGGAAGCAAACTCACAGCTTCAGGGACTGGGAGGCCATCGACCAGCCTGCCACGGGGCTGGAGGTGGTGAGGTTTCTGTCCTGTGTGGCCATGTGGGGAAGTGGAGCCCATGACCCGTGAGAAACTAGGGAGGAGAGACAGGTTTTAGGGAGACCTGGGGAGTCCATTTTGGGATGCGCAGAATCTAACGTGCTGCAGGAGACAGTCAGAAGTTTGGGTTTGGGGCAGGTCAGGTTGTAGCTGCAGGAGGGTGGATCCCAGGGGGCTCCAGCATGGACAGGGCTGGGGAAAGAGACGCTCTTTTCTGTACCATGTGTGGCAACAAGGTCACACATGAGCAGGGACCACGAAACAGTTGGCTTGGGTGTTATGGGTTGATTTCTGTTCCCAAAAGATATGTTGAAGTCCTAACCCTCAGCACCTGTAAACGTGGCCTTGTTAGGTTGTTGTTTGCTGCCGTCAAGTTGGTCCCTGACTCATGGCGATCCCACGCACAGCGAGCCGAAACGCTGCCCAGTCCTGCACCATCCCCGTGATTGGTTGCAGATCAGACCATTGTGACCCATAGGGTTTTCACTGGCTGGTTTTTGGACGTAGATGACCAGGCCTTTCTTCCTGCTCTCTTAGTCTGGAAGCTCCACTGAAACCTGTTCAGCATCACAGCGACACGCGAGCCTCCACCGGCGGATGGATGGTGGCTGCGCACGAGGTGCACTGGCCAGGACTTGAACCCGGGTCTCCTGCGTGGAAGGCAAGAATTCTACCACTGAGCCACCAATGCCTCGGTGTGACCTTATTTGGTTCTTACTTGGAAATAATGTCTTTGCTGACGTGATTAGTTAGCATGAGGTCATACTGGCTGAGGTGGCCTGAATCCAGCATGACTGGTGCCTTCGTACGAAGAGAAGAGACACAGCCAGAGAGGCACGAGGAGGAAGGCCGTGTGACGACAAGGCAGATTGGGGGTACCGAGGACTGAGGCCATCATGAGCTAGGAGAGAGGCTCGGAACAGCGTCACCCTCAGAGCCCTTGGGAGGAATCAGTGCGGCTGGCACCCTGATTTGGACTTTCAGCCTTCAGAACTGTGAGACAATAAATTTCCGTTGTTCTAAGCCACCCGGTTTGTGGTACTTGGCTACCTCAGTCCTAGAAAACTAAGACACTGGGGTCGGGACGCTCCTGCCGTCCATGCAGCCGGGCTAGAGAGGCCGTTAGATCTGGCAGCAAGTTCTAGCCCCCACCTGCTCACTGGGTAGCTAACCTTGGGCAAGCTGCATACCTCCCTGTACCTCAGTTTCCTCGTTGGTAAGATGGAGATCATGGTAGTGGCAGCTCCACAGGGCTGTTGGAAAGCTGAGTGAACGAATCCATGTAACAGTCTAAGAGCAACGTCTGCACTCATGAGCTCAGTTTCTCTAAGCAGCGATGCGTTATCGGGCACCCGTAACGTGGTGGGCATTACTCCAGGTGCCGGGGGCTGTGATCGTGAACAGAGCAGACGAAAGCTCAGCCTGCAGGCGACGTCCCTTCTCACGCAGTTGTCTGTGGTGTTGTCTGCTGCTTTCGTCACTGCACAGCCACGAGGGCCGTGTCCTCCAAGCCCCCGCCCCCGCGCCCCGCCCCCAGGTGATATAACAGATTACGGCCATGCACTCAGCTGCCCAAATCTGCCACCTTTGCCAAGACAGGGGCGACTGTCCTGCTCGTTGTACGTGCAGCGTGACATTCTTTGCTGGGCTGGTCATGGCCACCGTTCAGCCAGGCCTTGGCCAACCTTGGGTCAGTGGTCAGCTCTATGGCTGGGGCCTGGGAGAGGGCGGGGGAGGGGGACGGAGATGGCTTCCCTTGCAAAGGACTGTGGGTATGGCTGGCCCCAGAATTGTCTGGCCAGCATGGACCCCACAGAAAGCCTGGCTTGCAGGTCAGAGCTGGAAGACCGCCAGCAGAGTGTGTGAGAAAGACCCTCAAGAATGTGCTGGGCTGTTCTCAGAGGGGGAAGCAGTGCCTGGGGGCCAGAGAGACCTGGGTTCAAGTCTCAGTGCCACCAACTGCAGACCATGTGGCCTTGGGCAGGCCCCTGGACTTCTCCGAGCCTTAGTGTTCTCATCTGTAAAATGGGAATGGTAACACCTAGCAAGGAGTCCTGGGTGGCACAAATGGTCAAGCACTTGGCTGCTAACCGAAAACTTGGCAGCTCGAACCCACCCAGAGGCACCTTGGAAGAAAGGCCTGGCAATTTGCTTCTGAAAGGTCACAGCCGTGAAAATCCTGTGGAACAGTTGTCCTGTGCACACATGGGATCTCCGCGAGTCGGGATCGACTTGACAGCAACTAACACCACCAGCACCTAGATCAGGCTTGTCCTGAGGCATCCTTGGCAGCTCTTGTGTCGGCTGCCTAACCCAGCCCAGGTGACGAGTCGTCAGCAGATGAGAGATTGGCATCTGAGTGTCTGGCTGCTGAGGTACAGTGAAAGCACCTGGCAGCCCCAGCAGGGGAGGCCCTGGTCACAGAGCTTCCTGCCAACCTGGGGAAAACAGTCGGCCATTGTTCCAGCTCCTTGAGGGCAGCGGGTCTGACAGTCGGGCTCCAGGGAGGAGCACAGAGCACCTGCCACAGCACGGTGTGACACAGCTGCCACGGGGAGGGGAGGTGGGCTGGAGAGGGAGAAGGTTAACCCCCTTCCCTGGCCTCTTCTCCCCTCCCCTCCTCTGCCCTGCCCCAGTGGACCCCAGTCATGATCCTGATCTCTGATCCACTCCTGCCAATGATCCAGGCACCTAGCTATTGACTTACTTATTTCCAACTTTGTATTTTGGAAAAACTTTCAGTTTGCAGAAAGGTGCATAGATGGCACAGAGAGTTTCGGAGCAGGTCTTCACCTGTGTAACGTCTTAGTGGTGCATTTGTCAAAACTAAGAAACTAACATTGGTACAAAAAAAAAAGTTGCTGTCGAGTCAGCTTCAGCTCATGGCAACCCCCTGTGTTTCAGAGTAGGACTGCTCCATGGGGCTTTCAAGGCCGTGACCTTTCAGAAGTAGATTGCCAGGCCTTTCTTCCAAGGTGCCTCTGTGTGAGTTTGATTAGTAGTCAAGCACATAACTGTGCCACCCAGGGCCCTATTGGTACAATACTGTTAACTAAACTATAGACTTTCCCCTAATGTCCTTTTTCTGTTCCAGGATCTAACCCAGGATCCCAAACTACGTTTAGCATTCATATACTTGTATTGTTGTGTTCCCTCCTACTTGTTCACTTATTAATA
The DNA here is from genome assembly GCF_030014295.1 of Loxodonta africana. Classification (NCBI taxonomy): domain Eukaryota; kingdom Metazoa; phylum Chordata; class Mammalia; order Proboscidea; family Elephantidae; genus Loxodonta; species Loxodonta africana. The sequence continues at coordinate 105,264,402 of NC_087353.1, read as the reverse complement.
AATACCGTAACAATGCCCAGGAACTCACCACCCGTCTAGGAATGGGAGCAGTACCAGTAACGGGCACCCACTGTGTGTTCTCCCTCATCCTGTCCTCTCACCCCAGAACAAATATCCTGAATTTTATGTTTGAGGCTCTCTTGGGTTTTTCTCCAACATTTTACTTTGAAAAATTTCAAAATGACAGAAAAAGACAAAAAAAACAGTACAGTGACTGTTATATCCTTGCCCTGAATTTGCTAGTTCTTAATATTTTGCCACATCTGTGCGTATGTGTCTGTCTCTATGTCTCTGTCTGTGTGTCTCCTGTTTCTTCCTCTCTCCGTGTCTCTCTTCATTTGAAATAACTTGCCGATATCTTGGCTCTTCACATCTAAATGTTTCCACAACCCCCTCCTAAGAACAACACTGATTTTACATATCCATTTAATATATTTTACATCTTCTCTTGTCACACGTGTATAACTTAAATCGCTCCATACCACCCAAAATGCAGCCTGTGTTCAAATCCCAAAAGGTCCGTTACAGCTGTTCTCCCCAGTATATAAGTAGTGTTCACAGATGATTTTTTTGAACGATTTTATCACATTTTTTATTTTTATAGAAGTGTGTTGTATCAGGTCATCTGGGACTTGCCTTTTCTCTGAACATACAGCAGAGCAGCGAACGCGTAGCTATGGCTTGTTTTCACTGCTCTGTGATAGCCCGTTGAGCCGCTGTACCTCCACCCAGTCTCCTGCCTGAGGCCTTCCCTGGTTTGGCTGTCACTAAGAGTGCTATAAGGAGCCCTGGTGGTGCAATGGTTAAGCACTCAGCTGCTAATGGGAAGGTTGACGGTTCCACAGGAGAAAGACCTGGCCGTCTGCTTCTGTAAAGATTACAGCCTAGCAAACCCTGTGGGGCAGTTCTCCTGTCACACGGGGTCACTGAGTTGAAATCGACCGTACAGCACCAGCAGGAGGGCTGTAACGCTGCTGACCGTGTTATCTGTTGCACACGTGGACCGAGGGTCCCTGTGCCGAGACCTCCTGGAACCAGGAGACAGAGAGAGAGAGAGAGAAAACAACTTTCTCCTGGGTAGATAAGAAAGCTTCACAGCTGCCAAACCACAAGAGTTGTGGTTTCTCTACTTGCTATGTGTATATGCTCATAGTCGCACAGCGTCATTGGCTTATGTCCACACACGTGCACAGGCCCCACACACACGTTCGTACATTCATTTGCACTCAGAGCTACACGTCATTCAGGGATCCACAACTCAAAAGTGTTAGCTGCTGTGAAAATGGCGTGGGGGTGGCGTCCAACCTCCCCTGACTTCACAAGGGGGAAGGAGAATCAAGATCAACAGCCCGAGGCTGATTCCCATGAGGCAGAGGTCAGACAGGCCTGCTCTCTCCGCCATCTTTACCTATTCTGACACCAGCCATCCTTCCCACAGCGCGCTCTACTTCTCTGCCGGGTTCATAGACAGTACTCATGTTTACGGGGTTTATTAGGGAAGTAGCAGGTTACAATTCAGGCTCAGAAACACCCAGGATACAGCTCTTCCATCAGGACAGCGTCTTCCCAGCTGTGGTCACAGGCAACACCTCTCCCTGGCCCTCAGCCTCTGCCCTGCTCAGGCAAGTGTTACAAAGCTCTCATAGCTTTGCCGAAAAGTACCCCAAGGTACCCCACTCTGCTAGTAAGCCTTGGCCCAAAGGTGCTCAGCTCTAGCTTCATGGGTTGGCGAACCTAGCCCCACCAAGTGCCCAGAGGAACCCTACTCCGCCAGCAAGCCTCCTGCCTGAAGGCACTCAGCTTTCTTGCTTTGTGGGCCAGGAACCCCCCTGTGCTGTCTCCTGCAGGTCTCTCCTGCTGTTGTTCCTCTACCACCACTTCTCAAAGTCTGCATGTTATGGCTCTCTGTCCCTGTCTCCCTCCTTCTTCCTCCCTCCCTCCCTCCCTCCCGCCCCCCATCTCCTGATTCCAGGAGCTTCTCAGTGCAGAGATCCTTGGTTCAGAGGACACACTCCACCCTTGGCCCTTCTTTCTTGGAGGTGGTGAGATCCTGTCTTCCTGCCTCTAGGATGACTCATTCTAAGCCTAGTGGGATGGCAAAACTGGCCAAGCCCTTTGGTGGGCCACTGTTACCCTATTTGCACAATCCGACTGAATCACTTGGGTGGGAATTACAAGACCATGGTGAGAAGGACCACACCAAAGTGATATGTCACACTGCAGCTGCCCACAGCCTGCCTAGACTCACACCCAGATGTCTGCTTCCCGTGTGCATGCACACACTCTCTATCTCTCTGGGCAAGGCTAGCAGGACAGAGCAGTGGTGTCTAAAGCTCCTCCCCAGACCAGGGAGCTACCTTCTGCTCCACCCATCAGCCTGCGGCTGCAGCCGGTGTCCTCGTCCCCCTGGAGGGTGACAGCCTGTTTGCTTATCTGTCTGACAGCTAGACTCTGAACCTTGTGTTTCTCTCAGAATCCCAACCCCGTCTTAGTAGAGGCCACACCTGTACTAGGCGTTCAGTAAGCACTGAGCAAGTGGACAGGTCCAAGTCTTGGATTTCCCGCTTGCTGGCTGTGTGACCGTGGACAGATCACCAGACCACGCCTTCCTTACTTTCTTCTTTTGTCGAACAGGGCTGAGGGGCCCCTCCTGATGGGGTTGTCATGAACCTAAGCATACAGTGCACATGGGCTCGAACACGCGATGCCTGTGTGTGCCTGAATGGCTTCACATGTGATATGTGTGTGCCTGAACAGCTGAACACGTGACATACGTGGGTCTGATCGCAGGATGCGTGTGAACCTGCCGTGTAAACCTTTCAGAGCCCTGCAGGTGTGAGGCTACAGCCACACCTTCTCCAGGTCCAGGGCTCCCCGGGGACCAGAGCAGTGTCCTGTGGTCGCAGGGAGATGCTGTGCTCTTACCAGGCTCATCGGATGAGAAGGGTGTAGCACCCTGGTGTCCAGAGGACAGGGGGCCCAGGGGGATGCCAACCCGCCAGGTAACAACGCCTGCTGTGGGCCAGGCGCTGTGTTCAGGGCTCTCCGTTTCTCCTCCCAGAGCCTTACAGCAGCAGCCCCACAACTTAGGCATGGCACCTCCTGCAGAGGAGGAAACTGAGGCTCAGAAAACCAGGATTGGCGGCCAGGTCTCTGCTGCCCCTCGGGGCAGAGCAGATGAGGACGGGCTTCCTGGTGCCCAGACGGTCTCCCTGACACTTGTACCCACAGCTGCCCCGCGCTGCACAGCAGGGAAGCTATTCTGCCCACCTGGCTTGCCACCCGCCTGCTGGCCCTCTCCCAGTGGGAGTCCTGGCTGACCCAGCCCCGGCTGCTGTCCTGTTCTTTCCCTCCTGGGAGTCAGACAGAGGTGTGACTGTCCTAAGCCCAGTCCCCAAAGAGAGGTGGGGCACCGGGGCTGAAAAACAGCACTGGTCTCTCGTTCCCTTCTGACTTATAGCCCAACCACTAGGTGGACACTGTCCCTGGGTGAAGCACACAGTGTCAGCAGTGGTGTGTAGCTAGGTGGACAGGGTCCCTGGGTGAAGCGCACGGTGTCAGCAGTGGTGTGTAGCTAGGTGGACAGGGTCCCTGGGTGAAGCACACGGTGTCAGCATGCTGTGTAGCTAGGTGGACAGGGTCCCTGGGTGAAGCACACGGTGTCAGCAGTGGTGTGTAGCTAGGTGGACAGGGTCCCTGGGTGAAGCACACGGTGTCAGCATGCTGTGTAGCTAGGTGGACAGGGTCCCTGGGTGAAGCGTACGGTGTCAGCATGCTGTGTAGCTAGGTGGACAGTGTCCCTGGGTGAAGCGTACGGTGTCAGCATGCTGTGTAGCTAGGTGGACAGGGTCCCTGGATGAAGCGTACGGTGTCAGCATGCTGTGTAGCTAGGTGGACAGGGTCCCTGGGTGAAGCACACGGTGTCAGCATGCTGTGTAGCTAGGTGGACAGGGTCCCTGGGTGAAGCACACGGTGTCAGCATGCTGTGTAGCCCGCCAGCAGGTGTGACAGCCCCAAGAGCAACCACTCATTCCCCCAGCCGTGGCTCTGCCTTCATGTGGCCTCTGGGGGCTCCTGGAAAAGCACATGAAGAGAAATGTGGACCCTCCTCACTCCCCAGGAGCCTCCTCTTCCCTCCGCCATGGTTATTTCAGATTTGAGTATTTCAAGGCTCTGGTGTGTCTGGGCCTGGAGGGGACCAGCCACAGACAAGCTGGCCCTTCGGGGACCCGGAGGGTGGCTCCAGGAGCTCAGTCCCACTGCAGGAGCGTTCTTTGTAAAGTGGAACGGGCTCCACGAAGCCCACCCAGGCCCTTGCAGCTGGGACCGCAGCAGCCTGTGTCCCAAGCCCCTTTAGCAGGGGCGGGCAAACCCCGCTTCAGGACCGCGGGCCTGATGAAAGCCAGTGCTCTGCTGCCACACGGTTTCCACCTCTCTGAGCCTCAGTTTCTTCACCTGTAAAGTGCAGGTGACGTGATTCCTGCTACTGGCAACTAACAGCAACCCCCCCAAAAAAAAATTGTGTTGTTAGTTGGCAAAGAGTCCGCTCCAACCCACGATGACCCCACGTGCACTCGGATGAAGCGTCGTCTGGCCCTGTGCCACCGCTGCTATGCTCTCGTCCGTGGTCGCAGCCACTGTGTGTTTTGAAGGCCGTCCAGCCTGAGGGGCTCATCTTCTGACACTATGCTGGACAGTATTCTGCTGTGATCCATAGGGTTCTCCTTGGCTGGTTTTGGTGGTTCAGGGGTAGAATTCTCGCCTTCCATGCAGGAGGCCTGGGTTCAATTCCTGGCCAGTGCACCTCGTGCAGCCACCACCCAGCCGTCGTTGGAGGCTTGCATGTTGCTGTGAAGTTGAACAGGTTTCAGCAGAGCTTCCAGACTCAGACAGACTAGGAAGAAAGACCTGGCAGCCTACTTCTAAAAATCAGCCAGTGGAAACCCTGTGGATCACAAAGGTCCAATCCCATTGTGCGTGGGGTCGTCATTGAATGCAGGCCAACTGAACGGCAAGTAATAGCAGTTTTTGGACATAGATCACCAGGCCTTTCTCCCTGGTCTCTTAGTCTGGAAGTTCTGCTGAAACCTGTCCACTATGGGTGATCCAACTGGGATTTAAAATACTGGTGGCATCGCTTCCAGCATCACATAAGCCACCACAATGTGACAGACAGGTGGGGGATGGCACAGGTTTCTCTTAGGCTGGCAAAGATCTATGGGCCGTGATCAGGTGGCCTTGTGCAAGCTGCAGGGCTTGCAGTGGGGGACGCGGCCCGTCCGCCACTTACCCGCTCCTGAGTGGCCCCTGCACCTGCAGGAAGCAGCCCTTCCTACCAAGGTGGGGACGCCTATGCATGTCCAGGCCTGGACCCCCAGCCCAGGCCTGGCAGAGAGGAGGGGCTGTGTAGAGGGGAGAGAAGGGTTGTTTACCCCACTCTTCAGCAAGGGCTCATAGTCTCTCCCCTCTAAGAAGGCCTCCCCTAGCTGACAGCTGCCTCTCTCTGACTCCATGGTCCTAAATCAGCATAAAGCCATCAGTCGGAGCTGGAGACCTCAGGCCGGGTGGGAAAGGCCTGGAGGGCCAAGGCTAGGCCAGGAGAGGGTGGAATTGCCCGGGCATCACCGGAGCCTTCAGTGTCAAGTTGTGTACCCATCCTGGCTGTAATTTTCCCCAGGCACAATTCAGCAGATTAGAAAGAAAATGAGAACTGCTGGACCACAGGGTCCCTGGGAGTGGGAGAAGGAAGCCAGAGGGTTGGCGTGAGCAGGAAGAGGCAGAAAACTGCCCGCTGGGGACAGGCTGGGCTGCAGCGTGTCACTGCACACGGCTAGTGGGGCAGCCTCTGAGGTTTATCAGGAGCAAGGCAGTGCCAGGGACGGGTTCAGCAACACTTCCAGATGGTGTGGGGGGCAGGTCACTAGCGTGACCCCATTCTTCAAAAAAAGGCCCAGAAAACAAAATCCAGAAGAGGATTCCTGTGAGTTTACTGATGATTCGGACAAAAGCACGCAGCCTCTTTGAAAGCCTGAAGGAACGGCACGGAGAAGACTACCATGAGTACTTTATTGCCAGCACTGGCTGGTTTCGTGGCTTCGAACACAGATTTGGCTTACGTGACGTGCATATAACTGGAGAAGCACGAAGCACCAATTTTGAAACTGCCAAAAAATTCAAGGATGAGCTGGACAAGATGAAGTTTGGATTTATAAAGATACTGATAATAAAGGCAATGATAATGAAAACTAAAAAAAACAGGTGTTCAAATTATGTCCGAACCAACTTACGATGGAGTCTTGGGAACAGAACCTGTGGTAATGGGGACTGCCTGTACGTAAATCTGAGATGTCTCCTCAAGGCTCTGGTGCTCCCTAACTTCAGGCCATCCTCCCCCACCATCTTGTTTCCTGGCAGGAGATGAGCAGGTGGCCCACTTCCTTGGTGCAAGTCTACCTCCGGCCATACCTGTACTAGAAAATCAGCAACATGGTTATGAAAACACGAAGGTGGTGCGTTGTATCGGCTTAGCTGTGTAATGGCAGGTTTTTCTCCATCTCTGCAGTCTCCCTGGTGGATGGCCTGTGACTTATCACATCCTGGTGTGATGTGTTGCGTCGGCTTAGCTGTGTGATGGCGGGTTTTTCTCCATCTCTGCAGTCTCACATCCTGGTGTGATGCTTCTTCAATAATGAAACTTTCCTTTCTCTTCTTTAAAAAAAAAAAATCTTCCAGCTGTGACCCCTACAGCGTGCTTAGTATAAAAGAGATACTCAGATGCATTTTAGAAAATGTTCCGTCCAAAACAGGGACTTCAGTCATCTGGTGAAAGGTCACATCTGTGAAACTTCGCTTCCTGAGAGGACAGAAAAATCGACGTATTGTTCTCGTGATAACAGCTACAACTTGACTTTGATTGCATGGAAAACTTTAAACATGTTTACTGATAGTGGGGATGGTGCCAGACCGGGCAGCGTTTTGTTCCATCGTGCACGGGGTCACCACAAGTCAGGGGCCAACTCAATGGCCGCTAACAGCTGCATAGTGTTGAACCCTCCCTGCAGGCCAGGATTCCCATTTGAAGGTTGTGGAAACTGAGGCCCAGAAAGGTTAAGTGACTTTCCAAACACCACACAGCATTGAGGTTAGAATCAGATTGCCTTGCTACCCACTGGGCCAGGGACCTTCCCTGTCACTTGCCCTGGGGACACCCCCTCCTGCATTGAGCCCCAAGTATCACATTTTCAATTAGACAACATTCTGAACTGCTTGCAACCTCTGGTGTCCTTTACAGGCATCTTGGGTTCAAGGGAGATCAGGCAGGTCCCCACAGAGTAGGTTTGCTAATGCGGCTAGCGTGGGGAACAGTGATAGCTGAGCCTTATGTCACGCTGGGCCCAGCTCAGGGCTTCATGTCCTCACTGACCTCACAGCCCATGTGGTATTTACTGTCATCACCTTTTTACAAGCGAGAAAACTGAGGCCAAAGTGACTGAGAGACTTGCCCAAGGTCACCAAGTTAATAACAGAGTCAGGATTCGAACCCAGGTCATCAGGTTTCAGAGTGCTCCTAACTCCTGACCATGGATGGGGCTGCCCTTCAGAGCCCCCCGGAAGACCAGGGGTTTTTCTGTGGCCTCTCGGGCCACCCTCCCTGTCAGTCTTCTCAGCTGGTTGCCGAGGTGGATTTCTACTCCTTGTTTTGCCCATGAGCAGACCAGAGGTGACAGGGCTGGCCCCAGCTGGCCCTGTCCCAGCCCAGGCTAAAGCAGCCGCTGCCACAGGAGCCCCTGGGGAGCTTGCTAGTGACCAGTCTGTGTGTGTGTGAGTGTGTGTGTGTGTGTGAGTGAGTGTGTGTGTGTGTGTGTGTGAGTGATGGTGGTGGTGGGGCCTGGCTTTGTCAGGGAAGGGGATCTCGTCACCCGCCAACAGCTTGCCAAGAGGCCCACTCACTCTGCCATCTAGGTTAGCAGGGAGCAAGCGGACCTTTCTCCTGAGTTAACCAGGACATGGAACCCTGGAGGCGCAGTGGTTAAGCGTTTGGCTGCTAACCAAGAGGTTAGCACTTCAAATCCACCAGCCACTCCTTGGAAACCCTAGGGGGTAGTCTACTCTGTCCTATAGGGTCTCTAGGAATCAGAGTCGACCCAACAGCCACGGGTTGGTTTGTTTTAACCGGGACACACAGGCAGGGGCTGCCCCGGCTGCGTGCGGACAGTGGCCAGAATGCTGTCCTGTGCACCTTGGAGCCCCGCCCCCATGAGTGCCTGCTCAGACTGGCCAACGCCTGTTCCTATGGGTGCACCCTGGGTGGGCCGGGCAGGTGGGTTGGTGTGTGGACACGAACCCAGTGGCAGGTTCTGGAGCACAGGTGGGGCCCTTCACCTGTGGTTTGGGTTCCCTCCCAGGAAAGGGTCACACCTTTACCTACACAGCCTGAGGAGCTGCCTCCAGTTTCCCCTGGGTACCTAGAATGGCAGGAGTTCTTTACCCCCCAGGCATCTCCAGCTCACCCCCAATCCCTTCCCTGCCCCACTTACCCACTTGCTGAGAATCCAGAGCACAGGAGAACTCTCGGTGGCAAGGGGATGGGTGGGAAGCATCACTACCTCCCTTGGGCCCAGAGCTCCATCACAGTTCTCCGCTCAGGACCTGGAGGCCTGGGTCATTGTTCCATGTCTGGGGTTCAGAAGACATCTGGAAGGGCCTTGCTGGGCGCTAGGGGGTGCTGAGTTTGGGGCCTTGGTGTGGGCTGAGTGGGGGTGTCATTACCTGAGATGGGGACCTGGGAGGCATTATCTGGGATGCTTCACGTTCGCAGTGGCTCTGCCATGCCCTATTGGAGAAATATAGGAACTCAGAAACTCCTGGGGGCAGATCCAGATTCCAGGGTCAGAGAGGGCCATGGATGGGACCAGACAGGGACAGCAGGAGCGGGGCAGGGCAGGCGGCGAGGGAGTATTGGGAAAAGGGGAAGTTGGGCAGTAGTGCCCATGGGCCTTGGGGCCACGTGGGAAGCTCTGTGCCCTGCGGGGTAGCCCTCAGAGCATCAGCCCAGACTGGGTGCTGCCAGGGTGCATGGTGGAGGGTACATGGTGAGGCCCCCCAGGCCTGGTCTGTGTGTGGCCTGGTCTGTGTGTGCCCTGGTCTGTGTGTGTGCTGGTCTGTGTGTGCTGGCCTGTGTATGTGCTGGTCTGTGTGTGCTGGCCTGTGTGTGCGCTGGTCTGTGTGTGCTGGTCTGTGTGTGCTGGCCTGTGTGTGCGCTGGTCTGTGTGTGCTGGTCTGTGTGTGCCCTGGTCTGTGTGTACGTTGGTATGTATGTGTGCTGGGTCAGCAGAGTCTCTGAGCGGCGCCCACCCAGCCTGGGAGCATGCCCTTTCCCCAGTTGTCTCCAAAAGGGAACAGATTTCTGCTGAGGCTTTTCAAGGTTAAGGCAGGAATTGTTTTTCTAAGACCCATTCCGCCTGTCCCCCATCACCCAAGCCTTGGCTTCCTGCTTCTTCCACCCCAACCCCACCCCAGAGGCCCAGCAGGGTAGCTATGGGGGCCCCAGCCAGGGAGGGCTGCTGTTTGAGGGTACAAGCCTCCCTTCACATAACTCTAGCCCCACGAGCCAGGGCACACAGCTGCAGGCTGCTGCTATGAGGGTAGGCCCCTGGACCCTTTCCCCCACCCCCACCAGCCAGCCCTCGGCTACCTCTCTCCTCAGCCCAGCCTGGGCCCAGCTGCTCCTCTGGGCTCAGGACCCCCCACCCTGGGCCAGGCAGGGGTGGGCTGCCCTGGGCACTCGGCAAGCAGGACTCGGTGACCCATGCACCAGACACAGTCTTTCTCCCCATTCATAGACCCCAGTCAGCGAGGCAGCCAGGGTGAGCTCTCCATAGCCCAGCCCCATCACACCAGCCCTGGTCACAGACCTCACTGGCACTGCTTCCCAGCCCCTCACAGCCACTTCCCCTAGTTCTGCCCAGGATTCAGCCATGTCCAGCCTTGAGTGACCTTTCACCCCGAGTGCCTTTTCCTGGGCCAGTCCTGCAAGGTGTCTTCTCCCACCCCACCTTGTCCAGCACAGGCTCCTGCTGTCTGTCCAGATGCTGCCTGAACGTCCAGCTTCCTGTCCCCTTCGGGTGGACACCGGGGCTGGTGCCACCCCTCCAGGCCCTGCATTCCTTGAGGGCCTGCCTCCTAGTCCTCAGGGCGCCGTGCTGACACGGGCTGTCCTGGGGGAGCCTCCACAAAATGTGAATGGATTGACAGATGAACAGCAAGGACAGGCTGTGGGGAGGGCAAGGGCCTGGAGAGGCTGCCCCAGCAGGTAAGAGAGGAGGAGCAGGTCCAGCAGCTGAGCCCATGCCAACCTCGTGCCCTCGTCTCCCTCTTGTAGATGAAGATGACGCCAACAGACTGGGGGAGAAGGTGATCCTCCGGGAGCAAGTGAAGGAGCTCTTCAACGAGAAATACGGTCAGTGTCGTGGGGTGGGGTCGTGGGTCAGGGGTTGTGGGGCGGGGTCGTGGGGCAGGCTGGTTTGTCGTTTTGCCTTTTTCACTTTTTATTTTGGAATTAGTTTTTAAGCAGAGAGAATGACGTAATGAACCACCTTATAACCAAAACCCAGTTTGTATAATTACCAACATTTTGCCAATCTTATTTCATCTGTTTCCATGTCAACCCTTTTATTTTTTTGGTATTTTAAAACAAATCCAAGACATCATCTAATTTCACCCACAAATACCTAAGTAAGGACCTTGCAGGAGCCCCTGGGTGGTGCACAGAGTTAGTGCTCAATGACAAGCCCAAAGAATGATGCCCCCAGAGGCGCCTCAGAAGACAGGCCTGGCGACCTGCTTCTACAAGCTCACAGCCTTGAAAATCCTGTGGAGCAGTTCTCTGCACACACGTGGTCGCCATTAGTTGGAACCTACTCGATGGCAGCTGACAGCAACAGCAAGGACTCTACTTTGCTCTAACCTAACAGCCGTGGATTTTAAGCATACCAGGCCCTCACCTGTCAGTCCTAGGTGTGCACACTTTAAAATCATTGTGCCAGGCACGTACAAAAGTACCTGTTTTGTTGTCAGCATTGGGTATTATGCTTTTAGTTTTACTAGTTAGTAAAAAATGGTGTACGTGTTGATTTTTAAACACTGGGGGTATGATGGCTGAGCTGGGACATGCAGGACTTCAGCCCTTTTTCCAGAGGGCCTCGCCTTTAACAGGGGACATCTGCACTGACCACTTGTGCCCTCCAGGTGAAGCCCTGGGCCTGAACCGGCCTGTGCTGGTCCCATACAAACTGATCCGGGACAGCCCAGATGCTGTCGAGGTCATGGGCCTGCCCGATGACATCCCCTTCCGGAACCCTAACACGTATGACATCCACCGGCTGGAGAAGATCCTGAAGGCCCGAGAGCATGTCCGCATGGTCGTCATCAACCAGCTCCAGTGAGTGGCCCGGCACCGAGGGCAGGGTGGACAGGTGAATGAGGGCCATGGAAAAGGGCACTCCTTGGGTCTAGAGGGGACATCCCCAAGGCAGGTCCCACCAGCAGTTGGCAAGAAAGAGAAATAGAATGTCCTTTCAGTTGCACGGAGTCCAGGAGACGGGCCTGCTGATAACCCTAGTCTTAGAGACGAGAAAACCAGTACCCAGAGGAGGAACGGGGCAGCACAAGTCACAGTGTGCTGGGACCCAGACCCCCTTCTGCTGAACCTACAGCCCCAACAGTCATGGGGTTGCTTATTTTTAAAGTTTCCGTTAAAATGTGACTTTTTCTGTCTGTCACGTGAACTTATACCCATTTTAAAAAGAAAATAACAGTAATTCATTTTCTCATCACCCAGTGTCCATATTTTACTATATGTCTTCTAGACTTAAAAAAAAAAAAAAGGACATAAATAGTTTATTTGATTATTTCCAGACTTAAAATATACGCAGCCAACTTGGAAAATACAAAAAGGTAGAAGAAATAAACAAGACTCATAACCCTCTTACTGAGGACAGCCACTGTTCACACCACCGTTCACGCTATACCCATTATTTTCTCTACGCGTGTTTTCTTTTCAGTTTTATAATAGATGTTTTAAAATTGGAATAATATTTGTATGTGGTAAAAATAAATAATTTTCTTTAGAAGCATTTAAAATGAAAAGTAGGAGTTTCTCTCCCCCTCACAACAGTCCGCCCCTTAGAAGTAACTGCCAGAGAATTCAGCAACTGAAAGAAGGAAGTGCCCATCCCCCATAGCCCTACTTCCCAGGAGAACCACTGAGAACATTCTAGAGCTCTCCTTCCACGTTTCGACTTTGCATTTAACGCCACGTGTATGTATGTGTGTGCGCGTGTGTACACGCTGACACATACCTTTTCTGGAAAATGGAACCGATCATACAGTATTTGTAGACAGAGGAAATAAAGTCTGATGTTTTGGGTCTGGCCGTCTCTCACTTTTAGGGACATGAGCTTTACCCAGCCATAAGAATTCTCTTGAATAACTGACCCATTGCTTGTATTTTAGATAGACCATAGTGTGCTCTATTGAAGGACTAGGTTGCTTCTAGTGTTTTTGTTAATATTAAATGCTACATGTAAAATAAAATTTAAAATTAAAAGACAGCGCCCTCCCTTTATAGGTGAGAAGGCCAGGGGCGATCTGCCCAGCGTGGCACCGTCAGCTCCAGGCTGGTGATTGTCCACCTGTGCTGTGGGGGGGGCTCGCCGTTTTCACTCAGGTCCTACCTGGCTAACAGCCCACCAGCAGTGGCATGTCACTTCAGGAGAGATGTTCAGATTCAGGGAGGAGGAGAGAGGGAGGGAAAACTTCATCTTCTAACTGCCAGCCCCTTCCTTTCTTTTTTAGACCCTTTGCAGAAATCTGCAACGACACCAAGGTGCCAGGTGAGTCGGAGACCCCAGAGGCCACCAGAATCTGCTGCCTTCAAAGGCTCAGGCAGATCTGTTCCAGGTGGGCCCTCAATAGGTGGCTGACCACAGAGAGAAAAGCCTAGTTCCCTCCCCACCCCAAGAGGCTCCCAGGAGCCTACAGGTACCTTCGGAGGGAAGGCCCTGCCATGGCATGGAGGAGCAGGTCAGCTCAGCTAGAGAGGGTGAGGGGCAGGCTGGGGCCAGGAGGGGGTGTTGGGGGATCACAGGTCCTACCCAGGTAGGTGAGTGACGTGCCCAGCAGGGGCGAGGCAGGCAGGCACTGGCCACTCTCATTCTGCCTATGTTTGCAGGGCACACGTCTGCATGAGGCCGTGGTCTTTTAGAACCTCTCGTTCACAGGACCTGGGACCAAGTGGTTCTGACTGAGGAGCTGTGTGCTAGGACCCAGGAGAGTCCATTTTACAGCTGGGAAACTGAGGCTCAGAGAGGGGAAGGGATCTGCCCCAGGTCATGTAGTGAGTCAGTGGCAGCTGAGCTGAGCCACAGGCCACCACAGACCAGTGGCCCTTGTGTGGCCGCTCAGTGAGGACAGTGACAAGATTCAGTGAGCACCCCCCAGCCTGAGGCCCTGACTCCAGATGTGTCCAGTCTGGTCCAGCCCACCCAGGATGTTCCAAATCCAGGACCCTGCAGGGGGCCAATTGCAGGGCCTCCTGTGGCCAGGCACAGCACGGGACACACGGGGAGAGGGGTGACGGGGGTCGAGCCCTAAATACAAGGAACTGCCGTCAGGTAAGAGGCAGAGGCTGGGGAGGACAGATGCACAGAGGGTGGGTGCTGCCCCTTACACCCACCACTCCCCCCACCGTGGTCATCTTTAGGATCCTAGGGTGGCCCCAGAAAGTGACAGTCGGCACCTCTGACTTCTTTTTCACGTGGAGCCTCCTCCCTGGCTCACAGCCTGGGCCCCTCCCGCCACCAGGGGCTTCTGTTTCCCAGGGGCTTTATTTATGATGTCGCGGACCTGGGGCTCTGGTTTTTCTTCACAGGTGCTCTGGACAGACAGTTGTCCCCTGGGCTCAGGCTGCCCTCACGCACTTTGGCATTAATTTCGTATAGAGACCAAAGCTTATCAGTGGTTACCAGAAGTGGGAGGGAGAGTCCCTGGGTGGCTTAAATGGTTTGCACTTGACTACTAACTTAAAGGCTGGTGGTTCACACCCACCTACAGCACCTCGGGAGAAAGGCCTGACTGCCCTCTTCCATAAAGACTACCACCAAGAAAACCCTACAGAGCAGTTCTACTCTGTAACACGTGGGGTCACCCTGAGTTGGAATCGGGTTAATGGTTACTCAGCATGATGAATGTAATGTTGAATTGGAAAGTGTTTTGTTATATATGTTTTTACCACAATTAAAAAATAAACCCTCTGACCCTGACAGTATGGCCCCCGGACACCCTTTCAGCTCAGTAATTGGGTCACTCCTGAGGTTCACCCTTCAGCCAAAGATCGAACAGGCACATGGAATAAAACAAGACTAAAGGGGCGCATCAGCCCTGGGGCGGGGACTGGAAGGCAGGAGGGAACCGGAAAGCTGGTAATAGGGAACCCGGGGCTGAGAAGGGAGAGTGTTGACATGTCGTGGGCTTGTTAACCAATGTCATACAGCAACATGTGTACCAACTGTTTGATGAGAAATTAGTTTGTTCTGTAAGCCTTCATCTAAAGTACAATTTTAAAAAAAGGCAAAAACCCTTTGGTGGGCTATGTTAGGTTCCCATGCAGTTAACTGCCCGCTTAGCCCAGACAGAGCCCTGATGACAGGGCGCAGTTATAAAGTCATGTGAGTTCAGTCCAGCAGCAGCAGGACACCTGCTGAGTCCCACTGCATACTGGGCTGGGACCTGGGCTCTTTCAACACGTTATGGCACTTGAGTCTCACCTCCCTCTTCTTTTCCCCATTTGGCTCAGAGCAGTTAATAAGTTCACCCAGGGTCACACGGCTAGTCAGCGGGAGCAGTGACTTTGAATGTGAACGTAGACGTCTGTAGCGGTGTCTGGTCTTCGTTGGACCTGTGAACGCTGGTACTTCACAGTATTGACACCACACATCGGCTGTTACCATAGGGACAGTGATAATCCCAGTTCTCAGTTTCTGAGTATTTACCGGTGCCAGGGATCATGCTACGTGCTTTGCACGGGATTTCATGGGACTTCCCAGAACACTGGGACAACCTACTTTCTGTTGTTGCTAGCTGCTCTCTCTGGCCCCCGACTCGTGGCGGCCCCACACCCAAGGGAACAAAACACCGCCTGGTCCTTCACCATCCCGGTGATTGGCTGCAGATCGGGCCGTTGTGATCCATGACGTCTTAATTGGCTGGTTTTCACGAGTAGATCTCCAGGCTTTGCTTCCTGGTCCATCTCAGCCTGGAAGCTCCGCTGAAACCTGTTCAGCATCGTAGCAGCACACAAGCCTCCCCTGACAGACGGCTGGCAGCTGCACGTGAAGTGCACTGGCCAGGAATTGAACCCTGGTCTCCTGCCTGGAAGGCGAGAATCCTACCACTGGACCACCACTGCCTGCATCAGTATTTACGTTTTAGTCATGAGGAAATGAAGGCTCAGGGCCACTAAGTAACCTTCTCCAAGTCTGAAGTCTGCCCGACTCTGGGGGCAGTGCCCCTAGCCATACCCCATGCGGCGGAAGGGGTGCCGGGGCCCACGGAGGGGCCCTGGGAGTTTTAGGGAGGCTGGAACTCTGCAGTTTGGATGGTCTGGGAAGAATATAAGGAGGACTGATGCGTTGGCTGCTAAGCAAAGGTTCGAGTCCACCCAGAGGCACCTTGGAAGAAAGGCCTGGCGACCTACGTCTGAAAACCCCGTGGAGCACAGTCTCCTCGTCACACTTGGGGTCGCCATGAGCGGAGCCGATGGCAGCTGGTTGGGTGTTTTGGTTTGGGGCCTGAACTGGCCTGCCGGCAAGGCCTGCCTGAGTGGCAGGGTGGAGCGGGGGGCCCGGAGAGGGAGCCGAGGGACGAGGCGGAGGCGGCCTCGGCCACCAGTGGGCCAGGAGCTTGGGATGCTGAGAAGGGAGCTTGAAGCCTGAAACAAACAAAAGAATCAAACCTGTTGCCACTGAGGAGTCAATTCCAACGTGGTGACCCCGTGTGTTACAGAACTGTAGCTTCCTAGGGTTTTCTTGGCTGTTATCTTTATGAAAGCAGATCGCCAGGCCTTTCTTTCACAGCGCTGCTGAGTGGACTTGAACCACCAGCCTTTCAGTTGGCAGATGAGTGTAAACCATTTACACCACCCAGGGACCCCACCAAGGCCTTTTCCTGGCGAGTCGGGAGGCCGAGCCAGAACGGCTTGGCACCCAGTGTTAGCAAATCTTTCCTTCTCTCCCACCAGCCAAAGACGGCAGCATTCCCAAGCGCAAGAGGAAGCGGGTCTCTGAAGGAAACTCCGTCTCCTCTTCCTCCTCGTCTTCCTCATCCTCGTCCTCGAACCTAGAGTCTGTGGCATCGACCAACCAGATTTCACTCGTGGTAAAGCTGTACAGATTAGACCTGGCCTTTCCCTACTCCGGGATGTGGTTTGGGGTGCAGGCAGGCACTGGCCCTGAGTGAGGCCCTCTGCCTCAGGGTTGCACACATACCTGTCTGTCTGACCCACCAGATAGTCTGTCCCTGTCATGGGGCTCACAGCTGCCCCGCAGGAATTCACATCCCTGTGGGGCTGGCGGGGAAGCCACAGTCCAGGAAAGGGCAGGACAGACACCCTCCACAGCCGCGCAGAGCAGGCTCAGTGGCTGCTCCCAGGTTTGCAGGAGTCAGGCTGGGCTCACAGCTGCTTACACCATGTCCATGAGCCACACCCCACACTGGGACATGCAGGTGTTCCACAATTTACAGATGGGAAAATGGGACTCAGGAGGTGGGCTGCCTTGTGTGTGGCCTCACGGCGGGTCAGTGGGAGATGAGACCTCCCCCAGGGCGCCATCCCTTCTGCACTGTTGTGAGTTGGGTCCCTCCCACCCAAGAGGAAAGCCTCCCTAGGACACCCACTGCAGAGATCTCTCTGTTGTCAGATATTGGCTTTAAAACTTTAGCTCAAATGGGAAGAATATTTGGATACTTTTTGAAAATGATTTTAGGATTTCTTTACCCTTGGCCTGTCTCCTTTGAATGCCTTGTGGGAAATCCAACCATCAGGCTTTGCCTTAACCTCACTTTGCCAGAGTCCACCCCGCCCATAGGCGCATAAGTGCCCACAGAGGGTCACCATCTTCTCCCACCCCAGAGACCTGGCAGCTTCCTAGGTGTGTGAGGCCTGGAGGGGGGTGAGCTTAGGGGTGAGCGCCTGGTCCTCAGGTCTGAGCCACATGACGGTCCCTGGGACACAGGTGGGGCCAGGTCAGAAGGCTCCGGCCTACGCTCCATGGCCACCAGTCAACGGTGTGGCCCTAGACAGGTCACATCCTCTCTGGGCCTCAGCGACCTCCGAATACAGAGCATCTGAGGAAGCCCTTCAGGAACAGGTGCTCTCCACGTCACCTAGAGTCCTAACCCGGACCTTTTGTCCCCCTTTCTCTAGCAATGGCCAATGTACATGGTGGACTATGCCGGACTGAACGTGCAGCTCCCGGGACCTCTTAATTACTAGACCTCAGCGCTGACTCAAGACCTCACTCAGAAAGACTAAAGGAAATGTAATTTATGTACAAAATGTATATTAGGATATGTATCAATGCCTTTTAGTTTTTCCAATGATTTTTACACTATATTCCTGCCACCAAGGCCTTTTTAAATAAGTAAAAAAAAAAAAAAAATTGCCTTTGCTCTTAACTGGTGCAGATTCTCTTTTGGAATGGCGGCCACGGCCGTCCCTGGAGATGAGGTCAGGGGAAGCCCAGCACGTGGCCTGCCAGGGCCTCCTCCCCAGTGTCCCTAACACTGGGCCTGGTATCTGGGTACAGAGCCCACTCAGTTCTTTGCTGCTGGACCATGTGGCCTCAGAATGAGGAGCCACGGAAGGCAAAGTGCCAGGCTCATCTCTGCTGCCAGACGGCGGCCAGAGCCACAGGCCTGCTAGCTGCCAGCTTTGTGCAGCCCACAAGCCAGGACCCCATCCTTCCTGCTCAGGGGGAAGCCGGGTAGGTGGGGAGGGAGGGGGCTTCTCATAGCTCACCTGGCCTCAGGGGGTGCATGGTGGGATAGGGGGACTGTCCTGGCCCGTCACTCAGGTGAAATCAGAAGTGTTAAATATGATAATCAAATGTCAACCAGGGAGTGAATGAGGAGGGAAGACATCTGGGGAAGGGGGTTTTGGTCTGGTCCTCGAGGGATGGGTGGATTTAGGGTAGAGCTGAGGGCATTGGAGTAGCGGGAATGCCAGGTCACAGCCGTGTTCCAGAAAGACCACCCTGGTGGCAGAAGGGGCAAGACTGGAGGCAATAAAACAAAAGAGCCAGGGTGTTTTCCAGGGCCTGTCATATGGTAGCTGCTCACGTGTCATCACTGGACACATTATTATTGAGCTCTGCCCTCCTAGCAGGGGACATTGGTGCTTGTAAAACAGTGTGGTGGGGGCATCTGACCTCCTCTAACTTCACAAGGAGGAAGGAAAATCAAGATCAACACCCGCAGGCTGATGCCCATGAAGAGGGGGTTAGATGTACGTCCATTCTCCAACCTTTTTACCAATTCTGACACCAGCCGTCCCTCCCATGGTCCTCTGTGCTTCTCTGCTGGGTTCCATAATTTGTTGCAGTGGCCACACAGTACTCACAGACAATACTCATGATTATGGGATTTATTAGGGGAGTAACAGGCTACAACTGAGGTTTGGGAATGCTCAGGGTACAGTTCTTCCATCAGGACAGCCTCTTCTCAGCTGTGCCCGCAGGCACGCCTCTCTCTGGCCCCTGGGCCTCTGCCCTGCTTGGCAGGTGTTACAAAACTCTCTTAGCTCTGCTGATGAGTGCCCAGAAGCACCCTACTCTGCCAGGAAGCCTCTTGAACAAAGGTACTTAGCTTTCTCACTCTGTGGGCCAGGAAGCTCACTGCGCTGTCTCCTGCCAGTTTCCTGGTTCTGCTGCTGCCATTTCTGTGCCACTGCTTCCTGCCATCTCACTGTCTCAGGTGTTACAGCTCTGTCTCCTGGATCTAGGAGGTTCTCAGCTCAGGGATCCTGGGGCCATAGGACGCACTCCACTCCTGGCTCTTCTTTCTTAACCTCCTTCCTGCCTCTGGTATGGCTCATTTTAATCCTAACGGGATAGCAAAACTGACCAATCCCCTCGTTAGGGTTCCATATACCTTATTTACATGGTCTTCCCCCTACAAGGGTGCCATGCACCTTATTTGCATAGTTAGCAAGCTATCCAATCCTCTTAGTGGGCCACAAGCACCTAATTTGCATAGCCCCCACCCAGTCATTTGGTGGAAGTTACGAAGATTGTGGCTAGAAGGGCCATATTAAGTAATTGACTGCACCACAGTGGTTCAGTGGTACAATTCTTACCTTCCATGTGGGAGACCCAGGTTCGATCTCGGCCAACACATCTCATGTGCAGCTACCACCTGTCAGTGGAGGCTGGCTTGTCGCTATCATGCTGAACAGGTTTCAGCAGAGCCTCCAGGCTAATAAGACTAGGAGAAAAGGCCTAGTGCTCTACTCCTGAAAATTAGCCAACAAAAACCCTATGGATCCCACCAAACTGGGCCAGAACAACTAATGACACCCAGTTACCACCACCGACTACTACGACAGAAATTACAGTACAGGGTCCCAGACAGGGCAGGAGAAAAATGTAGAATAAAATTCAAAGTCACAAAAAAAAAAAAAAAAAAAAAGACCTGGCTTGTTGGTCTGACAGACTGGAGAAACCCTGGGAGTATTGCCCTCGGGACACCCTTTTAACTCAGTACTGAAGTCATTCTTGAGGTTTACCCTTCAGCCAAAGATTAGACAGGTCTGTAGGGCCAACAATAACACTTGTGAGGAATATGCTTTGTAGTTCAATCATGTATACAAGACTAATGGGCACACCTGCCCAAAAGCAAAGATGAGAAGGCAGGAACGGAAAGGAAAACCAGACGAATGGAAACAGGGAATCTGGGGTGGAAAGGGGAGAGTATTGACGCATCGTGGAGTTAGCAACCAGTGTCACAAAAAAACTTGTGTACTGTTCAATGACAAACTAATTTGCTCTGTAAACTTTCACAATAAAAAAGAAAACCCTGTGAATCCTAAAAGTTCAGTCCCCAGCAGATCATGGGGCTAGCACAGGACCAGGCAGCATGTCCTTCTGTTGTGTATGGGGTCACCATGAGTCAGGGGCCAACTACAGCTAAGAACAAGGATGCAGGCTGAGTGACCTGGTGGGGATGACTGTGGCAACCTCCCCTAGTGCAGAAATCCGGAGAGACTTCTTGGAGACTTGAGCATGTTAGGGGTGGCCAGACAAAGGGAAGGGGTGAGGCAGGACAGTGCCCCAGGAGGGAGCACCCTGCAAAAAGGCAGGGAGGCAAGATTGAGGACTTGGTAGTTCCAGGAACGAAGCGTTCTGGGAGCAGTGGATTTGAGGGAAGTGAGGCGGGTGGAGTCTTGGTCACAACAGCAGGGCCTTGGTCGTGCCCTGGTCGTGGTGCCCGGTGTCTACTCAGATGGAAGACTCTCCTCTCACTGGCTGTGTGGAAGGCGATCTCCAGAGGAAAATGAGGAGGGTGTACCCAGGGGAGAGCCATGACCAGAACTGCATTTGGAAGGGATCACTTGCCACTGGAGAGGAAAGCAGATTAGAGGGGGAGGAGGAAAGACCACCTGGGAGGCTGTTGTAGCTGCTGGGACAGGTGAGCAGAAGGGGATGTGGCGGCCCAACAGGACTTGAAGATGAATTGAATGGGTGCTGGGGGGGTGGAGGGTCAGGGTGCCCCCCAGGTGCAGCTGAGGCCCAGCCAGAGGCCTCAAGTGGGTGGAATTGAGCCTGAGTCAGCTGATTCTGGGAGCTTCTTCTCGGTGGCCCAGAGCTGGGAGGGTCAGGCCTCGGAGGTGCTTGCTCCCAGAAAGATGCAAGAAGCTGGAAACCATGGGAGCGGTATGGCCCCCAAACTGTTCCCCTGGATGCTGGTGCCACCCCCACCTAGTCAGCAGGCCAGAATAGTCTTCCTCCCACATCCAGTGCCCCCAGGCCCCTCCCCTGGCCAGACTCCTTCTCTCTCCAGGATGGGGTTGGGGGACCCCTACATTCAGACCACAGCCCTCAATGCAGAAACCAAAACCAGTGGCCATCCAGTCGACTGGGACTCATGGCAACCCAGGGTGTGTCTGAGTGGAGACGTGCCCCACAGTGTCTTCAAAGGTGGAGACCTTCTGTAAGTAGATCGCCAGACCTTTCTTCCCAGGTGCTTCTGGGTGGACTCAAACCTCCAACCTTTCACTTAGTAGCCGGGTGCTTCACCTTTGCACCCCCCGGAGAGTCAATGCAGAAACTGCCCCTGAAATAAAGGACAAGATGGCGCGCGACGGCCTTGCAGCTGCCGGCCTGTCTCCAGCCCCGTCCCGCTGACCCGCCCTCGTCCCAGATCAGATCCGGTCTCTCCCGCGTTTCCTCCCCGCGCCCGCCCCGGGCCTCCCCGCGCCCGCCCGGGGCCTGCGCCGTCTACCCGGCCGCCGCGGCCTCAGATCTGCAGCCAGCCCGGCCCGGACGAGGCCGCCCTCGCCCGGGGCCGGCGGGGCTGGGGCGCGGGCGCGGCGGGCGGCAGAGCCGGGGAGCCCGGGGCGCGGGCCGCGGGGTGTCCAGCCGGGAAACCGGCTCCACCGGCCCTGCGCCCTTCCCGGCCCCCGCCCGCGGCACGGACGCCTGCGAGGAAGTGGGTGGGGGCCGCGCGTCCTCCTCCCTCAAGGAGACCCCTGCCATGAAAGCACGGAGCTCAGGTGCCACAATGGTTAAGTGCAGAAAGGGGGCTCCCCCAAGTCAAAGCCGGGGAACCAGGAGGGTGCCTCCGTGACGCCCCGGTCCCCGGGCTCTGGAAGGAGGGTCCCGGCGGAGGATGAGGCGACCCCAGGCCCGAGGCGCGCGCGCCCAGCCCTGACCCTGCGGCCCAGCCTTGCAGAGCTTTTCTGCAGAAGGCCCAGATGCGCCTTAGGCAACCTCCAGAGTCTTCAGCGCACTGCACTTCTTCAAGTGATTTGATTCAAAGCACTCACACTTTAATTAAACTTCATTTAGCTGCCATCTGTCTGGGTTCAAGATGGCTTCGTGTTTTGTAACTCTAAGTGAGAATTGTTATTGGATTTGTAAACACATGAGAAAAAAAATCACAAAACACTTTGAAAAGTAATAAATGAGGGAGGCAGCAAGAGTGTTAGGAGCTGCGTCTTGAACGTTGTAATTGCTGGGGATTGCATTCTGGTGGGTGCATAATCATTTTATATACAAATCTTTGTATAAAAATCTGGTCTCAATGAAAAGATCAAGATTATAGAAAATGCTGGAATTATATCTGACTGAAAACAGTAATAAAGCAATGATCAGCACAGGGACAAAGCTGGGGCGAAGTCAGAGGCAAGGAGAGGCTCGCTGAGGCATCTCACACCTGCTTCCAGGCCACCCTCCCTCCCGCCCAGGTGCCTCCCTGAGTGATTAGGGGAGGCGCCTGATTCCGCTGGCTTTCACAGCACCTGAAACCCTTTTGCCCCTGAGTCATTCCAACTCACTGCGACCCTATAAAACAGAATAGAACTGCCCCATTGAGTTTCCAAGGCTGTAATCTTTACTGAAGCAGATTGCCACATCTTTCTCCCTGGGACCAGCTGCTGGGATTGAACCCCCAACCTTACTGTTAACAGCTGAGCACTTAACCATTGTGCCACCAGAGCTCTGTGCTTTCATGCCAGGGGCCTCCAAAATACCCTGCAAAATATCTTTTTGTAGTGAGTCGAAGCTTTATTAATGGTAGTCTAATGAACCCCTCCCCCATCCCCTGGCAACCACTAATCTACTTTCTGTCACTATGGATTTGGGGCATTTTAATAAAGTTAAACATACATGTAACATATGACCCAGCAATCCCACTCCTAGATATTTACTCAAGAGAAATGAAAAGTTTGGTTTATAGAAAAACCTGAAGAAAAATGTCTATAGTGGCTTTATTCATAATTGCCCCAAACTGAAAACAACCCAACTGCCCAACAGCGGGTAGATGGCTAAAGCATGGTACACGTATGCAATGCCAGTGGTTAACACACTCCATTGCTCAGAGAAAGGTTGGCGGTTGGAATTCACCCAGAGGCACCTCGGAAGAAAGGCCTGACAATCTAGTTCTGAAAAACCACCCACTGAGAACCCTATGGGCACAATTTTACTCTGACACACGTGGGGCTGCCAGGAGTCAGGATCCACTCCACAGCGACTGATTAATGACCTCCTCATGGAAGAAAGGCCTAGCAATCTACTTCCAAAAATCAGGCAATGAAAACTCTGTGGATCACGAGAGTCCAGTTACAGCCTATCATGGGGGAGGCACAGGGCCCCACAGTGTTTCTTTCTGTTGTACACGGAGTTGCCACGAGTAGGGGGCCCACTGGATAATAGCTAACAACAATGACAATGGCCCCGAAGCCAATGGTCGCCTGCTGCCCACCTGGCCCAGGCAAAGAAGAGGAAGAAGAGGAAAAACGTGGAGATGGCTGTTGGCTCCCTCTTTTAAGACATCCACTTAGTGGCTGAAAGAGCCCCGTGGCACAGTGGTTCAGTGCTCGGCTGTTAACTGAAAAGTTAGCAGTTTGAACCCACCATCTACTCTGTGCGAGAAAGATGTGGCAGTCTGCTTCTGTAAAGATTTACAGCCTTGGAAACCCTCTGGGGTAGTCCTACTCTGCCCTTCAGGGTCTCTATGAGTCAGAATCAACTCAATGGCAACTTTTTTTGTTGTTGTTTGTTTTAATGGCTAAATGAAAGCTGAATATTCCTTAGAATAATACCATTTTTCAGTGGGGAAGCTGAGGCTCGAGGTAAAGGATTTGGCCAAGGCATGAGGTCAGTGAAGGAGCAGAGCTGGAGGCCAGTGGGTCTCAGGGTCACAGCTCTTGTTGGTGAAGTTCTGGGTGATGGAGGTTTGAGAAGGCAGAGTGGGAATGTGGATGGAGCTGTGGCCCAGATTAAACAAGACCCCAACAACCCCTGCTGGTCTCACTCATCTGGTCCTGGCCCACTACTTGTCCCCTTCCTCCCCCAAAATGCCTCCCTCCTTCCCAGCTCTTCATAACAGCTCTTTCCTGTCCTTTATGTTTCACTTAAATGTCATCTTCTCAGAGAGGCCTTTCCAGGCCACTGAGTCTGAAGAAGTTATTCCCCACCTCAAAATTTTCAATTTCATCTTGTTTTTATAGCATTATTATTGTGTTACTACCATTTGTAATAGCTTCCTTTCCTGTAGTTTCTGGCTGTCTCCCTGCTTTAATAAACTTCATAATGTCAAGGACCATGTCCGTCTTGCCCACCGTCATATCCTAGTACCTACCACAGAGCCCAGCACACAAGAGGCACTCTCTAAATGTGAGCCGGTTGAATGAATGAGTAGACTAAATACGTCTCCACTGTGTTACCCAGTCAGGGTCTGTGTCACTGGAGCAGTTGAGGCAATGAACACACTCCGAGTGAGAAAGTTTATTAAGGAGATGCATACATCACTGGGGACCCGGCAGCAGCACAGGCTGTCTCTATGGAGTCCCAAAGAGCAATTTTACAGTAAAGCTTATATAGAATCTCCCAAGGGTTAGAAGTGCCTGTAGTCTGCAGGTGGCCTGGCTGGAGGAGTTACTCATTACAAGATAGTGGCAAAAGATTCTATCAGACCAAACAGACACATGCCAGACATCTCTTTTATCAGCTACCACCTCAACTAAAGATATACATATCAGACACCTGGGCTCTGATTTTCCTGTGGGGGGTTGTAAGTCACAGGTGGTCGGCAGAACAAAACAGTTATTTGCATTAGATTAAGACAAAGAGCAAAGTCATTAACATGAGGTCAAAACAAAGTCATTAACAGAGGTGTGTGAAGGAGGAGGCAGGCAGAAGAAGGAGAAAAACTTACAGGTTCCTCATGGCTGAGGAGTATTGGGGTCACAACCAGAATCAGAAAATGGTCCCTTATTCCTACCATGATGATTCAGTAACCTTGCCCCTTACTCTCACCCCCAGAAGCCATCGATGGAAGAACCAGGACTGGCGCCTCTGCCTATTATTCCACCGTTAGAGTTTGCTTCATTTCTTATCATGTGTTTGGACTCCAAAAGTGCCATCTGTCAACATCAATGTCTGTGAGACGGCCCCTGTTAACAGGCAGGAAACGGGGTAGGATAAGCACCAGGTGCAGGAAGAGGCAGGAGGTGTTGCTGCAAGAGGTGCAGAGCCGGTCTTCCTTGGGGCGGCTTCTGGAGGCTTCCGCAGGCCTCAGTTTAAACAGCTGCTCTGTTCTCAGTGTCTGCACTGTCACGGCCATTGAGCAAGAGCCTCTGTGAAACAGTATTTCCTCATGTCACAGATGAAGAATCCAAGGCTCAGGAAGATTAAGGGCTAGATCCAGGGTTACACAACTCAGGAAGACTAAGCACCAAACCAGGATTCAAAGCCAGGTCACCCTGACTCAAAAGCTCAGGCCACCAAGCACTACCGCAAGGCGGATCCTGCACGCAGCACTGCCAGGGAGGGCCGTAACAGGGTGACGGAAAAGCAGTGGGTGATCTGGGGCTGCTGGGGGGCTTCTTTTCCAGGTTCCGCCTGGTTTGTAGGGTAACAGAGGGACATTGGAAAAGAAGAAAAGAAAGGGGTACAAACTAGCCCAGGTTTGCTTGGACCAGACACAACTCTCAGTCCACAGGAATGGGCATCAAGCGGAGGAAGACACACGGTTGATCAGTGGTTACCGCAACCCCCAATAACAGCACAGTGCTTGGCTCACAGGGATTAAGAAATTGGTGTCTGGTTAATGGGGAAGAACAATTCGGAAAAGGACAGTGAGAATGGCTGCACAACTCGAAGAATGTAATCAATGTCACTGAATTGTACATGTAGAAATTGTTGAATTGGCATATGTTTTGCATCGTATATGTTCAACAACAATTAAAAAAAAAAAAGAAAGAAAGAAACTGGCATCTGAAAAAGAAAATGAAGTGGTAAGGAGTCCTGGCCCACAGCTCTGAATATGCGGTGTTCCTGTTAAACACAGCTCTGCTGCCCTCCGCTGCCTCCAGGAGAAAACCCACAGGCTCACCCTGGCATCTGAGGCCTCGTCTACAACACTCCTTCTCTATCTGTATGGTATCCACCAAGCCATACGCCATACTCCTCATAGAATGTTCTCAGAACATTCTAGAACCTTCACACCTCCACGCTCTGCCCAGGCCTTTGCCTGGCTGGCTCTTGACCGTGCCTTTGCCTGACAAACACGTGCACTGTGTTATGACCCTGCCGAGAGGGCATGTCGGTGCAGCTTCTCCACGCGGCCCAGGTGCTCCCTGCAGCTGTCTCCTCGGCGCTCTGGGTACAGCACTTAGCACAGAGGGTCACTGTCCTCTGAAGAATAACATTGAACCCGTATCTTCTAAATGCCCCCACACAAAAACAATGTCCTTTGTTTCTCTGTCGCCTTCTAGACTTCATGCTATGAATCTCTGAGACACTGACTGGCCCTCCTCGCTCAGGAAATCTATTCTTCCTTTGGAAGCCTCTCTCTTTTTCTTTTTTTTTTTTTGCCTCTGATGCTCTGTCCTTCCCAGAGAGCACGCCTGCTTGGCCGCCTGTGAGTCTGCCAGCCCCAAGGCTGCCGTCTGGTTCTGCTCCCTTCGCATCAGCCCCCTCTCTTGGCTTCTATGCCCACTTCCTGTAACGGGAGATGTTTATAGAGCTAGGGAAGGATCTCTGGTGGTACAGTGGTTACAGAGCTCAGCTGTGGCTGCTAACCGAAAGGTTGGTGCTTCAAACCCACCAGCCGCTCGCCGGGAGAAAGATGGCTTCCATAAAGATTCCAAACCAAAACCAAACCCATTGCCGTCGAGTTGGTTCAGACTCATAGGGACCCTACAGGACAGAGTAGAGCTGCCCTATGGGGCTCCCAAGAAGGATTTGAAGTGCGACCTTTTGGTTATCAGCTGAGCTTTTAACCACTACGCCACTAGGTCTCCCCGTAAAGATTACACCCTTGGAAACCTGCGGGGCAGTTCTACTCTGTCCTATAAGGTCCCCGTTACAGACTGAATCTTGTCCCCCCATCAAGTACATGTTGTAAATCCTAATGCCTATGCCTGTGGTTATAATCCCATTTGGAATGGTTGTCTTTGCTATGTTAATGAGGCAGGATCAGTGCAGGGTATGTTTTGAGTCAATCTCTTACAAGCTATCAAAAGAGCAGATTAAGCAAGCAGAGATGGGGAAGATAGATGCCATGTCACCGAAAGATCACAAGGAGCCAGGGAATAGAAGCTGAAGAGAGAAGGACGTTCTCCCAGAGCCGACAGAGAGAGAAAGCCTTCCCCTGGAGCTGGTGCCCTGAATTCAGACCTCTATCCTCCTAAACTGTGAGAAAACAGATTTCTGTTTGTTAAAGCCACCCACTTGTGGTATTTCTGTTAGATGACTAGATAACTAAGACAGTCACTATGAGTAAAAATTGGCTCAATGGCAATGGGTTTGGTTTTGGGTTTGCTAGGGCTAGGGGTGGGCAGCTCGTCCTAGGACCAGTCACACAGGCCTCGCCCATTACCTGAGCGGCTTCCTCCTCTCCAGGACCTCAGGGATCCTGTAGGCTGTTCCCTGGCTCCCAGCAAAAAGAGTGGTTGGAAGTGAATTAGGAAAAAGGGGGAGGGATTTGTCTTAGTTACCCAGTGCTGCTGTAACAGAAAATACTGCAAATGGATGGCTTTAAAGAACAGAAATTTATTTTTTCAGTGGAGGCTAAAAATGGAAATCAGTGTTTCGGCCTTGTCATTACTTCCTTGCCAAGAGCCTCAGGTGTTTCTCGTTTCCTTGGTGTTCCTTGGCTTGTAGATCACCTCCATGATGGGATCTGATGTGAGTAGCCAATCCGTTGAAAGAGCGTCCTTGGGCATGTGGCCTGCATGAATATAAGTGGATATTCTGGCAACGCTCGTGGGCTTTTGCTCACTCTGGATCCTGCAGCTGGCTCCTGTTTGTGCGACCTCCAGTTCTTCAGACTTGAGCTAGCAGCTTATCTGCGGTCTTGGCTGCCATTCTTGGGATTTGTCGGTCTTGGCAGCCTGTGAGCCAGAGCCCTGCTGTCTGACCTTGGCTTTCTTGGGTTCACCAGCCTCTGTGGCTAAGTGAATCAGGAGAAGCCTGCAGGCTGACCCATGGATTTGGGACATTCCAGCCTCTACAACCACGTGAGCCATTTCCTTGATATAAATCTCTCTATGTAGATATTTATATGCTTTCCTGGTTTTGCTTCTCTAGAGAACCCAGCCTAAGACAGTTAGCATTTAAGCACTTAGCCATTTATGCCACTGAGGGACTCCTCCCTAGGCACAGGGGTTAGGATTTCAGCACATATTTTGGGGGACACCATTCAGTCCATAACACTCACCTACCAAAAACACATTCCTTCCTTCTATTTTCTCCACTATCCATGCATGCTGGAAAAAGCAGGTGGTGTTGCCCACCCCATCCTCAGCCTGCTATTGGAAGGCTCCCCCCTCGGTCTAGTCACCAGCCTACCCAGGTGATTTGAAACCCCCGGCACTTGTAGGTGGGCATCTGGGAGACCCAAGCTTGCCTCAGCTCCAGGGGGAAGCAACCCCTCTACAACCCCCTGCTGTCACGAAGCTCCCTTCAGCCACTCTGGGAGCTGAAGGAGAAGGTGGCTGTGGGGGGAGGGGGGAGGGGGAATGTGGCTGTGGGGGGGAGGAGGAGGTGGCTGTGGGGGGGAGGAGGAGGTGGCTGTCGGGGGAGAGGTGGCTGAGGGGGGAGGTGGCTGAGGGGGGAGGTGGCTGAGGGGGGAGGTGGCTGAGGTGGGGAGGTGGCGGCTGAGGTGGGGAGGTGGCGGCTGAGGGGGGGAGGTGGCGGCTGAGGGGGGGAGGTGGCGGCTGAGGGGGGGGAGGTGGCGGCTGAGGGGGGGGAGGTGGCGGCTGAGGGGGGGAGGTGGCGGCTGAGGGGGGGAGGTGGCGGCTGAGGGGGGGGAGGTGGCGGCTGAGGGGGGGGAGGTGGCGGCTGAGGGGGGGAGGTGGCGGCTGAGGCGGGGGAGGTGGCGGCTGAGGGGGGGGAGGTGGCGGCTGAGGGGGGGGAGGTGGCGGCTGAGGGGGGGAGGTGGCGGCTGAGGCGGGGGAGGTGGCGGCTGAGGGGGGGGAGGTGGCGGCTGAGGGGGGGAGGTGGCGGCTGAGGCGGGGAGATGGCTGCCAGGGGAACTTTTCTTGTCTGTGTTGCAGGACCAGTGCTGAGACGTGCCATCCATAGCCACAGCCACCTGAGCGGCTGCTGGCACAGGAAAGGGGCAGGTGCAAGGAGGGAAGCAGAAATTCTGTCTCTCCGGATCACGGAGATCCCTTTAGAAGTCTGTATCCTCCACATGCCGACTGCTGGCCAGCTGCTCCTGGGAGTCTCCCTCCTCCCATAGGGCCTGGGCCCAGCACAGAGGGTGAGCCCTGGATTAGTGGGCTGAATGAACAAGCGCTTGGGGCCAGGGACGCCAGGGCCTGTGGTCTGTAGAGAGGAGGATCTTGGAGCCCAGAGTGACCCAGAAGTGTTTGGGGCTGAGCCAGGATGGTACAAGGTGCCACCCCCACCCCTCGAGCCAGCCCTCTCCCCTTGGGCATCAGCCTCTAAGGGGCCTCAGAATGGGAACCCCTCAGCTCCCAGACAAGGAGGAGAGGCAGTTGTTCTCTCCCTCCTCCTCTCTCTTCATGGGGAATTTTTTTTTTCCTCTTCCTTTGTTTTCTCTCCTCCTCCTCTTTCCTTTCTGAGAAATCTGATTAGAACTTTGAAAGCTGAGCCATCTTAGGATATGGTTGCCAGATTTAGCAAATAAAAATACAGAATGCCCAGTGAAATCCGAATTTCAGATAAACAATGAATCCTTTTTTAGTATGTTTCCCTGCAATATTTGGGACTTATACTAAAAAAAAAAAAAAAAACTTGTCCAGCTGACATTCAGATTTCACCGGGCATCCTGAGAGGCCACGGCTCTGTTTTCTGCCAGGCCCTGTCACCCGTGAGCCTCGCAGCCTCTGGCCACCAGGTGAAGGCTGCAGAGGGAAGGCCTCCACGTGAGGGAGGAGGAAGGAGGCAGCAGCCGACCAGGTTTCAGGAAAATGGCCGCTTCCCAGCACCCGGCCGGGCCTTGTGGAGCTGAGCTGCGATTTTGTTTCCTCCAGTGTCGCGCCTTTGAACAACCCCAGCTGCTTTCTGCTTGGTCCCAGCCTGTCTGAGTTTCCGAAAGCAGAAGCAATCCAAGGCACCGTCTGTAAAACAGAGCTGAATGAGGAAGCTGCCTGGCCAGCCTGAGGCTGCAGGAGGCCCCACCGCCACCCCAGCCCCCATGCGGGCTGCGTGAGAGGAAATAGGAGCTGGAAGGCCGGGGGGGGCCCCACAACACCTGCCACAGAGGCCAGGGCCCCTGCAGAGGGGTGTCATGAAGGCTTGTGGAAGTGAAAAGCAGCTGCCTGAAAAGCCAAAGACCCTGTTCAGAGTCAGCTGCATGACTTTGTGGTTGGGCTAGGACACCTGGCTCCCGGGGCCCAGCCCTGTACAGCTGCAAGTACTGTGAAATCCAGCTGCAAGCCCAGGCCCCCAGAGCGGGAGGGGAACTGGGCCTGCTCCTAGGCCACGGCTTTGCATCTGCTGTCCTGGATCCCAGCCTCCCCGCCCATCTGCCAGGCTACACCTGCCCCCTGGGCGTCCGGTACCTGGGTGGGGCTCTGATGGTCTCCTGGATTCCTACTGGAACAACTCTGAAGCTGGGACACCTGCAGCTTGTGGTACTGCCCCCCACCACACACACACCCCCAGCACCTGCCTGGTAACTGCAGCTCAGCTGCCTAGAGTCTGAGCCTGCTCAGGGATGTCCCCATCACACCTATTTCTTTCCTTCCTTCTTTTCCTTACTTTTAAAATGCTTGTATGTTATTCCTTTTTATTATGGTAAAATACATATAACATAAAATTTACCATGGTAATCATTTTTAGGAAACCCTTCTGGCGCAGTGGTTAAAAGCTACAGCTGCTAACCAAAAGGTCAACAATTTGAATCCACTAGGCACTCTTGGAAACCCTGTGGGGCAGTTCTACTCTGTGCTATAGGGTCCCTATGAGTTGGAATTGGCTCGATGGCAGTGGGTTTGGTTTTTTGGTTTTTAATCGTTTTTAAGTGTAGGATTCAGTGACAATAATTACAAATCACCGTGCTGTGTGTACAACCAGCGTCACTACTTCCATAACCCTTTCACATCACCCCAAGCAGAAACTCTGCATCCATTAGGCAATAACTCCCCGTTGCCCCCATTCCCCAACCCCTGATAACCCCTTATGTGCTCTATCACCAAGCATTCGCCTGTTTCAGATACTTCGTACAATGTTGTCCTTTCGTGTCTGGCTTCTGTCACTCAGGATGTTTTCGAGGCTAATCCATGTCACAGCATGTAACAAAACTTCGTTCCTTTTTGTTTGTTTCTTTCCCTTTTAAAAATATTTTTAACTTTTATTGTAGTAAAATATATATAACAAAGCATTTGAACCATGCTTACAATTCAGTGACATCAATCATGTTCGCTGTCTTGTGCGACCGTCACCACTCCCGTTTCCAAATACTTTCTTCACCCCTGACAGAAACTCGGTGCCCTTTAAGCCGTAAGGCCCTTTCCCTTCCACCCACCGCTGGTTTAACCACCGGCGAGCTTCGGTGTCCGCACGTTTGCCTCGTCCAGGTATTTCATGTAAGTGAGTCATACAATCAATATTTGTCTTTTCTGTGTCTGACTTGTTTCACTCAGCATCACGTTTTCAAGGTTCATCCATGTTGTAGCATGCATCAGGACTCCATTTCTCTTTATGGCTGAGTGATACTCCATTGTATATATATTCCCTGTTTTGTTTTGTTGATGGACTCTTGGATTGTTTCCACCGTTTGACTATTGTGAAAAGCTGCAGTGAATATTGGCGTGCATGTATCTGAGTTCCTGCTTTCGGTGATTTTGGGTAGATACCTAGGAGGGGAACTGCTGGCTCACATGGTAATTCTATGTTTAACTTTTTGAGGAACTGGGCATTATTATTTAACATAATAACATACACAATGTAGTGTAGTATAAAGAAAAATTCCAAAATCTCTCCTCTGCATCCAATCTTATCACTGTGACATTAACTATCAGTGTTAATGGTGAGATATATATCTTTCCACATCTTTATGCTCATATAACCAATCACACACACACAACACACACAATTGTTTCCCCCTTTTTTTCCCTTAAATAAAAATGGGTCATACGGTAATCAGTCAGGATTGCATTCAGCTCCTACAAACAGTGGCATAAGTAAGAAAGGGGTTTCATGTCCTGGGGTGACAAGAAGCTCAGGCTTAGACGGGGCAGGCTGCTACAAGCTGCTAAAACATCTGCTCCATCCCATCAGCTTCCCCATCCCTAGAGCATGACGTTGGTCCCACAGTCACAAGATGGCTCTGAGCTCATGTCCCAGACAGAAAGAAAAGGGAAGTCACAGGCTAGCAGGCACGTATTAGCTGACTCTGATTAAAGGTGTGATACGTGCTATCTAAAAACGATAGTCTTCCCAGCAGATTTCTGCTGGTATCTTACTAGCCAGAAATATGATCATGCTTAGCTGCAGGGGACCTGGGAAAATCAAGATTTATTTTTTAGGCTGGGCACACCGGAAAAGGAGAGTATAGATATTGGAAAGACATCTGACAATGTCTGCCACAGACACCATACATGTTACCCTGAAACTCAGGTTTCCTGTCCACTTAATATGTCGCGAAATAGCCAAAACAATGTACTCAAACATACCAGAGATGGTGAAGATGGTACAAC
This sequence comes from Loxodonta africana, assembly GCF_030014295.1. Classification (NCBI taxonomy): domain Eukaryota; kingdom Metazoa; phylum Chordata; class Mammalia; order Proboscidea; family Elephantidae; genus Loxodonta; species Loxodonta africana. Next base: position 105,231,452 of record NC_087353.1, on the reverse strand, counting down.
ATTTCACTCTGTTATATATAAGGTCGCTGTGACTTGGAGCTGATTCGATGGCAACTAACAACAATATGTCAAGAATCAATGGTGTCACTAGGCTCTGTGTCACCCAGCACAGTAACTCATGGTGTCACTGCCCCACCTCCTCCTCCTATACCAGTCTGAGCAGAAGCTTTTTTGGATTTTTCTCCTTTTCCATTAATTACTACTTCATTCTCAAAAAAGTTATTGATATAGGCTCACAAATACTGATTACGACAAAAAACACCAAAAGTTTGACAAAATTAGCGATTGTAGGAACACCAGCAGCGTTGAAAACAACAGCACATGCTAGTAGCTCCTGCGGACGAAACTTCGTGATTCGAAGGACAGCTCTGACCACAGCGCATGAGAAGGGTCAAAAAGTAAATTAGCATATTTTTTCTTCCATGATCTTTATCATTTTAGATTTTATATTTAGGTCTTTGATCCATTTTGAGTTAGTTTTTGTGCATGGTGTGAGGTATGGGTCTTGTTTCATTTTTTTCCAGATGGATATCCAGTTATGCCAGCACCATTTGTTAAAGAGACTGTCTTTTCCCCATTTAACTGCCTTTGGCCCTTTGTCAAATACCAGCTGCTCGTAGGTGGGTGAATTTATGTCTGGATTCTCAGTTCTGTTCCATTGGTCTATGTATCTGTTGTTGAACCAGTACCAGGCTGTTTTGACTACTGTGGTGGTATAATAGGTTCTAAAATCAGGTACTGTGAGGCCTCTCACTTTGTTCTCTTTTTCAGTAATGCTTTGCTTATCTGGGGCCTTTTCCCTTTTGATATGAAGTTGATGATTGGTTTCTCCACCTCATTAAAAAATGTCATTGGAATGTGGATCAGGATTGCATCGTATCTATAGATCACTTTGGATAGAATAGACATTTTCACAATGTTGAGTCTTCCTATCCATGAGCAAGGTATGTTTTTCCACTTATGTAGGTCTCTTTTGGTTTTTGGTTTTGGTTTCTTGCAGTAGCATCTTGTAGCTTTTGTTGTAAAGGTCTTTTAAATCCCTAGTTAGGTGTATTCCTAAGTTTTTTATCTTCTTGGGGGCTATTGTAAATGGTATTGATTGGGTGATTTCTTCCTCAAAGTTCTTTTTGTTAGTGTGGAGGAATCCAACTGATTTGTGTATGCTTATCCTGTATCCTAATACTTTGCTGAAATCATCTATTAGTTCCAGTAGTTTTCTTGTGGATTCTTTGGGGTTTTCTGTGTCTAAGATCATATCATCTGCAGATAGAGATACTTTTACTTCTTCCTTACCAGTTTGGATCCCCTTTATTTCTTTTTCTAGCCTAATAGCTCTGGCTAGGACCTCCAGCACAATGCTGAATAAGAGTGGTGATAAAGAGCATCCATGTCTGGTTCCCGTTCTCAAGGCGAATGCTTTCAGATACTCCCCATTTAGGATGATGTTGGTTGTTGGCTTTGTATAAATGCCCTTTATTATGTGGAGGAATTTCCCTTCTATTCCTGTTTTGCTGAGAGTTTTTATCATGAATGGGTGTTAGACTTTATCAAATGCCTTTTCTGCATCAATCAATAAGATCATGTGGTTCTTGTCTTTTGTTTTATTTATATGGTGGATTACATTGATTGTTTTTCTAATGTTAAACCATCCCTGCATACCTGGTATGAATCCCACTTGGTCATGGTGAATTATTTTTTTGTTATGTTGTTGAATTCTACTGGCTAGAATTTTGTTGAGAATTTTTGTGTCTAAGTTCATGAGGGATATTGGTCTGTAATTTTCTTTTTCTGTGATATCTTTACCTGGTTTTGGTATCAGGGTTATGCTGGCTTCACAGAATGAGTTTGGGCGTATTCCACCCTTTTCTATGCTCTGAAATACCTTTAGTAGTAGTGGTGTTACCTCTTCTCTGAAAGCTTGGTAGAATTCTCCAGTGAAGCTGTCAAGGCCAGGGCTTTTTTTTTTTTTTGGAGCTTTTTGATTACCTTTTCAATCTCTTCTTTTGTTATAGGTTTATTTAGTTGTTCTATCTCTTTGTATTAGTTTAGGTAGGTAGCGTGCAAAACACTGCACAAAAATTGTATAGGCAGTCATTTTGGTGTCACCCCCTCTGACAGCGTCACCCAATACGGTCTGTACCCCCCACATGCTCCTAGTGATGCCACTGTCAAGAAGGTCTTTCCAGATTAATCCATATGTTGTTGTTATTGTTAGGCGCCATCGAGTCAGTTCCGACTCATAGCGACCCCATGCACAACAGAATGAAACACTGCCCGGTCCTGAGCCATCCTCACAATCGTTGTTATGCTTGAGCTCATTTTTGCAGCCACTGTGTCAATCTACCTCAGTGAGGGTCTTCCTCTTTTCCGCTGACCCTGTACTCTGCCAAGCATGATGTCCTTCTCCAGGGACTGATCCCTCCTGACAACATGTCCACAGTATGTAAGACACAGTCTTGCCATCCTTGCTTCTAAGGAGCATTCTGGTTGTACCTCTTCCAAGACATATCTGTTCGTTCTTTTGGCAGTCCATGGTATATTCAATGTTCTTCGCCAACACCACAATTCAAAGGCATCAGTTCTTCTTCAGTCTTCCTTATTCGTTGTCCAGCTTTCACATGCGTATGATGCGATTGAAAATACTATGGCTTGGGTCAGGCGAACCTTAGTCTTCAACGTGACATCTTTGCTCTTCAACACTTTAAAGAGGTCCTTTGTGGCAGATTTACCCAATGCAATGCGTCTTTTGATTTCTTGACTACTGCTTCCATGGCTGTTGATTGTGGATCCAAGTAAAATGAAATCCTTGACAACTTCAATATTTTCTCCGTTTATGGTGATGTTGCTTATTGGTCCAGTTGTGAGGATTTTTGTTTTCTTTATGTTGAGGTGCAATCCATACTGAAGGCTGTGGTCTTTGATCTTCATTAGTAAGTGCTTCAAAGTCCTCTTCACTTTCAGCAAGCAAGGTTGTGTCATCTGTATATGGAGTTAGAATATGCAATTTGAATCAGTATTGTAAAATATGAATCTTCCTCCAATCCTGATGCCCCGTTCTTCTTCATATAGCCCAGCTTCTCAGATTATTTGCTCAGCATACAGATTGAATAGGTATCGTGAAAGAATACAACCCTGACGCACACCTTTCCTGACTTTAAACCAATCAGTATTCCCTTGTTCTGTCTGAACAACTGCCTCTTGATCTATGTAAAGTTTCCTCATAAGTACAATTAAGTGTTCTGGAATTCCCATTCTTCGCAATGTTATCCATAATTTGTTATGATCCACACAGTCGAATGCCTTTGCATAGTCAATAAAACACAGGTAAACATCCTTCTGGTATTCTCTGCTTTCAGCCAGGATCCATTTGCCATCAGCAATGATATCCCTGGTTCCACGTCTTCTTCTGAAACCGGCCTGAATTTCTGGCAGTTCCCTGTCGATATACTGCTGCAGCCGGTTTTGAATGATCTTCAGCAGAATTTTGCTTCTGACATTTAGATTTTCTCCAAGTGCGTTCTGAGTGAGAGGGTGGTATATTCATTCCTCTTGTAGCCAAGTTACACGCCATTGTATGTACCTCGTTTTATTTGTCTATTCGTCAACCGATGGGCATTTGGTTTGTTTTCACTTTTTGGCTATTGTGAATAATGCTGCTATGGACACTTACGTATGGGATTTTATGTGGACATATGTTTTCAATACTTAGAGGTAGAATTGCTGGGTCATATGGTAACTCTATGTTTAATCTGTTGAGGAAGAGCTGAACTGTTTTACTAAGTGGCTGCATCATTTTACATTCCCCTTAGCAGTGGGGTTCCAATTTTTCCACATCCTCACCAATGCTTGTTATTGTCTGTCTTTTTTATTATAGCCATCCTAGTGGATGTGAAGTGGTATCTCATTGTGGTTTCAATTTGCATTTCTCATATGGCGAGTGATGTTGAACATCTTTTTGTGTGTTTATTGGTTATTTGCATATCTTATTTGGAGAAATGTCTATACAGATTCTTTACTCATTTTTTAATTGGATTGTCTTTTATTCTTGAGATGTAAAATTTCTTTACATATTCTAGATATGTCTCTTATCAGACATATGATCTGCAAAAAAATTTTCTCATTTTCTTGAAGACCTTTTTACGTTCACAATGGTGTCTTTTGAAGCATAACGGTTTTTAATTTTGATGCAGTCTAATTTATCTATTTTTTCCTTGGTTGTATGTGATTTTGGTGAAATATCAAAGAAACCATTGCCTAATCCAAGGGCACGAAAATTTATACTTATATTTCCCTCCAAGAGTTTTACAGTTTCAGCTCTTATATTTAGGCCTTTGATCCATGTTGAGTTAATATTTGTATATGGTGTGAGTTAGGGTTTCCAAATTCATTCTTTTGCATGTGAATATTCAGTTGTCCCATATCCTAGAAAGACTATTCTTCCCCCCGCCCCACACCCCACTCCGCATTGAATTGCCCTGGCACCCTTGTTGAATATCATTGCATAAATATAAGGGTTTCTTTCTGGACCCTCCATTCTGCTCCTTTGATCTATATTTGTATCCTTATGCCAATATTATACTGTCTTGATTACTGTAGTTTTGTAGTAAGTTTTGAAATTGAGAAGTAAGAGTTCTCCAACTTGTTCTTTTTCAAGATGGTTTTGGCTATTCCGAGTCCCTTGCTGTACCAGTCAGGGTTCTCCAGAGAAACAACCAATAAGAGCTTTATTTCAAGGAGTTAGTTTACACAATTGTGGGGGCTTGCAAATCTGTAGGGCAAGTCAGCAGGTGGGAAGTTCTTGGGAAGGAGCTAATGTTACAGTCTTGAGGCAGAATTTCTTCTTTTTCATGTAAACTTGTTTTTCTCTTAAAGCCTTTCAACTGGTTGAATGAGTCCCACCCATGTTATGGAGGATAATCTCCTTTACCTAATGGCGACAGACTATAGATGTTAATCACATCTACAAAAGACCTTACAGAAATACCTAGGTTAGTATCTGATTGGATAACTGAGGATTATAGCCTAGCCAAGTTGACATATAAATTAACCGTCAGGCTTACATTTCTATATGAATTTTCGGATCAGCTTGTCAGTATCTGCAAAGAAGCCAAGTGGGATATTGACAGGAATTGCCTTAACTGTAGAGATCGGTTTGGGGAGTTTTGCCATCTTAACACTATTAATAACACTAACGTTAACAGTATTAAGAACACCAAATGTCTTTCAATTTATTTAAGTCTTCATTAATTTCTTTCCATTATGTTTTTAGTTTTCAAAATATAAGTTTTGTACTTCCTTTTGTTAAGTTTATTCCAAAGTATTTTATTCTTTTTCATACTGTTGTAAATGGAATTGTTTTCTTAATTTCATTTTTGATTTGTTCATTGCTGCTGTATAGAAGTGTTGTATAGTTATCCTGTATCATGCCACCTTGTTGAACTCATTTACTGCTCTTACTAGTTTTTAACAGGTTCCTTAGGATTTTCTATATACAAGATCAAGTCGTCTGCAAGTAGAGAGTTTTACTTCTTCCCTTCTAATGTGGATATCTTTTATTTTATTTTTGTCTTTTTGCCCTAGCTGGAACGTCCATACAATGTTGAAAAGAAATGATGAGAGCAGATATCCCTACCTTATTCCTGACCTCTCATCATTAAGTATCATGTTAGTTACAGGTTTTTGTATGTTCTTTCTGAAGTTTGGAAACCACAATTTATTCTTAAGTGAGAATTTTCATATAAAGCCCTTAGCAAAGTGTTTGACACAGAGTAAACCACAAAAAATACTGGCTATCATCATCATCATCATGTTATCATTATTATCTAATGTGGGACATTCACCTATTTGCTTTATTTGATCATTATAAATAACCCAGCAATGTCTTTTATTAGACTGACAAAGAAAAAATAGAAAAGATGCAAATAAACTGAGAAATGAAAGAGGGACTATTATAACAGACCAGATAGAAATAAAGAGAATTATGAGAGAATATGATGAACAACTGTTTGTCAACAAACTGGATGACCTAGATGAAGTGGACAAATTCTTAGACGCACACAACCTGCCCAAACCGACTCAGAGGAAATAGGAAGTCTCAACAGACCCATAACAAGTGAAGAGAAGAAAGGGTGGAGGGGGTTAGAAGCCGGTGAAAAGGACACAAAAAGAGAGTGGAGGGAGAGAGCAGGCTGTCTCATTAGGGGGAGAGTAATTGGGAGTGTGTAGCAAGGTGTATATGGGTTTTTGTGTGAGAGACTGACTTGATTTGTAAACTTTCACTTAAAGCACAATAAAAATTATTTAAAAAAAAAAAAGTGAAGAGAACAAATCAGTGATCAAAAACCGCCCCCCCCCAAAGCCCTGGACCCGATGGGTTCACTGGGAAATTCTACCAAACATTTAGAGAAGAAATGACACCAATAGTGTTTAAGCTCTTCCAAAAAATAGAAAAGGAATACTCCCTAATTCATTCTATGAAGGAAACATAACCCTGATACCAAAAATGAGGCAAAGATACCACAAGAAAAGAAAACTACAGGCCAGTAACTCCTATGAATATAGATGCAAAAATCCTAAACAACATACAAGTGAACAGAATCCAACAGCATATTAAAAGAGTCATACACCATGACCAAGTGGGATTTATCCCAGGAATGCAAGGATGGTTCAACATTAGAAAATCGATCAAGCTTCTTTCATCAATAGAACAAAGGAAAATAACTACATGATCATCTCTATCAATGCAGAAAAAGAATTGATAAAATCCAACACACTTTCTTGATGAAAATCCTAAAGAAGATTAAAATAGAAGAGAAATTCCTCGATATGATTACAGGCATATATGAAAAGCCAACAGCCAACGTTATATTTAATGGAGAAAGACTGAGAGCTTTCCCCTTGAAATCACAAATAAGACAAGGGTGCCCGCTCTCACCACTTCTATTCTGTATTGTATTAGAAGTCTTTGCCGGAGAAATAAAACAAGAAAAAGAAATAAAAGGTATACAGACTGGAAAAGAAAATGAGTGATATGATCCTTTATATAGAAAATCCCAAAGAATCCACAAGAAATCTAGAGCTAATAGAGAAATTTAGCAAAGTGGCAGGGTATAAGGTCAACGAACAAAAATCAGTTGGGTTTCTATACACCAGCAATGAGAAATTTGAAAGGGAAATTAGGGAAACAATCCATTTACAATAGCATCCAAGAGTAAAATATCTAGGAATAAATCTAACCAGGGACATAAAGGACTTATACAATGAAAGCTATGAGATACTGATGAAAGAAATTAAAGAAAATTTAAATAAATGGAAAGATATTCCACGTTCATGGATTGGAAGACTTAATATTGTTAACATGTCAATATTACCCAAAGCGAACTACAGATTCAATTCAATCCCAATCAAAATTGCAACAGCCTTCTTTACAGAAATAAAAAAACCAATGCTCAACTTTATGTGGAATGGCAAGAGGCCTCAAATAGCTAAAGCAGTGTTGAAAGGGAAGAACAAAGCAGGAGGACTCACACTTCCTGATTTTAAAACTATACAGCTACAGTAAACAGGACAGCCTGGTACTGGTATAACAACAGACAGACTAGTGGAATAGAATTGAGAGTCCAGAAAGAAACCCAAACATCTATGGTCAACTGATTTCTTATAAGGGTGTTAAGTCCATTTGATGGGGAAAGAAGAGCCTCTTCAATAAATGTTGCTGGGAAAATTGGATTTCCAGATGCAGAAAGATGAAACAGGATCCATGCCTCACACCATACACATAAAAATTCAAAATGGATCAAAGACCAAAATGTGCAAACTAAAACCATAAAATTTTTAAAAGAAAAAGCAGGGGCAACATTTTCAGGCCTAGCTTTTAATAATAGATTATCAAATATACTAACAAAAGCACAAAGAGCAAAAACAAAATAAATAAATGGGACCTCATAAATATTAAAAACTTTTACTCATCAAAAGACTTTACCAAAAAAGTGGAAAGACAAGCTACCCACTGGAAGAACATCTTTGGAAACCATATATCCAAAAAAATCTAATAACCACAATATATGTAGAACTTCAACAAGTTAACAAAAAAAGACACAACCCAATCATAAAATGGGAAAAGGACTTCAAATAACAAATGTTGGCGAGGATATGGAGAAATTGGAACTCTTCCTCATTGCTGTTGGGAATGCAAAATGGTAGAGCTGTTGTGGAAAACAGTGTGGCAGTTCCTCAAAAAACTAAAAATTGAACTACCATATGACCTAGCAATTTCACTCCTAGGTATATACCCAAAAGACTTGCAGCCAGACACTCAGAGACTTGTATACCAGTGTTCATTGCAGCACTATTCACAATATCCCAAAAAAGGTGGAGACAACCATCCACCAAAAGATGAATGGATAAACAAAATGTGGTGGTGGTTGTTGTTAGGTGCCGTCAACTCAGTTCTAACTAACAGTGACCCTATCTACAACAGAAGAAAACACTGCCTGGTCCCGCACCATCCTCACAATCGTTGTTATGCTTGTGCCCATTGTCGCAGCCACTGTGGCAATCCATCTCGTTGAGGGTCTTCCTCTTTTTCATTGACCTTCTACTTTTCCAAGTATGATGTCTTTCTCCAGGGACTGATCCCCCTGTTAACATGTCCAAAGTATGTAAGACAAAGTGTGAAGTCTTACCATTCTTGATTCTAAGGAGTATCCTGGTTGTACTTCTTCCAAGACAGATTTGCTTGTTATTCTTTGCCAACACCATAATCCAGAAGCGTCAGTTCTTCTTTGGCCTTCCCTATTCATTGCCCAAATTTCACATGCATGTGAGGTGATTGAAAACACCATGGCTTGGGTCAGGTGCACCTTAGTCCTTGAAGTGAAATCTTTTGCAGCAGATTTGCCCAGTCCAATGCGTCAAACTAGGAGGTAGAACAGAAGCACTAAATATGTTATTAGGCCAGCTAACTGGAATGTCCTATGAAACCATGACCCTAAACCTCCAAACCAAGAAACCAAACCCATGAGGTGTTTGGTTGTACATACTCAGCCTCAGTAGCTATTCTTTCTTTTTTGTAAATATGTCTATCACAAAACTTTTGCTGATTCCACTTTTTACAGGTAACAGCTCATTTACAGCAATTACGATACTTGGCCATGCAGCCCTACTCTTAATCAACACAATATTTCCATCACCATTAGCCCCTCTTCCCCCATCTCTCCCACCTCTGGTAACCACTAATAAACTTTGATCTTTATACATTTGCCTTTAGGTTATACAGTATTTGTCCTTTTGTGATTGGCTTATTTCACTCAACACAGTGTCTTCCAGCTCTATCCATATTGCAGCATGTATCAAGACTTCATTTCTTCTACAGGCAGAGTAGTGTTCTATGGTATGTATGTACCACATTTTGTTTATCCATTCATCTGTTTATGGGCATTTAGGTTGTTTCCACCTTTTGGCTATTGTGAACAGTGCTACAGTAAACATTGGTGTACAAGTCTCTGTTTGAGTGTCTGCTTTCAAGTCTTTTGGGTATAAGCCTATGAGTAGAATTCCTGGGTCAGGTATGTATCAGGGTTGTATCCTTTCACCAGATTTATTCAATCTGTATGGTGAGCAAATAATCTGAGAAGCTGGACTGTATGAAGAACGAGGCATCAGGATTGGAGGAAGCCTCATGAGCTACCTGTGATATGCAGATGATACAACCTTGCTTGATGAAAGTGAAGAGGACTTGAAGCACTTACTGATGAAGATCCATGACTACAGCCTTCAGTATGGATTGCACCTCAACATAAAGAAAACAAAAATCCTCACAACTGGACCAATAAGCAACATCATGATCAATGCAGAAAAGATTGAAGTTCTCAAAGATTTTGCTTTACTTGATCCACAATCAACACCCATGAAAGCAGCAGTCAAGAAATCAAATGATATATTGCATTTGGCAAATCTGCTGCAAAAGACCTTTTTAAAGTGTTCAAAAGCAAAGATGTCCCGTTAAGGACTAAGGTATACCTGACCCAAGCCATGGAGTTTCCAATTGCCTTATTTGCATGTGAAAGCTGGAAAATGAATAAGGAAAAACAAAAAAGAATTGATGCCTTTGAATTATGGTGTAGGCCAACAACACTGAATATACCATGGACTGCCAAAAGAATGAACATATCTGTCTTGGAAGAAGTACAACCAGAGTACTCCTTAGAAGCAAGCATGGTGACACTTCCTCTCACATACTTTGGACATGTTATCAGGAGGGCCCAGTCCCCTGAGAAGGACATCATGCTTGGTAAAGTAGAGGGTCAGCAAAAAAGAGGAAAACCCTCAATGAGATGGATTGACACAGTGGCTGCAATGAAGGACTCAAGAATAACAATGATTTTGAGGATGGCACTGGACTGGGCAGTGTTTTGTTCTGTTGTACATAGGGTCACTATGAGTCAGAACTGACTCAACGGCACCTAACAACATCAACAACAAGCATTTCCCCTTTGAGAATCCGTTGTTATTGTTTACTGTTTGATTTCTATAACTATAATAATGGCTTTCACTTTGCCAACACTATGTAGGTAGAATGGTTGATGCTAGTGGTTGCATGTGCCTCATTCCTAGCAGTCTTATAGCTGCCTGGAAGTTTCAGGCATAGCCTGTCTGCCTGTGCAGTGTAGATAGACAGACACGTACATTCACAAGGTTGCAGTTAGGTCCACTTTGATTGGAATGTGTCATTCTTATGATAAGGTTGCTGGTTTTCTGGCAGTGAGGGAGAGACAGGGGAAGGGAAACTAAGGTTATTCAAACATCACATGATCATCTCAATCGATGCAGAAAAGACATTTGATAAAGCGCAACACCCATTCCAGATAAAAACTCTCAATAAAATAGGAATAGAAGGGAACTTACTTAATGTAGTAAAGGGCATCTATACAAAACCAACAGCCAAGATCATTATCAATGGAGAGAGGCTGAAAACATTCTCCCTGGGAACAGGAACAAGACAAGGATACCCTTTATCACCACTCCTCTGTAACCTTGTGCTTCAAGTCCTAGCTAGAGCAATAAGGCAAGAAAAAGAAACAAAGGGGATCCAAATTGATAAGAAAGAAGTAAAATTATCCCTATTCACAGATGATATTCTATACACAGAGAACCCAAAGGCTCCACAAGAAAGCTACTGAAAATAATAGAAAGATTCAATAGAGTAGCAGGATACAAGATAAATATACAAAAATCAGTTGGATTCTTATACACCAGTAAAGAGAAAGATGAAAAGGAAATTAGGAAAACAATACCATTTATAATAGCCCCTAAAAAAAATAAAATATTTAGGAATAAATCTAGGGACACAAAAGACCTGTAAAGTGAAAACTACAGACTACTACTGCAAGAAACCAAGACAGACCAAAACATAGCATGCTCACGGATAGGTAGACTCAACATTGTGAAAATTTCAGTTCTAGCCAAAGCAATCTACAAATACAATGCAATCCTGATCCAAATACCAACAGCATTCTTTAAAGAGACAGAAAAACAAATCATTAACTTTATATGGAAAGGAAAGAGGCCCGGAATAAGTAAAGCATTATTGAAGAAGAAGAACAAAGTAGGAGGTCTCACACTACCTGACCTCAGAACTTACTATACAGCTCCACTAGCCAAAACAGCCTGATACTCAAAAAACAAAACATGAGAAAAAAATTGAGACTCAGCAGAAACAAAATCAACAACAACGAATAAGAGGAAAAGACAATATATAAAGATAAACTACTCAGCACAAAAAATAAAGTGGGAAAAAGAAACTGCCAACAACAAATAAAAAAAGATATCAAAATGACAGCACTAAATGCATGCCTATCCATAATTACACTGAATGTAAATGGACTAAATGCACCAATAAAGAGACAGAGATTGGCAGAATGGATTAAAAAACAAGATCCGTCTATATGCTGCCTACAAGAGACACACCTTAGACTTAGAGACACAAACAAACTAAAACTCAAAGAATGGAAAAAAATATATCAAGCAAACAACAATCAAAAAAGAGAAGGAGTGGCAATATTAATTTCTGACAAAATAGGCTTCGAAGTTAAATCCATCAGAAAGGATAAGGAAGGGCACTATATAATGATTAAAGGCACAATACACCAAGAAGATATAACCATATAAAATATTTATGCACCCAATGACAGGGCTGCAGGATACATAAAACACACTCTATCAGCATTGAAAAGTGAGATAGACAACTCTACAATAATAGTAGGAGACTTCAACACACCACTTTTGGTGAAGGACAGAACATCCAAAAAGAAGCTCAGTAAAGACACGGAAGATCTAAATGCCACAATAAACCAACTTGACCTCATACACGTATGAAGAACACCCAACAGTAGCCAAGTATACTTTATTTTCTAGTGCACATGGGACATTCTCTAGAATAGACCACATATTAGGTCATAAAGCAAACCTTAGCAGAATCCAAAACATTGAAATATTGCAAAGCATCTTCTCTGACCCTAGGGACATAAAAGTAGAAATCAATAACAGAAAAAGCAGAGAAAAGAAATCAAACACCTGGAAACTGAACAATACCCTGCTCAAAAACTACTGGGTTATAGAAGACATTAAGAATGGAATAAAGAAATTCACAGAATCCAATGAGAATGAAAATATTTCCTATCGGAACCTTTGGGACACAGCGAAAGCAGTGCTCAGAGGTCAATTTATAGCAATAAATGCACACATCCAAAAAGAAGAAAGGACCAAAATCAAAGAATTATCCCCACAACTTGAACAAATAGAAAGAGAGCAACAAAAGAAACCCTCAGGCATCAAAAGAAAGCAAATAATAAAAATCGGAGCAGAATTAAATGACATAGAGAACAGAACAACAATTGAAAGAGTTAACAAAACCAAACCTGGTTCTTTGAAAAAGTCAACAAAATTGATAAACCATTGGCCAAACTGACAAAAGAAAAACAGGAGAGGAAGCAAATAACCCGAATAAGAGATGAGATGGACAATATTACAACAGACCCAACTGAAATTAAAAGAATCATATCAGATTACTATGAAAAATTGTACTCAAATTTGAAAACCTAGAAGAAAGGATGAATTCCTAGAAACACACCACCTACATAAACTAACAAAAAGAAGAGATTGAACAGGTAATCAAGAAACGCCCAACAACAACAGAAAAAAAGCCCTGGCCTGGATGGCTTCACTGCAGAGTTCTACGAAACGTTCAGAGAAGAGTTAACACCACTACTACTAAAGGTATTTCAGAGCATAGAAAAGGACGGAATACTCCAAACTCATTCTATAAAGCCAGCATATCCCTGATTCCAAGACCAGATAAAGACACCACAAAAAAAGAAAATTACAGACCTATATTCCTCATGAATTTAGATGCAAAAATCCTCAACAAAATTCTAGCCAATACAGTTCAACAACATATCAAAAAAATAATTCACCATGACCAAGTGCATACCAGGTACGCAGGGATGGTTTAACATTAGAAAAACAATGTTATCCATCAAATAAATAAAACAAAAGACAAGAACCACATGATCTTATAAATTGATGCAGAAAAGGCATTTGACAAAGTTCAACACTCATTCATGATAAAAACTCTCAGCAAAATAGGAGTAGAAGGAAAATTCCTCAACATAATAAAGGCCATTTATACCAAGCCAAGAGCCAACATCATCCTAAATGGAGAGACTCTGAAAGCATTCCCTTGAGATCCGAACCAGACATGGATGCCCTTTATCACCACTCGTATTCAACATTGTGCTGGAGGTCCTAGCCAGAGCAATTAGGCTAGATAAAGAAATACAGGGCATTCAGACTGGCAATGAAGAAGTAAAAGTATCTCCATTTGCAGATGACATGATCTTATACACAGAAAACCCTAAGGAATCCTCAAGAAAACTACTGGAACAAATAGATGATTTCAGCAAAGTATCAAGATTCAAGATAAGCATACAAAAATCAATTGGATTCCTCTACACCAACAAAAAGAACATTGAAGAGGAAATCGCCAAATCAATACTATTTACAGTAGCCCCCAAGAACATAAAATCTTTAGGAATAAATCTAACCAGAGATTTAAAAGACCTATACAACGAAAACTACAAGAAACCAAAAGAGACCTACATAAGTGGAAAAACATACCTTGCTCATGGATAGGAAGACTCAACATTGTGAAAATGTCTATTCTATCCAAATCGATCTATAGATACAATGCAATCCTGATCCACATTCCGTGACATTTTTTAATGAGATGGAGAAACAAATCACCAACTTCATATGGAAAAGGAAGAGGCCCCAGATAAGTAAAGCATTACTGAAGAAGAAGAACAAAGTGGGAGGCCTCACTCTACCTGATTTTAGAACCTAATATATCGCCACAGTAGTCAGAGCAGCCTGGTACTGGTACAACAACAGATACATGGACCAATGGAACAGAATTGAGAATCCAGACATATATTTACCCACCTATGAGCAGCTGATATTTAACAAAGGCCCAAAGTCAGTTAAATGGGGAAGAGACAATCTCTTTAACAAATGTTGCTGGCATATCTGGATATTCATCTGCAAAAAAATGAAACAAGACCCATGCCTCACTCCATGCACAAAAATGAGCTCAAAATGGATCAAAGACCTAAATATAAAACATAAAATGATAAAGATTATGGAAGAAAAAATAGAGGCAACGTTAGGAGCCCTAATACACGGCATAAAGAGTATTCAAAATATTACTAACAATGCAAAAGAAAAACTAGATAACTGGGTGCTCCTAAAAATCAAACACCTATGCTCATCCAAAGACTTTACCAGAAGAGTAAAAAGACTACCTACAGACTGGGAAAAAGATTTTAGCTATGACATTTCCAATCAGCGCCTAATCTCTAAAATCTACATGATACTCCAAAAACTCAACTACAAAAAGACAAGTAACCCAATTAAAAGATGGGCAAAAGATATGAAGAGACATTTCACTAAAGAAGACTTTCAGGTAGCTAACAGATACATGAGGAAATGCTCACGATCATTAGCCATTAGAGAAATGCAAATCAAAACTACAATGAGATTTCATCTCACTCCAACAAGACTGGCATTAATCCAAAAAACACAAAACAATAAATGTTGGAGAGGCTGTGGAGGGACTGGAACACTTTTACACTGCTGGTGGGAATGTAAAATGGTGCAACCACTTTGGAAATCGATTTGGCGCTTCCTTAAAAAGCTAGAAATAGAACTACCATACGATTCAGCAATCCCACTCCTTGGAATATATCCTAGAGACATAAGAGCCTTTACACAAACAGATATATGCACGCCCATGTTTATTGCAGCACTGTTTGCAATAGCAAAAAGATGGAAGCAACCAAGTTGCCCATCAACAGATGAATGGATAAATAAATTATGGTGTATTCACACAATGGAATAGTACACATTGATAAAGAACAGTGATGAATCTGTGAAACATTTCATAACATGGAGGAACCTGGAAGGCATTATGCTGAGTGAAATTAGTCAGTTGCAGAAGGACAAATATTGTACGAGACCACTATTATAAGAACCCGAAAAATAGTTTAAACGGAGAAGAAAATATTCTTTGATGGTTACAAGAGTGGGGAGGGCGGGAGGAAGGGAGAAGGTTTTTCACTAATTAGATAGTAGATAAGAACTATTTTAGGTGAAAGAAAAGACAACACACAATACAGGAGAGGTCAGCTCAACTGGACTAAACAAAAGCAAAGAAGTTTCCTGAATAAACCGAACGCTTCAAAGGCCAGCGTAGCAGGGGTGGGGGTTTGGGGACCATGGTTTCAGGGGACATCTAAGTCAATTGGCATAATAAAATCTATTAGGAAAATATTCTGCATCCCACTTTGGAGAGTGGCGTTTGGGGTCTTAAACGCTAGCAAGCAGCCATCTAAGATGCAGCAATTGGTCTCAACCCACCTGGATCAAAGGAGAATGAAGAACACCAAAGACCAAGGTAATTATGAGCCCAAGAGATAGAAGGGGCCACATAAACCAGAGACGATATTAGCTTGAGACCAGAAGAGCTAGATGGTGCTCGGCTACAACTGATGACTGTCCTGACAGGGAACACAACAGAGAACCCCTGCGGGAGCAGGAGAGCAGTGGGATGCAGACCCCAAATTCTCATAAAAAGACCAGACTTAATGGTCTGACTGAGACTAGAAAGACCCTGGAGGTCATGGTTTCCAGACCTTCTCTTAGCCCAAGACAACAACCATTTGCAGGGCCGACTCTTCAGACAGGGATTGGACTGTACTATGGGGTAGAAAATGATACTGGTAAACAGTGAGCTTCTTGGATCAAGTAAACACATGAGACTATGTGGGCAGCTCCTGTCTGGAGAAGAGATGAGAGGGCAGAGGGGGTCAGAAGCTGGCCAAACGGACATGAAAAGAGAGAGTGGAGAGAGGGAGTGTGCTGTCTCATTGCGGGGAGAGAAACTAGGAGTATATAGCAAGGTGTATATAAATTTTTGTATGAGAGACTGACGATTTGTAAACTTTCACTTAAAGCACAATAAAAATTAGAAAAAAAAAAAAAAAGCCTGATACTGATACAACGAGGGACACATTGACCAATGGCACAGAATCAACAACACAGATGTAAATTCATCCACCTACCGTCACCTGATCTTCGACAAAGGCCCAAAGCCCATTAAATGGAGAAAAGACAGTCTTTTTAACAAATGGTGGTGGCAGAACTGGATATCCATCTGTAAAAAAATGAGGCAGGACCTACACCTCACACCATACACAAAAACTAATTCAAAATGGATCAATGACATAAATATAAAACCAAAAACTATGAAGATCATGCAAGAAAAAATACAGTCATCATTAGAGGCTCTAACACATGGCATAAATAGGATATAAACCGTAACTATCAATACACAAACACCAGAAGATAACCTAGATAACTGGAATCTTCTAAAAATTAAACACTTATGCTTATAAAAAGACTTCACCAAAAGAGTAGAAAAGAGAACCTACAGACTGGGAAAAAATTCCTGGCTATGACATATCCAACAAAGATCTAATCTCTAAAATCTATAGGAAAACCCAATACCTCTACAACAAAAATACAAATAATCCATTTAAAAAATGGGCAAAGGGTATGAACGGACACTTCACTAAAGAAGACATTCAGGGGGTTAACAGGCACAGAAGGAAATGCTTGGAATCACTAGCCATGAGAGAAATGCAAATCAAAACTATAACGGGACACCATCTTATCCCCAACATTATTGACATGAACTAAAAAAAAAACAGGAAATAACAAATGCTGGAGAAGCTGCAGAGAGATTGGAACTCTTACACACTGCTGGTGGGAATGCAAAATTGTACCATGGAAAAACGATACGGCATTTCCTTAAAAAGCTAGAAATAGAAATCCCACAGGATCCAGCAATCCCACCCCTAGAAATATATCCTAGAGAAACAAGAGCTGTCACACGAATAGGCACACGCACACCCATGTTCATTGCAGCGTTGTTCATAACAGCAATAAGATGGAAACAACCTAGAAACTCATCAACGGATGAATAGATAAACTGAGGCACACACACACAATGGAATACTACTCAATAATAAAGAACAATGATGAATCTGCAAAACATCTCACAACAGGGATGAATCTGGAGGGCATTATGATGAGTGAAATAAGTCAATCACAAAGGGGCAAATACTGTATGAGGCCACTACTATTAAAACTCATGAAAAAGTTTATACACAGAAAGAAACAATCTTTGATGATTACAAGGGAGTGGAGAGGTGAGGTTGGAAAAACACCGAATAGATAATAGATAAGTGGTACTTTGGTGAAGGGTAAGACAGTACACAATACTGGGGAAGCCAGCACAATTTGACCAAGGCAAGGTCATGGAAGCTTCATAGACACATCCAAACTCCCTGAGGGATCACGTTACTGGGCTGAGGGCTGGGGACCATGGTCTTGGGAGGCATCTAACTCAATTGGCATAACATAGTTTATAAGGAAAATGGTCTACGTTCTACTTTGGTGAGTAGCGTCTGGGGTCTTAAAAGCTCCTGAGCGGCCATCTAAGATACTCTACTGGTCCCACCCCATCTGGAGCAAGGGAGAATGAAGAAAATCAAAGACACAAGGGAAAGATTAGTCCAAAGGACTAATGGACCACAACTACCATAGCCTGCAACAGACTGAGTCCAGAACAACTAGATGGTGCCCAGCTACCACCACTGACTGCTCTGACAGGGATCACAATAGGGGGTCCCAGACAAAGCTGGAGAAAAATGTAGTACAAAATTCAACTGGTCTGATGGAGACTGGAGAAACCCTGAGAGTATGGCCCCGGGCCCCTTTTTAACTCAGTACTGAAGTCACTCCTGAGGTTCACCCTTCAGCCAAAGATTAGACAGGCCTATAAAACTAACAAGAATACATGTAGCTCAACCAGGCTTATGAAAATAAATGAGCCCACCAGCCCAGGGGCAAAGACAAGAAGTTAGGAGGAGACAGGAAAACTGGATGAATGGAAATGGGGAATCCAGGGTCAAGAAGGGGATAGCGTTGACACGATACAGGGTTGGCAACCAATGTCACAAAGAATATGTGTATTAATTGTTTAATGAGAAACTAATGTGCTCTGTAAACCTTCACCTAAAGCACAATAAAAAAAAATAAAGTTATTCAAACAGAGTAAGTCATCACATCTTAGTTCATTGAAGTAAGCCCTGCTCTTTTGTAGAATATAAAAGGCTGGGAGGAATTTCTTTAACAAAACGTTTAGGTAAAATTCAACTCTATCAGCCATTCCTCAAAAAGCTAAACATGGAGTTGCTCTAAAAAAAAAAAATTGCTCTATGTCCCAGCAATTCCAGTGCATACCCCGGAAAACGGGGACTCGAGTGAATACGTGTGCGCCGATGTTCACGGCAGCATTATTCACAAGAGCCAAAAGGTGGAGACAATCCAGCTGTCTGTCAACGGATGGATAAGCACAATGTGGTGTAGCCAAAGAACGGAATATGACACAGCCAAATAAAGGACCGAAGTTCTGATGCTGTAACACGGAGGGATCTTGAAAACAGTATTCCACTGAAATAAGCCAGGCCGAAAGGGCAAATATTGAATGATCCCACTTATATGAACTATCTAGACAGGCAAGTGCATAGGGACAGGAAAGAGATTAGCGGTTACCAAGGGCTGGAGGGAGGGAAAAAGGGGATTATTGCTTAATGGGTACGGAGTTTCTTTTCAGGGCAATGAAAAGATTTTGGAAATGGATAGATGTGATGGGTACACACACAAAAAAAAGGTGGTCCCCAAACAAATACTGTATCGGGGGTTTCAGGTTCACTCGCGAGGCTTCAAAGCGTGGCAGTTCCAGCAGTTCTCAAGTGAAACCTTTAAACTGGTCCTGTAGCTAAGGCGGGAGGAGAGAAGAGATACCTTGGGCAGCAACCGGCCATCTCGGCCACGGAGAGGCTGTGAGGGAGACCTTCCTTCCCGTGCTGGGCTGTTACACCATCATTCGGCATGTTCTGAGCTGTGGGTTAGCTATCGTCAACCTTGTGAGCCTGAGGCTGCCTGTACTGACACTTCTTAAAAAAAAAACAAACATTGCCACCGAGTCAATTTCGACTCATAGCAACCCTATAGGACAGAGCAGAACTGCCCCATAGAGTTTCCAAGGAGTGCCTGGTGGATTCGAACTGCTGGCCTTTTGGTGAGCAGCCGTAGCAGTTAGCCACTCTACCTCCAGGGATTGCTGGTCTTTCGTCAGCCTGGCCTAATGGACACACGTCGGAGCCAGCCTGACAAGTGGAGCCCAGACGTGTTTGTATGGTAGCACTGTACCAGAGTGAGAGTACCGTGGCCCCCCCCACACACGTGCGCGCACACACACACACGCACGCACTCACTCCGTCATCGCTGACTATACCGGTTTCTGTTGAGCCGACCCATGTGTGTCAGAGTAGAACTGCGCTCCGCAGGGTTCTCAACGGCTGCTTTTACAGAAGGGGATCACCAGGCCTTTCTTCCAAGGCACCTCCGGGTAGACTCGAACCTTCAACCTTTCGATTAGCAGCAGCCGAGCGCCTTAATCTCACTCATGCATACGTTCACCGAACACAACTGAGCAACTACTTGACACACTTTGTTCGGCACCAGGGATACGGAGGAAACGCTGATCTTTCTCTGAAGAAGCCAGTCTGGTGGGGGCGAGCAGCCTGGTGGTGAGTACAGTCTGCAAAGTAGCTGCGACAGCTCTGAGCCTCTTACAGTGTTTACTTTGTGTCAGGCGGTGTTCTAAGCTCTTGAATAGGAAACTCGTTTAATGCTTACACAATACTGTGAGGTAATATTGTTATCTCCCTTTCGCGGAGGAGAAAATGTGTCCAAGGTTACACAGTTAGTAACTGGCAGGGCCAAGATTTGAACCGTAACAGTTGGCTTCTGAGGAGTCCCTGGGTGGTGCATATGGTTAACACACTCGGCTGCTAACTGAAAGGTTGAAGGTTCAAAGCTACCTAGAGACACCTCAGAAGAAAGGCCTTGTGATCTACTTTGGAAAAACCAGCCATTGAAAACCCTGTGGAGCACAGTTCTCTGACACACATGGGGTCGCCATGTGTTACTATCACACTATACAGCCTCTCTACCGAACTTTGTGTTAAAACTAATAAAGTCTTCCTGCAGTAAATACGATAACGGTAAACACTGCATTGTGGTGGGCACAGGTCTGCGCAACCGAAGGGGTACGCCCTGGTCTGCTGGCTAGCTGGGGGGCCTTTCCACGAGGAGCCATTCCCTAGCTGAGCCGACAGTGGGTGGGAAGGTCATTATGTGGGAAGCAGAGAGCGGTGAGGGGCGCACTGTGTGCAGCTGGAGGCCGTCTGTTGTGACAGGAGCAGCCTCCTTAACATCACCGGGACGAAGAGCTACCGAGGACCATTTGTTAACAGTTATGTCCCCTTTGCCAATTTCAGGTACAACCCAAATAGTTCTTTACTTAAAAAAAAAAAAGAAATATTATTTCTTGATTTCTAACTGTATTGTTTCTGTGATATTCTGATCATTTTCAAACTGTCCCACAATGACTGAAAAAAAAACTAGTTTGCAGGCCAAAGACTCCCAGGGGCTTGGGTGTGAGGGGACATACATGGCGGCTGCGACTAGCCAAAGACCCTGGAAGGTGGCAAACAAGGAGCCTCGCCTAAACTGGAAGTTTATAAAATTTTTCCATGAGGTGGCAGCAGTTCTTCAAGTAGTCGTGGAAAATTATTTTACTTAAAATTTTATTATATTTTGGGCCATTAGAGAGGTCTCTTTCATACCTTTGAACTTCACCTGTCTTTAAGCAAAAAGTATGACTTAAAAATATGGAAACTGTTTTCGCATGCTGCTATTTTCTTGATAATATTTCCTAACAATGGACGCAAAGTGAAGCGCTTCTCTCTCTCTCAAGGTCCCTTCCGCATGATCTAATGAAAGACACACACCTCACCTCCCTCACCTCCCACCGCCGCAGCCACTGGGAAGCAGAGGTAACCTGAAGCGCCGCCAGCAGGTGAAGCAAGCAGTCAGCGGTCTGGGCGTCTGGAAGTGCCTTGTGTTTCAGACCAGCAGAGTTCTACGCGCTCACATTCAGCAAGGCTGGCTGCCTGTGCGTTTCTGTTCTCTCAGAGATTGCACCGAGCTCGATCTCAGTTTACACTGCAGGAAAAGGAAGAAGAACGCAACCAGGCCCACTGAACTGCAGCAGAGAACAGAAGGTGGATGGCTGGCCATGGCACAGGACAAGTGTTGCAGGACTGTGAGCAAGGGGGTTAACTGGGCTCAGCCTGGGCCCTGCCAAATCGACAGCTGGGCACACCTGATCTCTCTAAGCCAGTTTTTTCAACCACAAACGTAGACAGCCACACCGACTCACAGGACTGTGCGGCGCAAAGGAGACAATAACCATGACAACACTTTAAGGCCAAAGAGATGGTAATTGTACTTTTATCAGATATTTATCAGGTCACCAGCTTTATTTTCTTCTCCTGTCTCACATATAAGAGAGACAAAGGGAGTAAAATCAAAGTCATTTTTTTCCTCTCAGAGGCAGCCAGAGTTCAGTGGTAGGATTCTTACCTCCCATGCGGGAACTGGGGTTCCACTGCTGCCCAACGCACCTCATACGCTGCCACCACCCGTCTATCGCTGAAGGCTCCTGTGTTGTTATAATGCCAAGCAGATCTCAGTGGAGCTTTCAGACTACGATGGACTAGGAAGAAAGGCCTGGCAATCTTGTTGTTGTCAGGTGCCATCAAGTTGGTTCTGCCTCATAGCGACGCTGTGTACAACAGAATGAAACACTTCCTGGTCCTGCCCCATCCTCACAATTATTGTTACGCTTGAGCCCAGTGTTGCAGCCACTGTGTCAATCCATCTCACTGAGGGTCTTCCTCTTTTTCGCTGACCCTCCACTCTACCAAGTATGATGTCCTTCTCCAGGGACTGATTCCTCCTGATAACATGACCCTGCTTCTAAGGAGCATTCTGGTTGTACTTCTTCCAAGACAGATTTGTTCATTCTTTTAGCAGCATGTGGTATATTCAATATTCTTCACCAGCGCTGCAATTCAAAGGCGTCAGTTCTTCTTCCTTCTTCCTCAGTCATTGTTCAGCTTTCGCATGCATATGAGAGGATTGAAAACACCGTGGCTTGGGTCAGGCGCACCTTAGTCTTCAAGGTGACACCTTTGCTTTTCAATGCTTTAAAGAGGTCTTTTGCAGCAGATTTGCCTAATGCAATGCATCTTTTGATTTCTTGTCTACTGCTTCCATGGGTGTTGATTGTGGATCCAAGTAAAATGAAATTCTTGACAATTTCAAACTTTTCTCCTTTTATCATGATGTTGCTTATTGGTCTAGTTATGAGGATTTTTGTTTTCTTTAAGTTGAGGTGTAATCCATGCTGAAGGCTGCGGTCTTTGATCTTCATTAGTAAGTGCTTCAAGTCCTCTTCACTTTGGGTAAGCAAGGTTGTGTCGTCGGTATAACGCAGATTGTTAATGAGTCTTCCTTCAAACTTGATGGCCCACTCTTCTTCATAGAGTTGAGCTTCTCAGAATATTTGCTTGGCATACGGACTGAATAGGTATGCGGAAAGGATACAACCCCGAGGTGAGCATCAGCAGGAAGCCCTGCCCCACCCCGGACGCCCTGGAGTAGGACATGCATTCAGAGCAGGGACTCCGTACCCTGCTGGGTGTTGGCAGGGACTCTGCTACCCCTCTAACAGTCACGTGACTTCCTCACTGTGTTCCTTGAGGCCACTGCTAGGCCAGAAGATGAAGCTGCTGACTGAATGGACCTGTTAGACAGCTCCTCAATTCAACCTAACAGGTCCTGCTTGCCCTCATGACTTCAATGGGCTTACTCTTATTCTTCTTTTGTAGCAGCATTTGGAAACCCTGGTGGCATAGTGGCTAAGAGCTACAGCTGCTGACCAAAAGGTCGGCGGTTCAAATCCACCAGGTGCTCCTTGGAAGCTCTATGGGGCATTTCTAATTGCCCTATAGAGTCGCTGTGAGTTGGAATCAACTCGACACCAATGGGTTTGGTTTAGTTTTTGGTAGTGGCATTTTAAATAGCTTTTTAGAATTAATCAACATTGAAAAGTGGATACCTGTGACCCATAATTTGAGAGAACTTATTTTATAGACTCGTAAAGATACCCCTAAAATTAATGTCCGAATAACCAAAGTCGCTAGATGACTACTCAAACACGTTACTGCAACACCTGTCTTCCTTTTCTGTGTCTACTCCACCTCTTCCCCAAATTGATGTTTAAATTCATGTTTTGTTTTGTTTTGTTTAACTAATTTTAGCACTTTATTCGTTACAACCGTGCTTGCGTAGCCTCCGTAATGAAAACCCACCACTCCTCTGTCAGTTTATCCTACTGTGGTCACTTGTGTGTTGCTGCAATGCTGGAAGTGGTGCCACCGGTATTTCAAATACCAGCAGAGTCGCCCATGGTGGACAGGTTTCCGGGGAGCTTCCAGACGAAGACAGACTAGGACGGAAAGCTTGGTGATCAACTTCCAAAAATTAGACACAGAGAACTTCCCAATGGTGCGTCCAAAGCAAGCAAGTCAGATAATGATCCAGACAGAGCATGTCATCAGGAGGGACCAGTCGCTGGAAGAAGACATCATGTTTGCTGAAGCAGAAGCCCAGCGAGGGCGCAGGAGACTCTCGGTGAGTGGGACTGGCACAGCGACCACAACAACAGACTCGAACACGCTGGCAAGTGTGAGGATGATGCAGGACCAGGCAATGTTTCACTCTGTTGTACATGGGACCGCCGTGAGTCGGCGTCAGCTCTACTGCAGGCTAACAACAACAACAACATAATGAAAATATTTAGCGGTGTTTATTAGTCGTAATTCAAAAGCATTTATTATATGCAGTTTTCAAATGTGAATATTCCCAAAATTTTCCTCATGCTATCTAATCAAGAATAATTTTCTTCACTATTACCTTTCTCTGGAAGATAATGGCATACATGTGAACTGAGCTCATAATCTTTTTTTTATTGTGCTTTAAGTGAAAGTTTAAATAATTCAAGTCAGTTTATCATACCATAACTTATACACACATTGTTATGTGACCCTAGTTGCTCTCCCTACAATGTGACAGCACACTCCTTCTCTCCACCCTATATTTCCCGTGTCCATTCAACCAGCTCCTGTCCCCTTCTGCCTTCTCATCTCACCTCCAGACAGGAGCTGCCCACATAGTCTCATGTGTCTACTTGAGCCAAGAAGCTCACTCCTCACCCATATCATTTTATGTCGTATAATCCAGTCTAATCTTTGAGAAGTTGGCTTCGTGAATGGTTTTAGTTTTGAGCTAACAGAGAGTCTGGGGGCCATGACATCTGGGTTTCCTCCAGTCTCATATAGACCATTAAGTCTGGTCTTTTTACTAGAATTTGAGGTCTGCACCCCACTTTTCTCCTGCTCCCTTGGGAAATCTCTGTCGTGTTCCCTGTCAGGGCAGTTATTGGGGGTAGCCAGGTACCATCTAGTTCTTCTGGTCTAAGGTTTTTGGAGTCTCTGGTTTATGTGGCCCTTTCCGTCTCTCTTGGGCTCATATTTTCCTCGTGTCTTTGGTGTTCTTCATTCTCCTTTGCCCCAGGTGGGTTGAGACCAATTGATGCATCTTAGATGGCCACGCGCTAGTTTTTAAGACCCCCAGATGCCACTCACTAAAGTGGGATGCCAGATGTTTTCTTAATATACTTTGTTATGCCAATTGACCTAGATGTCTCCTGAAGCCATGGTCCCCAGACCCCCAACCATGCTACTCTGTCCCTGGAAGTATTTGGTTATATTTAGGAAACTTCTGAGCTTTTTGTTTAGTCCAGTTGTGCTGACTTCCCCTATATTGTGTGTTGTCCTTCCCTTCACCTAAAATAGTTCTCGTTACGGCAGTGGGTTCTTTTTTTTTTGGTGGGTTACTATCTAATTAGTGAATACCCCTTTCCCTCCCTCCCTCCCCACTCTCGTAACCATCAAAGAATTTTTTCTTCTCTGTTTAAACCTTTCCTTGAGTTCTTATAATAGTGGTCTCATACAATATTTATCCTTTCGCATCTGACTAATTTCACTCAGCATAATGCCTTCCACATTCATCTATGTTATCAGGTGTTTCACAGATTCATCACTGTTCTTTATCATTGCATAGTATTCTATTGGGTGAATATACCATAGTTTATTTATCCATTCATCCATTGAAGGGCACCTTAGTTGTTTCCGTATTTTTGCTACTGTAAACACTGCTACAATGAACATGAGTGTGCGTATATCTACTCATTCGAAGGCTCTTATTTCTCTAGAATATATTCCAAGGACTGGGACTGCTGGATCATATGGTACTTGTATTTCTAGCTTTCTAAGGAAGCGCCAAATCGATTTCCAAAGTGGTTGTACCATTTTACATTCCCACCAGCAGTGTATAAGCGTTCCAGTCTGTCCCCAGCCTCTCCGACATTTATTATTTTGTGTTTTTTAGATTAATGCCAGCCTTGTTGGAGTGAGATGAAATCTCATTGTAGTTTTGATCTGCATTTCTCTAATGGCTGATGATCGTGAACATTTCCTCATGTATCTGTTAGCTAACTGAATGTCTTCTTTGGTGAAGTGTCTGTTCATCTCCTTTGCTGATTTTTTAATTGGGTTATTTGTCTTTTTCTTGTTGAAATTTCGCAGTTATCTTGTAGATTTTAGAGATTAGATGCTGTTCAGATCTGTCATAGCCAAAAACTTTTTCCCAGTCTGTACTTCGTCTTTTTACTCTTTTGGTGAAGTCTTTGGGTGAGCATAAGTGTTTGATTTTTAGGAGCTCCCAGTTATCTGGTTTCTCTTCTGGTGTTTGTACATTGTTAGTAATGTTTTGTATTCTGTTTATGCCGTGTATTAGGGCTCCTAGCATTGTCACTATTTTTTCTTCCATCATCTCTATCATTTTAGATTTTATATTTTGGTCTCTGATCTGTTTTGAGTTAGTTTTTGTACATGGAGTGAGGTATGGATCTTTCTTCATTTTTTTGCAGATGAATATCCAGTTATGCCAGCACCGTTTGTTAAAGAGACTGTCTTTTCCCCAGTTAACAGACTTTGAGCCTTTGTCAAATACCAGCTGCTCATAGGTGGATGGATTTATGTCTGGATTCTCAATTCTGTTTCATTGGTCTATGTATCTGTTGTTGTACCAGTACCAGGCTGTTTTGACTACCGTGGCAGTATAATAGGTTCTAAAATCAGGTAGTGTGAGGCTTCCCACTTTGTTCTTCTTTTTCAGTAATGCTTTACTTATCCAGGGCCTCTTCCCTTTCCATATGAAGTTGGTGATTTGTTTCTCCATTTCATTAAAAAATGCCACTGGAATTTGGATCGGGATTGCATTGTATCTGTAGATTGCTTTGGGTAGGAGAGATATTTTCACAATGTTAAGTCTTCCTATCCATGAGCAAGGTGTGTTATTTCCACTCATGTAGGTCTCTTTTGGTTTCTCGCAGTAGTGCCTTGTAGTTTTCTTTGTGTAGGTCTTTTACATTTCTGGTTAGATTTATTCCTAAGTATTTTATCTTCTTGGGGGCTATTGTAAATGGTATTGATTTGGTGATTTCTTCTTCGATGCTCTCTTTGTTGGTGTAGAGGAATACAACTGATTTTTGTATGTTTATCTTGTATCCTGATACTTTGCTGAAAGCTATTAGTTCCAGTAGTTTTCTTGTGGATTCTTTAGGGTTTTCTATGTATAAGATCATATCATCTGCAGATAGGAATACTTTTACTTCTTCTTTGCCAATTTGGATGCCCCTTTATTTCTTTTTCTAGCCTAATTGCTCTGGCTAGGACCTCCAGCACAATGTTGAGTAAGAGTGGTGATAAACGGCATCCTTGTCTGGTCCTGTTCTCAAGGGGAATGCTTTCAGACTCTCTCCATTTAGGATGCTGTTGGCTTTGTATAAATGCCCTTTATTATGCTGAGGAATTTTCCTTCTATTCCTATTTTGCTGAAAGTTTTATCATGAATGGGTGTTGGACTTTGTCAAATGCATTTTTTGCATCAATTGGTAGGATCATGTATTTCTTATCTTTTGTTTTATTTATGTGGTGGATTACATTGATTGTTTTTCTTATGTTGAACCATCCCTGCATACCTGGTATGAATCCCACTTGGTCATGGTGAATTATTTTTTTGTTATGTTGTTGAATTCTACTGGCTAGAATTTTGTTGAGAATTTTTGTGTCTAAGTTCATGAGGGATATTGGTCTATAATTTTCTTTTTTTGTGGTGTCTTTACCTGGTTTTGGTATCAGGGTTGTGCTGGCTTCATAGAATCGGTCTGAGAGTATTCCATCCTTTTCTATGCTCTGAAATACCTTTAGTAGTAGTGGTGTTACTTCTTCTCTCAAAGTTTTGTGAAATTCTCCATTGACACCATCAGGGCCAGGTTTTTTGTTGTTGTTGTTGTTGGAACTTTTTAAATTACCTTTTAATCTCTTTTTTTATGGGTTTATTTAGTTGTTCTATCTCTGTGTTAGTTTAGGTAGGTAGTGTGTTTCTAGAAATTTGTCCATCTCTTCTAGGTTTTCAAATTTGTTCGAGTACAATTTTGCTTAGTGTTCTATTATGATTCTTTTAATTTCAGTTGGGTCCGTAGTGATACCGCTCATGCCATTTCTTATTCGAGTTATTTGCTTCCTCTCCTGTTTTTCTTTTGTCAGTTTGGCCAGTGGTTTACTGATTTTATTGATCTTTTCAAAGAACCAGGTTTTGGTCTTGTTAACTCTTCCCATTGTTTTCCTCTGTTTCATTTATTTCTGCCCTAATTTTTATTATTTGCTTTCTTCTGGTGCCTGAGGGTTTCTTTTGCAGTTCTCTATTTGTTAGAGTTCTTGGATTAATTCTTTGATACTGGCCCTTTCTTCTTATAGGATGTGTGCATTTATTGGTATAAACTGATCTCTGAGCACTGCTTTTACTGTGTCCCAAAGGTTCTGGTGGGATGTGTTTTCATTCTCATTTGATTCTATGAGTTTCTTTATTCCATCCTTAATTTCTTCTATAATCCAGTAGTTTTTGAGCCAGGTGTTGTTCAGTTTCCATGTGTTTGATTTTTTTTCTCTTGCTTTTTCTGTTACTGATTTCTACTTTTATGTCTTTATGGTCAGAAAAGATGCTTTGTAATATTTCAGTGTTTTGGATTCTGCTAAGGCTTGCTTTATGACCTAATATGTGGTCTATTCTGGAGAATGTTCCATGTGCACTGTTGGGTGGAGTGCTCTGTATATGTCTATGAGGTCAAGTTGGTTGATTGTGGCATTTAGATCTCCAGTGCCTTTATTGAGCTTCTTTCTGGATGTTCTGTCCTTCACCAAAAGTGGTGTTTTGAAGCCTCCTACTATTATTGTGGAGCTGTCTATCTCTGTTTTCAGTGCTATTAGAGTTTGTTTTATGTATTTTGGAGCCCTGTCATTGGTTGCATAAATATTTATTATGGTTATATCCTCCTGGTGTATTGACCCTTCAATCATTATATAGTGTTCTTCCTTATCCTTTGTGATGGATTTTACTTGAAAGTCTCTTTTGTCAGAAATTAATATTGCCACTCCTGCTCTTTTTTGATTGTTGTTTGGTTAATATATTTTTTTCCATCTTTTGAGTTTTAGTTTGTGTCTTTAAGTCTAAGGTGTGTCTCTTGTAGGCAGCATACAGACAGATTGTGTTTTTTAATCCATTCTGCTATTCTCTGTCTCTTTATTGGTGCATTTAGTACATATACTTTCAACGTAATTATTGATAGGTTTGAGTTTAGTGCTGTCATTTTGATGTATTTTTTTTTTGTATGTGTTACTGACAGTTTTTGTTCCACTTAATTTTCTGTGCTGAGAACTCCTAATCTTTCAAAATAAGGCCTAATTAAAAAAAAAAAAAAACTATTCAGTATTTGAACTAAAACAATTTTATATAGCTTTCCTTTCCAGGAATAACAGTAATAAATTAAACAAGGTCTTGTTGCAATATGTGGTCCTGATAGTCTTGGTAAAAAACAAAATGTGCCCTGAACCTCTCCCTCCTAAAAACTGGGACTCTCTGTCCAGCAGCCTTGGAAAGCAAAAGGAAGAACAGCCCACGATAGCAACTTCTAGCCCGAAGCAGAACTCAGACTAGGGGCGGACACTTCTAGGAAGAAGCTGGAAGAATCTGACCCAAAACTCCAAACTGGTTGGTGGCCAATATAGGTTGGTGGGTTAGCCCTAAGAATAGGGCTGCCGTAACAGAATACCACAAGCTGGGTGGCTGATAAGAACAGAAGCGTATCCTCTCACAGTTCTTGAGGCCAGAAGTCCAAGTCAATGTGGCGGCCAGGCCATGCTTCCTCCTGTCTCTAGGGGAAGATCCTTGCCATCTCTCCTAGCTTTTGGCAGCCCCAAACGGTCCTTGGCTTGTAGATGTATCTGAACATGGCCGTCCACCCTCTGTCTCTCTGTCTCTGTTTATCTTCTCCTCTTTTGCAAGGATATCACTCAGACTGGTTTAGGACCCACGCTGCTACAGTATGACCTCATCATGTTACCTGATATCATCTTCAAAGACCCTATTTCCAAAAAGGTCACATTCACAGGTACCAGGGCTTAGGGCTTCAACATACCTCTTTGGAGGACACAACTCAATCCACAACAGAGAGGAAGTACTTCCTCCCAAGCTGTCTTGTAACTGGCTGGCCCAGTGCCCCGCTGTGCCTGCCAGAGCCCTGCACCCCAGAAAAGCCTGTTCCTGCTCTGGGGAGGCCCTTGTCCCTGGAGCCCTGGGTTGTGCAAACAACTCAAGTACAGCCCCCATGGGCAACTTTTTGGCTTGGAGTGCAGCAATTTCCCTTTTAGGGCCAGCCAGAAGCCACAAGTCCACTGGGCCATCTCAGTTTGTTCCAAGGCCACGCCGCACATTGTAACCACATCTCTGGTCCATCCTAACTTACGATTCACACTCTGCACCTGGAAAGTTCTTATATTTAACAACTATGCCTATGTACAAGGCAATCCGCTGTCACGTCTTACACAGCCACAGAACATTCACCATCTTCTGTAGACCAAGCCAGTGCTTTTAACCATAATTGTGTCTCATGAAACTCACAGTCAGAAAGCAGGAGAACAGAAAATTTGAACCTTCCAAATAAGTACATAGACTTACTGTCTTAGTCACCTAGTGCTTCTGTAACAGAAATACCACAACGGGTGGCTTTAAGGAACAGAAGTTTATTTTCTCACAGTCCTGGAGGCTATAAGGCCAAATCAGGGTCTTGGCCATGTTGAGTCCTTCCTTGTCGAGTCCTGGGCGTTCTTGGCAATCCTCACATGACTTCCCTCACGTGTGAGAATCTTTGTGTCTGATCTGCTCCTTTTGTAACTCAGAAGTGATTAGATTCTAAACTCACCGTACTCAGAGATGATCTAATTAACATAACAGAGAAAACCCTATTTCCAACCAGGATTACATCCACAGGTATAGGTAGGGCTGGGATTCCAACACATATTTGCGGGGGAGGGGGACACACAGTTCAATCCATAGCACCGAGCTTGGGGCAAACGTGAAGTGGTGAGCACCACTGAAGTCCTGTTTGAAGAAATGACTGCTGCAGGTGTGTTTCATCCCGACAACCTGAAAAGGATGATGTACCTGTGGCAAGCAGGAAGGTCAGGGTCTTTCAGGGTATACAAAAGGGACCTGCAGACACACTTCAGGGTTCCCAGGACACAAGATGGAGATGAAATGAAATATAAAACCAGCTGCAAAAGGGTACAGCATCCAACTCCAAGGTCACGCCCAGAGCCCAGGTGTGTAAAGAACCTGGGGCTTGGAGCTCTGGTCTGGGAGTCCCGCAAAGACACGCCTGGTTCTGCCCATTTAGCTCTGGGGACGTTTCCCTGTCTCCCTGCTGTCGGCAGCTCCCAGGCCAGCTTGGTGCAGAGTCAGGTCGGCTGGACCTGCTTCACCAGGAGCAAGGGGGAGCAGGCACCCTGAGGACTGCGTCGTGAAGCCGGTTAGGGACAACTTCTAACTGTCTCCATGCTGACAACCATTTATCTGACAAACTGTTTTGGAAAATTTACTTTGGGTGGAAGGCGCTGCTCGGTGTCCTGTTAGGAACAGGCCCAGAGCTGGGAGAACCTATTAGGCCAGCCAGGGGACACTGTGCAGCTGTGGCTGACCTGCCGCTTCTCTCGTGACATCCCCTACCCCCACCCTCACCCTCAACCCCACCCCTTTATATACTGTTCTCCAGATGGAGCACCAGGAATGAGGTCAGGAAGGGTCCGTGCTGAGGGCTCAGGAGCATTGCTGTCCCTCTCTGCCTGCCTTCGTCGCTGTGCCCTTGATCTAGATAGTGCCACGCCAGTGAACTGGTTGTCACAGAGTCCACTCCGCCTCATGGCGACCCCTGTGTGTCAAGTACAGCTTTTCAGAAGGAGATTGCCAGGTCTTTCTTCCAAGGTGCCTCTGGTGGACTAAAACCACCAACTTTTCACTTAGCACCAGCGCGTTAACCGTTTGTGCTGTCTCAGGAAAAGACAACGTTCAGCGCCGTCAGTGAGACAGAGGCAGAATATGCTGACCATGCTGTTTCTAATTTTAATCTGGATTCTAGACCCACAGCTACATTTTTTGAGAAAAACATGTTTTTCCTTGGTGGTCAAAACCAGGATGTGAAACCATATGCCCCAAGGGGTCTTGACCAAGTGACCATCTGCAGCCCTCAGAATACACGTCCTCAGGAAGAGTGCTGTCTGGCTGCTGTTGCCAAGGAGATATTTTTGCAAGATAGACGAAGAATGTGTGTAAGCATCTTGTGACCGTGACGTAAGCATCCTGTGAGACTATCTGCAATCACTAACAATGCTACTAATAATCAGTAACCAATCAGAGTGTGATTAGGACAATATTCGTTGATTTTCCTGTAATCGCCCTCCCTATGGTTTGGTTCCTGGTGTAAAATAAAACTGCCCCAGGACTACCTGGTTCCATTTTCAATGGGCTACATAATTCCTCAATTGCAGTTGTTTAAAACCCTTAACAAACCTCTCTGTTTTACCTTGAACCAGCGTTCAAGTTTTTCTCTGCAACAGTGTCATGCAGAGCCCCAGCCTCCCTCCTCCTCTCTCCTTCCCTCCTCCCTCCTGTCCCTCCTCTTCTCTCCTCTCTGTCCTCTTCCACTTCTAGCACCTTCCTTCTCTCCCCCTTCCCTCTTCTCCCTCTGCCCTGCTCTCCCCATTTTTCCGTCCTCTTCCTTCTCTTGCCTCACCCCCCTCTTGCCTCTCCTTCCTCCCACTCTCTCCTCCCCTCGCCCCCTCCCTCATCCCCTCAGGGGCCCATGGTCTCATTCTTGAGGCACTTCTGCCTCTCTGGGTCTCTGGTGTTTCTCCATTCCAGGCCACCTGACCATACAAACTATAGTCCCTTATCCAAGGTTGGAGGGTACTAGATGGCTAGCCTGGCCATCTTTATCGGGCTGGGCCCTCTGTGCCAGGCCACAAGACAAGTCACCGGCCAGCCTATGGGCAGGCTGTCTGGGTCAGATGCCTGCCCCTATGTCCACCAGCAGTCACCTCTTCTTAAAAGATGGCCTAAAGCTGAACTGACAAATGTTTTGTTGTACATATTTTTACCACAGTAGAAATAACAACAGAAAGACAGCCTAGCCGTTTCTTAGGAGTCCCTGGGTGGCACAAATGATTAAGGGCAGGGCTACTAACTGAAGGGTTGGCAGTTGGAACCCACCCAGCATTGCCACGAAAGAAAGGCCTGGCGATCTCCTTCCAAAAGGTCACAGCCACGAAAAACCCATGGAGCAGTTCTCCTCTGACACGCATGGGGTCGCCATGAGTTGGAGCTGAATCTATGGCCACTGGAAAGTGGTTTCTTATAAAGTTAAACACGCTATGTACCCTAACACCTAGACGTTAACCCGAGAGAAGTGAAACATGTCCACAGAGAGACTTATTTAAGAATGTTCACAGCAGCTTTATCCATAGAAACCCCAGACTGGAAGCCACGCCAATGTTCTTCATGGAGGAATAAACTGTGACGCGTTTGTACAGAGGATACCACTCGGCATGGTACGTGCCGCAACGCCAATTAGACACCAAGCCTTAGTCCGAGTGAAATAAGCCTTACGCACTCTCTGGTTTCATTGTACGAAATTCTAGAACAGGCAAAATGGTGACCGAAAGCAGACCAGCGGTTGCCAGCGGCCTGGGGTGAGGGCAGGAGACTGACTGCAAGGCTGCACAAGGGAGCTTTCTACAGGAACAGAAGTGTCTGTACCTTGACCTTGGTGGAGGTTACATAGGTGAATACACGTGGAAAAGCTCACGGAACTGTCCTCTTAAAATGAGTGCTTTTCGTTGTGTGTAACTTACACTTGAGTAAAATCGTTAAAACAAAACCTCTTAGTTCAGCTTCCCTGAGTGGGTGGTGCGATTTCGCCCGGAAATGGAAGCTGGAATGACAGGCATCCTGACCAACGTGTCCAGCACAAACCACTCAGCTGGCACAGAAGGCCCATTGTGATCCAGCCACAGACTCCCCAGGCTGGTCTGCACCTTGCCCCCGAGCCCGCCAGCACAAACTATTGGCCGTTCCCTTGGTGAGCCCTGTACTTTGACCCCTCCTTATCTCCACGCTGCTCCTCTCCTTGTCTTTGCTTTCCACCACCTGCCTTCTTTGTTAGGAAAGTTCCCTCTGTCCTTTAAGACCTGGGCTCTCCTTACAGCAGCACTGGCCATGCTATGTCCTCTGTCCTCCCATAAGTCAGTAAACCCTCCAGGACTAGGACAAGGGCATATTTATCTCTGCACCTGCCAAACCAACTAGCACTTTCCCTAAAACACACTAACAAAATGTTCGTGGTATGCCTATCAGGCTGGTGGTAGGCCCTCACACACTTCAGCTAAATAAACTCTCATGGCCTCCGTAGAAGTAGACACTATTCTCCCCAGCTGTTCCCCAGATGGGAAAAGGAGCTCAGAGGGGTTAGCAACAGTGCTCAAGCCTCAAAGGCAGACTGTGGCAGAGTTAGGTCTGCTGGGCTTCAAGCCCTTGCTCCTCCCTTTCACTCATTCATTCAACAAACACCAGTGCCTACTCTGCACCTGGCACTGTGCTAGGCTTGGAGGGCATGACAGTGAACAAGGCTTGGTTCATGCTTACATAGGAGAAAAGCTCACAGTGGGAAACATACTGAATGGAAACATGAATGAATGAATACAAGCTGCCTTTCCTCCCCTCCAGAATCACTGGGTGGTGCAAATAATTAAGGCACTCAGCTGCTAACTGAAAGGTTGGCGGTTTGAGTCCACCCAGAGGCATCTCAGAAGAAAGGTCTAGTGATCTACTCGCAAAAAATCAGCCATTGTAACCCTGCGGAGTAAGGGGTGAGGAACAATTGGAAAAGGAGGGTGAGAATGGTCACACAACTCGAAGAGTGTAATCAGTGTCACTGAATTGTACATGTAGAAACTGCTGAATTGGTGTATGTTCTGCCTATATATTCTCGACGACAAAAATAAAATAAATTAATTAAAAAAAAAAAACCCTATGGAGCGGAGTTTTATTCTGACACGCTTGAGGTTGCCATGAGCTGGAGTTGACTCCATGGCAAATGGTGTGTTCAGCCCTCTGCCGTCTGCACCAGCACGAGTGGCAGGCACCCACCACTTTCTCCTTCCCCACCCACTTTGGAAGGACTTCACCCATGAAACTTTAGCACACTCCACCTTAAAAGCAGTCAGCTCTAGATCTAAGGGATTGGATTGGCCAGTGGACTTACAGTTCTTTGGTGGGTGGATAGTCAGAGTTGGGTTTTTGCATTTTATTATAAAAATCTGGTTGGTTTAATTAACTAGGTTTATGCTGCCACATGTTGCATTTTTGCCTGAATTTGAGCTTCGAGTATGTGGTCACCATACATATAAGGGACCAAACATGAGTTTCCCTGTCATTTTATAAATTCAATGGCTCTGCTCTTCTCCCAGTGCCTAGAACAGTGCCTGGAACATAGGAAGTACTCAGATATTTGTTGTGAATAAATTTTGTTTCCTGAACTTCGATTTTGAAAAAAATGGACTTTCCTAGTCAGATATTTAAGAATCTTTAATTTCCTGTGTCTGTCTGAAATATGTCAGGAAACATCTCACAGCTAATTTTGCTTTTTACCTAAAAACAAAGTCTAACCTTTTATCTGTGGTCAAGAGTTCCTTGTTTTCTCCTTCTTTTCAATTCACTAACAGGACTGATGAAATTGGGCTATATATTCTGCTTTGCTCTACCACCCAGAACAACGCAATTTAGAAATCACGACCTCTGTTTTCTTAGTACCTCGGTTTTTATAGTAATTAAATCTGTCATCATAATACAATGATTGGCAGCACTGTTCACAAGAGCTAAACCTGAAAACACAGCCTGAAAAAGATTTTCCAGCAAAAGCAAAACCTTCACCCATTCCACGAAGGATAAACTGAAGGGAAGAGATGAGATGGATTCCCCAACAGTACATTTGGGCCTGGACTCTGACTCAGAGACTGGACTTGTCATAGATTTAGGAGAAGACCATCTGGGCAGGAAGGTCAAAAAAATAAGAAGGAACCCAAAGAGCCATCTCCCAAGCAGGAAGCTGTAGGTAAAGCTCCACCATCCACCACAGCGGTGGGCAGGCAGTCACCCCACAAGATGCCGGTTCTCACTGGCTCTTCCTCCCAAACCCCCACGGCTGGTGTCACGGCCACCGCCAGTCACAGCCCTGGCCGCCGCTGCCACCACGGGAAGCCCGGCGAGAAAGCAAAAGCCACTTTTACCAAATGAGACTGCCCCGGCCATGCAGCAGGTCTTCTGGAGCTCATCAAGTAGGTTTCAGACGTCCTCTCAAAAGTGGCACTGCAGAAGACGCAGCATCAGCAGCAGCCTCAGTCTTACCAGGGGACAAGACATCAGACCAGACAAGCTGTGAAAGCTGGCCAGCAGAAGGAGGTGACACAGAGCCCACCCACGTCCACCATCAGCTCGGGGTCCACAAATACCCTTGCGTCTTCAGTCAATGCTGACCTGCCATTGCTACTGCCTCAGCTGATGTCGCCAAATACACTAGCAAAGTGATGGATGCAGTAAAAGGAATAATGACGGAAATATGTAACGATCTCTCAAAGAAAACGCTGCTAGAAGCACAATAGCTGAGATTCGAAGGCGGAGGACTGAGATAGAGAAGCTCCAGTGGCTGCACCAGCAAGAGCTCACAGTGACGAAACACAACCTGGAGCTGACTAAGGCAGCGATGCGGCAGCACCTGGAGCAGGAGCGTGACCAGCTCATCACCGAGGTGAAGAAGCAGCTGGAGATGAAGCAGCAGGCGGTGGACAAGACCAAAACAGAGGCAGTGGTGCGCCAACTGCAAGGAGGAAGCCATCTTCTATTGCTGTTGGAACACCAGCAGGCCCACTGGCCCGAGCACATGGAGTCCTGCACCCAGTCAGCTCCTGCCCCTCAGCAGGGAGCAGATGCCCAGGTGGAGCCGGAAACACTAAACACGTCCTTCTGAGGTAGCTCCCCCAGCGCTCAGTCAGCCCCTCCAGAAGCAGCCAGCGCCTCGGAAGAGAAGAAGCTTCAGCTGACAAGAGCAAGGACGTGGCTCTACACTTGATCTTTCTGGCTCCAGGGAGGCACTCTCCTCCATTCTCTTAGGCCTGACCCAAGGATCTGTTAGCAACAGGTGTGACAAGCAACCTGCCCCTGCCCTGACCACCACAGACTACCAGCCACACCCCAGCTACCCAGCCAGAAGTACCATTCCCGGTCAGTGTAGCAAGTCCGGTTGCTGGAGCAGCAATGAGGAGAAGCGGGGGTCAGCACATTCCAAGCACAACGCCAGCACCAGCACGAAGAGTCTTATCCCAAAAGAGTCTCGGCTGGACATCTTCTGGGACAAACCATTCAAAATAAAACCTAAAAGACTCCAGAGCAAAACAGGAAACGGAAAAGCAATGTGAAACATGAGAACAGCCCACTTCAGACTTGAGAATTCCAAACATTCAGAATTTGCCTTTGCTGCTAGTGCAGAGGGAAGCTCACACTACAGTGTCCAGCAATAGCTTTGACCGAGAACTATTCGACCCACATGAAACCTATGCTTTGGATGTAAATAATATGCAACTTGTGGAAGCCATTGAACCTAGAGGGCCTTCCCCTTTTATATTTGCATTGAATTTAACGTATTAAAAAAGAATACAGATGAATGGATAAACAAAATGTGGTACATAAATAATTTTATGGACTAAATTGTGTCCCCCAAAAATGTGTGTCAACTTGGCTAGGCCATGGTTCCCAGTATTGTGTGGTTCTCCACCATTTTGTGATATCATGCCATTATTCTATGCGTTATAAACCCTAACCTCTATGATGTTAATAAGGCAGGATTAGAGGGAGTTATGTTAATGAGGCAGGACTTAATCTACAGGATTAGGTTGTATCTTGAGTCAGTCTCTTTTGAGATATAAAAAAGAGAAGTGAGCTGAGAGACAGTGGGACCTCCTACCACCAAGAAAGCAGAGCCTGGAGCAGAGCGAGTTCTTTGGACCCAGAGTCCCTGCATGGAGAAGCTCCTAGCCTGGGGAAGATTAATGACAAGGACCTTCCCCAAAAGCCAACAGAAAGAAAGCCTTCCCCTGGATCTGGCATCCTGATTTTGGACTTACAGCCTCCTGGACTGTGAGAGAATAAGTTTATTTGTTAAAGCCATCCACTTGTGGTATTTGTTACAGCAGCACTAGATAACTAAAACAAATAAAATGGAATATTACTCAGCCATAAAGACAAACGAAGTCTTAATACATGGTACAACATGGATGAACCTAGAAAACATTATGCTGAGCAGAATAACTCAGTCACAAAAGGACAAATATTGTATGATCCCACTTATATCAAATATCTAGATTAGGCAAATGCATTGAGACCAAAGCTGACTAGTAGTTCCCAGGGATGAGAGAGAGGAGGAAAGAGGGAGTCATCGCTAGGGGGACACTGAGCTTCTGTTACAGGTGAGAGAAAAATCTGGAAACACGTAGTGTTGATGGTTAAACAACGTGATGAACGTAATTACTGTCGCTGAATTGTACATGTGAAAGATAAACTGCTGTGTGTTTTGCTGTGTATATTTTCACCCCCTCAAAAAAAAGTTGAAATGAGAAAAGTTTTGTTACATATGTATCTGGCATAATTTTTTTTTTAGTGATGAAACTAAACTATTGCTACTTATATCAACGCGGATGAATCTCACAAACACAGTATTAAGCGAGAGGGAAAAACAGAGTGCAAGAGAGTATTGGACACAGAGTTCAAAATAGCCAGCAAGCATTGTGGCAAAGGGAGTCCAGGCAATTGTTACCTTTGCGGAGTAGTGAGTGAGGGTAGGGGCTCGGGGTTCTGGCTGTTGTCACTATTCTATTTCTTACTCTGGGTTCTGGTTAAAGAAGTATGTTCATGTTCAAAACATGACGCTGTACACCACATGTACACCTGTCTACATGTGTGGCATGCATCAGTAAGAAGGAAAATAAAAATAAAAAAATGTAACAAAGCCAAATTTCAGCAACTTGTCCAGAGAAAATGAGGGATTTTTATCCATTTGTTTTCTTTTCTGTAAACTAGCAAGCACTGACAATGAGATAAAATTGGGTTTTAATTTTTAATTCTACATTAAAGAATTTTTTGTTTCATTTAATTAAGTGAACACTTCTCACCCGAGGTGTAAGGTAATCTATAAGATTACCTGTATCTAATTGACCCCCATGCATCTGTCAGTTTGTTGTACTGTGGGGGCTTGCGTGTTGCTGTGATGCTGAAAGCTATGCCGCTGGTATTCAGATATCAGCAGGGTCACCCATGGGGGACAGGTTTCAGCTGAGCTTCCAGACTAAGACAAACTAGGAAGAAAGAACCAGCACTCTACTTCTGAAAAGAATTAGCCGGTGAAAACCTTATGAATAGCAGCGGGACACTGATATAGTGTCAGAAGATGAGCCCCTCAGGTTGGAGGTCACTCAAAAGACAACCGGGGAAGAGCTGCCTCCTCAAAGTAGAGTTGACCTTAATGACGTGGTTGGAGTCAAGCTTTCAGGACCTTCATTTAGGGTTGAGGGTCAGCGGAAAAGATGTTGACTCTCAAGACAAGATGGCTCGACACAGCGGCTGCAACAATGGGCTTAAGCATTAACAATTGTGAGCCTGGCGCAAGACCGGGCAGTGCTTTGTTCTGTGGTACATAGGGTCGTTATGAGTTGGAACTGACTTGATGGCACCTAACAACAACATTGTTTTTTCTTGAACTTTAGATGAAGGTTTACAGAACAAATTTCTCATCAAACAGTACACACATTGTTGTATGACATTGGTTGACAACGCTACAACGTGTCAACACTCTCCCTTCTCAACCCTGGGTTCCTTATTACCAGCTTTCCAGTTCCTTCCTTCTAGTCCCTGCCCCAGGGCTGGTGTGCCCCTTTAGTCTTGTTTTGTTCTATGGACCTGTTCAATGTTTGGCTGAAAGGTGAACCTCAGGGGTGGCTTCTCATTACTGAGGTGAAAGGGTGTCCAGGGGCCATACTCTCAGGGTTTCTCCAGTCTGTCTGGCCAGCAAGTCTGGTCTTTCTTTTTTGAGTTAGTATTTTGTTCTACATTTTTCTCCAGCTCTGTCTGGACCCTCTATTGTGATCCCAGTCAGAACAGTCAGTGGTGGTAGCCAGGCACCATCTAGTTTTTCTGGACTCGGTCTGGTGGAGGCTGTGGTAGATGTGGTCCATTAGTCCTTTGGACTAATCTTTCTCTTATGTCTTTAGTTGTCTTCATTCTTCCTTGCTCCCAGAGCGTTGAGACCAGTGGAGTATCCTAGATGGCCGCTCATAGGCTTTTAAGACCCTAGACGTTACGCACCAAAGTAGAATGTAGAACATTTCTTTGTAATTGTCATTTTCACAATGTTAAGTTTACCTATCCATGAGGATGGTTTGTTTTTCCATTTTATGTAGGTCTCTTCTGGTTTTTTGAAGTAATGTTTTGTAGATTTCTTTGTATAGGTCTTTTACATCCCTGGTTAGATTCATTCCCAAGTATTTTATTTTTTTAGGGGCTATTATAAATGGTATTGTTTTCCTGATTTCTTTTCATCATTCTCTTTATTGGTGTATAGGAATCCAGCTGATTTTTGTATGTTTATCTTGTATCATGCTACTCTGGCGAATCTTTCTATTAGTTCCAGTAGTTTTCTAATGGAGTCTTTTGGGTTTTCTATGTATAGTATTATATCGTCTGCAAATAGGGACAGTTTAACTTGTGCACTACCAGTTTGGATGCCCTTTATTTCTGTTTCTTGTCTTATTGCTCTAGTTAGGACTTACAACACAATGTTAAATAGAAGTGGTGATAAAGGACATCCTCGTCTTGTTCCTGTTCTCGACGGGAATGTTTTCAGCTGCTCTCCATTAACAATGATGTTGGCTGTTGGTTTTGCATAGATGCCTTTTATTATGTTGAGAAATTTCCCTTTTATACCTATTTTATTGGGAGTTTTTGTCAGGAATGAGCATTGGACTTTGTTGAATGCCTTTTCTGCATCAGTTGAGATGATCATGGGATTATTTTCTTTCCTTTTATTTATGTGGTGGATTACATTGATTGATTTTCTAATGCTGAACCATCCTTGCATACCTGGCATGAATCCTACTTGGTCATGGTGTATTATTTTTTTGATATGATACTGAATTCTATTGGCTAGAATTTTTGCATCTATATTCATGAGAACTATTGGTCTGTAATTTTCTTTTTTTGTGGTATCTTTGCCTGGTTTTGGTTTCAGGGTTATGCTGGTTTCATAGAATGAATTTGAGAGTATCGCTTCCTTTTCTATGTTCTGAAATAGTTTGAGTAGTTCTGGTGTAAGCTCTTCTCTGAAAGTTTGGTAGAATTCTCCAGTGAAGCCATCTGGGCCAGGGCTCTTTTTCATTGGGAGTTTTTTTTTTATTACCTTTGCAATCTCTCCTCTTGTTATAGGTCTGTTCAGATTTTCAATGTCATTTTGTGTTAGTTTGGGTAGGTAGTGTGTCTCTAAAAAAGTGTCTGTTTCCTTTAGCTTGACAAATTTGTTGGAGTACAGTTTTTCATAATATTCTGTTATGATCCTTTTTATTTCACTTGGGTCTGTTGTAATGTCCCCCATTTAATTTCTTATCTAGGTTATTTGCATTCACTCCTGTTTTTCTTTTGTCAGTTTGGCTAGTGGTTTGTTGATTTTGTTGATCTTTTCAAAGCATCAACTTTTGGTTTTGTTGAGTCTTTCTATTGTTTTTCTATTCTTTATTTCATTTATTTCTGCTCTGATCTTTATTATTGCCTTTCTTCTGGTGGCTGTGGGCTTCTTTTGCCGTTCTCTTTTTATTTGTTGCAGTTGTGTAGCTAATGTTTTGATATTGTCCCTTTCTTCTTTTTTTGATGTGTGCGTCTATTGCTATAAATTGACATCTGAGGATTGCCTTTGCTGTGTCCCAAAGGTTTTGGTATGATGTGTTTTCATTCTCTTTTGATTCTAGGAATTTTTTGATTCCATCTTTGATTCTTTTATTACCCAGTGGTTTTTAAGCAGGGTATTATTCAGTTTCCATGTAATTGATTTTTTTTCCTTACTCTTCCTGTTGGTAATTTCTACTTTGATGGTGTTGTGGGCAGAGAAGATACTTTGTTTTATTTCAGTGTTTTGGATTTTGTTGAGGGTTGCTCTGTGGCCTAAGATGTGGCCTCTTCTGGAGAACGTTCCATGTGTGTTGGAACAGAATGTTTTTTTTTTTTTAATTGAATGTTAAACGAAGGTTTACAGAACAAACAAGTTTCTCATCAAACAGTACACACATTGTTGTATGACATTGTTTAACAACCCCGCGACATGTCAACACTCTCCTTTCTCAACCCTGGGTTCCCTACTACTGGCTGTCCTGTTCCCTCCTACCTTCCAGTCCCTGCCCCAGGGCTGGTGCACCCCTCTAGTCTTGTTTTGTTCCATGGGTCTGTTCAATCTCTGGCTGAAGGGTGAACCTCAGGAGTGGCCTCATTACTGAGGTGAAAGGGTGTCCAGGGGCCATACTGTTAGGGTTTCTTCTGTCTCTGTCAGGCCAGCAAGTCTGGTCTCTTTTTTTTACTTGAAAATTTTTTCTACATTTTTCTCCAGCTCTGTCTGGGACCCTCTGTTGTGATCCCTGTTAGAGCAGTCAGCGGTGGTAGCCAGGCACCATCTAGTTTTTCTGGATTCGGTCTGGTGGAGGCCGTGGTAGATGTGGTCCATTAGTCCTTTGGACTAATCTTTCCCTTATGTCTTTAGTTGTCTTCATTCTTCCTTGCTCCTGGAGGGTTGAGACCAGTGGGGTATCCTAGATCGCTGCTCACAGGCTTTTGAGACCCCAGACGTTACTCACCA
Source organism: Loxodonta africana (assembly GCF_030014295.1). Classification (NCBI taxonomy): domain Eukaryota; kingdom Metazoa; phylum Chordata; class Mammalia; order Proboscidea; family Elephantidae; genus Loxodonta; species Loxodonta africana. Next base: position 105,188,344 of record NC_087353.1, on the reverse strand, counting down.
AAGCAGAATGTAGAACATATTCTTTATAAACTCTGTATACCAACTGAGCTAGAGGTTCCCTGAGACCATGGTCCCCACAGCCCTCAGCCAAGTAATTCCGTCCCTCAGGACCATGTGCCTGTGGAACTACCATGGGCTTGCCTTGTACAGGTTGTGCTGGCTTCACCAGTATTGTGTACTGTCTTACCCTTCACCAAAGTTACTACTTATCTATTAAGTGTTTTTCCATCATCCCTCCACTCCCTCGTAACCAATAAATATTGTTTCTTTTTGTATGTAAACCTTTTCATGAGTTTACAGTAGTGGTCTCATACAATATTTGTCCTTTTGTGACTGACTTATTTCACTCAGCATAATGTCCTCCAGATGCATCCATGTTATGAGATACTTCACAGATTCATCATTGTTCTTTAGCGTTGCATAATACTCCATTGTGTGTGTGTACCACAGTTTGTTTATCCATTCATCAGTTGATGGGCATCTAGGTTTCTTCCATCAAAGAATGTGTACTTTGCAGCTGTTGGGTGGAGTGTTCTATATATGTGTATGAGGCCAGGTTGGCTAATTGTGCTCTTTAGCTCTTCTGTATCTTTGTTGAGTTTCTTTCTAGATATTCTGTCCTTTACTGAGAGTGGTGTATTGAAGTCTCCTACTATTATTGTAGAACTGTCGATTTCTGTTTTCAGCGCTGTTAGAGCTTGTTTTATGAATTTTGTAGCCCTATCATGGATGCGTAGATGTTTATTATGGTTAGGTCTTCGTGATGGATTGTCCGTTTAATCATTATATAGTCCCCTTCTTTGTATTTTATGGTGGATTTTGTAGAAAGTCTATTTTATCTGAAATTAGTATTGCCACTCCTACTCTTTTTTGGTAGTTATTTGCTTGATATATTTTTTCCAACCTTTGATTTTTAAAAAATTTATGTCTTTGTTTCTAAGGTGTGTCTTTTCTAGACAGCATGTTGATGGATCCTGTTTTTTTTTTTTTTAATCCATTCTGTCACTCTCTGTCTCTTTATGGGTGCATTTAGGCCATTAACTTTGAATGTAATTATTGATAGGTGTGAGATTATTGCTGTCATTCTGTAGTGCTTTTTTTTGTGGTGCTAAAATTTAACAACAACATTTACTTGAAGACTAATTTCTTAGGATTTTGCCCAACAGGATTATCTCAATTCATTTTTACGTTTTTGTTTAATAAAGAAACAAATACCTTTTAAAAATGAATAGCTGGAAGGCACGGCCAAGAGGACAGAGTAGTCAGATGCTTCCTGGGGTCCCTCTCACAACAATGACCCGAAAAAACAAGTGAATTGATTATATATAACAAACTGGGAGCCCTGAACATCAAAGACAAAGTTGAGGAGTTGGACTGAGCGTCGGAGGGAAGGAAATGTGGTTCAGAAGCAGCGAGGAGTTCCCAGACCTGCAGGCTGGACCAGCTGGTGCACATAGGCTCAGGCGAGCAGTAGCGCTTGGAACGCATTTTCCACACCAGGAGAAACTGAGCAGGGGCCTCTGACACCAGGAAGAAGCAGTACTGAATCTGCAAAAGTTAAGTACAAGCATTTTACTAACCTCACGGGATCAAAACAACCCTTCCCCGCTCTGGGAAGTACCTCTCTCTCATTTACTTGACCCTCCCCCCTCTGCTCCCGGTTCACCATTAGCGATTGCCACGCACCCTGACCCAGAAGTGGGACCCATTGCACACCCTGAGACATTCTCTCGGCTTTGGAAAGGGGACAAATTAACAAACAGGAAAAAACAATCTGCCAGCTCCCCTAAGCTGGGAACTCAGGGCAGGCACAGTCTCTTTCCCTAGGCACAAGCATAAGAGGCCCACAAACACTGAATGCCTTCCACCCCTGCCTAGATCTCTGTGGTCCCATTTCAACAGCATACGCCCTCATTAGCATAGTACTACAGGCCATATACCTGCAGCCTATTTTCGACTGCAACAGCTAAAAGAGAGTGCAGATTTGTGACATTTGACACTGCCTTGCCCATTAAGCAGGGTCTTCACCTCCCTACATTAGGGGCCTGAGGAATTGTGGCTCCACTCACACCACCTTGCCACCTGTGACAAGGGTCTGAGAATAAGTGGTACCTCCCAGTCCTTATAGCTAACAACATTGGGTACCCAAAGTCCAGCTGCAAAACCCACCTACCTACATGCTCCAGGGAACAGAGACACACCTTCCACCCAGAACCTCAGGGGCAGCTGTTAGCTGCCTGCCTTGCTCAGCACATGACCCCCTATTGCAGCCAGATACCTGTGTCTACTCCAATCACCCCTATGTAGCTCTGCCTATCTAGGACTGTAGGTGAGAGGCTTAACCACACACTTGGTGACCAATGACTGAGACACCTGAGCTGAATCCACACAAGAAAAGTAAGTGGACCCCTGGGCTCACATACCTAGTAATAGCTGTACCTGGTGACAGGACATGAGAGCTTCAAAGATGCCAATAATCAAAGCAGCTCATATGGTCAGCCTATTTGGGCATATCAAAACAAAACAAAAGAAGAAGCTAGGACACGGTAAGCAAACATAAAATAAAATAAATATAATGACATACTGATTTCTTGGAGACAGCAGTCACTATCAAATCATATAAAGAGGCAGACCATGATGACTTAAGTAAGCAACCAAAACAAGAAACAAGAAACCTCCTGGAGGAAGATAATTTCTTGGAATTACCGGAGGCAGAATTCAGAAGATTAATATACAGAGAACTTCAACAGATCAGGAAGGAGATCAGGCAAAACACAGACCAAGCCAAGGAACACACAGACAAAGCTATAGAGGAACTTAAGAAGGTTATACAAGAGCGTAATGACAAATTTAACAGGCTGCAAGAATCCACAGAGAGACAGCAAACAGAAATCCAGATTAACAATAAAATTTCAGAATTAGACAACTCAGTAGAAGGTCGTAGGAGCAGAAGGAGGTAATGGAAGTCAGAATTAGTGAGACTGAAGATAAAGCACTTGACACCAATTTATCTGAGGAAAAACCAGATAAAAGAATTAAAAAAAAAAAAAATGAAGAAACCCTAGGAATTGTGTGGGACTCTAACAAGAGGAATAACCTGTGAGTGATCGGTGTACCAGAGCGGGGTGGGGGGGTGGGGAAATAAGAGAAAATACAGAGAGAGTTGTTGAAGATTTGTTGGCAGAAAACTTCCCTGATATCATGAAAGATTAAAAGATATCTATCCAAGAAGCTCATGGAACCTCACACAGGGTAGATCCCAAAAGAAAGTCACCAAAACATATTATAGTCAAACTTGCCAAAACCAAAGATAAAGAGAGAATTTTAAGAGTGGCTAGAGATAAATGAAAAGTCGTCTACAAAGGAGAGTCAATGAGACTAAGCTTGGACTACTCAGCAGAAACCATGTAGGCAAGAAGGCAATGGGATGACGTACATAAAGCCTTGAAGGAAAAAATGCCAACCAAGAATTGTATATCCAGCAAACTGTCTCTCACATAGGATGGCAAAATTAGGGGACTTGCAGATAAACAGAAGTTAAGGGAATTTGTAAAAATCAAACCAAAATTACAAGAAATACTAAAGGGAGTCCTTTGGTTAGAAAACTAGTAACATCAGAGAATAACCCAAGACTAGAACACAGGACAGAACAACCAGGTATCAACCCAGATAGAGAAGTTACAAAAATAAATCAAAGCTAAAACTCTGAAAATAAGGAAACAGAGAAGTCAATATATAAAAGATGACAACATTAAAACAAAAAAGAGGGACTAAATAATATAGAACTTTCACATGAAGAGGAAGTCAAGACAATATCAAGAAATAAAAGATTGGTTTAAACTTAGAAAAATAGAGGGAAATATTAATGTAACCACAAAGGAAACTAAAAATCCTACAGATCAAAATAAAAAAGGAGAAAAACATAAAGACTCAGCAAATGTAAAGTCACCAACAATGAAAAAGGGGAAAAGAAAATACATAAAGTAAAACAGCACAGAAAATTAAATGGAGCAAAGAAACTGTCAACAACACACATACATGAAGACATAAAAATGACAGCACTAAACTCATACCAATCAATAGATATGCTGAATAAATGCACCAATAAAGACACAGAGAGTGGCAGAATGGATAAACGAACATGATCCGTCTATATGCTGCCTACAAGAGATATACCTTAGACTCAAAGACACAAACTAACACTCAAAGGATGGAAAGAAATATATCACACAAACAACAATAAAAAAAGAGCAGGAGTGGCAATATTAATCTCTGACAAAATAGACTTTAAAGCAAAATCCACCAGAAAGGATAAGGAAGGACACTATATAATGACTAAAGGGTCAATAAACCAAGAGAACACAACCATAATACATATTTACTCACCCAATGACAGGGCTCCAAAATACATAAAACAAACTCTAACAACACTGAAAAGGTAAATAGACAGCTCCACAATAATAGGAGACATCAACACATCACTTTCAGTGAAGGACAGAACATCCAGAAAGAAGGTCAATAAAGACACGGAAGATCTAAATGCCACTATCAACCAACTTGACCTCATAGACATATACAGAACACTCCACCCAATAGCAGCTGAGTATACATTCTTTTCCAGCATTCTCCAGAATAGACCACCAATTAGGTCCTAAAGCAAGCCTGAACAAAATCCAAAACACCAAAATATTACAAAGCACCTTTTCTTACCATAAAACCACAAAGGCAGAAATCAGTAACAGGAAAAGCAAGAGAAAAAAAAAAAAATCAAAGACATGGAAACTGAACAGCACCTTGCTCAAAAACTACTGAATTACAGAAGAAATCAAAGACAGAATAAAGAAATTCACAGAATCAAATGAAAATGAAAAAACATCCTACCAGAACCTTTGGGACACAGCAAAAGCAGTGCTCAGAAAGGTAAATTTATAACAATAAATGCACACATTCGAAAAGGCTAAAATCAAAACATTAACCCTACAGCTCGAACAAATACAAAGCAGTAAAATAAGCCCACAGCACCAGAAGAAAGGAAATAATAAAAATATGAGAAGAAATAAATGAAATAGAGAATAGAAAAACAACGAAAAGAGTTAACAAGACCAAAAGCTGGTTCTTTGAAAAGATCAACAAAATTGACAAACCATTGGCCAAACCGACAAAAGAAAAACAGAAGAGGAAGAAAATAACCTGAATAAGAAATCAGTTGGGTGATATCAAAATGGACCCAACAGAAATTAAAAGAACCATAACAGAATACAATGAAAAATTGTACTCCAACGAATTTGAAAACCTAGAGGAAATGGACAAATTTCTAGAAACACACTACCTACCTAAACTAACACAAACCAAACAGGTCCTAAAAAAAAAACCAAACCCCTTGCCGTCGAATCAATTTCGACTCATAGCGACTCTATAGGACAGAGTAGAACTGCCCCATAGAGTTTCCAGGGAGCACCTGGTGGATTTGAACTGCTGACCCTGTGGTTAGCAGCCATAGCACTTAACCGCTACTCCACCAGAGTTTCCCACACAGGGGTAGAACAACTAAATAAACCTATAACAAAAGAAGAGATTGAAGAGGTAATTAAAAAACTCCCAACAAAAAAAAAGCCCTGGCTCTAATGGCTTCACTGAAGAATTCTACTACATTTTCTGAGAAGAGTGAATACCAGTACTACCAAAGGTATTTCAGAGCATAGAAAAGGATGGAATACTCCCAAACTCATTGTAAAGCCAGCATAATTCTGATACCAAAACCAGGTAAAGACACCACACAAAAAAGGAAATTACAGACCAATATCCCCCATGAACTTAGACACAAAAATCCTCAACAAAATCCTTCCCAATGGAATTCAACAACATATTAAAAAATAATTTACCATGATCAAGTGGGATTCATACCAGGTATGCAGGGACTGTTTAACATTAGAGAAACAATCAATGTAATTCATTACATAAATAAAACAAAAGACAAGAACCACATGAACTTATCAATCAATGGAGAAAAGGCATTTGACAAAGTCCTACACCCATTCATGATAAAAACTCTCAGCAAAATAGGAATAAAAGGGAAATTTCTCAACATAACAAAGGGCATTTATACAAAGCCAAGAGCCAACATCACTCTAAATGGAGAGAGTCTGAAAGCATTCCCCTTGAGAAGGAGAACCAGACAAGGATACTGTTTATCACCACTCTTATTCGACATTGTGCTGGAGGTCCTGGCCAGAACAATAAGGCAACAAAAAGAAATAAAGCAGCATCCAAATTGGTAAGGAAGAAGTAAAAGTATCCCTATTTGCAGATGTTATGACCTTGTACGCAGAAAACCCCAAAGAATCCACAAGAAAACTACCGGAACTAATAGAAGAGTTCAGCAAAACATCAGGATACAAAATAACCATACAAAAATCAGTTGGACTCCTCTACACCAACAAAGAGAACTTCAAAGAGGAAATCACCAAATCAATACCGTTTATAATAGCCCCCAAGAAGGTAAAATACCGAGGAATAAATCTGACCAGAGATGTAAAAGACCTATACAAAGAAAACTACAATAGACTACTGCAAGAAACCAAAATATACATCAGGAAACGAAAACAGACCTACATAAGTGGAAAAACATACCTTGCTCATGGATAGAAAGACTCAACATAGTAAAAATGTCTGTTCTATCCAAAGTGGTCTACAGATACAATGCACGTCCGATCCAAATTCCAACGACATTTTTAGATGAGATGGAGAAACCAGTCACCAACTTCATATGGAAAGGGAAGAGGCCCTGGATAAGTAAAGCATTACTGAAAAAGAAGAGCAAAGTGGGAAGCCTCACACTAACTGATGTTAGAACCTGTTTTACTGCCACAGTAGTCAAAACAGCCTGGTGCTGGTACAGTAACAGATACATAGACCAATGGAACTGAATTGAGAATCCAGACATAAATTCATCCATCTATGAGCAGCTGATATTTGACAAAGGCCCACAGTCTGTAAATTGGGGAAAAGACAGTCTCTTTAACAAATGGTGCTGGCATAACTGGATATCCATCTGCAAAAAAATGAAACAAGACCCATACCTCACACCACGTACAAAATGGATCAAAGACCTAAATATAAAATCTAAAATGATAAAGATCATGGAAGAAAAAATAGGGACAACACTAGGAGCCCTAATGCATGGCATAAACAGAACACAAAACGTAACTAACAATGTGCAAACACGAGAAGAGAAGTTAGATAACTGGAAGCTCCTAAAAATCAAACACTTAAACTCATCAAAAGACTTCACCAAAAGAGTAAAAAGACAACCTACAGACTGGGAAAAAATTTTGGCTATGACATATCTGATCAGGGTCTAATCTCTAAAATGGACAAGATACTGTGAAACCTCAACAACAACAACAAAATAACCCAATTAAAAAATGGGCAAAGGATATGAACAGGCCCTTTACCAAAGAAGACATTCAGGCAGCTAACAGATACATGAGGAGATGTTCACGATCATTAGCCGTTGTTGTTCTTGTTGTTAGGTGCCGTCGAGTTGGTCCCGACTCATAAAGAAACACTGCCCGGTCCTGAGCCATCCTTACAATCGTTGTTATACTTGAGCAACACCACAATTCAAAGGCGTCAACTCTTCTTTGGTCTTCCTTATTCATTGTCCAGCTTTCACATGCATATGATGCGACTGAAAATACCATGGCTTGGGTCAGGCGCACCTTAGTCCTCAAAGTGACATCTTTGCCCTTCAACACTTTGAAGAGGTCCTTTGCAGCAGATTTACCCAGTGCAATGCGTCTTTTGATTTCTTGACTGCTGCTTGCATGACTGTTGATCGTGGATCCAAGTAAAATGAAATCCTTAACAACTTCAGCGTTTTCTCCATGTATCATGATGTTGCTCATTGGTCCAGTTGTGAGGATCTTTGTTTTCTTTATGTTGAGGTGCAATCCATACCGAAGGCTGTGGTCTTTGATCTTCATTAGTAAGTGCTTCAAGTCCTCTTCACTTTCAGCGAGAAAGGTTGTGTCATCTGCATAACGCAGGTTGTTAATGAATCTTCCTCCAATCCTGATGCCCCATTCTTCTTCATGTATTCCAGCTTCTCGGATTATTTTGTTCAGCATACAGATTGAATAGGTATGGTGAAAGAATACAACCCTGGCGTACACTTTACCCAGCTTTAAACCAATCAGTATCCCTTTGTTCTGTCCGAACAACCGCCTCTTGATCTATGTAAAGGTTCCTCATGAGCACAATTAAGGGTTCTGGAATTCCCATTCTTCGCAGTGTTATCCATAGTTTGTTATGATCCACACAGTCGAATGACTTTGCATAGTCAATAAAACACATTAGCCATTAGGGAAATGCAAATCAAAACTACAAAGAGATACCCTCTCACCCCAGCAAGGCTAGCATTAATCCAAAAAACACAAAATAAGAAATGTTGGAGAGGGTGTGAAGACACTGGAACAATTATGCTTTGCTGGTAGGAATGTAAAATGGTACAACCACTTTGGCAATTGATTTGTCACTTCCTTAAAAAGCTAGAAATAGAAGTACCATACGATTCAGCAATCCCACTCCTTGGAATATATCCTAGAGAAATAAGAGCCCTCACATGAATAGATACATGCACACCCATGTTCACTGCAGCACTGTTCACAATAGCAAAAATATGGAAACAACCTGGATGCCCATCAATGGACCAATGGATAAACACATAACGGTATATTCGCACAATGGAATACTATGCAACAATAAAGAACAATGATGAATCCGTGGAACATCTCACAACAAGGATGAATGCGGAAGGCATCATGCTGAGTGAAATTAGTCAGCTACAGAAGGACAAATATTGTGTGAGACCGCTACTATAAGAACGCAAGAAAAGGTTTAAACACAGAAGAGAACGTTCTTTGATGGTTATGAGGATGGGAAGGGAGTGAGAGAGGAATTCAGTAACTAGACAGTAGACAAGAATTATCTTCGGTGAAGGGAAGGACAACACACAATACAGGGGAAGTCAGCACAACTGGACTAAACCAAAAGCTAAGAAGTTTCCTGAACACAACTAAACACTTAGAGGGACAGAGTAGCAGGGGTGGGGGTCTGGGGTCCATGGTTTCGGGGGACATCTAGGTCAATTGGCATAACAAAATTATATTAGAAAATGTTCTGCATCCCACTTTGGTGAGTGATGTCTGGGGTCTTAAAAGCTTGTGAGCAGCCATCTAAGATGCATCAATTGGTCTCAACCCATCTGTAGCAAAGGAAAATAAAGAATGCTAAAGACACATGGAAAATACTAGCTCAAGAAACAAAGGGGCCACATAAACCAGAGACTTCATCAGCCTGAGACCAGAAGAACTAGATGGTGCCTGGCTACCACCAATGACTTCCGTGACATGGAACACAACAGAGAATCCCTAATGGAGCAGGAGAAAAGTAGGGTGCAGAACTCAACTTTACATAAAAAGACCAGACTTAGTGGTCCAAGCCTGGAGGAACCCCGGAAGACATGGCCCCTGGACTCTGTGTTAACCCGGAAGTAAAACCATTCACAAAGCCAACTCTTTTAGACAAAGATTAAACTAGACTATAAAACATAAAATAATACTCATGAAGAATGTGCTTCTTAGTCAAGTAGATACACAAGACTAAATGGGCAGCTCCTGTCTGGAGGTGGGATGAGAGGGCAGAAAGGAATAGGAGCTGGTTGAATGGACGTGGAAAACACGGGGTAGAAAGACAGAGTGTGCAGTCACATTATAGGAATTGCAGCTGGGGTCACACAATAATATCTGTATGAACTTTTGTATGAAAAATTAACTTGAGCTGTAAATTTTCACCTAAAGCACACTAAAAAAAAAAAAGCTTAACTGCATTCCACATGAAAACAAAATTTCCCCAATGTTCATTTCCTAGTTAGCTCCCTCCCATTTCTTGTTCTTTGTTTAGTAAAGAATGTTTATGTGCTAAATGTGACTAGATGAACACACACACCAATGCCACTTTGGTAGGTGAGGCCCAGGGACATTTTCGGGCTCCAAAGCCATCAGCTTCTGCAAGCTGAGGAGTCAGGCCCTCAGAAGAGCAAGGTCTGCTCCGGTATACCTGGTGCTCGTCCAGATACTCCCTCCTTCCACTTAGGTTTATTTCTATTTTTTCTCTTTGAACTAGAATTTTCGTAACTAAAGATCAGGACAGTTTTACTAAAATTCAAATTTCTGACTTCTAGTAATCAGAAAATCTGGTTACAAAGGACCCATGTTCTGACTGGAACCATTGGCTGACTTGTTTTTACCAAGCACATATTATGTGACAGGCCCTCGGACTGTGCCAGGATTGGGGATCAAAAATAAATAAGATGAGATCTCTGTTCTTGAGAAGTTAGAATCAAATGAGTAAGGTAAGAGAAGCCTGCAGATATTTATAATAGAATGCGACACGTGTCCTAGGAGATTTATAACAAGCTACAGAAGTTCACGTAACGGAGAAGTTACATCTCATTGGAGAGCTCACCAAGGTCTTTAACATTTTTTTCAATTATAAAATAACACATTTTCATTGTAGAACTTTAGAAGATTCAGACGTATAGGAAGAATATTTTTGAAAACTCAACCAGGACGCCTCCACACATTTGGGTATATTCTTTTTTCCAATCTTATTTTTTTATGTGTAGGTCTTTATAAAGCTGACAGTGTGGTTCTAGCCTGCTTTTAGTCACCCAGGACGCAGTGGGGGCATTTCCCACGTCATTATTCTTTCAGAGCCTCGCTGTTTTAAACTGCTGCCTTTCATCTCATAGTATAGACGTACAAACATATTTTAACCATTTCCTTACTGTTGAGCATTTAGATTGTTTCTAGTTTTCCACTATTATAAATAATGTTAAACTAAATCTTCTTATTCATAAATATTTGTCCCCAGCTACAGAAAATGTCTTGATGAAGGTGTCATTTGGGCCTTGGCAAAAGTTTGTAGGAGGTACGCAATGAGACAGAGACTTGAGGAAAGCCAAGTGAGCAGAGGCGCTAGGAATTTTGGGTGTTCCTTTGCTCTATAACCCTTCAGGTGTTTGTGTTCAACCTTCACAGTTTTGGCGACACCTGTGTACCATTGCACACTGGGTAATATATTCTTTCTTTAGAATGACTTACCTTTTAAAAAAGTGTAAGCACATTCACATATTTAGTAAGGAAACTTCATATTATAACCTCTGATGGAAAAATCAGTATTATTGCCTTAAATACAAGGTAGTTATAAACATAAATACAACAAAAACGAGGCTATTGAATTCTACACAGATATTATTGCTTCTTTTCGTTAAAAAGAGGAGTTTAATGAGTAAAGTTGTTCTTAGCTGCCACCAAGTAGGCCCCTGACTCGTGGGCAACCCCACACACAACAGAAGGAAATGCTACCAGGTCCTGCCCCATCCCCATAATCAGTTGCAGCTTGGATCGTTGAGATCCGTAGGGTTTTCACTGGCAGTTTTTTGGAAGTAGGTCACCTGGTCTTCCTTCCTAGTCAGAGTCTGGAAGCGTGGCTGAAACCTGTTCAGCATTATAACAACACTTGAGTCTCCAGTGATGGGTGGTGGCTGTGCACAAGGTCATTTGCTGGGAACTGAACCCAGGCTTCCTGCATGGAAGGTGGGAATTCTACCACTGACCCACGACTTCAGCCTAACAAGTAATAGGAAGGAATTAAAAACATCAATAGGAACTTCTCTTTCAGCTATGACGGAGTACCTTCTCACCGAAAGCACCTGGACAAAATACATGAAAAACTGTTTTCACACATTAAACAACAGGCCCTCCAGGATTGTGATTCCTGAGAAAAGAGGATCAAATGGGGTAAACCCTGTGAGAGTGCCCCTTTGTATCCCTCTCACCTTTCCCCTATCTCCACTTGCTGCTTGCGGGCATATTCCAGACAAAAAGTGGGGAAGAGGGTCCCAACCAGAACATGGCAGTTGTTTTCTTTTTTTATTGTGCTTTAAGTGAAAGTTCATAATTCAAGTCAGTTTCTCATACAAAAACTTGTACATACATTGTTATGTGACCCTAGCTGTTCTCCCTACAATGTGACAGCATGCCGCTCTCCACCGTGTATTTCCCCTGTCCGTACAACCAGCCCCTGTCTCCCTCTGCCCTCTCTTCTCCAGACAGGAGCTGCCCACATAGTCTAATGTGTCTACTTCAGCCAAGAACCTCACTCCTCACCAATATCTTTTTCTGTCTCGACAGCAACGGGTTTTTTTTTTTTTTATTCTTTGTCTGAGTTGGTTTCAGGAATGATTTTAGTTTTGTGCTAACAGAGTCTGGGGGGCCATATCCTCTGGGGTCCCTCTAGTCTCAGTCAGACCATTAAGTCTGATCTTTTACTAGAATTTGAGGACTGTGTCCCACTTTCCTCCTTGTCCGTCAGGGGCTCTCTGCTGTGTTCCCTGTCAGGGCCGTCGCTGGTGGTAGCCGGGCACCATGTAGTTCTTCCGGTCTCAGGCTTATGGAGTCTGTAGTTTATGTGGCCCTTTCTGTCTCTTGGCCTCATATTTTCCTTGTGTCTTTGGTGTTCCTCATTCTCCTTTGCTCCAGGTGGGTTGAGATCAGCTGATGCATCTTAAAAGCGGTTGCAGCAGTACATCCACAGGGAACTGCCAGGAATTTAAGTTGGATTCAGAAGAGCACATGGAACGAGGGATGCACTGCTGATGTCGGGTGCATCTTGGCTGAAAGCAGAGGATACCAGAAACATGTTTACCTGTATTTTATTGACTATGAAAAAAGGCATTCGACTGTGTGGATCATAACGAGTGTTGAATAATATTGTGAAGAATAGGAACTCCAGAACCCTTAATTGTGCTCATGAGGAACCTGTACATAGAGCTAAGACGCAGTCGTTCCAACAGAACAAGGGGATGCTGTGTTGTTTAAAATCAGGAAATGTATGCATTAGGGTTATATCCTTTTACCATATTTATTTAGTCTGTATGCTGAGCAAATAATCCGAGAAGCTGGGCTATATGAAGAAGAACGTGGCATCAGGTTTGGAGGAAGACTCATTAACAGCCTGAGTGATGCAGATGACACAACCTTGCTTGCTGAAAGTGAAGAGGACTTGAAGCAGTTACTGGTGAAGATCGAAGACCATAGCCTTCAGTGTAGATTAAACCTTAACAAAAAGAAAACAAAAAATCTAACTACTGGACCAGTGAGCAACATCATGATAAATGGAGAAAAGGTTAAAGTTGTCAAGGATTTCATTTTACTTGGATCCACAATCAACAGCCATGGAAGCTGCAGTCAGTAAATCAAAGGAAGCATTTCGTTGTGTAAATCTGCTGCAACAGACCTCTTAAAAGCAAAGATGTCCCTTTGAGGACTAAGGTGCACCTGACCCAAGCCTTGGTGTTTTCAATCACCTCATATGCATGTGAAAGCTGGGTAATGAATAAGGAAGAAAACCCAAGCCAAACCCTACTCATAGCGACCCTATAGGACAGAGTAGAACTGCCCCATAGAGTTTCCAAGGAGCATCTGGCGGATTCGAACTGCTGACCCTTTGGTTAGCAGCTTTGTGCTTCACCACTACGCCACCAGGGTTTCCGAATAAGGAAGAGGGAAGAATAATTGAGGCCTTTGCATCTGGGGTCTTACATGCTACCAAGTGGCCATCTAAGATGCGTCAATTGGTCTCAACCCACCTGGAGCAAAGGAGAATGAAGAACACCTAAGACACAAGGTAATTATGAGCCCAAGAGACAGAAAGGGCCACATAAATCGGAGACTACATCAGCCTGAGACCAGAAGAACTAGATGGTGCCTGGCTACAATCCATGACTGCCCTGACAGGGAACACAAAAGAGAACCCCTGAGGGAGCAGGAGAGCAGAGGGATGCAGACCTCAAATTCTCGTAAAAAGACCAGACTTAATGGTCTGACTGAGACTAGAAGGACTCTGGAGGTCATTGTCCCCAGACCTTCTGTTAGCCCAAGACAGGACCCATTCCCAAAGCTAACTCTTCAGACAGAGTTGGACTGGAGCATAAGATAGAAAATGATACTGGTGAGGAATGGGCTTCTTGGATCAAGTAGACACATGAGACTATGTGGGCATCTCCTGTCTGGAGGGGAGATGAGAGGGCAGAGAGGGACAGAAGCTGGCTGAATGGACATGAAAATAGAGGGTGGACAGAGGAGTGTGCTGTCTCATTAGGGGGAGAGCAACTAGGAGTGCATAGCAAGGTGTATATAAATTTTTTGAATGAGAGACTGACTTGATTTGTAAACGTTCACTTAATGCACAATAAAAATTATAAAATGAAAAAAAGAATCAATGCCTTTGAATTATGGTGTTGGTGAAGAATATCGCATATACCACAGACTGCCAGAAGAATGAACAAATATGGCTTGGAAGAAGTACAGCCAGAACGCTCCTTAGAAGTGAGGATGGCCAGACTTCATCTCATATACTTTGGAGACGTTATCAGGAGTGACTGGTCCCTGGAGAAGGACATTAGGATTGGTAAAGCAGAGGGTCAGTGAAAAAGAGGAAGACCCTGGAGGAGATAGATTGACACAGTGGCTGCAACAGTGGGCTCAAGCATAACAATATCTCTGGTGCTACAGCTCTCTGTATCCTGGGTCTGGGAGGTTCTCAGTGCAGGGATCCCAGGTCCAAAGGATGTACTCAGATCCTGGTCCTTCTTGATGGTAATGAGGTCCCCTTTCTGCTTCTGGGATTGGCTCACTTTAAGCCTAGCAGAGTGCAAAACTGACCAATCCCCAAGTTAGGGTTCCATACATCTATTTGCAGGGTCCCACTTCCCCAAGGATTCCATTCACCTTATTTGCATCACTGGCAGGCTGTCCAATCTCCTTGGTGGGCCACAAAGACCCTATTTGCATAATCATTTTGTGGGAGTCACAAAGACTGTGGGAAGAAGGGCCATATTAAGTTAATTCACTACACTACAAAACCTCACCAAAATTAAAAACTGCTTTTCAAAAGACACCATTAAGAAAATAAAAATACAAGCAAGTGACTCAGAGAAAATATTGACGATATGTGCAACTGACAAAGGACTTGTACATGTACTGCAGTGAGACCTGTGAGAGCTGAAACTCAGCAGGGCTGCCTTGTTTTTCCGGGTTTTGCGAGTTTTCTGCCTTGGACAGGGTGCAGTCTTATCACTTTTCTATCACTCTCTATTAGTGGAAAATATTTCAGTTTTTCCTCTCTGACAGGTTTCTGCCTTACAGAGGTTCTGGGTTTCACAGGCTTTACTGTGTATAAAGAATTTTAAAACCCAATAATAAGACAAACAGCCCAACTAAAAAATAGGCAACCTATTTGAACAGAAACTTCAAAATACATATATATGAATGGCTAGTAAGCACATAAATATGTTCAAATCATTTGTCATAGGCAAACACGAAGATCACTGAGATACCACTAGGTACCCATTAGAGTGGCTGGAACAAATCAAACTAGTAACGCTCACTGCTGACCAAGATCCCAAGCAATCGGAGCTCTCCTACGCAATTGGTGGGAATGCAAAATGGTACAGCCTCTTTGGAAATGTTAAAAATTATGCTTACAAAAATATCAGCAATCCCACTCTTAAGTATTTTGTCCAAGTGAAACAAAAAACTATATTCACTCAAAAACCTATATGTAAGTGTTTATAGCCGTTTGGTTCATAATCTTTCAAATCTAGAAACGACCCAAATATCCTTCAGCTGGTCAATGGTTGACCAAATTCTGGTCTCATCCAACGGAATATTGCTCACCAGTAAAAAGGAAAGGCACCGGTGCTACCTGCAACCACATGGATGAATCCTAAATGCATGATGCTAAGAGAGCGACAAGGAGCCCTGCTGGCACGGTAGTGCAGCGCTTGGCTGCTAACCAGGTGGGCGGTAGGCACCCACCAGCTGTTCCGCGGGGGAGAGGTGTGGTGGGGTCAGTTTCCGTAAAGATTACAGCCTAGGAGCCCTGTGGGGCAGTTGGACTCTGTTCTGTCCTAGGAGCCCTGTGGGGCAGTTGGACTCTGTTCTGTCCTAGGAGCCCTGTGGGGCAGTTGGACTCTGTTCTGTCCTAGGAGCCCTGTGGGGCAGTTGGACTCTGTTCTGTCCTAGGAGCCCTGTGGGGCAGTTGGACTCTGTTCTGTCCTAGGAGCCCTGTGGGGCAGTTGGACTCTGTTCTGTCCTAGGAGCCCTGTGGGGCAGTTGGACTCTGTTCTGTCCTAGGAGCCCTGTGGGGCAGTTGGACTCTGTTCTGTCCTAGGAGCCCTGTGGGGCAGTTGGACTCTGTTCTGTCCTAGGAGCCCTGTGGGGCAGTTGGACTCTGTTCTGTCCTAGGAGCCCTGTGGGGCAGTTGGACTCTGTTCTGTCCTAGGAGCCCTGTGGGGCAGTTGGACTCTGTTCTGTCCTAGGAGCCCTGTGGGGCAGTTGGACTCTGTTCTGTCCTAGGAGCCCTGTGGGGCAGTTGGACTCTGTTCTGTCCTAGGAGCCCTGTGGGGCAGTTGGACTCTGTTCTGTCCTAGGAGCCCTGTGGGGCAGTTGGACTCTGTTCTGTCCTAGGAGCCCTGTGGGGCAGTTGGACTCTGTTCTGTCCTAGGAGCCCTGTGGGGCAGTTGGACTCTGTTCTGTCCTAGGAGCCCTGTGGGGCAGTTGGACTCTGTTCTGTCCTAGGAGCCCTGTGGGGCAGTTGGACTCTGTTCTGTCCTAGGAGCCCTGTGGGGCAGTTGGACTCTGTTCTGTCCTAGGAGCCCTGTGGGGCAGTTGGACTCTGTTCTGTCCTAGGAGCCCTGTGGGGCAGTTGGACTCTGTTCTGTCCTAGGAGCCCTGTGGGGCAGTTGGACTCTGTTCTGTCCTAGGAGCCCTGTGGGGCAGTTGGACTCTGTTCTGTCCTAGGAGCCCTGTGGGGCAGTTGGACTCTGTTCTGTCCTAGGAGCCCTGTGGGGCAGTTGGACTCTGTTCTGTCCTAGGAGCCCTGTGGGGCAGTTGGACTCTGTTCTGTCCTAGGAGCCCTGTGGGGCAGTTGGACTCTGTTCTGTCCTAGGAGCCCTGTGGGGCAGTTGGACTCTGTTCTGTCCTAGGAGCCCTGTGGGGCAGTTGGACTCTGTTCTGTCCTAGGAGCCCTGTGGGGCAGTTGGACTCTGTTCTGTCCTAGGAGCCCTGTGGGGCAGTTGGACTCTGTTCTGTCCTAGGAGCCCTGTGGGGCAGTTGGACTCTGTTCTGTCCTAGGAGCCCTGTGGGGCAGTTGGACTCTGTTCTGTCCTAGGAGCCCTGTGGGGCAGTTGGACTCTGTTCTGTCCTAGGAGCCCTGTGGGGCAGTTGGACTCTGTTCTGTCCTAGGAGCCCTGTGGGGCAGTTGGACTCTGTTCTGTCCTAGGAGCCCTGTGGGGCAGTTGGACTCTGTTCTGTCCTAGGAGCCCTGTGGGGCAGTTGGACTCTGTTCTGTCCTAGGAGCCCTATGGGGCAGTTGGACTCTGTTCTGTAGAGTTGCTGTGGGTCTAATTCCACTCCACAGCAATGGGTTTAAGTGAAAGACAGATGTAAAGGAATGCTTACTGTATGGTTCCATTCACACGACATTATGAAAAAAAATAAACGGTAACTATAGGGACATGTTGTGGGTTGAATTGTATCCTCCGGAAGTATGTATTGAAGCCCAGACACCTGGACCTGATGTGGATGTGATCTTTTTTGGACATAGGGTTTTTCTTGAGCCCTGAGCCTTGCCGTCTGGCTCTAAGAGAAAGATGAGTACCCAGGAGGCTAACTCATCCTAACCCAGCTCACACAGACCGAACTGCAAAACCAGAAGATCTAGTCACAATCCATAAGGAGAAAAAGATTGCCAGATGAACAAAACAGGCTTTTTGTTTTAAGCTGTTTACTTCTCTCTGCAAACTGTGTGGAAATCCCTAGTAGGGACTTTCCTGCTTGGTCATTTCCAGCGGCCCATGGATTGCATTAGGGTTTAGGAGTACCAGGGCCCTTCTCCCCACCTAAGTACCCTGTAAACACTCCCTCGCCCCCCATGTTTCTGGGACTCCCAGGGCTGCTCAGAACCAGCGTGCCCGGGGTCCAGGACCCGGGCCCGGGAGCCGGCGGGCAAGGGCCGGGCTCCAGCTGCGGACGAAACGGGAGACTGGGCGCAGAGGGACTTCCGCCGCCGCCTGGACGCCGTGCCCCGGGGCTGCAGGGCAAGTGACGGGCCTGCGGGCTCTGCCGGCGCCCCGAGCGAGCGGTGCCTCCCGGGGCCGAGGGAGTCCCGGAGACCGGGCGGCCAGGGGGACGGGGGGCCAGGGGACGGGGGGCGTCCGGGGGACGGGGGGCGGCCGAGCGGCCAGCGGGACGGGGGCGTCCGGGGGGACGGGGGGAAGGGGGGCGTCCGGGGGGACGGGGGCGTCCAGGGGGATGGGGGCGGCTGGGGGACGGGGTGTCCGGGCGGAAGGGGGGCGTCCGGGTGGGACGGGGTGTCCGGGGGGACGGGGCCGTCGGGGGGAAGGGGGCGGCCAGGGGGATGGGGGCGGCTGGGGGACGGGGTGTCCGGGGGACCGCGGCGATAAACGGACGGTGAGCAGGCAAGGGTCGGGCAGCCCAAGACAACAGGGGAGCCTACACACGGATGTGTGTCGTGTAATACGTGTAGGTATTGTTGTTGTCAGGTGCCCTCGAGTCGGTTCCGACTCCCAGCGACCCTATGGACAACAGAAGGAAACACGGCCCGGTCCTGCGCGATGCTTACAGTCGTTGTTCTGCTTGAGCTCACTGTGTAGGTGTGTGTATGTATGTTTATTGTATGTATAGTGTATGTACATACATGGAGCCCTGGTGGCGCAGTGGTCAAGGGTTGGGCTGCAAACCGAAGGTCAGCAGTTCGAACCCTCCAGCCGCACCTTGGAAATCCTGTGGGGCAGTTCTCCTCTGTCCTGTAGGGTCGCTAGGAGTCATAATCGATTCAAGAGCAGTGGGGTTTTTTGGTATATATATATATACACACACACATATATATGTAATCTTGGAGTCAGGAATCTTTTCTAACCATTGATTTATAACATTGGAGGCATAAAGAAAAATATTGAGAAATTTGACTACATGAACAATGAAATTTATGTGTAATAATAACAACAGAAAACCCACAAAAAGTCAAAAGACAAGGTGGGGGAATTTTGTAACACGTCTAACAAAAGGCAAATTTCCGTGGTTTATGAAGCATTTATACAGGAGACCAAGGGGAAAAAAGCAAAGGTTCTAATTGTGAAAAACATAGAAGACATCATGAAACTCGTCTGCAGAAGCAGAAATGCAAATGGTAATAAAAATATGAAAACATGCTTAACTTCATTCATAATGTGCAGAACGGAGGTCAGATGCTGCTTTGCACAGAGCTGGGCGGGTGTGGAGGAGACGAGCGTTTCCGTCCCTTGTTGATGGGCACGTACATTGTGCAGGCTTTTTGGAGGACAAGTTGGCTGTGTTTATGAAAATTTATGTGCCCAGATGCTCTAAGAATTTACCTTAAAGAAATACTCAGAACACCATGTCAAGGCAATGTAGTAAAAACATAGCAAACAGCCTAAATGCCCATCATCGGAGGACTTTTTAGAAGACTAGCACTGTTTAGTGTTTTGTTATGCATAGTATAATCTCATATCTGTACACTTCTAAGGGGCGTGTATGCGCCAGCATAATTTTTTTTGGAAGGAGGCCTTTGATGAGAAGTACTAGAGGGCTTAGGGATATCTTCATGTTTGTCTTTTTTTTTTGTAGAATATTCATGGTATTTTATTTACCAAAAAAAAAACGCTGTTCTTTTAACTTTCATTGTAAATGCCTCCTCCTCCACGAAAAATTTCCTGCCTCATTTCCAACCTTCTTCTAGTATCTTAGGGCAATTTCCTGAATATTCCTTGTTGTATCCTTATCATATCTCCCAGCCACAAGTAAAGAGCAGCAGTTAAGAATTCAGGCTTTGGAGACAGGAAAGTTTAGATTAGAATCTGGGTTTTACTATCTGTGTATCCTTAGCCCATTTAACCCTTCAGATTCCGACTTACAGTGACCCTATAGCACAGAGCAGAACTGCCCCATAGGGTTTCCAAAGAGCAGCTGGTGGATACTAACTGCCAACTTCTTGGTTAGCAGCAGAGCTCTTAAGCACTGCACCACCAGGGCTCCTTCAGAGTCTGAAAAAAAAAAAAAAGGGAAGGTTCAGAGCACCCACCACAGGGGTTGTTGTCCGGGGACAATGAGATAGCCCATTAAGCACAGCGAGTGGCGCGGAAGGAACACTCAGTGAACCTGGTCATTGTTATACATTTCGGGGGTTGTCCTCTCCCTCCGCCCATCATCTCCGGGCCAATCTGGGCTCGTCTGGAATTGGAGAGCAGTTTGCTGGAGTCTAAAGCCGTAGGTACAACTGGAAGCCTGGCTAGCCAACTCCTAGGTTCCAAGAAAAGAGAGCGGATGATTTAAGCCCGTCCCACAGCTGGAAAACAAGGAAAAGTGCCGACGCAGATATTATTACTGGCTTTTTCCCCCAAAATTCTCTTTAGAGAAAGTTACCCACCCACTGCCGTCGGCTCGATTCCGACTCATAGCGACCCTATAGGACAGAGTAGAACTGCCCTATAGAGTTTCCAAGGAGCATGAGGAATTTCAGAAGCAAATGTACCATAACACACAGGTCTTGTTAGACGCCGTCCAGTCGTTTCGACTTACAGCGACCCCCCATGTAATACAGTAGAACCATCCCATAAGAGTTTTCTTGGCTGTAATCTTTATGGGAGCAGATTGCCTGGTCTTTTCTCTGGTGGGTTTGAACTGCCAACCTTTCAGTTAGCAACTGAGCGCTTAACCATTTGTACCACAAGGCTTCCTTCACGAGGTCTTGCGGGAGGTTAAAAAGCCCACTACTGTTAAAATAAAAATCATATTAAGCCAATAAAAGAAATTGATTAAAGTTTATTTAATACACGGTTTGCAATTTGGGGTAACATTTCGACTGCAGAGTCACTGTTCTGCCAATGAGCGATCCTCTAGAGAGTTTTATACTCCATCTTAAGGACATTGCTGTGGAAAAAGGCCAGAGAACAGTGTTTACACAATAACAGTTAACCCTAAAACACAGCTTCCCTGACTCTGGAATTTGTTTCTCAAAACTGACCTAACACAGATAAGTCTTCAAAAGAGCCCAATGCCTAAGGCAAACCGGCCTCCACTAAGCTGCTTACTAGGCTATTGTGTGACTCAAAGGTGACTTTTGGAAACCAGTTTGCTCAAAGGTCAAGGTTCAAAAGCAGCTCTCCGGGGCAAAGGCTTGGGTGGGTCACCCAACTCTACGGACTCCAGAAATCTGGATTCCAGGAGAATTAAAACCATTTCTCACTATGATCCAACAGAAAAAGAATCAAGTAGCTGGAGTCTTTTAAGGAAGTCGAGAAACTCGACATTAAGTCAATACTGGAAAAAGAGAAGAGAAAAAACGGGGTGTGGATGTTTGTTTTAGGCATTTAACCCAGATTTTCCTTGTATTGATTTTATAAATGATACATCGCATTTTGGAGTCCCTGGGTGGTGTAAACAGTTAACAGCGTGGCTGCTAACCAAAAGGTTGGCGGGTGAAGTCCCTCCAGAGGTACCTGCGAAGAGAGGGCTGGCAATCTATTCCCCAAAACTCAGCCACTGGAAACCTACGGAGCACAGTTCTACTTTGACACACATGGAGTCACCTTAAGTTGAAGCTGACTCAAAAGCAGCTGATTACTGGTTAACATTGCATTTTATTGGGAAATAAATAACTTTGTTTGATTCAATTTTTCAAATGTAAGAATGTGGATAATATTCACTCAAAGAAAAAAAAAAACCTCAAAGGCTGCACAATATTCTTGACAGGTGTTTTCTGAAAGGGTGTGTGAAGTGTGTAAACATCCTGAGGACGTGTGGCAAACATCACCAGCTGTTTGATTGGCTGATCAGTCAGGGAGGATAACCAGTCCACCTCTGCTCAATGACCAGTTTGTCTCAGTAAACACATATTCTCAAATTGTAGAATAAAAAGCATTTTTTAAAATAGAAAATATACTTCACTAGCTAGAAAAAAAAATTGAAATTTTGTTCACGTTTTTAAATGTTTTCAATGTGAAAAATCCATCTAATATTTATATTACAGATACTAACAGTTTAGCTACATATCATCTGATTCTCCCCAGATCCCTGAAGGAGAGAAAACACTACAGAGATGTTACTTTTTAGAATTCTTTAAGATACATAAAAATTACAGCAATATTAACATAATGGTAAATACAAGGAAACATTGCTCTAAATCCTGCTAATTCAACAAGGGAAACTGTTTGTTACAACTGGTGCTCCGTGGATGCTGTGTTTACTGCATAGAGCAGATGCTCACACCAAAGGCATAGTAGGAGCTGGAAGTTCTATTTAGATCATGTCTACATTATTAATTATTATGAATAAATTATAGCCTGGATTTAGTTTTATTCCCCTTTTGGAGGAGTTCTGAGCTCTATACATACTGTAAAAGGTCATTTATCCAGGATTCTAAGCATTAAAATGATTAGTTAAAATGAAAACAAAAAAGCTGTTCTAAAAATGCGTTTTATAATTAACAGTTTTAAGAAGTGTCCTGTAATGACAAAGGAACTCACTGCTCGAGTGCAGACAGCCATCTGTTGGACAGTAAAGATGTCACTGTGGCCCTATCCCAGTGTGCTGGATTGATTTGTGTAAATCCTAACAGAAGGGCTGGCAGAATCCGTGGGAACACTGCTCTAAAGGATCCTTATCTTACAAAGGATACCTGTTTTACATCCATTCTCTGCTATGTACGCTGTAAAGACGAAGAAAATGCACCCAGGAGACATACTGCCTGCATCAAGCAGAGTTAAGGCAAATCCAAAACACTGGATTTGTTGTGAAAATAGTTTAATCAAGAAAATGTCTCAACTTTTCCAGCTTACGGTTTGGGCAATCTAAAATATATAACAGAGTCACAAAAAAGCATTATTTAGTTTGGATTCAAAAGCAGATCTTTAAAAGGACCACTAAGAGCTTGGCTGCTAACCACAAGGTTGGCAGTTCGAATCCACCAGCCGCTCCCTGGAAACCCTATGGGGCAGTTCTACTCTGTCCTATAGGTTCACTTAGAATCAACTCAAGCGCAACAGGTTTGGCTTTTTTGTTTGTTTGTTTATACCATCCCAACCAGAAGCAGATTATTCAGTAGGCAAAGTAAACACAGTGCTTACCTTGCTTACCAGATCATCTGTAGTGAACAATTTCACATTTTTTCACCACATCAAAGATTCTGCTTCTAGGTATGGCTGGCATCTGTCTCTCTCAAGCCCACAGTACCTTCCTACAGAATCAAAGCCTCTTTTCAAATTTATAGTCCCTGACAGAGAGGGATTACCCAGTAAGCAAGGTAAACACGGGCTTACTTCTGCTTATTTACTAATCTGTAGTGACCGATTTCACATGGGTTTGTGAAATTGGTTACAGATTAGTGAGTAAGCACAAGTAAACTGTGTTTACCTTGCTTACTGGGTAATCTGTCCCTGGCTCGAGGCAAGAGTGGCGAGTCTGCTCTTCCTGAAGCCTCAGTTTGGTGTATCTTGGTACATGCACTTTATAGAGTGTGTTTCTAGTGTTTAAAGGTCAGATGGACAAAGTGGCTTCAACAACGGGCTCAAGCATAACAAGGATTGTGAGGATGGCACAGGACTGGGCAATGTTTCGTTCTGTCGCTAGGAGTTAGGACTTGCCGGGACCTAGAAACAAACAACAAATTTTCCGTACTACACCATTCCTAAATACAGATTAACAATTTATTTTCATCAGTTGCTCAACCCAAAAAATAGCAATTTATTCTAATGTTGGAAAAAACCTGGCTGTGCAGAGATGGCATCCAAAGTGGCTATGACGAGGGCCACAATTAACATTAGCATCCTTGCTGCTGACGTGAGAAACTGGCCAAGGAATAGCAGCAACGAATATTCAATAACTGCCTGGTCATGTGCCAAGACTTTAGTAAAGCCTGGAAAAGCATGACATTTATGACTGGAAGACATGAATTTAAGGGTTACACCCATCAATGGCTGTAAGCTTAAGAGAAAAAGGCTCTACATGCTGTTCAAATCACACTGTTGACCATCCCAAAAGGGACAGCTTTCTGACTAGAGACAATTCGAATCCAGCCAAAGTTGAGTTTCAGGAACTGCTTCAACCTCAAAGAATGGTTCCACTCTGAACCATTAAACAAATTCATAGAAAAGAAAGGGAATCGCTCTCAGACACGTTTTTTTTTTGTTTTTAATTGTGATAAATACATATGTAACAAAACATTTGCCATTTCAACCTTCTCCACGTTTACAATTCAGTGACATTGTTTATCATGTTGTTCAATTATCAACAGTCTTCTCCAGATTTTTCCATTTTTTTAACAGCAGCTCAGTGTCCCCTAGGCAATGAGTCCCCCTTTTCCACTCCCTGGTAATCATAAACGAATGTGCCTATTCTAGATAGTTTATGTAAGTGGAATCATACAGTATTTGTCCTTTTGTGACTGACTTATTTCATTCAGCATAATTCTGACAATTAAAAAAAATTTTTTTGGTGACAATATACACATCAAAATAATTTCTACATGTTTTTCAGTGATATTGGTTACGTTCTTCACGTTGTGTCTACATTCTCGTTATTTCTTCCCTAGTTGTTTCACTGTCCCCTAAACTTGTCATCTATGCTTCAGGGTTACTGACTACATAAATTTTTTTTTTTTTAAAGTTCAGTAGGTACTTAAGAATGACATTTTTTGAGCTCAACTTTTTCGTTGTTGTTTGCTCGTTTAAAAATGCCTTCAGGGGATAGTTTAGGGTCAAGGTTTGAAGAGTATCCCAGGGTAACAGTCTAGGGTGTTCCTCCAGCCTCCAGTAAGTCTTTCTTCTCCTGACAATACTTTTAAAATTGTGCTTTAAGTCAATTTACAAATCAAGTCAGTCTCTCATACAAAAACTTACATACACCTTGCTATGTACTCCTAGTTCCTCTCCCCCTAATGAGACAGCACACTCCTCCTCTCCACCCTGTACTCCCTGTGTCCACTCAGCCAGCTCCTGTCCCCCCGGCCTTCTCATTTCGCCTCCAGACAGGAGCTGCCCGCATAGTCTCATGTGTCTACTTGAGCTAATAAGCTCACTCCTCACCAGCATAATTTTCTCTTATAGTCCAGTCCGATCCCTGTCCAGACAAGTTTTTAATGATGACAAGAGTAATCCTCACTAAATGAACTCTTGCCTGACTAATTCACTTCCTAATACTCTCCCAAACGCTCCTCCATGGCTCCGAGACTCCAGTGTCCAGCGACTAGTCCTTTCACAGACCTCAATCTCACAGATTTCCAATAAAGCCATCCCTCTGTTTCCGGGTAAAACATAGTGATGCCCACAGCAGCTGAATGTTGGGGCCAAGTAGGAGGTTGCTCTTACCAGCCGAGTCGTAGACTTCTCACGAGTTACGTTTGTTCCTAAGTACACGTCAACCGCACGTGGAATTAGGATTACGGAATTTAATATTCTAAAATGTCAATGAAATACAAGGGCAGAAGGAGTGCTGCTGTTCTCAGTAAGCCCAATGAACACTTTGGAGAGCCTAGGCCAAGGGGAGTCACAGTCCAATTAGTCGAGGACAAATGGCTGTTAACAGGCTGTGGGAGAAATCCTTAAACTCTAGAAGGCTTCCGTAATCTGATCGCCTCGCAGCGTTCTTTCAAATTTTCACCCACTTTTAAAGAAATCCAACAAGGGACCTGTAGATGGGGCTTCACGGGTGCGGTCTACACACGAAGCAGATGGGGAACTCCAGTCTCTGAACGCAAACTCAGGCAAAGGCCTCCGAGTCACCTGAAAAGGCTGGCTGCTCGGCAAGTTCCCTCGCGAGCGACAAAGGCCGGGGCCAGCCTGGTGGTCGCTAGCCGGGGGCGGGGAGGGGGTCACACAGCCACTGGGTTTTCTGCCGGAAACACCTAAACCCGCCGGACTATGGCGTTTTAAGTGTAACTTCGGTGAACAGTCGCGTCTCCCCCTTTACCAAATTCAAGGACCTAACGAAACGCCGAGACGCAAAATACAACTTGGGGGGAGGGCTTTGCGTTCAATTGCTGAGCGGCTGACCCAAGCCCAACGGGAACTCGGTTTTCTGTCCCCACTCCACGGCTTTTACCTCTCGACCTTCCTTCTAAATGGTGCGCGAGGGACCGAGCAGGGCAAGCCGCGGCGGGGGTGAAGAACACAGGTCTCCTCCCCTCGCCGCTCCCAAGCCGCGGCCACAGTCGCTCTGGGTGGCTTTTGAAACAAGCTTGGGGAACGCTAACACGAGTCCTTTGTGTCCCGGAGGGTGGTGCAGGGCGGAGGAGCTCCCTTGGCCGAACTCGGAGGGCCGCAGGCCAGCCTGGAGCGCCCAGCCAGGGCCGGTTCCGGCCCCTCGGCCTGCAGGGCGCCAGGAGTAGGTCGGAGACGCGCGGCGGCCCGGCTGGAGCGCGGCGACGAGGAGGCGGGAGCCGCCCGGGGCCCCGACGTTCGCTCCCTCACCCCGCTCCCCTCCCCCACCCGTGCGGCCAGGCAGGCCCCAGGTGCAGCCATCTTCGGCTCCCACCACCCGCGCCTCCATTGGCAGTCCTTGCGGGAGAGGGCCGGGCGCTGCGTTCGCCTGCTCCTCGGGCTCGCCGGCGCGCGGCTTTCTGGGAGTTGTAGTCCGCCGCACCCACCGCCGCACGACTAGGGGCGAAGAAGAAACTACAACTCCCGCTGCGCTGCGCTGCCGGTGCGCACGCGCAGCGCGCCTTCGAGGAACAAAAAAAAAGGAAAAAAAAAAGGAGGAGGAGGAGGGTGAGTGAAGCTCAGAGAGCAGAGAAAAGGGGCCACCGATCGCCCCCCCGTTTCCCCGCACGCGCTCTCTGGCCGTGATCGCCTGCCTGCCGCGGTCCCCCCGGCCGCTCCCTCTGTCCCCCGTGAGCGGATCAAGGCGCTGAGCGAGGCCCTGCCCGGGCGGCCATGCGGCGGTGACAGGAGCTCGGCCGAGACGCAAGGGCCCCTCGCCCTCTCAGCAGCTCGCCTCCGCCCAAGGCTGCTCTGCGGCGGCCGCAGTTCGCGCGCGGCCCACACCCGCTTCCCTTCGGCATTCCCGGCCCCGGCGCTGCCTGGAGGCGGCTGCACTCGGGTGAGTCCCTCTGGGCTGATCTCCGTCCCCCGCCCCCGTCCCGGGCGCCATTACGAGCAGGGCCTTTATTGGGTGCCTCCCTCGGGCTCTGCACGGGCGGCGGGCTGCGAACAGCGGTCGCCCGGCGGCGGACAGCCTGCGGGCCCGGCCCTGCCCCCTCCGGAGCGGGCGGCCGGCGGGACGGGGCGTGGGGGTGGGGAGCGGCCGCGGTCGCGGGGGACGACGGTTGCACGCGCGGGGGAGGGGCGCGCGGGGGCGGGGGCCGCACGCGTGAGCGAGGTCCGCGCGCGAGGGAGCGAGCGAGCGGGCGAGCCTGCGGGCTGCGCACGCCCCGCCGCGGTGATTGGCCGGCCGGGCGCTGGGGGCGCGCGCTCGGTGCCAGGCCCGAGCCGGTGGGGTCGCGCTCGGCGTGGTATCTGGGGCTCCTGCGCCGCGGCAGCGGACGCGCCCGATTGGCCGGCCGGCCGCTGGGGGCGGAGCCGCGCGCTGCCTGGTAACGGCGGCCGGCGGGCTGGCGTCGCCGCCCTGCTCGCGCCCAGGTGGGGCGGCCGGGGTGCCGCTGAGGGAAGTAAACACAATGGCCGGAAGGAAGACGCGGCCTCGGGGCCCGGGGCAGACCCGGTCCGGCGCGCAGACGGGCAGCGGGAGGAGCAGAGAAAAGGCGCCGGGTTTGTGTTTGAACCCCCTGCGTGCTCTTCGCCCGCTGCCCGCTTCTAACCGCGTTTCCTCCTGACGAGGCGGGCATCTCCGTCACGGGCCTGCCGGACACTTGGCGGCCGGGCGCCGAGGCGTCGGGTCCTCAGTCCCCTTCTCCTGGCCGCCCGTAGGCACCGGGCTGCGGACCACGGCGTCCTCGGCCCCCTGGGCCCCGGTGCCGGGCGCTGGGGACACACAGGGGACGACGTCGCCGAGGAGGCTTGTCCGCGGCCGCGACCAGCGGTTGGGGATGACCGCCCTTGTCTCCTGCGGAGCAGGTTTGCTTCTGGTCCGCGCCTCCGCTTGCCTCTGCCCGCCTGACTGGGATCTGGGCGCCCCGGGCCACGGACATGTCTCCTGGCGTGCAGTCGCCTCTTCACAGCCTTCTCTCGTCTGGTCTGGTCGGGCTTCTTTCTGCTTAACGTCCCGGTCAGCTGCGTTGTGCCTCCTCGGCGGCCGTGTCGCCCGTCGGGTTCCCTGTCAGTGTTGGCCTCCTGGAGGGGCCGTCTGGGTCCTTCTCCGGTTCCCGGCCTCCCTCCGCGCCCCTTCCAGCCTGCAGCCGCCAGCGGGCGTCGCGGGTAACAGTAACCATGGCTGACGTTGGGGTGTTCCTTATGTCACAGGCGTGGGCCTTAAAGCACCTCAAAGGTATTGCTCTTAGTTTTTATAACCCGTAATTCCCATTTATAGAGGACAAATAAGCCTCGAGAAGTTGGCGGAATTTACCCTCCTTTACGCAGCCAGTAAAACTTCACGCCAGGATTTGCACACGGGCAGAGGTTTCAGCTCCCATAAACCTTCCCTGAGGGGCTTGGTGAGCACCCGTTGCGGGAGAGATCCCATTCGGGAGAGATCCCATTCGGTAGGTCTGGGGTGGGCCCAAGAGGATTTGCATTTTTATCGAGTCCCCAGGTGGTGTGGATCCAGCTAACCTAAGCAGGATTTCCAACTGTGATTTCTTCCATTTGAGTTCCATTCTGGTTCACCACAATTTAAAAAATTCTGTTCAGGTTTCACTTCTTCCATCGATTCGAACCGGTTCAAACCTGTTTCTTTTACTCTCCGATCTCCAATTTATGTTCTGCAAATGGCTAACCTGGAGCAGTTTCATCTGAAGACATATGGTTACCAAATTCATTCTTTAACATTGCAAATAATATTGTATTTTTATATTAACCTGAATTTCGTTCATCGCAAGACTTCGTAATTAGTTTTGAAAGTTATTGTTGGTAGGTGCCATCGAATGACTTCCAACTATAGCAACGCTGTGTACAACAGAAAGAAAGAGTGTCGGGTCCTGTGCCATCCTCACAATCCTTGCTGTGTTTGAGCCCATTGTTGCAGTCATTCTGTCAGTTCATCTCCTTGAGGGTCTTCCTCTTTTTCATATTTTACCAAATATGAAAGTAGCAATGTTAAACTGTTTCTGTACATTCATTAATAATTTAAAGTGACAGTGACGTTCAGTCTTAATCACTGTCAAAAATTGTTCAGTACAGAGAAAAAGTACGATGTAAAATATTTTTAATTCTAATTTTTAAAATACCCTAAAAGTCACTCTAGCAGTCACTTTAAAAATAGTTATGTGATAGAAACACTCCTAATGTACTGTAAAAATATTAAATTGAAGATTCAAAATACTGTTTTAGTAGGAAATTCTCAACTTGATATTATATAATACAATGAAAATACACCTAGTTTTGATATAGGCAACATTCCATTACTAACACTTTTAATAGTCATCTAAAATTGGTTAAGAATTTACTCACAAAATACTAGAAATACAAAGGGTGTTATCGTACCTAATACGTCAGTACATAAAGGCCAACCGCAATAAAACATTTAATATTTTAATATTCACCTTAGTTCTAAGCTGAAGAATTGTCGTATTACATAAAATAACATTTTATTACAAATATAGTTTTAATTTATAAAGTTTATGTAGAAAACATCATTGCCAGAAACCATAATTACACCTAATTAAAAGACTGTCCTTTAATATTGTTTCATTTAACCTATCCCTGTTGTCTCACAAGATGTATTTCACACCTGAGAAAGCTCTCTCAGCACTGACCAAAGTAGCTTGTGCACCCAAAACTACCATAGCGATTTCACAGAGCTGGGGATTTTTGGGTTTGGGGGGATATTGTGAACGGTTTTTTTCCCCAAATTCAAGAATATTTTTTTTCCTATCAACTCTGCACACCATCAAAGCTTGTTAACATAGCGTCAATATTAACAGTACAGTCATTTGATCTCAGTTCAACTTTTTTTTAATTTTGAGAAACAGTTCCATCTCATCAACATCGTCATTTGAAACGAGAGTATTCCCTGAATTGCTATCTTTTGTTATACTTTCAGTGTTGCTCCTTTTCAGATTTTCTGTCATTTCCCAGAAGCTTTTTAAATGTAATATGGCTTTCTCCTTAAGTTCAGAACTAATTAGAATTTGATAACGAGGATCTAGATAAATTGATTCTAATATGCTGTCACTTAAAATGATAATTTTTTCCCTGACATTAAATTTTTCAATCAATGTGTTTCCAAACATATTATGAAGAGTTCTTAATTTTAGCTTAGCTTCCAGCCACATACCGGAAACATCACTCATAGTTAATTGTTCACTTTGCAGTCTTACCATCACTTTCTTCAAAGTTTCCAAAATTAATCTGACATAATGCCTATTTGTCATTAGAAAAGGAATATTTGATACTATTACTAGCTAATCCATCGCAGAGATTTATGCACCCTAGAGGAAGGCTTCTAACATGGTGTGTATACGGCCCCATCTTGTTGGGCAATCCAGTACGGGTTCCCTTGAATTGTTTTCTGAAAGTTTGGTAGACTATGTGGGAATACGGAGTTTTCAAACGAGCTCACCACATACTTCTAAAGATTCTTCCAGCTCAGCACCCTTCATTGTGTCTTTAATAACTAACTGAAGTTTGTGTGCAGCACGCCTTCTACCAGTCATCTTTCCTCGTAAACATCGTCACTGTCACTGCACTCTGCGATGGTTAATGTCTGCAAGTTGGACCACACTAAGTCAGTCTTCAAAATTGTCACTTTGCCCTGACGTTTGCCATTCAATTTCACTATCGTTTCTGAGCAAATCAACAAATTTAATTTTATCAGAACTGTTGTTCGTGGTTACAGAATAAATCTGTTGTAAATAAATCACCGTTGTACTTCTCTAAACTCTGATGCACAGTGTTTTTTATGTACAGACCTGTGTTTCTTTTCTTTCTTTCATTCCCAGCGTCAACAGATGTATCTTACCGTCTTGTGTGAACTGAGCGTTAATTCCTAGAGTTGACCAACTCAATCTACTGGCAACGTGCACTTTCAAAGAGAATATTCCTTTTTCTAGATTACTACTCATTTTGGAACTAAGTTTTAAGGACAAGCGAGGGATCGTTTCTCTAATATTCTCTGAGTTGACTGAAAGTTTTTGACCAATTGAAGCAATAACTGGATTTAACGTTTTACGGAATCCTGAATGTCCAATCAACTCACGGGAACCACCGTTAACAGTAATTCCACACACACGGACAATTGCTTGGTTATCTAATTTCACCTTAAGGCATTCCGGAACGGCAAACTCGGCTAACGTTTTTGGTTGCATATTTGGAACACTTCAGTCTTTTCTGTCTTCATGCTTTGCCCTGCATCGTGTTCATCCGCATGGTGAGGCTTCAGGTGCCTCTCTAAACTCGCTGCATGGTCTCCAGCCGTACCTGTGCTGCAAATTTTATAGGTGCTTTTATTTTCAATCTTGTCATACTTGAAAAGTTGTCGACATGGATTTTCTCTGGGTCGTCCCATACTAGAATTCAAGGGGTAGGAAATAGTATCAACATTAGGACATACTATATAGTCGCTGTAGTACATTACAGTAAAAGCAAGTCTTAGACTTTGACAACATAAGGGAGTAGGATGCGTAAATACAGTCGTAGATCTGAATTAGAACCAGCGTGTATTAAAATCCTTCTACACATGTATTGTCAGTCTGTCAGTAAGACTCGAATAAACTCGACTTTACATTTGCAGGGTTTGCCGATTTCTTCCAATGCCGCCTTACAGCATTCTCCTACATTTCTCCAGCACCGTTAGAGGAAAAACTTCACCTCATAGTGACGCCATCAAGTTGTTTTCAGTGAAATAACGGTATATCGCTAGTTGCTGATGTTTATTAACATTTGATTTGTGAGAGATCAGAAATTAAACATTTGAGTACAAACAATGTGTGATGGTATATTTAAATCGAGATTGAATACAGGAATGGAATCATCAGAAAAAATGACATGCTATTTTCCATTTCTTGAATTTAAACACCACGCTTTAAAAATGTGCGTAATGTACGTTTAAAACGTTACACTCACCTGTCAGATTTCCCTTTACATGCGACTGTGCAGAACTCGACGGGGTGTCACCAGCTTTCAGATTTCCATGCAGAATGTTCTGGGTGGCGGAGGCTGTCACATTTCTGGCGAGCTAGAGAGAGTTCAAGTTCAGATTGGAAATGGCCCCGCCCACAGCCAAGGCTGCAAAACATTCGGAAGCAATGACAGCGCCCTTACCAGCCAGGTGCCAGAGAAGCATTCAGCACATAATGGGCGCCAGATGCACATCGAATGTAAATGGTTGAATGGTGTTGCTCACAGCTTCAAAATTATCGTTGTTGAGCCAAAAATAGCAGAGCAGAAAAAATAATGGTTCTCGATTTCCTTTCCAGTGCAGAAAACCTTTTTTATTCAGCTTTATAGATCATTCCGCTGAAAGTGCTGGATTTGTTTCGGTTTCAGTTACTTTCTGGTTGGAAGCCCTGTTCACAGGACCTCACTTTTTTTTTTTTTTTTTTCAATTTTCATTGTGCTTTAAGTGAAAGTTTGCAAATCAGGCAAGTCTCATACAAAAATTTGCGTACAACTTGCTCTACACTCCAAATTGCTCTCTCTCTAACATAAGATAGCACAGTTCTTCCCTCTGCTCTCTCGGGTCCATTTGGGTAGCTTCTGGCCCCTTTTGCCCTCTCATCCCCCCTCCATACAGGAGATGGCAACATAGTCTCATGTGTCTACTTGATCCAAGAAGCTCGTTCTTCACCAGTCTCATTTTCCATCCCCTATTCCAGTCCAATCCCTGCCTGAGGAGTTGGCTTTGGGAATGTTCCTGTCTTGGTCTGGGGCTAACAGACGGTCTGGGGACCATGGCCTCCATGGTCCTTCTAGACAGGACCTCACTTTGAGAAACGGACACAATGGTGTAAAATTTGGTATTAAATGAGGGAAAGTTAAGAGGAGCCCTCTTGGGTCAGTGGTTAAGCACTTGTCTGCTAATGGAAAGGTAGGTGGTTCAGAACCCATCAGCCACTCTCGGTGGGGGAGAAAGATGTGGCAGTCTGCTTCGGGAAAGATTATAGCCTTTGAAACCCCATGGGGCAGTTCTGCGCTGTTCAGAGACTGCTAGAGACTTTCAGTATGACTCGGAATCAGCTCCAAGGCAACAGGTGTGGTTTTGGTTTTAAGGAAAAATTTATATGTTTGCCATTCGTAACTTTAAAACTAGATCTTAAAGATCAAAAAATAACTCTTGGACTACTTACTGTAGATTGTTTGGAAAACGAATTGAGAGTTTTTTTCTATGTTAGCCATGAGTACAAAATAAAAAATTTTAATAAGTCTCCAATTTAAAAAGGGGCCATGGATTTAAGTGCAGAAAAAATTAGAAATCTAAATTAATTCTGGCTTTTAAGAATATGCTGTATTACTACAGTTAATTTTTTATTAAAATGCAGGAGCTTGGGGTTCTTGTTGACGAATTTTTTAGTGTTTTCTTATATTGTATTTGTCTCAGGGGAAAGTAATCTCAGGCTAGATAGGAAGAAGGGTATTAACATATAAGTATGTTGTATCATTTTTGATGATCTGTAAATTGATACTGTGTTCCAAACCATAAAATGTAAAAGTTAAGACCACTAATCCAGGATAGCAAAAGGAGCTGTAAACAAAACGCTGGGAAAATTGCTAAGTACTTATTATTGTTGAACAACTATTTGCATTATATTCCACCGAATGCATTGATACCCAGTGTTTCATTTTTTACTGAAAAGATAGGAAGAGTTTTTAAAAAGTTTTTTTTTTTAACGTTGCAATTATCTTCACAACTGCTGTGGTATAGTTACCATGAGATTATATTTTTATACCAGTTGGTGTTGAGTCAATTCCGACTCATGGCGGCTGGCTTACACAGATGCTAGTTAAGTGTGTGTGTAGAGTTTTGTTGTAGAGTTCTGAAGAGTTCTTTGAGAAATAATACTGAGAACAGTATTTTACTTTTTGGAAATGTGTTTGAGTAAGTTTAGTTGGAAGATAATTGCAAGAATTTTATTAAAGGCAACCTACTAAAGATCATCGATAGCGTTTTTGTTCAGAGGTTATATGCACTTATTTGGGTTAAGCTTATTCATTGTTAACTAACTAAAAGACAGTGGGAATTGCAATTATTTGTATTACATTCTAACAGCAATATAAAGAATAATACCTGTTTTACTAAAAAATGTAGCTGACATTATCTGCCTGGGAAAATAAAATGAGAAATTAGTATTTTAGAAGATGTATGCATATTGTAAAAGCTTATTTGCATAAGTTGTCAGAAGGTCTGAAGGTTGTATCTCGATTTTCCAGATTACACATTCTTTCCTCTTGTCCTTCATGGTTTTCCTCCTCTTGTTCTCTTCTCTCCTGGAACTCTTACCACTGCAATTTTCCTCCTCCTTTTTTTTTTTTTCCCTTTGTTTCTACAGTCCTTGTCTCGTGTCCCATGCTTGTTTCTGTTTTATTTCTGGCAGTCCTCATCTGCTTTTCTACACTATGCCTAGTGAGAAAGTAGTCCAGTATAGCCTGGGATTGGCCCAGTGGTTGGGGAGATTGGTGCTCATTTTTCCTTGGTTGTGACTTACTTAAAAAATGAATAAGATTTTAAGAATTTACTTTCAAAAGTATAACTTGACAGGTAAAATGAATCTGTAATTGCCAGAGGGATTGTAGCTTAGTGGATATAGACACACATTCTGAATCAGACTACCTGGATTCAAATTGTGGCTCTTTGACCGTGGGCAAGTCACTTCACGTCTTTGTGTCTTCAGTTTCCCCATATATAAGAATTGGGCTAATAATAGAACCTGTTTCTCTGTTAGGGCTCTTGTGAAGATGAGTGAGTTAAAGTGTTTAAAATGGTATCTGGCATATAGTAAGCCTTTAAACTCTGCAAGGATAAGAACTTGTTCATGGGATTTTCCTCTACGACTGGTAGATTGTATTTAGCAAATTCCTTATTTGTTGAACATGTGAATCTGTAAATGTCTACCTCAAATAGTTTGTGATGGAAGAACAGTTTTCTGTAACTAGTCCAATATATTACTTCATTCCACCTGTTTCCTAACTTAAGCTGTAATAAGTTTTAGAGGCTCTTCTTTCCCCGCTGGGAATATTGATATATTTGAGAGAGGAACTAGTAAAAGAGTTGTAGGGTAATTGCAATTTCTTTGCCTTTATAGGGCAATTGAAGGAGATAGGAAAAGCTTGTCTGTGGCCAGGCCCCACTCACTTACGAAGTGACAGTTTGATTGATTTTTGTTTTTCTGGAAAACTTCGCTTATATATTCATTATAAAGAACTTTTTAAATCTAGATAGAGCTTTTACTGCAGACTGTAACGTAAATGTCAATACAATTTTGTCTAGATTGGGGTTTTCAGATCAAAATTAGTTTCAAGACGATAAAGGAGGTATTGGAACTGAACTGCAATTAACATTTGGTCTTGGCTTTAGACTTTAAAGTACACATGATCTCCCTTTGCCTTCCACGGGCCAGAAGAATTTGGATGGATCTGAACAAACCTCTTACTAGCATTGAAAAACCGTGCAAGGTGAGTTTGCCCCTTTGTGGAGAATAAATTTGTGCCTGTCATTTCTACCCTTAACACCTCTCTTCCAAGTGGTTCTAAGACCTGAATGTAGCACCTACAGCTGTAAAACTCTTAGAAGAAGACATAGGGGTAGTGTACCAGGACCTAGGTTCTAACCGTGGATTTTTTTTAGATATGACACCAAAAGCATGAGCAACAAAAGACAGAATAGATAAACGGGACTTCATCAGAATTAAAAACTTTTGTACGTTAAAGGACTTTATGAACAAATTGAAGAGAGAAAGTAAAGATTTGGGAACCATATATCTGATAAGGGTTTAATATCCAGAATAAAGAACCCCTACAACTCAACAGAGGAGCCCTGGTGTTGCAGTGGCTAAGAGCTCAGCTGCTAACCAAAAGGTTGGTTCAAACCCACCAGTTGCTCCATGGAAGAAAGATGTGGCAGTCTGTTTTTGTAAAAATTACAGCCTTGGAAACCCTATGGGGCAGTTCTACTCTGCTGTAGGGTCGCTGTGAGTTGGAATTGACTTGATGGTCAGTGGGTTTACAACACAGCAATAAGGACAGCCCAATCAAAAAATGGGCAAAGGACACGAATAGGCGTTTCACCAGAGAAGACATACAAATGGCCAAACAGGTACATGAAACGATGCCCAATGTCTTTAGTTGTTTAAAAAGTGCATTGCCTTTGGGTTAGTTCCAGGTCACAGCGACTCTGTAGGACAGAGAAGAACTGCCCCATAGGGTTTTCAAGGCTGTAAATATTTACGAGAGCCAACAGCCACTTCTTTCTCCTGCAGAGCGGCTGGTAGGTTCCAACCACTGACCTTTCAGCGCTTAACCACTGCACCACCAGGGCTCCTTTCGTTAGTCATTAGGGAAATGCAAATCAAAACGTTGTGATTTTTGAGGGTTTTGTAGTATGGCAGAGAAAATAATCTGAGCTTTCTTAAAAGTATATATGATTTGATGATGGTATTTTATAGTTGGAGAAATAGTTGTGAAGAGTTCGGTTCGGTTTAGGGTATCTGATTAAAATATTTTACCACACAAAAAAAAGTCGTCGTGGAGTGGGAGAGAGCCCTGGTTGGTAGACCAAACCAAACCCAGTGCCATCGAGTCGATTCCGACTCCTAGCGACCCTATAGGACAGAGTAGAACTGCCCCATAGAGTTTCCCAGGAGCGCCTGGCAGATTCGAACTGCCGACTCTTTGGTTAGCAGCCATAGCACTTAACCTCTACACCATCAGCGTTGGTAGACAGAGCCGGTGAAATTCTCTGTGCAGATTCAGTTCATCAAGGACTCCTGAGAACTGAATGGGTATTTTGATTCCATTTGCATACCCAGTTCTTAGAGCGTAGCAGTTTCTAGACTAAGTTAAAAATTATATTCTGTAGATTCGTATTTTTGTCATGATGACTGTAACTCAGAACAATTGCTTTTGTAAAGCTTTTAGAGTAATATTCTTTTTTGAGTCAACTTATTTTACAACTTTTTTTTTTTTGTGGCAGCCTCATTTGTAGGAGTGTACGAAATATTGTTCACTGTTAGTCCTGTATTGGAAAAGAAAGGGTCCTTTATTATATCTGGAAGAGCGCTCACTTATTCACTTATCCAACATATTGAGTGGCATCTGGGCTGGTTAGGCATTGTGTTTGGCCCCCAGAAAACAGATTTGAGGTGTAGTCGACTTCTTGGCAAATACTGGTATAAACAAATTATATTGCTTGCTGAGAACTTCGCGGTAAAGAATCTTTAGTTTGTTTGTATATCCAGTCTAGTTTACTTATTTTAGTTATTTTGAATTGAGGTGACTTTTTTAAACTTAAAAAACACTTCAAAAATCTTTGAAGAGTAGATTTGATGGAATCAAGTTTTCTGAATTGAGTAAAATTTAAGCTTTAAAAGATGCCCACGCTTTATTTCAAGAACCAAACCAAAACCCGTTGCCGTCGAGTTGATTCCAACTCATAGCGACCCTACAGGACAGAGTAGAACGGCCCCATAGGGTTCCCAAGGAGCTGCTGGTGAATTCGAACTGCCAGCCTTCTGGTTAGCAGCCACTTAACCACTGTGCCACCAGGACTCCTTTTTTATACCTTTTCTAGTTAATATTCCTTTGCCATCAGAAAATAGGTTATTTTACTTAGTGGTGGTAATTAAAGCAGTTAGTTGGGAAATAAGCCATTTTCAGTTTATCAGGCTCAATTTAGGAGATTTATATATAAATGCACATACATGTGTATTTTAAAAATAACTATTTTAGTGAAATTTGTTAAAACGCTTACTAAATTTACTAAGTGCTTGTAGAAAGCACCGTATCAGGTATTTACAGACATTCTGGTGACAACCTTTTGGAGTGAGTACATGTATTGTCATTTTCTGACTAGTAAACTTGGAGTCAGAGCCCCGAGGCCACACAGCTGAGCTGAGACAGGACTTGAATTCCAGTCTCTGGTGTGATCCCGACACTGGCCTTGATGATAGCTTTGCTCTGCTGCCGTCTGTGAGCAGTGCGTTTTAGAAAATAAAGATGGGCCTCAGATTACCCCTGCTTATCCTTTCCCCATCTAACTCATGCTCATCAGACAGAGAGTACAGACCCAGCTTTCAGTTACCAGACGATTTTTAAGTTTGGAGTAAGATCAAAGAAGGACATTGTATATTGGCAGAGCAAGCTGCCCTTGTCTTAAAATCTGGATTATTAATTTTAAAGTGTAATTAATACCTTTTAGAAAATTTTCTCTTAAACCTTAGTGCCAGTCGTGGGTCTTCCTGAATAGCTGCTGAAGTGTGTGTATTTTGCTTTTTGTTTGTTTCTTTTTTTTGGACCTTGTTTCAGCTCTGAAACTAAGAATTGAATTTGTGATCCATCTAACAATGAGGCAGATTTTCTTTCCTTGACTTCCCTGTTTTGTCCTTCCCTTTGTCGGTGTGTGTGTGTATGTGCGTGTATATGTTTTTTTAAATCACATTTAGCTGTTTCTGCCAGCTCTCTCAATTTTCTTTTTTTGGAAATGGGGTTGAGAGAGTATAAATAACTTTAAAGTAAATGGTTGCAAATAATTTCAAATTTAACCTTTTTAAATTTATTTTGCTTCTTCTGGAGTGATCGGTTGGTGTGTATTTACTGATAAAATTACCAACTTTATTTCAACAGATAGAAATTAAAAACTTAGTATCTTAAAAAGCATTCAGTCTACTATGAAAACTTAAAAGCCTTGATTTAAAAGTCAGTATTGATCAAAGATTTGGTTTAGGCATTTCTAATTTGTAAGCGATTGCTGATAATATGTGATTTTTAAAAATTCAGGTATCAAATGAACCAAAGTGGGCTCTCTGGCTCTATTTCTGCTGACTGTTGACATTTTGATAATACTCTGCTATTAAATATTTGTGAAACAGAACCTCTGAATGAAACATCAGCCTAATTTGTTTCCCATTGGAAAATACTTAGTTTGTGGAGATAAGCTCTTAGAAAGGTGCGTTTAAATGTTGTTCTGTGTTAATAGGCAAGGAATATAGAAATCCAGTGATTTCCTGCTCCTGGTGAGTCTCTGGAGTCTGGTGGTTAACAGCTCGCCTGCTACACAAAAGGCAGTTGGGATCCACCAGCCTCCCCTGGGAGACTGTGGGGCAGTTCTACTCTGTCTTACAGGGTGGCTGTGAGTTGGACTAGGAAACCCTGGTGGCGCAGTGGTTAAGAGCTACGGCCGCTAACCAAAAGGTCGGCAGTTGGAATCCACCAGGTGCTCCGTGGAAACCATATGGGGCAGCTCTACTCTGCCCTGTAGGGTCGCTATGCGTTGGAATAGACTCGACGGCAACGGGTTTTTTTTTTTGGTGAGTCCGCAAGGGCCGCAGATTCGGTGTTCGGTTTACTTAGTGAGTCTCTGGTGAACTGATAGCATCTGGAGTGTTATCGTCAGTTCTGGGATGTTGCCTGGAATGTGTAATGGATGGTGAGGATGAGGAATTTTTAGAAATTCTGTCACATGTAAATCATGAGGCAAACTGGGGATGCCTTGTCTGCAGAAGGGGGGCTTGTAGAGCATTTAAAGCCTCTTTTGTAGAAGATGACCGAGGCTTTTCAGGAGGCAGAAGTGACAAAGAGGCAGATTTTGGTTCATTACAAGGACTAATTTTAAACTAGTCCAGGGCTCCTTGAATCTTTATTACTGGACTAGTTTAAAAATTAATCCTTATAAGAAACCAAAATAGGAATTTGAGGAGCCCTGGTGGCACAGTGAGCCCTGGAGGCGTAGTGGTTAAGAGCTCAGGCTGCTAACCAAAAGGGTGGCAGTTTGAATCCACCAGCTGCCTCTCGGAAGCCCTGTGGGACAGTTCTCCTCTTTAGTTGGAATCGACTAAAGGTGGCACGATGGTTAAGTGCTTGGCTACTAAACAAAAGGTAGGTGGTTTGAACCCACCCGTGGCTCCGCAGGAGGAAAGACCTGGCCGTCTACTTCTGTGATGATTACAGCTTAGGAAACCCTGTGGGGCAGCAGTTCTACTCTGTCCTATAGAGTCACTCTGAGGTGGAATTGACAGGACAGCACAGAACGATAGGAATTTATTTTAAAGCAGCAAGCGCTCAGTTGGAGGAGATTTCCGAGCTGAGGGTGGGAAGGGGTGGGCTACAACACCAATGATGATAACTAGTATCGTTTTTTCGGGCTTATTATGGGGTCGGTGCACATGTGCTCCACTGCTTACTGAAAGGTTGAGAAAGGGCTAGCCATCAACTTCTGAGAAACTGGCCATGAAAGCCCTATGGAGCACAGTTCTGCTCTTGGCACATGTGGGGTCGCCATAAGTCAGAATCAGCAACTGCTGTTGGTCTTGTTATGAACTTGCTGACCTAAGGTGTCCTACGTTAACTCATTCAGTCCTCACTCACGTCCTGCGATGTGAGCTTAGGGGCTGTTGTGATTTCCTGTTTTAATGCTGAGGAAAATTAGTATAGAGATGCTAATAATGCAAGAAATCATAGTGAGAAACAGAGATGCTAATAATGCAAGAAATCATAGTGAGAAACAGGCTTGATATAAATGTAGGCAGATCCCAGAGCCCGTGCCCTTACCCACCATTACACTCATTTCCAGTTATTTTATTTGGAAATTAATTTTTGGTTTTAAGTACTATAATGATATTAGCTAAGTACATTTGAAGAGGTCATTGTCTTTGTTAATTTTGTTTATACTGTTAATAAGCAAGATAGCTATAGGGTTGTAAAATTACCTGGGGTAAAAGACTTCTACTTTCTTACTGGTGATCTCTACTATTCAGTAGCATTCTGTACGACTGATTTCTAGTACCGGAAAAAGAATTCAGCCAGGAGGCTAGTGGTCTGTTTTTTCATTTAGCACACGTGTTGTGAGTGCCTACTGTGTGCAAGGCACTGTTGGTGCAGAGAGGAGCCCACCCACGCTTTACACTTAGAGTCAGTATTAAATACTCTCCACATTAAAAGACTCGGCTTTACCTGGTGATGTGTGCAGAGAAGTTTTATTTGATAACCTTTAGCTAAAGCTAGGTGCGTTTTTAGATATATTTATCTTTATGAATTTCCTATCACTTTCTCCTTAAAATGTAAGAAGATAGAAAAACAGCCCATCTTGAACTTCTTTATTCAACCAATAGAGGCAAATAGTAATTGGTAACTTACCATTTAGCTTCCCTTACTCTTCTAACTGTAACATGTCTACCCTGTGACAGCAGAAATGGGAAAAGACGTGAGCATTTCATTAGCTTAGCACATACACGCTTAATGCTTTAAAAAATGATTTTGAAGCAGTTTTAAACTTACAAAGTAGTTACAAGAACAGCAGACAAACAAAAACTTCCCACATACCCTTCCTTTCACCCAGAGACCCTAGTCGAGGTCTGTCGAGTGCCCCAGTGATGGATGGCTGTTAGAGCCAAAGGGTCTAGTCCAGGAACTTTTTTTTTACCCAGTTTTGTCTCTCTGGTATGCTTCACTTTAGAATACTTACGCAGCCTTTGCAAGTTTTATGTCCTTGACCTTTTTGAAGGTTGCAGGGCAGTCGGTTTATACAGTGTCTCTCAACTTGGGCTTGTTCAGTGCTTCCTCAAGATATTTAATAAATTTTTTATAAATTGTGTTCACAGTCTGAACTGATTGTATTAAATGTACAATGGCATCTTAGGGTTGTATAATTTCCCCTCCTTCTGAAAAACAGATTCTTTAGTTTTTAGTGGAAGTCTCTGGGTGGTGCAGATAATTGCTAACCAAAAGATGGGAGTTTCGAGTCTACCCAGAGGCACCTCAGAAGGAAGGCTTGGCAGCCTACTCCTGAAAAATCAGTCATTGAAAACACAGTGGAGCCCAGTTCTACTCGGACACATGTGCCGGAATTAACTCGACAGATAACTGGTTGGTTGGTTAGTTTTTAGTACCTAGTACAGTGAAACCTGTGAGAACTGGAACCGAATGGGACTGCCTTGTTTTTCTGGGTCTTGCAAGTTTCTGCCTTTGACAGAGTACAGCCTTACTGCTTTTCTCTGGTTTCTGTTAGTGGAAAATATTTGCTTTTTCCTTCTCTGACAGGTTTCCACCTTAATACAGGTTCTGGCTTTTGCAGGCTTTACTGTAATTGTAAGTAGAACGTGGAGGTATCAGATACCTTCAGTTTTTGAGAGGTAAAAAGATTTAGGCAGCCTAAAAGATGGCCACAGTATAGTGTTACATGCTTACCTAGGCTGATTCTACTGTTAGATCCTTTTCATTTATTTTAGGTACCGTTTTAGGACAAAATATGTAACGTCTTAGATGATTTTAGCTTTTTCTTAGTACTCATTATTGTAAAGAAATGAAGTTTGAGGTCCCATTTTACTTTGCCTTAGGATTGATACGTGGCATTGTTTTATACTTTTCACTGAAGATGTTTTATTAATGCCTGTATTCAAGCATGTGATGGTGCCTTTAATCATTTAATTTTGCTGAAACTTAGCTCCAGTGACTCTTGATAAATGAATTGGTAAATTTTACTTTTCCCTCATATACAAAAAATAACCTGACACTAGATCTCAAAAGGATGAAGAGGACTGGTGAATACTGAAGAACAAAGGAAGAGATAGGCTGATCT
This sequence comes from Loxodonta africana, assembly GCF_030014295.1. Taxonomy (NCBI): domain Eukaryota; kingdom Metazoa; phylum Chordata; class Mammalia; order Proboscidea; family Elephantidae; genus Loxodonta; species Loxodonta africana. Next base: position 105,145,346 of record NC_087353.1, on the reverse strand, counting down.
TAGAATACTGTCTCAGGTAAAGAATGTTCACAAGGACAGGAAAGTCACATGACTCTTTTTTAGAGTAGAGGTCAAAAACTTAAGTTAGGACAAAATATTTTTCTGGTGAACATATCTTTTCACTCTTAAGCCTGCTGGATAATTACAGAATTGAGTACAGTTATCTATATCCCTAGTGGCACAGTGGGTAAGTGCCCTGCTGCTCACCAAAACGTTGGTGATTCGAACCCAGCACCTCCGAGGGAGAAAAGACCTGACAGTCTATTCTCATAAAGATTATAGTGTAGAAAATCCACTGGGGCAATTCACTGTCACATCTGGTTGTTATGAGTGAAAAATTGACTCAGCGGCACCTGACAAGAAGAAGAACAATATGTGGAAGCTGATTGCCACGTCTTATTCCCAAGGAGCCCCCGGGTGGATTCCAACTGCCAATCTTTTGGTTAACACCAGAGCACTCAACAATTGTGCCACCAGGGCTCCTTATAAAATACTTAAAATTTTTTTGGTGTTCAGTTATAACAGAAGAGGAAGCATGGCCACGTAATTCTGTTGGCTTGTTTTGAGGTAGAACGGATCAGATCAGTAAGAGCATGTATAAACCTATTCCCTGAGGTTGAGCCCCCAAAGGAGCAAAAGATTTTAGAGAATGGCTGGAGTCTGTTTTCAGAGAAATAAAAGAAGAGCAAACTAGGATAAGTGATGAAAAATGAAAACGGCAAAAGGCCAGTTAAGTTCATTTTTGAAACTATATAACCAAAAAACCCCAAACCTGGTGCTGTTGAGTCGATTCCGACTCATGGTGACCCTATAGGACAGAGTAGAACTGCCCCATTGAGTTTCTAAGGAGTGCCTGGTGGCTTTGAACTGCCTGCCTTTTGGTCAGCAGCTGTAGCATTTAACCACTACACCACCAGGGTTTCCTTGAAACTGTACAGGACAGTTAAAATCAAATCAGGGAAACGAAGATGAAGTCACAAAGCATTCAGAATTGAAGAACGAAAGAAATCGGAAAAGGTAGTGTTCTGGCTAATTTGTAGATTTTTGTTGAGAATAGAGTGTGAAGTGTGGTTCCTAAGGCGCCCTGGTGGTACAGTGGTTAGCGTGGTTGGCTGCTAACGAAAAGGAGGCAGTTGAAAACCACCAGCCGCACTGGGGGACAAAGATGTTGCAGTCTGCATCCGTAAAGATTCACAGCCGTGGAGACCTACTGGGTCACTGTGAGCCGGAATCGACTCAGCGGCAGCGAGTTTAGTTGTTGTTTGGCCTAAGGTTTGGATCTTAGAGTTGGTGGGACTAGTTATTCCTGCCGAAAACAACTGGGAATATTTGAAAAATTATAAAACTCTAATAAAAACATTAAAAAGTTGATAAGCAATTTTAAAGGGCTAATTTTTAATATGGAAAGGCTAATATAAAAAGGAAAGTGGGAACTCGTAGATAATAAAAGTAGAAATCATTTTGCCCTGAGTAAAGGATGAGGTTGATTGAAGAGCAAGCCAGTCTGTATCCCTAGGAACTCAGCCTTGAACTTGGATTATGGCGATCCCAGCAGGGCTTCGAACTGGAACAGAACCGAAAAATGGAACTGGGAAAAAACTGAGACGTGAATTTAAAGAAAAAAAGCTTTTCTGCCCCGAACCGCAATCGAACACCGTTATTTTTTCCGCTCTGTTATTTTTGGCTCAGCGATAGTTTTGAAGTTGTAAGCGAGACCGATGGACCATTCATGTGGGATTTGCATCTGGTGCCCACGTGTGCCAAAGGCTTCTCTGGCACCTGGCTGGTAAGGGCGCGGTTCATTGCTTCACAGCCACCTGGTGGGGCCTCGGCCGTGGGGCGGGGCCTGCCGTGGTCGGGGCCTCAGGTGTGGGGCGGGGCCTGCTGTGGGCGGGGCGCTCAGAGAAGGCTGTCTCCACTCTGCCCTTGACCTGTCAGTCCTGCGAGCTGTGCCCCCCGAGGTGTGACAGCGTCCACCATGCAGAAGAGTCTAGGCGGAAATCTGAAAGCTGGTTACACCGCATCGAGTTCTGCAGAGCTTCACGTGAACGGAAATTTGTTAGGTATCAACGTTTTAAACGTTTATTATCCACAGTTTTAAAATGTGGTATTTAAATTCAAGAAGTAGAAATAGCATGTCATTTTTTCTGATGATTCCATTCCTGTATTCAATCTCGATTTAAATATACCATCACACATTGTTTGTACTTAAATGTTTAATTTCTGATCTCTCACACACCGAATGTTAAACATCAGCAACTAGTGGAAAGAAAATTAATGCTTCACTTGCGATATACAGTTATTTCACTGAAAACAACTTGATGGCGTCACTATGAGGTGAAGTTTTTCCTCTAACGGTGCTGGAGAAATGTAGGAGAATGCTGTAAGGCGGCATTGGAAGAAATCGGCAAACCCTGCAAATGTAAAGTCGAGTTTATTCGAGTCTTACTGACAGACTGACAATACATGTGTAGAAGGATTTTAATACACGCTGGTTCTAATTCAGATCTACGACTGTATTTATGCATCCTACTCCCTTATGTTGTCAAAGTCTAAGACTTGCTTTTACTGTAATGTACTACAGCGACTATATAGTATGTCCTAATGTTGATACTATTTCCTACCCCTTGAATTCTAGTATGGGACGACCCAGAGAAAATCCATGTCGACAACTTTTCAAGTATGACAAGATTGAAAATAAAAGCACCTATAAAATTTGCAGCACAGGTACGGCTGGAGACCATGCAGCGAGTTTAGAGAGGCACCTGAAGCCTCACCATGCGGATGAACACGATGCAGGGCAAAGCATGAAGACAGAAAAGACTGAAGTGTTCCAAATATGCAACCAAAAACGTTAGCTGAGTTTGCCGTTCCGGAATGCCTTAAGGTGAAATTAGATAACCAAGCAATTGTCCGTGTGTGTGGAATTACTGTTAACGGTGGTTCCCGTGAGTTGATTGGACATTCAGGATTCCGTAAAACGTTAAATCCAGTTATTGCTTCAACTGGTCAAAAACTTTCAGTCAACTCAGAGAATATTAGAGAAACGATCCCTCGCTTGTCCTTAAAACTTAGTTCCAAAATGAGTAGTAATCTAGAGAAAGGAATATTCTCTTTGAAAGTGCACGTTGCCAGTAGATTGAGTTGGTCAGCTCTAGGAATTAACGCTCAGTTCACACAAGACGGTAAGATACATCTGTTGACGCTGGGAATGAAAGAAAGAAAAGAAACACAGGTCTGTACATAAAAAACACTGTGCATCAGAGTTTAGAGAAGTACAACGGTGATTTATTTACAACAGATTTATTCTGTAACCACGAACAACAGTTCTGATAAAATTAAATTTGTTGATTTGCTCAGAAACGATAGTGAAATTGAATGGCAAACGTCAGGGCAAAGTGACAATTTTGAAGACTGACTTAGTGTGGTCCAACTTGCAGACATTAACCATCGCAGAGTGCAGTGACAGTGACGATGTTTACGAGGAAAGATGACTGGTAGAAGGCGTGCTGCACACAAACTTCAGTTAGTTATTAAAGACACAATGAAGGATGCTGAGCTGGAAGAATCTTTAGAAGTATGTGGTGAGCTCGTTTGAAAACTCCGTATTCCCACATAGTCTACCAAACTTTCAGAAAACAATTCAAGGGAACCCGTACTGGATTGCCCAACAAGATGGGGCCGTATACACACCATGTTAGAAGCCTTCCTCTAGGGTGCATAAATCTCTGCGATGGATTAGCTAGTAATAATATCAAATATTCCTTTTCTAATGACAAATAGGCATTATGTCAGATTAATTTTGGAAACTTTGAAGAAAGTGATGGTAAGACTGCAAAGTGAACAATTAACTATGAGTGATGTTTCCGGTATGTGGCTGGAAGCTAAGCTAAAATTAAGAACTCTTCATAATATGTTTGGAAACACATTGAAAAATATAACGTCAGGAGAAAAGTTATCACTGAAAATGATAGCGTATTTAGGAGCAGTTTTTCTAGATTCTCGTTACCAAATTCTAATTACTTCTAAACTTAAGGAGAAAGCCATATTACATTTAAAAAGCATTTGGGAAATGCAGAAAATCTGAAAAGGGGCAATACTGAAAGTATAACAAAAGATAGCAATTCAGGGAATACTCTCGCTTCAGGTGATGATGTTGATGAGGTGGAATTATTTTTCAAAATGAAAGAAAAAAGTTAATTTGAGATCAAATGACTGTACTGTTTATATTGACATTATTAACAAGCTTTTATGGTATTCAGAGAGTTAAGAGAAAAAAAGTATTGTTGACTTTTGGGTAGAAAACCTTTCACAATATACCCAAACCAAAAAAATCCTACTGCTGTCGATTCCATTCTGACCCATAGCAAGCCTATAGAACAGAGTAGAACTGCCCTATAGGGTTTCCAAGGAGCGACTGGTAGATTCAGACTGCTGAGTTTTTGGTTCGCAGCAGAGCTCTTAACTGCTGCGCCGCCGGGGCTCCACTGTACCCCCAGTTCTTTGAGATTGCTGCGTTAGTTTGGGGTGCACCAGCTACTCGGGTTAATGCTGAGAGAGCTCTCGCAAGTTTGAAGTTCATGTTGTGAGATGACAGGGATAGGTTAAATGAAAAAATATTACAGGACATTCTTTTAATTAGGTGTAATTATGGTTTCTTGCAATGTTTTCTAAATGAACTGTATTAATTGTATTTGAATTAAAAGTAAAATATTATTTTATGTAATATGGCTATTTAGCTTAGAACTGAGTTGATTATTAAAGTATTAAATATTGTATTTTGTCTTGATTGATGTATTAGGTATGATAGCACACCTTTGTATTTTTAGTGTTTTGTGAATACATTTTTTTTCTTGTTACTTTAGATGGAGGTTTACAGAAGAAACTAGTTTCTCAGCAAACAGCTAGTACACACATTGTCGTATGACACTGGTTAACAATGCCACGACGTGTCGGTATTCTCCCTTCTCAACCCTGGGTTCGCTATTACACGCTTTCCTGTTCCCTCCTGCCTTCCAGTCCCTGTCCCAGGGCTGATGAGCCCCTTTAGTCTTTTTTTGTTCCATGGGCCTCTTCAGTCTTTGGCTGAAGGGTGAACTTCAGGAGTGACCTCGTTACTGAGCTGGGAGGGTGTCCAGGGGCCATACTCTCAGGATTTCTCCAGTCTTTGTCAGGCTAGCAAGTCTGGTCTTTCTTTTTGAGTTAGAATTTTGTTCTGCATTATTCTCCAGCTCCATCCAGCACCCCCTCTATTGTGATCCCTGTCAGAGCAGTCAGTGGTGGTAGCCGGGCACCATCTAGTTGTACTGGACTCAGTCTGGTGGAGGCCATGGTAGATGTGGTCCGTTAGGTGAATAAGTTCTTAACCAATTTTACGTGACTATTAAAGTGTTAGTAGTGAAATGTTGTCTACATCAAAATTAAGTTTGTTTTCAGTATATTTGATAGTATTGAGAGTTCCCTACTAAAAAAGTACTTTGAATCTTCAGTTTAATATTTTTACAGTATAAACATGCAATACTGTCTAAAAGCGATTCAGTGCTACAGTAAATTTTAAATAACAGAATAAAAAATGATATATTTTACATCATGTTTTTCTTTGTGTTGAAATATTTTGAGACAGATTAAAAGTGAACATCATTGCTACTTTAGATTTAATTGTTAATGAATAGTACAGAAAGAAGTAGTTTAATATTGCTATTTTCATGCTTGGTAAAGTAGAGGGTCAGTAAAAAAGAGGAAGATCCTCAAGGAGTTGGGTTGACAGAGTGGCTGCAACAGTGGGCTCAACCCAGCAAGGATTGTGAGGATGGCACAGCACCGAGCAGTGTTCCACTTCTCTCGTGCATAGGGTCGCCATGATTTGGAAGAGACTTGATGGCACCTAACAAACAACAATGTGGGTTTACAGGTAAATGTTCCATTTTGGTTGTTTTAAATTTTTTTGTTTCATGATCTTCTGTACTGGGAGACGTCTGAGTTTTTGTGTGGTATTGCAACAGATGTGACAGGTTGTATCCTGGTGATTTTTTTCCCCCCATTTCTCGTGACACTTCATACACACGTTGTTTTTACTCAAAGCAAACCAGAAGACTACACAGGTCTTGCTCAAGTAGCTTACAGAACACTGTCTCCATTTAGTCCTTTTTCTAGGCTCCGTATGTGTTTCATTTTGCTTTTCTACTCTTTCTCTTTTCTAGTCCCCGCCCTGCTATAAGCTATTTGAGTGGTGATAGGCGGGCCTTTTCACCTCTCTGTGTCTGTTCTTAAAGGAAGTATGATGTCTCACTCAAGGTTGTTGGAAACATTTAACAAGATAATCGGGAAAGTACTAGCTTGATTAGTTGGCCACTTTCCGAGGAAAGGGAGAAGAGAGTAGTAGAGGTAACTGTGAGGGGTGCAGGAAATGTTCAGTGATAGTTCCAACGACTGTCCAGGGAAATAACCTCCCTGGATGGGCAAAGAGCAGTGAAACTGTGAGGTCATGCAAATGCACTCATTTCTAGAGAGCAGAAAGCCCCAGCCAGAAGGCATCCTTCCTGGTAAGCCTGACCAGAACTGCTTCTTTCCGTGATGAAGTGCTAGGGTGCCTCCCCCCGAAAAGCTCTGCTAATGAACTGGAGCCTCTGATTGTCTGTGGCACCCCATGGGCTACCCAACAAAAACACCCAGTGCTGTCAAGTCAATTCCGACTCATAGCGACCCTATAGGACGGAGTAGAACTGCCCCATGGTTACCCAGGTGGGTACCCAACTGTCTCCTGTGTCTTAACACACATCGAGTGTGCGTGGTGTTATATCACATTCATGACATTTTAAGATAAGAAGCAGGAACAGCTGTAGGCAGAAAATCATCCTGATTTTATGTTCTAGCTCTGATGGTGGTTATTTGACCTTGACACGTCGCTGCATTTGTCAAGTGAGAACACATCTCCTTTTCTGTTCTTAGGAATTAAAGGAGAAGTTGAGATTATGAAAAAAAAAAAAAACAGCTTTTGGAAATAACGATGGAGTATAATATATATATAAGTGAACATCTTGATTATGGAAAAATAATATGCATTTGCTGTCCGTTTTAACAAAGCCACATTTTAATACAGCCGTACGTCGTTTTCTTGCGCTTTGCAGATAGCGGGTTTTTTACAAATTTGAATGTCTGTGGTGGCCCTGCATTGAGCAGGTTTATCAACACCATTTTTCCAATGGCGTGTGCCAGCTTCCTGTCTCTTGTGTCACATTTTGGTAATTCTCCCGATATTTCAAACTCTCTTATTATACCTGTTATTGTGATTGTTTTGGGGCTCTGTGAACCGTGCCCATAGAAGGCGGTGCACTTAGTTGACAAATGTGTGTGTTCTGACTGCTCCACTGACCAGCCGTTCCCGTCTTTCAGCTGTTCCCGTCTCTCTCCCTCTTTTTGGGCCTCCTTATTCCCTGACACGCAACAGTACTAAAATTAGGCCAATTAGTAACCCTACAATGGCCTCTAAGTGTTCTAGTGAAAGGAAGAGTCGCTAGAAATGATTACGCTTGGTAGGAAGGCATGTGGAAAGCTGAAACAGGCTGAGAGCTAGGCCTCTTAGACCAGACAGCTGAGTTGTGAATGCAAAGGCAAAGTTCTTGAAGGAAATTAGAAGTGCTACTCCAGTGAACACACAAATGATAAGAAAGCGAAACAGCCTTATTGCTGATACGGAGAATGTTCTGGTGGTCTTGATAGATCAAACCAACGATAACATTCCCTTAAGCCAAATCCCAAGGCCTTAACTCTTCAATTCTGTGAAGGCCGAGAGGGGTGAGGGTGCTGCTGAAGAAAACTTGAAGCTAGCAGAGGTTGGTTCCTGAGGTTAAGGAAAGAAGCCGTCGCCGTGACATAAAAGTGCAAGGTGAAGCAGCACGTGCTGACGAAGAGGCTGCAACAAGTTACCCGGAAGGTCCAGCTGAGGTAACAGATGAAGGCCGCCGCGTTAAACAGCGGATTTCCGTGTAGATGGAACGGCCGTATGTTGGAAGAAGGTGCCATCGAGGACTTTCACAGCCGGAGAGGAGAAGTCGGTGCCTGGCTTCAAAGCTGCCAAAGACAGGCTGACTCTCCCTAGGGGCTAACGCAGCTGGTGACTTCAAGTTGAAGCCAACGCTCATTTACCATCTGAAAATCCTAGGGCCTTTAAAAATTATGCTAAGTCTACTCTGCTTGTACTCTATAAGTGGAAGAACAAAGCCTGGATGACAGCACGTCTGTTTACAACATGGTTTACTGAATATTTTAAGCCTATTGTTGAGACCTGGAAATCCTGGTGGTGCATTGATTAAGAGGTACAGTTGCTAACCAAAAGGTCGGCAGTTTGAATCCAACAGGCGCCCCTTGGAAACCCTACTGGGCAGTTCTACTCAATCCTATAAGGTGGCTGTGAGTTGGGATCAGCTCGATGGCAACAGTTTTGGTTCTTTTTGGTTGTGGTTGAGACCTACTGGTCAGAAAAAAAGATACCTTTCAAAATATTACTGTTCTAATAAAATCTATTAAGAAAACATTCAGCATCCCACTTTGGAGAGTAGCGTCTGGGGTCTTAAACGTGAGCAAGTAGCCATCTAAGATGCATCAATTGGTGTCAACCCACCTGGAGCAAAGGAGAATGAAGAACACCAAAGACACAAGGTAATTATGAGCCCAGAAGACAGAAAGGGCCACATAAACCAGAAACTACATCAGCCTGAGACCAGAAGAACTAGATGGTGCCTGGCTACAACCGATGACTGCCCTGAAAGGGAACACAACAGAGAACCCCCAAGTGAGCGGGAGAGCAGTGGGATGCAGACCTCAAATTCTCGTAAAAAGACCAGACTTAATGGTCTGACTGAGAGTAGAAGGACCCCGGAGGTCACAGTCCCCAGACCTTCTGTTAGCCCAAGACAGGAACCATTCCCAAAGCCAACTCTTCAGGCAGGCATCGGACTGGACTATGGGATAGAAAACAATACTGGTGAGAGGGAGCTTCTTGGATCAAGTAGACACATGAGACTATGTGGGCAACTCCTGCCTGAATGGGAGATGAGAGGGCAGAGGGGGACAGAAGCTGGCTGAACGGACATGAAAATAGAGATTGGTGGGAAGGCACGTGATGACTCATTAGAGGGAGAGCAACTAGGAGTATATAGCAAGGTGTATATAAATTTTTGTGTGAGAGACTGACCTGATTTGTAAACTTTCACTTAAAGCACAATAAAAACACAAAACAAAAACAGAAAAACATTACTGCTCATTGACAGTTTGCCTGATCACCCACATGCTCTGATGGAGATACACAAGGAGATGAATGTTGTTTTCATGCCTGCTAACATCGTCCATTCTGCAGCCCAAAACGAAGGAATAATTTTGATTTTCAAGTCTTATTATTTAAGAGGTACATTTTGTAAGGCTGTAGGTGCCACAGACAGTGATTCCTCTCATGGATCTGGCAAAGTAAACTGAAAATCTTCTGGAAAGGATTCGCCCTTCTAGAAGCCGTTAAGACCCTTCGTGATTCATGGGAGGAGGTCAAAAGATCAGCATTAATAGGAGTTTGGAAGAAGTTGATTCCAGTCCTCATGGATGACTTTGAGGGGTTCAAGTCTTCAGTCGAGCAAGTAACTGCAGATGTGGTGAAAGTCGCAAGAGAACTAGAAGTGGAACCTGAAGATGTAACTAAATTGTTGCAGTCTCATGACAGAACTTTAATGAGGAGCTGTTTCTTAGGGATGAGCAAAGAAGGCGGTTTTTTGAGATGGAGTCCACTCCGGGTGAAGATGCCGTGAACGTTGTTGAAATGACCACAGAGGATTTGGAATATGACATAACTTAGTTGATAAAGCAGCGGCAGGTTTTGAGAGGATTGACTCCTGTTTTGAAAGAAGTTCTACTGTGAGTAAAATGCTCTCAAACAGCATCGCGTGCTACAGAGAAATCTTTCATGAAAGGAAGAGTCAATCGATGCAGCAAACTTCATTGTTGTCTTATTTTAGGAAATTGCCACCCCAGCCTTCAGCCACCACCACCCAGATCAGTCAGCAGCCATCAGCATCCAGGCAAGACCCTCCGCCAGCAGAAAGATTATGAATCGCTGTAGGCTCAGAGGATGGTTAACATTTTTTAGCGATGAAGTGTTTTTAAAATAAGGTATGTATTTTTTTTTATAAACGTAATACTTTCGCGTACTTAATAGACTACAGTATAGTGTAAACATAACTTTTATATGCACTGGGAAACCGAAAACTTCTCGACTGGCTTTATTGCTGTGCTCTGGAGCCGCACCCGCCGTGTCTCCGAGGTTCACCTGTGTGAGTTGACTGGCATCCCCGCGAGGCAAGAAGGGGACCTCGGTCGTTAGGGACGGACCTCGGTGATCCGACCGTTCCGGGACGGACCTCGGTGATCCGACCGTTCCGGGACGGACCTCGGTGATCCGACTGTTCCCTGGCTTGGCGTAGCTTGTTTGGATTCTGTCTCCAGTAAAGGTAGGGCCCTGCTTTGGGAAACAGAATTGCTTCAGTTCGTTCACAGAGTTGGAGATGACTGGTATTTATAAAGACAGCTTTTAATTATCAGGCCTAGTTGCCTAAGTATGTAGACTTCATTACTTGTTGATGCCCAAGTGTAGCCTAGCAGTTAATTCACCTGGTAACAGATGCGGAAGACAGATCACACTCTTTAACGATAGGAGAAAAGATAAATCCCCTTTAATATCCAGGAAAAGATTTACGTAAGTTTTTAAACAAAACAGTTTGTGTGCTAACAGCTCTGCGAGTGCTCGTCCGTGTTCTCAGCAATCTTGTAGCTTTAATTAAGGAATACCCAAGTGTCTTCAATAAATTGGTTTATATACATATATATGTTTTTTGAATTCCCATTCATGTTTCTAATCTTTAATTTTTTAGTCCTTCTTTCATATTAAGTTCAGTTGATGATTTCTGGCTAACAAATAGAACTGTCGTGTGTTTTGTAGTCAATTCCTACTCGTGGTGACCCCACGAGACAATGTAGAACTGCACCATAGGGTTTCGGAGGCTGTAATCTTCATGTAGGAGCACTCATGGCAGTGATTAAGCACTTGGCTGCTAACCGAAAGGTCGTTGGTTTGAACCCACCAGCTGCCCCTCAGGAGAACGATGTGACAGTCTGCTTCCGTAAAGATTTACAGCCTTGGAAAGCCAATGGGGCAGTTCTGCTCTGTCCTTCTGGGTCACTATGAGTCAGAATTGACTTGATAGCAGTGGGTTTTGTACGGTTTGGAATGTTCACGGGAGCCGATGGCCAGGTTTTTCCTCCTATGGAGTAGCTGGTGGGTTCAAACTGTCGAACTTTTCTGATAGCAGCTGAGTGCTTAACCATTGCATCACCAAGGTTCCTTGAACAAATAGAATTTGTTCTATTTTTAACAGGTATCTAATTTGCTAAAAAACAATTTTTTTTAGTATCTGAAGATTTTTTTTAAATTTGCTTTAGATTTTGGCTAGAGTGTTTCTGTATGGTTGATTATTTTATTGTGCTTGAAATTTCGCTCAGGTCCTTTGCTGTTACCAAAGTATCAGAAAATATTTTCTAAAGAGATTGAAAGGCTGTGTTATCACGGGTGTACTTGATGCCCCGCAGCCTGTTTCCTTTTTAGTGAGAAAGACAGAAGTTCTCTTTACCCAGCCTCAGTCTGCGTGACCATCTTACCTCTCTGTCCCTGTGTGCCTGGGAGAGATGGAACCTTGAATCCAATACTGTGGCAAAGCAGATCCATTCTCACTGGGTTTTGAACGCACCGCCTCGTCCTCTCGCTCACGAGAAATTTTAACTGGTTCTAGCGTACCGTCTGGATTTGTTTTGGGGGTGATGCTGACCCAATTTTATGGAAATAACACTAGATAGAAAATTAAGGGATGGGTTCTATATAGAGTCGGAACCTTGGACAAATATAATACTTAGTTTCTGAGCCTTAGAAACCCTGGTGGCGTAGTGGTTAAGTGCTACAGCTGCTAACCAAAGGGTTGGCAGTTCAAATCCACCAGGCGCTCCTTGGAATCTCTAGGGGGCAGTTCTGCTCTGTCCTATAGGGTCGCTATGAGTTGGAATCAACTCGACGGCACTGGGTTTGGTCTGGTCTGGTTTTCTGAGCCTTATTTTTTTTCTCGTGTAAGAAAGCTAGGTAGTCTTTGGAGGATGCAACCCTCACAGCTCTAAACTTGCGTTTAGAACAAGACACTGGAGTGCTGCCGTTCACTTTCTTATTACTCATCTTGCCTAGGGAATCATGGCCCAAGTAGCAATGTCTACTCTGCCCGTGGAAGACGAGGAGGCGTCCGAGAGCAGGATGGTGGTGACGTTCCTCATGTCTGCTCTGGAGTCAATGGTAAGATGGCCTTAACGTTCTGCACCTGTTCCGCAGCTGAGAATTGTTCTTAACTTACCTAAATGTTTAGTTTTTTACATTTCTATTTATCAATATCTTAGGCAATCATTTGTTTTACAAGTGTTTGAATTTGTGTGTAATATTTGAAGGTTACCCAAAGGAGTTTGTGTAATATAATATAACATGCTGCTGGTGTTTAATAATGTGTCTGTATAAAGAAAACTTCCAGAACATTGGGCCATGAGAGCACATCTGCCTTTTTATACCTATTCCTTATTTTACTTGACTTTTAAAGAAAGCATTCACAGTTCTTACTAAACTATCTGATGTGTTAACTCTTTATTTTTTTAAAATACCTACCATATACATAATTACAGTGAAATAGTAAGTGTTATTCTTTGCTATAATTTTGTATTGTTATGTATGTATGTAATGGTACTAATAAATTTGCTAATCGTTTTTCTGGCTAAACAGATGGAAACTCAGTATTTGAGCTCATAGACTTAGGTATTTTCTGACACATTAAAATGCTAAGCAGAAGACACCTGTGTGTTTTTCCTGTCTTCAGTGGTTTACCAGTATTAGACAGCAATTTAACCGTACAGGATTCAGTATGACATGATAGTTTTTTTGTTGTCCCCATTAGGGCATTTTTTCCCCTTCTTTCTATTGTTTTAAGAGTTAATTTTTAAAAAATTACCTCTTGAAAGAGAAATTTAAAATGGCTAGTGGTGATATCTGGCTATTTTCTGAATGTCACATATTTCTGCCTTGTGATCTTAAAACCAGCCAACATTTGTGGCTGTTAATATTAAATGAAAATTTAGAGATTAAATGCTACTCTCGTTGAAATTAAGATAGTTTTCTCAAATACCATTCTTTGCAGAGGGTACTTTAGGGTCATTCTGTTCATTAGAATGTCTTTATAGTCTTCTCATCTTTGGCAAAGTCGCTTCATTATTCTCAGCCTTTATCTCCTGTGCGTGAGCAGGGGTAGGAGTCTTTTTTCACGTTCCTAGTTGTATATTACAAAGTGTTCTAATTATAGATCTATAAAATAATGAGTTCTTGACTGGCTTGTCAGAGTGCTAAAGACACCGAGGTTGGCTTCATCCTTCCATTGGCCCGTAGATATCTTTGGTCTAATCCTTAGACACTTGAATCTTGTCTTGCTGTTTCCTAAGTACTGCCTTTGGTGACAGGATTGTCCAACTAAGCATGTGAATAGTACAGCAAGAATGCACCCTCATTTATCGCAAGGTAAGTAAATAGTAGCTCCTTATAGGTGAGAAGACAGTACGTAGCACATAAGTGAATCATAACAAATTTGTAGTATGCCATTAATCTTCATGCTGGAAACAATTGTTGGTTCATCTCTAGGTCAGAGGTTCTCTGCTGTGATTTTACGTGACTTTATTATAGTTCAAAAGATTTCTAATCATCTCAGAAGGTATAAAATTATTTATTTAAGATGACTTTTTAAATATATTATCCAGAAGTAAAAATAAAAAACACAGGAAAGCTGTAGGTTTCAACAAATGATATTGAGACTATATAGGCTATTCCCCCCCCCGCCAAAAAATACAATGCATAGCCTTACCTCATGCGCCACATGACATTCTAGATAAACAAGAAGAGGACAAAATTAGGATGGATTCAAAAACAAAATATATGTGCTTATGTATCTAATTCCATAAATCATCTTTTTTTTAATTGTAGTAAATATACATGTAAGAAAACATTGACCATTTCATCATTTTTTTATGTGTCCAATTCAGTGACATTAATTACCTTCATTATGTTCAGCCATCACCACTACCCATTTCCAAATTTTTCCACCAGCATTAACACAAACTCAGTTCCCCCTAAGCAAAAACTCACCCTTCCCCCCCATCCCTGGTAACCTCTAATAAACTTTGTCTCTGTACATTTGCCTGTTCTAGATATTTCATATAAGTGGGATCATACAATATTTGTCCTTTTGTGATTGACGTATTTCACTAAGCCTAACTTTTTTTTTTTTCTTTTTTTAACATAAACAGCTTTCCAGTGCTTAAAATCCATGGTGTAATTTGAAGGGTCAGTAGGGAAACAGTAACATGGTAGAAAAAAATGGGCAAAGGATATGATTACAGAAACTCATCTAATGTACAATGTTGTTTAATAATGAGTGGATTTTGGTTATCATACTTAAAATTTAAAAACTTTTTTTCGTGGGAAAATACATATAAAATTTACTATTTTAACCGGTTAAGCGTACAGTTCAATGACTTTAAACACATTCACAGTATCATGCAGCCATTTCCACTGTCTGCTTCCAGAGCTTTTTCATCCCTCCAAACAGAAACTTTCTACCCACTAAACAGTAATTCCCCGCTTCCTCCTCTCCCCATCCCCTGGTCACCTCTAATCTACTTTTTGTCTCTATGAATTTGTCTGTTCTACATATTTAAAAACAGTGGAGCCATACAATACTTGACCTTTTGTTGCTGGTCCGTTTCACTTACCCAGTGCCGTAGAGTCGGTTCCGACTCATAGTGACCTTATAGGACAGACTAGAACTGCCCCAATAGAGTTTCCAAGGAGCGCCTGGCAGATTCAAACTGCAGACCCTTTGGTTAGCAGCCGTAGCACTTAACCACTACGCCACGAGGGTTTCCCTATTTCGCTTAGCATAATATTTTCAGGGTTTCTCCATACTGTAGCAGGTATCAGAACTTCATTTTTTATAGTTGAAGTAGTATTCCATTGTATGTATATGCCACATTTAATCCATTCATCAGTTGATGGACCGTTTGACTATTGTGAATAATGCTGCTATGAGCATTGGTGCACACATCTGTTGTTGAGTCCCTGTTTTCAGTTCTTTTGGGTATGTATATACCTTTTAATATGTTTCTGGAAAAAGATTTTTTTTTTTTTATACCTTTTAATATGTTTCTGGAAAAAGATGCATAATAGCATTTGCTAGAATTTGTGAGTTAGCTCTTCTTACAGTGAAGATGGGAGTGTGAGCTGATAGAATCTTCTTAGAAAAACAATTCGCAGTAGGTTTTAAGAACCCTGAATGTATTTAAGGTTTTGACTCAGTTGTTTCATGTCTTTGACTCTCTTCTGAGAAAGTCATTTGAGATGGACATAAATATAGTTCTGGTCATTCCTGTAATATTATTTTTAGGAGGGATAATTGAAATCGCCAACGTTTTTAATAGTGTTGAAAATATAAACAAATTAGATATTCATAAAATGGAGTATTATAAACTCAGTTAAGTTTTTAAAGAACATTTAATCTCATAGGAATATACCCAATAAAAGTGAATAGTATACTCACATAAATGTGATTCCAGTTGTATATCCATGTGGAAGTACTTTTGGAGATGGGATTATATAGTGATATTGAGGTCTGGGCCACCATGCCCTTTCAAGACTGACTCTCTCAATCTCCTAGTGTCTGAGAGCAGTGGCGCCACCTTGCTCAAGATTTTTGCCTTCCCCAGGGGAGGGCCGTCCAGCTCTAGGGCGCCTCTGATACAGTTTCTCCCTTGCTCCATCCTGCTCCCCTCAGCCCAGGTCTTACTGTGAGTCCTCTCCAGGAAGCCTGCATGCAAATCTGGGAGTCCATTTCTTGGGGATTCAGGCCTACAACAGATTGCAAAGGATTTCTGCTTTCTTTCTTATAAATGCTGTTTTTTTCTCTGTTTAAAGTCAGGGGCAAAAACTATTTAGAAAGACAGGTACCTTTTTAAAAATGGGGACTCTCTCCTGTATATCATAAAGGAAGGCCAGAAAGTAGGAACTTCATGTGGTTCTGGATTATCTGTTGAGGCAGGTTAACTGTTAGATTTTTCTGTTCATCCAGCAGAAATGGTGGTTTTACACATCTGTATAGACCATAATGTTTTCTATTTGTATTTTAGTGTAAAGAACTCGCCAAGTCCAAGGCAGAAGTGGCCTGCATTGCTGTGTATGAAACAGATGTGTTTGTCGTTGGAACAGAGAGAGGACGTGCTTTCGTCAATACCAGGAAGGATTTTCAGAAAGATTTCGTAAAATACTGTATGCATTTGATTTTTATCTTTTGTCTTTCATAAATCTTAAATCTAAATATTTATGGGTAAGACATGCCGTAGTTACTTCTAAGCCAGAAAGTTACTTCTAAGCTAAATACCACTTTCTGAAATGTCCAAGGGGTCATTTCAAAATGCTCAGAGTGAATCACTGAAATTATATAAGGGTGATTACTGGAGAATTTAGGAAAAATTGTAAATATTTATTGTTCCCTGCCCCTTGCAAGGCATTACTCTGCATTGGTGGAAGACGTTAGAGTGAAAGTAGAGAAATTAGGATTGCTTAAATGTTCTTATTCAGATGAATAATTCTTTTCTTGATGTTTGAAAACAAGTTTCCTTGCGGACGAGGTTTTTGCAGCATCACACGAAGTTAAATAGGCCTCCCACTCCTTCAGTGGGATCGATTTGTCAAAAATCTTAAAGGAATATTGGGATCTTCCAGTTGGGAGAATTGGGGAGCTTTTAGACCTTTGAGCAAAGGCACTAAAAAATTTACTGTCACTCCTTGGTGACATCATTTACTTTGGTCAGGATATGTGCACTTCACCTACATTCAGTGGTGCCTTTCCCATCACCAAAAATAACAAGCGTCTGCTATCTTGAGAGTGCCCTCCTACCCCAATCCTTGGTAACCACCAATGAGCAACGGTCTCTGTATATTTATCCCTTCTTGTCTTTTTATAAAAGTACAATCATACAATATTTGTCATTTTGTGATTGACTTATTTCACATGGAATAATGTCCTGCAGATTCATTTACATACGTTTCGAGGACTTGTCGTCGTTCTTTATGGCTGTGTAGAATTCTGTTGTATGTGTGTACACACTTTGTTTATCCATTCATCCATTGTTGGGCACTCGGGTTATTTCTGTGTTTTTGCTATTGTGAATGCTGCTGCAATGACAGGTGTCATATGCCTGTCATTGTCTTGTTCATGAGATTTCTAGAGTTTATACCTAGGAGTAGGATGGCTGTTTCATAAGGTATATCTATTTTTAACTTTTTGAGGAAATGCCACACTCTTTTCTACGTGGTTGTACCATTTTACAGTCCGGCCAGCAGTGGATAAGGGCTCTGATCTCCCCACATCCTTGCTAGCATTTTTTTTTTTTTATCAGCACCATTTTCGCAGTGGTGAGGTGGTGTCTTACTGTAGTTTGAATTTACATCTTTCTAATGGGCCCTGGTAGCGCAGTGGCTGAAGAACTATGGCTGCTAACCAAAAGAGCTGTTTTTCGGACCCACCAGCCACTCCTCGGAAGCCCTACGAGGCAGTTCTACTCTGTTCTGTAGGGTCGCTAGGAGTCAAAATTGATTGGGCAGCAATGGGTTAGTTGGGAATGGTTGAGAGCATCTTTTCATGTGTTTGTTGGCCGCCTGAATATCCTCTTTGGTAAAGTGTCTGTTTATGCCCTTTGCACATGTTTTAATTACATTGTCTTTGTTGTTGAGTTGTTGAAGTTTCTGTATATTCTAGAGATTAGACATTTACTAGATACGTTATTTCTGAGGTTTTTTTCCAATTTGTAGGTTCTGTTTTTACTCTTTTGATGAGCGTAAGTACTTAACTTTTAGGAGGTCCCAGTTATCTGATCTGTAGTCTGTTCTTTGTGCATTTTTAGTTGTATTTGATGATCTGTTTTTTAAAAAATTAGGTCCCATAATTTTTTTTTTAATACTTTGTGTTTTAGGTGAAAATTTACAGCACACATTAGTTCCCCCCTTAAAAATTTATACACAAATTGTTTTGTGACATTGGTTGCAATCCTCTCAGTGTGTTAGCACTCTCCTTTCCTTTTACACCCCAGGTTTCCCTGTGTTTACTCATCAAGATTTACTATCTCTTCCTACCTTCTAGTCTTTCCTTTCGGGCAGGTATTGCCTGTTAGATCTCCTGTACTTGATTGAACTAAGTTCCTCACATGTGTTATTGCTTGTTTATAGGCCTGTCTAATCTTGGCTGAAAGGTGGACTTCAGAAGTGGCTTCAGTTCTGAGTCAGCAGGGGGTCCGTGGGCCATAGTTTTGGGGCCCCGGCCCCTCTAGTCTTTGGTAGACCAGTAAGTCTGATCCTCTTTTTGCGAATTTGAATTTAGTTCTACATTTGTATCCCACTCTGTCGGGAACCCACTATTATGATCCCTATCAGAGCAGTCCGTGGTGGTTGCTGGGCACCAACTAGTTCTTCTGGGTTCAGGCTGATGTAGGCTGTGGTTCGTGTGGTCCATTAGACCTTCGGACTGATATTTTCCTTGTGTCTTTGGTTTTCTTCATTCTCCTTTGCTCTCAATATGTTGCTACTCATCAAAGTACGATGTAGAACATTTTCTTTATGAACTATGTTATGCCATGATTCCCAGCCCTAAGCCCCAAAAACTCAGTTCCTCACGGTGTTTGGATGTATCTAGGAAGCTTCTGTGGCTTTGCCTTGGTCAGGTTGTGCTGACTTCCCCTATGTTGTGTGTTGTCTTTCCTTTCATCGAAGTTAACATTTGCCTGCTATCTAGTTAGTGATTTGCCCTCTCCTCTCCTCCCCTTCCTCTTAACCATCAAAGATGTTTTTTTTTTCTGTGTGTAAACCTTTTCTTGAGTTTTTATAATAGTGGTTTTGTACAATTTTTGTACTTTGGTGATTGATGTATTTGACTCAGCATAATGCCCTCCAGAGTCACCATGTTGTGAGGTGCTTCACAGATTCACCATTGTTCTTTATCATCGCCTGCTATTCCATTGTGTGTATGGGCTGTAATTTGTTTATCCATTCCTCTGTCGATGGGCACTTAGGTTGTTTCCATCTTTTTGTTGTTGTGAATAATGCTGCAGTGAACATGGGTGTGCATATGTCTGTTGGTGCAATGGCTCCTACTTCCCTAGGATATATTCTTGGGAGTGGGATTGCTGTATTGTATGATATTTCTATTTCTAGCTTTGTAAGGAAGCTCTGTATTGTTTTCCAAAATGGATGTACCATTTTGCATTCTCACCAGCAAGTGTGTAAGAGTTCCAGTCTTCCCTTAGCCTCTCCAATGTTTGTTATTTTTGGTTTTTTTGATTTGTGCCTGTAGGTTGGGGATGAGATTGTACCTCGTTGTAGTTTTGATTTGCATTTCTTTAATGGCTAATGGTAACAAGCATTTCCTCACGTGTCTTTTAGCTGCCTGAACGTCGTCTTTGGTGAAGTGTCTGTTCATATCCTTTGCCCATTTTTTAATTGATTATTTGTCTTTTTGTTACTCGGGTGTTGAAGTATTCTGTAGATTTTAGAGATTTGACCCTTGTTGGATATGTCATAGCCAAAAATTCCTTCCTAGTCTGTAGGTTCTCTTTTTACTGTTTTGGTAGTCTCCTGATGAGCATCAGTGTTTAATTTCCAGGAGCTCCCAGATACCTAGTTTATCTTACGGTGTTTGTGCGTTGTCGGTTATGATTTGTAATTGGATTTATGGTATCAGGGTTCTGCTGGCTTCATAGAATGAATTTGGGAATATTCCTTCCTTTTCTATGCTCTGAAATAGTTTGAGTGGTACTGGTGTGAGCTCTTCTCTGAATATTTGGTAGAATTCTACAGTGAAGCCTTTTGGGCGAGGGTTCTTTGTTGTTGTTGGTAATTTTTTTGATTACTTTCAATCTCTTCTCTTGTTAGGGGTCTGTACAGATTTTCTGTCTCAGTTTGTCTTTAGGTAAACAGTGTGTTTCTAGAAATTTGTCCATTTCTTTTAGGTTCTCAAATTTGTTGGAGTATGGTTTTTCATGGTATCCCGTTATAACCCTTTTTATTTCAGTTGAGTCTGTTGTGATGTCCCCCATCTCATTTCTTATTTGGGTTATTTGTTTCCTCTACTGTTTTTCTTTTGTCAGTTTGGCCAGTGGTTTGTCAGTTTTATCTTTTTAAACAACCAACTTTTGGCCTTATTGATTCTCTCTATTGTTTTTCTGTTTTCTATTTCATTTATTTCTGCTCTTACTGTTTCCCTTCTTCTGGTGGCTGTGGGCTTCTTTTGCTGTTCTCTCTCATATAACTGATGTTTTGATGTGTGCACTATTGCTATAAATTGACCTCTGAGCACAGCCTTTGCTGTGTCCCAAAGGTTGTGGTAGGATGTGTTTTCACTCTCGTTTGATTCTAGGAGTTTTCAGATTCCATCTTTGATTTCTTCTGTTACCCAGTGGTTTTTAAGCAAAGTGTTAATCACTTTCCATGTTTGGTTTTTACTCCTTGCACTTCGTGCGACTAATTTCTACTTTTACCGCATTATGATCAGAGAAGATGCTTTGTATTGTCTCAGTGTTTTGGATTTTGTTGAAGGTTGCTGCATGACCTAGGATGTGGCCTGTCCTGGAGAATGTTCCACGTGTGTTGGAAAAGAATGTATGGTTTGCTGCTGTTGGGCAGAGTGTTCTGTATGTGTCTGTGAGGTCAGGATGGCTGATTGTGGCCTGAAGACTTACCTTCTGTATCTTTGAGCTTCTTTCTTTATGTTCTGTTCTTTACTGAGAGTGAAGTCTCCTACTATTATTGTGGAACCGTCAATTTCTCTTTTCAGTGCTGTTAGAGTTTGCTTTATGTATTTTGGAGTGCTGTTGTTGGGTGCATAGATGTTTATTAAGGTTATGTCTTCTTGGTGGATTGTCCCTTTCATCGTTACATAATATCCTTCCTTGTCTTTTATGGGTGAATTTGTCTTCATAGTGGATTTTGTCTGAGATTCACATGACTATTCCTGTCCTTTTTCGGTTACTGTTTGCTTGGTTTATATATTTTTCCATCCTTTGATTTTCAATGTATTTATGCCTTTGTGTCTAAGGTGTGTCTCTTGTAGACAGCATCTTGATGGGTCATGTTTTTTTTTTAATCCATTCTTTCACACACTTTCTTTACAGGAGCATTTAAACTGTTTACGTTCAGTATGATTATTGATAGGTATTAGTTTATTGCTGTCATTTTGTGGTGCCAGTGTTTTCTATGTCTCTCTCACTCCTGTGCGGAGATCCTTTTTTTGGTGTATTTTCATTTCTTTAGTTTTCATAGATTTTATGTTTACTGAGACTTTGTTATTGTTTGTTTATATTCTGATGAGTAGGTTTGTTAGTTTTTGTGGTTACCTTGAAAATTACCCTTATATTCCTAAGTTTGAACCAGTCTTTTATCACATGATATCACCTTGACTTCTCCATTCAACAGTTTTATACCTATACCATTTGTTTCCCCCTTTTATTATTTTGACATTGTCTTCCTTTACAGATTAATGTCTCTCTTTCGCTGTTTTAAGTCTTTCAGCTTTGTTTTATTATTGAGAGTTCTTTACCTAGGTTGGTATCTGGCTGATGCTTTCCTGTGTCCTAGACTCTGCTTGTTGTCTGTTGTTGTTGGTTCTCTAACTGAAGGATTCCCTTTAATATTTCTTGTACGTTTGGTTTGTTTTTACGAATTCCCTTAATTTCTGTTTACCTGGAAATGTCCTAATTTCACCATTGTATTTAAGAGAGAGTTTTGCAGGATACATTTATTCTTAGTTGGCAGTTTTTTTCTTTCAAGATCTTACGCATGTCATCCCGTTGCCTTCTTGCCTGCATAGTTTCTGCCAAGTAATCAGAGCTTAGTCTTATTGTTTCCCCTTTGTAAGTGATTTTTCATTTTTCTCAAGCTGCTCTCAGGATTCTTTCTTCGTCTTTAGTTTAGGCAAGTGTAGTTACACGTCTTGGTGACTTTCTTTTAGAGTCTGTCCTATATGTGGTTCGTTGAGCTTCTTGATGACATTGTCTTCTTTCATGATACTTGGGAAGTTTTCTCCCAGCAAATCTCCAACAGCCTTCTCTGTGTTTTCCATTTTCTTCCCCTGTTCTGGGACTCTGATGATGTGCAAATTTTTGCTCTTGATTGGGTCTCACATAATGCCTCGCTTTTCTTCATTCTTTTCTCTGAGTTTTCTTCGGACACGGTGGCCTCCACAGATTTGTCTTCAATCTCACTGATTCTGTCTTCCATTGTTTCAAATTTGCTCCTAAAACCTTGTATTGAATTGTCCATCTCTGACATTTTGTTGCTTATCTTTTGGAATTTTAGTTGCTGTTTCTGTATGATTTCTAATTGTTTATTTATTTGGACTTTTTGTTATTGTATTATTTCCTCGAATTCTTCTGTTGCTTTGTGGGGTTTTTTTTTTTTTTTGATTTGGGGTATGTTTTCATTGGTTTTGTCTGTGTTTTCCATGATTCTTTCTGGTTTTCCTTTATCTTTTGGAGAGCCCGAAATACAAGGCTTCTGAACTGCATTTCAGGTTGTCCCACTGTCTTTTCTTCCACCAGAACATCCTCTGTTTCCTTATTTTGGTCACTTGCTGGAACCATCTTGTCCTGCTTTTTAAAATATTTTGATATTGTCTGCCGTCTCTGAGACGTTAAGGTATTCCGTATTTATTGACGTTGTGATCGTTTGTTTCATCCTCCTTCTTTGTATTATTTTGTTAGGGTGGGCGTTGTGGGCATGCCGTGCTCTTTGTTTGGGGCACGGTAGCTCCCTACCTTGTCCGTGGACACAGTAGCTCTCACCACCTTGTCTGGGCATGCAGGCGTCAGCAGGCAGGGTGAGCCCACTTTGCCATGCACTAGTTTGGTGAGGTGTTTGTGGGCCCTGTCTGCCTCCTGGTGTTGATCCAGCGGTGTGGGAGTCTTTACAGCCCCCCTCCAGGGATGTGGAGGTGTTGGACGGTGAGTCATACAGGCTTGATTCCTTCTGCTCAGCACCAGGTTGAATGGTGGGAAGAGAGGGGTAGTGCGATTCCAGTGTGATGGTAGGCATGGGTGGAGGATTGTCTGGTTGTGGTGGCAGGAAGTGAGGGAGTGCCAGCAGGAACACAAGGTGGCATACGGGGCTGGATGGTAGGGTGAACAAAAGAGAGAGAAAGTAGAAGAGTGACTGGCAGATGGGGGCAAGATGAACCTGGGGACTGGTGGAAGGGGATGCTGAGGGGTCATATGTGGGAGGGTGAAAGAGGGAAAAAAAAGGAAAGAAGAAAAAAATTGATGCAGTGGGTCTGAGTGGGGGAGGAACCTGGGGTGGCAGTGGTTTGGTGGGTGTCTAGCCACTGCGGTATGCTGTGGCCTTACAGTTGGGGGTACAAGTGGTATACAGGGCTAGGTGGGCGGCAGAAAGAAAGGAAAAAAAATGGTGCAGTGGGAACTGATGGATGGGGACATAGGGACCCAGAGCGGCAGCAGGCCAGCTGCTCTGTACTCGTTTTGGTGAGGCAAGGCCCAGTGGAAAGGGTTAGAGTTGGTGTATAGGGCTAGATGGGTAGGAGAAGGAAAAGGAAGAATGAGGGAAAAAGAGCAAGGAAAAGAAAAGGTGCAGTGGGAACTGGTGGGTGGGGGTGTGAGGGACCCAGGGTGGCAGTGGGGTGGGCCAGTGGCTGTCTAGCCAAGGTGAAGTGGCATGGCTTGGAAGGAAGGGTGGAGGTAGGGTATGGAGTAGCTGTGAGTCTCATGGTTTTGTCCTTCTCGCTGTCTTGCAGGAACTTTATAGTTGTCGTATACCTCCTCTTCTACAGTTTCTCCTACTAACATCTTGCATTACTGCAATACAGTTGTCAAAGTTGATAAAGAAGTATTAGTATTTTTATGGGTTTTGACAAGTGCATAAAAATGTCATGTCTCCATAGTACCGTACAGAATAGTCTCACTTTCCTAAAAATGCCCTGTGCTCCACCTGGTCATCCCTCCCCTCCCTGGAGAGTCTTTTGTGGTGGCAGTCTTTTCATGTTTACATTTATAGCTGATAAATTACTTTGTAAACTTCAAACTTCAGGTTGCTAACATGTGCTTTATATTTTTAGTTACAGCTACCCTTACTTCAGGGATGATCACCATTTCATGTTACTTCCACATTGAACTCATTTCTCTCTTGTAGGTTTTCATTAAAAAATTAGCCCTCTCTCCTTTATCCTTTCTATTTTTATAATAAATTATAAATGTTTGGCTAGAGTACAAGAAACAATACCCTTACTAAAGGCTAAATATGAAGATATTTGAAATGGGTCTTTTCAGTTATTAATTACTTTACAGGTGTTGAAGAAGAAGAAAAGGCTGCAGAGATGAACAAGATGAAGTCTCCCAGCCAGGCAAACCGGATGAGTGTGGATGCCGTGGAGATCGAGACTCTCAGGAAGACTGTCGAGGACTATTTCTGTTTCTGCTATGGTAAGATCACGCACTTCAGGGTTTTGCAGGGTGAATTACATAATTAATGTCAAAAGTCATAGAGTGCTCATTTTCACAAATGGAGTGGATTAATTTCCAAATACTGGGTTAACAGCAGGAAAAACCTTGTGTACCGTTTCTGTTTTGGAAGAACCCAGAAACAAATGTAGTTATTAGAGCAGTTTATTTCGATATGAGTGCCAGCAAAACCACCTTTTGTTAATTCAGTCACATGATTCAACAAAGTGTTTTTTTGAAACACAAACCTCTTTTAAGAAAACGGTCAAAAGTGGGAGAACACAGGTTGTGATGGTTTATAGGCAAAATTCAAGTCTGGGAGTGGGTTTTCCAGCATTCGTGGGGCTCACTGCCTGATCCGCACAGATAGGCTGACAGATACACCCGTCTCAGAATGTAGATTGTGTTACTTAGTTTTTAACAAGAGTATCAACCAAAACCTGCCTGGCGTTTTATAGTAACAGTTGGAGTTTTCAGGCTTCCATATTCTTATGCAGAATTATATATGACAAGATTGTGTTTATACCGGGATAGGACCATCTTAAACAAAAAGAATAATGAAAGAGATCAGCCATTGTTCCTCTGCTTTTGTGTAGGTTTTAAAATAAAACATTTTATATACTTTCCAATTTGGCCTTTTGAATCAATTCATGACTTAAAATTTGTCCTAAGATGGAAATAGGGTCCTGTAGTACTGCAGAGTAGTTTTGGATTCAGATTTTACAAAAAGGCCTAAGTGTCAGTAAGCCATGATAAACTAAACACAGCTTAGTTTTTCTCGCTACCGTTACTGAAATTCATCCTCTTTCTTCTTCCCGCCTGCTTCCCTCCCTTCCCCCCAGGAAAAGCTTTGGGCAAATCGACAGTGGTACCTGTTCCCTATGAGAAGATGCTAAGAGACCAGTCGGCTGTAGTCGTGCAGGGGCTTCCGGAAGGAGTTGCCTTTAAACACCCTGAGAATTATGATCTGGCAACCCTGAAATGGATTTTGGAGAACAAAGCAGGGATTTCTTTTATCATTAAGAGGTGAAGTGCTTTCTCCCTTCCCACCCACCAGTAGTTTTTTCATATAAAGTTGAGTAGTTAGCTTATTTTTGTGTATTTTTAAGATCTTGTTTTTAAACTTAAAAGTCACTTGAATTGTTTCTTTACAAAAATTTTGTTTTCTGTATTCACATATAGTTTTTGTTTTGTTTTAATGCAGACCTTTCCTAGAGCCAAAGAAGCATCTAGGTAAGTTATTGCTTTGCTTACCTGACAGCTGGCTTGGTTCCTAGGCCCCTTTTGTCAGATTTTAATACATTTTAATGAAAGATGATTCTTATTTTCCTTGTTGAGAAAATCGTATAAGACGTTTTGAGGTGTCAGATTAGGTGTTTATATAAACCAGTAACAGCTTTAGCGAGCTGAATAATTGGAGACTTAGTTTTGTTTGCTTTACGATGTTCTCCATGTTTGATGTTTACAGTATGTCCTCTCACACACTGACCCTGCCCTCCATTGCGTTAGGCTTCATTGAGCTAATGTACGCTGAAGGCTAGCCAGAGGCCAGGCAGTGTGAGGCCCAGAACTCAGTGGGGAGGAGGCACACGATTACGTGTAAGCATTAAAGCTTCTGAGTGCCGATTGTCAGGTGGAAAAGATGAGAAAAGTTCACAAAATGACCACAATAAGAACATAACATGTAGTAGTAGGATGGTTCATAGAAAGTACAGTTGTCCCTCGGTATCTGCGGGTAATTGGTTCCAGGACCCCCCCATGGACACAAAAATTGGCGAATGCTCAATTCTTTCATAAATTTGCATATAATCTATGCACACCTTTCCGTATACTTTAGCTAGATCACCTGATACCTAATACAATGGAAATGTTAGGTAAATAGTTTTATATAGTACTGTATTGTGTAGAGAATAATAAAAAGACATAAGGCGAATAATACTCAGAAAATGAGTGCTAGAGAGAGACTGAGGACCTGTGAGATGGTGGGAGGCTGCTGCCTCACTTCATCCACGTGGATTCAGCGTAGCGCTTACTTCGTGGCAAATTCAAGTTCTACTTCTTGGAACCTTACTTCCCCTCCCCATACCAAATAGTTTCTTTCTTTTTTTTTTTAATTGTGTTTTAGGTGAAAGACTACAGCTCCAGTTAATTTCTTATACAAAAATACAGACACAGCAGTTGCAATCCCTGTGATGTGACAACACACTCCCCCTTTCCACCCAGGGTTTCTCATGTCCATCCATCCAGCTCTTGTCCCTTCTGTCTACCTTCTCATCCTGCCTCCGGACCGGAGCCACCCATTGGGTGCAGTGTGTCTGCTTGAACTAAGAAGTAGACTCTTTGTGATTATTTTAGGTTTTATGGTCCTGTCTAATCTTTCTCTGAAGAGTGGGCTTCGGGAATTGTTTCAGTTCTGGGCTATCAATACTTCACTTTCTCCTGCTGGCAGAGTAGGTTTTCATTGTACGTATGAACTGCATTTTTTTAATCCATTCATCTGTTGATGGGCATTTAGGTTGTTTCCACCTTTAGGCTATTGTGAATAGTGCTGTAATGACCATTGTGTACAAGTCTCTTTTGGGTCTCTGCTTCGAAGTCTTCTGGGTATATACCTAGGAGTGGAATTGCTGGGTCATGTGGTAGGCCCAGTTTCTTTTTTTTTTTTTTTGAGGAATTGCGACACTATTTCCACAATGGCCGTACCATTTTTCATTCCCACCAGCAGTGGATAAGTGTTCCAATTTCCCCACATCCTTGCCAACATTTCTTACTTTTTTTTTTTTTTTTAACTTTTTTATCTTAGCCATCCTAGTGAGAGTGAAATGGAACCTCGTATGTGGGATGTGGTTTTCATTTGCATCTTTGTGATGGGTAATGACACTGAGCATGCTTTCATTTTATAATGTAAGGGTTTAAATTCATCTTTTTGCATATGCGTATGCTGTTGTTCCCGCACAATTTGTGGAAAAGGCTGTCTTCCCCATTGAATTGCCTTGGAATCTGTGTTGACATTCTTTTATATAGTGAATCATGTTGTGTGTGAATGAGGACAATTTAATTCTACCCTTCCAGTCTGGTTGCTTATTATTTCTTGTTCTTGTTTCTCCAGCTAGAACACGTAATGCAGTACTGAATGGCAGTGGCAAGAGTAGACCTGTTCTCCGTGTTAGCGTGAAAGCATTCAGTCCTTCATCATGAAGGATGATGTGAGCTGTGGTTTTCATGAATACATCCTTTATAATATTGAGATAAAAAAAAAAAAAAAGCAGTGCCATCAAGTTGATTCTGACTCATAGCGACCCTATAGGACAGAGTAATAACTGCCCCATAGAGTTTCTAAGGAGTGCCTGGCGGATTCGAACTGCTGATCCTTTGGTTAGCAGCTGTAGCACTTAACCACTATGCCACCAGGGTTTCTGATATTGAGATAGAAAAGATTTATTTCATAGACTTTATTTTTTAGAGCTGTTTTAGATGTACAGAAAAATCGTGCAGAAAGTACAGAGAGATCTCATGTAGCCCTCCAGCCTGTGCCTCCTTCTGTTAAGGTTTTACATTCCTGTGGTGTATTTGTTACAATTGATCAGTCAAAACCGATACATTATTATTAACTAAAATCTATAGATTAGGGTTCACTCTTTGTGTTGTAAGAATTTAAAAAAATTGTTTTTGATTTTTAAAATCCAGAATTTTTTTTTTTTTTGGAGGAAGGAATCTGGCCATGGTGGCTTTTTTGAACACTGGACCAAGGCTCATGTAAAGTAGAGCATATTTCCAGACCCAGAAGTGATACTGGTTATTACTGTTCAGACTATTTGGGGCTACATATTCTGTTATTTACGGTATAAAGAATCCTACCTCATATGTTCAGATAAACATTTGTGCCACTTTACCATCAATCATAATTACAAATTGTATAGTATTATAAAACTCTTAAAGTGAAATATAATAAAGTATAATTTTGGAATATGGCACAGGTTCTGTAATTAAACATTCTTTACTTACTGTAACATTCAGCATTTTGAATATTCAAACTGTAAATAAAAAATGGATTCAACTTAATGTTAGACAACCAAAAAACCAAAACCTACTATCATTAAGTCGATTCCAACTCATAGTGCTCCTATAGGATTTCCAAAGGGTTTCCATAGGGTTTCCAAAGCTGTAAATATTTTTTTAATTTTTATTGTGCTTTAAGTGAAAGTTTACATACCAAGTCAGTCTCTCATACAAAAATTTATATGTACCTTGCTATATACTCCTAATTGGTCTCCCCCTAATGAGACAGCACACTCCTTCCTTCCATTCTCTCTTTTCCTGTCCATTCCACCAGCTTCTGACCCCCTCTATCCTCTTATCTCCCCTCCAGATAGGAGATGCCAACATAGCCTTATATGTCTACTTCATCCAAGGAATTCATTCTTCACCAGCATCATTTTCTGTCCCATTGTCCAGCCCAGTCCCTGTCTGAAGAGTTGGCTTTGGGAATGGTTCCTGCCTTGGGCTAACAGAAGGTCTGGGGACCATGACCACCAGGGTTCTTCTAGTCTCAGCAGACCATTCAGTCTGGTCTTTTTACGAGAATTTGGGGTCTGCATCCCACTGCTCTCCTGTTCCCTCGGGTTTTCTGTTGTTCCCTTTCAGGACAGTCGTTGGTTGTAACCGGGCACCATCTAGTTCTTCTGGTCTCAGGCTGATGTAGTCTCTGGTTTATGTGGCCCTTTCTGTCTCTTGGCCTCATAATTACCTTGTGTCCTTGATTCTCCTTTGCTCCAGGTGGGTTGAGACCCATTGATGCATCTTAGAGGGCCGCTTGCTAGCATTTAAGACGCCAGACAGCACTCTCCAAAGTGGGATGCAGAATATTTTCTTAATAGATTTTATTATGCCAATTGACTTAGATGTCCCCTGAAACCATGGTCCCCAAACCCCTGCCTCTGCTACGCTGGCCTTCGAAGCATTCAGTTTATTCAGGAAACTTCTTTGCTTTTGGTTTAGTCCGGCTGTGCTGACCTCACCTGTATTGTGTGCTGTCTTTCCTGTCACCTAAAGTAGTTCTTAACTACTATCTAATTAGTGAATACCCCTCTCCCACTCTCCCTCCCTCCCCCCCTCATAACCATCAAATAATATTTTCTTCTCTGTTTAAACTATCTCTTGAGTTCTTATAATAGTGGTCTTATACAATATTTATCCATTTGCAACTAATTTCACTCAGCATAATGCCTTCCAGATTCCTCCATGTTATGAAATGTTTCACAGATTCATCACTGTTTTTTATCAATGCGTAGTATTCCATTGTATGAATATACCATGATTTATTTATCCATTCATCCGTTGATGGGCACCTTGGTTGCTTCCATCTTTTTGTTGTTGTAAACAGTGCTGCAGTGAACACGGGTGTGCATATATTTGTTTGTGTAAAGGCTCTTACTTCTCTGGGATATGTTCCAAGGAGTGGGATTGCTGGATTGTATGGTAGTTCTATTTCTAGCTTTTTAAGGAAGCACCAAATCGAAAATCTAGAATTTTTTGTGACTGGCGTATTTTTCCCTGAAGCATTCTAGATTGGACCTGGTCTGCCTTTTTCTGTTTTTTCAAGTGCTTTATTCTAGAAACGTGATTTGAAACTTGTGAGTTGTCAGTTAAAGAGTAGTTACAATTTTCCATATATTCCCTTTTCTTTGAAGGGAAGGTGTTGACAGGTGGGGAGAGAAGGGAAGCTGCTGGTTGGATGATTGTTACCCTGATTTATCTTCTTTTATGGGGAGGACAAAGTATGCTGTTTTTATAACTAACCTTGTATTAATTTTATGTGACCCTGAGCTGGGAACCTCCTTCTCTCATTTCATTTTGTATTTAAGCCCTGTGGAAATATTAGCCATGTTCAAAAGTGTTGAGAAAACCTAAACCTAATTTTTTGTTTTTGGTTCCTAGGTGGTCGTGTGATGGTAACAGATTCTGATAGGTCCATACTATCTCCAGGTGGAAGGTAAAACACAATTTTATCAGGACTACTCTATTTTCATATCTGACAAAGATTATTATTATAATTAGAATATTAAAAGGCCTTATGTGACACGTCTCAGAAGTTTCATATGCAGTTGAATCAGTGGGAATTTTGTGAAAATGGAGTTTTTGATTAATAACGCACACATTACACATTTTTTGGCCAACTACACAACCTCCTCGCATGTTATCTTCCTAGGCACGCTGTATATGTCAACATGCATGGGCACGTTATTTACAGTTCGTTATTTGCGAACAAGTGTGGTAGGTCTTGGAAACCCTGGTGGTCTAGTAGTTAAGTGCTATGGCTGCTAACCAAAGGGTCAGCTGTTCGAATCTCCAGGCGCTCCTTGGAAACTCTATGGGACGGTTCTACTCTGTCCTGTAGGGTTGCTATGAGTTGGAATCGGCACTGGGTTTGGTTTTTGGTGATTGTGGTAGGTCTGAGGTAGGGCTTGGGGTTCTGCTTTTCTGATGAGTTCCTAGGTAAAGCTGAGGTGGACCTGATGACCACACTGAATAGGAAGCTCTGACAGTAGGGTGGAATGTGAAAGTTAACATGCTACTGTATTTTCTTAAGGTTTTTTTTTTCCCAAGAGGTTAATTAAAGTACCCAGTTCAGTTGACAGCTTTTATTTGCACAAGAAATAAATGTGTACATTTCACAGTTGAGGCAGTTTTGCATTCAACTAGGTCAGGTGAGTAGTTGCACTATTTTGAGATTCAGTGGATTTACATACCAAGTGTGTGCGCTCACCATTGGGTAGTTTGATAAGAGTTCCCGTCTCCTTTCAGCTGTGGTCCCATCAAAGTGAAAACTGAACCCACGGAAGATTCTGGTACGTACTGATGCTTTTAGAATCGTTATTATGTCAAGTGAGGAAGTTTTCCTTGATTTAGAAGATTATATTTTAACATATTTATTGTTTTGTTGATAAAAAGGGCAATTAAAACAAATTATCCCTACTCTGACGTTATTTGTTAATGCTTTTTTTCTATACTAAAACCCAAAAAGATAGTTTTAGTAAATGGTAGTCAAATGCTTATTGCTAATCAGACATGTCGTAGATAAAAAATTAAAAAATTTACTTGTATTATTCTAGAAAATTTAAAGTTTTATATTTATATGTATGACCCATTTTGAGTAAATTTTTGTGTATGATTTGAGGTAAGGGTATAAATTCATTTTTTTCCTTGCAGATATCCAGTTGCCCCACCACCATGTCTTGAAAGACTCTCCTTTCTTATTGAATTGCCTTTGTCAGAAATCAATTTACTGGGTTTTCTTCTCTACTCTAAATTCTCTTTCATTTACCTGTCTGTGTATCCTTATGCCAGTGCCAAACTGATTTTCATGTAGTTTTAATGCTTGGCTTTATGTGCTGTCCGTTAACACAGGGAGAATGGTGGTACAGTTGTTCTGTTGTTCACCTCCCTTTCCCCCTTGCACCATGTAGGTGGTTAAAGTAATTTACTGGCGAAGTTCTTCCAGAGCTTAGCATGGTTTTGGATAATTTATTTAATTAACATAGGGCACCCTCCTCCCCCTGACACCTGTTCCAGGCCATTGCAGCTCCCAGTGCAGCAGCCTACCTGGCTTGGCCCCACCTATTGGCATTCAGAGTGAATTGTTAGGGAAATGGTCAGGACCCTTTAACCCAGTAATGCTAAAATTGTCCTTGCTTTTTTGGAAAGGGTGTTTCAATCTATTGTAATGTTTATTTTACACAATGTTTTTCTTTTTCTTCCTTCATGCCATGGGAAATCTCAGTTTTCTGCTGTTGAGCTTTTAGTTGATTTGCACCAAAATCATCATTTCACAAATCGTTTCCCCCTTTTTTTATCCATATATCCACCCACTGAGTGCTTAGTTTGCATCCAAAAATAAACATCCCAAAGTGAGAAGAACCGCATGTCACATCACGTTAGCTTTGTTTTTTCTACTTTACACTTTGTATTTTTATATTCTCCATTTATTTTCAATTTTATTATTATAAAAATTTTTTTTAATTATGGTAAATATATATGTAACAAATTGTTTGCCACTACTGCAGATTTTTTAAAGATATTTCTATATATTTTGGGACATAACCCCAGGGTCCAGTCAGGAGACAGCAACCATACCAGTTAAATGGAGAAATGTTTTATAAAGATTGTTAGCTGGTATAAAGTTACTGACATTGTAATTAAAAGGAGAATACCCAGGTATCATGTAAGTAACAACTCAAGGAATTGGCTGCCACCTCTAAAGCTTTGTTTTCTGTTTATTTATTTATTTATTTAAAAGTATTTATTCAGTAGAGAAACTTATGTTCTTTTTAGTGAAAATATACGCACAGCAGAACATAGACCCCTTTAGAAATTCCTGCACGTACCTTTCAGTGACATTGGTTACGTTCCTCACGTTGTGTCACCATTTTCACTATCTCTACTCATATTGCCTCATCAGCATTGTGCCCCCTGAAGCTTCAATTTTGACTTCTAAGACCAGTGTCTGAGGGGGGCCTGTTAGACTGGTCCTGGGACTATTGGGAAAATTGCCGTCTAGTTCTAGCTGTTGTGATGGGAAGGGCCTCCTCCGGCTTGAAGAAGTGTTAGTAGGAGTGCTCCTGACAGGAGCAGGAAGTAGATGGGAAGCCTGGTAGGAGTGTTCCTCACAGGAACAGGAAGTAGATGTGAAGCCTAGTAGGAGTGCTCCTGACAGGGACAGGAAGTAGATGGGAAGCCCAGTAGGAGTGCTCCTGACAGGAGCAGGAAGTAGATGGGAAACCCGGTAGGAGTGCTCCTGACAGGGACAGGAAGTAGATGTGAAGCCCAGTAGGAGTGCTCCTGACAGGGACAGGAAGTAGATGGGAAGCCCAGGAGGAGTGCACCTGACAGGGATAGGAAGTAGATGGGAAGCCCAGGAGGAGTGCTTCTGACAGGAGCAGGAAGTAGATGGGAAGCCCAGGAGGAGTGCTTCTGACAGGAGCAGGAAGTAGATGGGAAGCCCAGGAGGAGTGCTTCTGACAGGAGCAGGAAGTAGATGGGAAGCCCAGGAGGAGTGCTTCTGACAGGAGCAGGAAGTAGATGGGAAGCCCAGGAGGAGTGCTTCTGACAGGAGCAGGAAGTAGATGGGAAGCCCAGGAGGAGTGCTTCTGACAGGAGCAGGAAGTAGATGGGAAGCCCAGGAGGAGTGCTTTTGACAGGAGCAGGAAGTAGATGGGAAGCCCAGGAGGAGTGCTTCTGACAGGAGCAGGAAGTAGATGGGAAGCCCGGTAGGAGTGCTTCTGACAGGAGCAGGAAGTAGATGGGAAGCCCAGGAGGAGTGCTTCTGACAGGAGCAGGAAGTAGATGGGAAGCCCGGTAGGAGTGCTTCTGACAGGAGCAGGAAGTAGATGGGAAGCCCGGTAGGAGTGCTTCTGACAGGAGCAGGAAGTAGATGGGAAGCCCAGGAGGAGTGCTTCTGACAGGAGCAGGAAGTAGATGGGAAGCCCGGTAGGAGTGCTTCTGACAGGAGCAGGAAATAGATGGGAAGCCCAGGAGGAGTGCTTCTGACAGGAGCAGGAAGTAGATGGGAAGCCCAGGAGGAGTGCTTCTGACAGGAGCAGGAAGTAGATGGGAAGCCCGGTAGGAGTGCTTCTGACAGGAGCAGGAAGTAGATGGGAAGCCCAGGAGGAGTGCTTCTGACAGGAGCAGGAAGTAGATGGGAAGCCCGGTAGGAGTGCTCCTGACAGGGACGGGAAGTAGATGGGAAGCCCGGTAGG
This sequence comes from Loxodonta africana, assembly GCF_030014295.1. Lineage (NCBI taxonomy): Eukaryota > Metazoa > Chordata > Mammalia > Proboscidea > Elephantidae > Loxodonta > Loxodonta africana. The sequence continues at coordinate 105,110,934 of NC_087353.1, read as the reverse complement.
AGTGCTCCTGACAGGGACGGGAAGTAGATGGGAAGCCCGGTAGGAGTGCTTCTGACAGGGACGGGAAGTAGATGGGAAGCCCGGTAGGAGTGCTCCTGACAGGGACGGGAAGTAGATGGGAAGCCCAGGAGGAGTGCTTCTGACAGGAGCAGGAAGTAGATGGGAAGCCCGGTAGGAGTGCTTCTGACAGGAGCAGGAAGTAGATGGGAAGCCCAGGAGGAGTGCTTCTGACAGGAGCAGGAAGTAGATGGGAAGCCCGGTAGGAGTGCTCCTGACAGGGACGGGAAGTAGATGGGAAGCCCGGTAGGAGTGCTCCTGACAGGGACGGGAAGTAGATGGGAAGCCCGGTAGGAGTGCTCCTGACAGGGACGGGAAGTAGATGGGAAGCCCGGTAGGAGTGCTCCTGACAGGGACGGGAAGTAGATGGGAAGCCCAGGAGGAGTGCTTCTGACAGGAGCAGGAAGTAGATGGGAAGCCCGGTAGGAGTGCTCCTGACAGGGACGGGAAGTAGATGGGAAGCCCAGGAGGAGTGCTTCTGACAGGAGCAGGAAGTAGATGGGAAGCCCGGTAGGAGTGCTCCTGACAGGGACGGGAAGTAGATGGGAAGCCCAGGAGGAGTGCTTCTGACAGGAGCAGGAAGTAGATGGGAAGCCCGGTAGGAGTGCTCCTGACAGGGACGGGAAGTAGATGGGAAGCCCAGGAGGAGTGCTTCTGACAGGAGCAGGAAGTAGATGGGAAGCCCGGTAGGAGTGCTCCTGACAAGAGCAGGAAGTAGATGGGAAGCCCGGTAGGTGTGCTCCTCACAGGGACAGAAAGTAGGTGGGAAACCCAGAAGGCGGTGCAGATGCCTTTCTTTCTTCTCTAGCCTTGTGGTCTCCCTGTAGTGATCCTTTGTGGCAGAGCCTAACCAAGAGATGCTTGCAGAGTCCAAGCTTCAGCATCACAAAACAGAGTCAAAGAGGGTGGGCTTGGGGCTGAGAGAACACAGCTGAATGACTGGCATAGGCTACCCCTTGGCTACTGAGCATTCACACGCGCCCTTGTCCACATATTTGAACTTCTTTGTAACAATAGCATGACTGTTTCTAACGAGATGCAGCTTCAGTTCCTACACAGGGAGACATTTTTGCCCACTTCTCAAAAATAGGAAACACAAAGTCCCAGCAGTCGTCGTATCTATCTTTGGGAGGCTAATTTAGTGTCCAGTTAGGAGCTACATTGATTACTCCTCAAATTCTGTCCCAACCCAGTTTGAATATTCTCTTATAAAAAGGCTAACTGATAAAGGTTATCTCCAATAAAACTTCTATAAATGTAAAGAAAGAATAATTAATTTATACAAATAGATAATATTAAAAACACACTCAGGAAAAGCAAAGAAGAAGATACCCATAGCTGCAACAGTCTGTATTTCTGTAACTTGTCGCAAAGATTTATTTCTTCCTTAGTTTGCTATCCATTGTATTGTGCTTCCTTTGTCTTCAGTCAGGATCTTACCTGGTAAGGTTCTTTACCTGGTTGGAGGGACCTAAACTTTCATTCTAAAGGATCTGAATCGCCAATGTTTGTGCCATTTTTTGTTGCCTGTAATTTTCCATTAGCTTTTTGTAAGGGGCATGGAAGTACTGAGAGGCAATCTAGAGAATCCCATGGGCTACAGACCCTCCTGCTCCCTGACATCATGGTGTGGCAGGAAACCAGTTTCCCCTTTGGTAGTTATTAATAGCATGTGAAAGCTGGACAGTGAATAAGGAAGACCGAAAAATTGGTGCCCTTTGAATTATGGTGTTGATGGAGAATATTGAATATACCATGGACTGCTAGAAGAACGAACAAATCTGTCTTGGAAGAAGTACAGCCAGCATACTCCTTAGAAGCAGGGATGGCGAGATGTAGTCTCACATGTGTTGGACGTGTTATCAGGAGGGACCAGTCTCTGGAGAAGGACTTGGTAAAATAGAAGGTCAGCAAAAAAGAGGAAGCTGCTTGACCAGATGGATTGACAGCAGTGGCCACAAGAATGAGCTCAAACAGCAGTGATTGTGAGGATGGCGCACAACCAGACAGTGTTTTCGTTCCACTGTCTCTGGGGTCGCTGTGAGTTGGAATTGACTCGATGGCACATAACAAGAACTACAATTGGCAGCTAGTAGCGTAACCGTTCTTTGCCTGTTGCTGGAGGAATTTAATATGCTTCTGCTTTTCCAGCAAAAATAATTTTGGAGCTGTTTCTCCAGTGGAAAATCATCTCTGCAGAGCTTTCAAAATCACATACACACAGCGCTAAGTTCATCAGGGGTTTGGAATGACTGTGGCTGAATATTTTAGTCTGAAATGTGTATGTGTACCCACCTGTTGTTCATTTCTTATGCTTGTCTGAGAGTACTATTTATCCCTGAGGTGGGGAGAGGCGAGAGGCTAGAACCTGTGATCTTTCGGTAAAATCCGCATTTCTTTTTTGAATGCCCCTGCTAGCTAACCCTTTTTGGCTGCCCAGGAAGGGTTGTTGGTTTTTGATGACTGAATGGGTTTACTTTCTTTCCTAAAACTTCATTGAAGTATATATAAAGGAAAGTATGCAAAGCGTAAGTATTTAGCTCAACAGACGATGTATGTACATGCCTTGGAAACTTAACATCCTGAGGAAAACACAGAACATTCATAACGCCTGGAGGAGGCCACCTGGTGCTCCCCTCTCACTGCCCCTCTCCCGGAGTTATCCACTTGGTTGATTTCTAACAGCATAGATTTGTCTATTTTAACCCTCATGTAAGTGGAATTATGCAATGATTCCTTTTGTGTCTGGCCACAAAGGTTCACTTCAGATTATCTGTCCTCCTTGTGAGCAAAGCTTTATGCAGAAAGGTGTGCCTCGTATCCTTGTTAATGAAGGGATTTATTGGAAGGAAAAAAAAATCAATGTATCATTATTGAAACAGTGAATAATCATGCTGTCTGGACCCTGGAATATTGAATCGTTAAAACAGCTATGTACGATTGATCATTCAATGGCTTGTAAAATTTTTTTATTTTTATTTTATTGTGGTAAAATATAAAAACAAAACGTGTCATTTCAACTGTTTTTATGTGTACAATTTAATGACGTGAATTGCATTCACCGTGTTGTACAGCCATCATGACTTATGGTTTCCAGATATTTCCACCCCCTTAACAGAAAGTTAGCTTTTAATGTGAAGTGAAAGTAGAGTGTGACTGATTTTCCATTCCCAAGGTAAGGACTTGTTAGAGGAAAAAGAGAGCAAGTAATCCCAGAGTATTGATAGTGATTAAAACATTGATTTTGTTGGGTTTTAGGAGACACCCCCTCCCAGCATACAAACTGGTAAACTTTTGTCCTTTCAAAAATCTGTAAAATATATATGCTTTAGTTTGCATTACTGGGGGGAAAGAGGAGGGCTTCCCTCTACAGTCTAAATGCCCTGACATGTAACCATATGATTTCATTTGCTTTCACAGGGATTTCCCTGGAAATGGCAGCTGTGACGGTAAAGGAAGAATCAGAAGACCCTGATTACTACCAATACAACATTCAAGGTAATGCTACCTTAGAGAGTTTTTCTTTTCGAATGGTATTCGAGGTTAAAATTAAAATCTGCTTACCAATTCCCTTTTTAAAAAAATACTATTTTATTGTTTGTCCCTTGATTGGCATATATGTTTGTAATTTATTATTGGAATAAAACAGATTTCAAAATTGGGACATGAAATAAACTCATAATCTCAAATACTCAGTGTTAAATATGGAAATGGAAAATAGTCATTAATGTGCTTCAAAGCACAAGCCGAAGTTGTGCCGGAGTTGAGAACTCATTTTCTAATGTTACTGGTAGGGTGTGAGAGGCCACCTGAGTTTTAATAGCTCTGTTTGTGAGCCAAAAATAACTTCCCTGTGTTTTCATTCCTTGAAAGTCTATAAAAGGCAAGACACTGCTAGATTTTAGCTGTAATTTATCATTGTTTTTCATTATCCTTTTGCTTGATTACTAGAAAGGAATTGAAGATTATAGTTTTCTGACGCAGTTTGCTTTTATGCATTGGTTGGTTCCAATTTAGAAGACTGTTTTCTATATTTTATATAGCCAGATTAAATTTTTATCAATGTACAACGGAAGTATGTCGAACATATAAAGTGTAACATGTGATTAGTTTTGTCATACTTATATACATGTGTATACCGCTTGAGCATATACCTACTAAACCTTCGTCACTGCGATCAAAGAAAGGAACCATCCAGTACCTCAGAAAGCTGCCTGTGGCCCTGCCCCATCGGGAGCCAACCACTGATTGGTTTCTATCATGTTAGATTAGCTTTCATTTTCTAGAAGTTTCTATAAATTAATCATAAAGTATGCTATTTTTGGCAGTGGGACCTGGCTTCTTTTATTACACATAGTAGTTTTGAAATTCATCCACATTGTTACCTGTATCAGTAGTTAATTCCGTTTTACTGCTGAGTATTATTCCATTGAGTAGCTATACCTTTGTAATGATGAACATTTGGGTTATTTTCAGTTTCGGGCAGTTCCAAATAAAGGTGCTGTCGACATGTGTGTATAGGTCTGCGTGGACATTTACCTCAGTTTCTCTTGAGTAAATACCTAGAAATGGTATAGCTGGGACACATGGTAGGTATTTAACTTTCTGAGAAATTGCTGGACTGTTTTCCAAAGTGGTTGTACTATTTTACGTTTCCACCAGCAGCATGTGAGAACTCTAGTTACTTCACACCCTCACCAACGTTCTTAGGGTTGCTCTTGTTAATTTCAGCCAGCTCATTGTGGTCTTAATTTGCATGGGCTAATAGGTTTATTTCCTTTGAAAATATAAGCCTTAATAATTCTGGGGCACTGTAAATGTGTATGAATAAATTTATTCTAGTGTGTAATTATGTGACTATCTGTATGTATATTAAACTGTTGGTTAATTTCATGTTTTCAGCAGTCAGTTTTTAATAGTTTATTGCTTATGTCATTAGGGTTACATGGCTAACAGTTATGATAATTCTGAGGATTTTTCATTAAAAAGTTAAAAGGTTGAGAATAATTTAGAAATGATTGTTAGTACCTGACCAATACGTATACATATGTTTCAGTAAGTACTGTTTAATAAAACCTCGTTTTATACAGATTAGGCTTAAATTTTAAAGAAGCCTGGCTTTGTCTTTGATACATTAACAGTGCTGCTTCTTACCAGCCATGATCACAGAAGCTTTTGCTCCTCAGCTTGGGAGAGTACATGGTTTAAGGCCTTGCCTGCTGTGATGAGTTTGGAAGTCAGATGCCTGTAAAGGGGAAAGGTGGCCTTGAAATGGTAACATCCTCATTGCAATTGAAAAGGGTGGGAGCTAGACAATTAATTTTTGTATGGAGAAAGCAATGTGGATGTTTTCCTTACAATTGAGTTTTGACAATTCTTTTTTATGATAAATGCCCCTCTCCTTTTTGGGGGGTGATATATGATTTGCACATAACTTCTCCAAAATCAATGAGTTGTATTTTTGTTTTCTAAACGGTGTCTTTTGTTCCGCAAAAATTCTTAATTTTGACCAAGTCTAATTTATCCTTTTTTGAGGGGTTTATAGATTATTTTACATTTCATGTCCAAGAAATCTTTGACTTAGGGTCACAAAGGTGTTTTCTTATAAAATTTTATAGTTTTATAATGTGAGCTAAGTTTTGAAAAATGTGCAAGATAACTGAGTTAAATTTTTTCGCAAATGTATAGCCTCTTTTTCTGATACCATTTGTTGAAAAAGAGTATTCTTTTGCTGTTGAATTACCTTTGCATCTGTCAAAAATGTGTTGGTCTATTTCGGAGTGTATTTTGTTCCATTGATCTGTGTGTCTGTCCTTTGCCAAAACCACAGTGTCTTGAGGACTCTAGGTTTACAATAAATCTTGAAATCAGATATGAGAGCCTTTCAACTTTGTTCATATTCAAAGTTATTTTGCCTGTTCTAGTTCCTTTGCCTTTTCATTGAAAGGTAGACTCAGCTTGTTGACTTAACAAACCTGTAGAGATTTTAATTAGGATTCCACTGAATGTATAGATTGTCTTTGTGTATCTAATGGTTTTCCAAAGCTTATGGTTTACCGAAATGTGTGTTCTAGTATGAATGTGATGCTGTTGTTGTGTGCCATGGAGGCAATTCTGACTCTAAACAGTCCTATAGGACAGAGTAGAAGTGCCCCGTAGGGTTTCCTAGCCCTGTAGGGTTTCCTGGGCAGGAGCAGATTGCCAGCTCTTTCCTCCCGAACCGCCGACCTTTCTGTTAGCAGCTGAGTGTGTCTGATCATTGCTAATTACAGGTTGCTTTTGGTTGTCTTATCTTAACAATACTGAGTCTTCTAACTCATCAGCATGGTACATCTACCCATTATTTAGTTCTCCTTAATTTCTTGCATCAGTGCCTTGAGGTTTTCAGTGTTCAAGTACTTTATGCTTTTGGTGTTAAACTGTAAATGGTACCGTTTTTTATATTTCAGTTTCCAATTTATTGCTGGTATGTAGAAATAACAATTGATTTTTGCATACTGACTTTGTATCCTGTGACCTAACTGAATTCGCTTTTTAGTTCTAGTAGTTTTTGGTAAATTCCTTTGGGATTTTCTCTATACGATTTGTGTCCTTTGAAACTAGAGACAGCCTTATCTCTTTCTCTTCAATCTCTGTGCCTTTTATTTCTTTCTTTTTTTTTTTTTGCATTATTGCAATGGCTTGGACCTCTAGTATGTTCGGTAGGAGTGGTCAAAACAGACATTCTTACCTTGTTGACAGTTTTAGGAAAAAAAGCATTGAGTATGATAGCTGTAGGTTTTTTGTAAATACCCTTCATCAGATTGAGGAAGTTTCCTCCTGCTTATCATTTGCTGAGTTTCTGTGATGGTTGTATGTTGAATTACGTGAAAGGCTTTTTTTTGCATCTGTTGAGGTGATTATATGGCTTTTCTTGTTGGGTCTGTTAAAATGGTGATAGACATTAATTTTCAAATGTTGAACCACCCTTACATTCCTGGGACAAATGCCACTTGGTTATAAGGTATTATTCTTTTTATATATTGCTGTGTTTGATTTGCTTGTACTTAGGATATTTGTGTCTATGTCCTTAAGAAATACTAGCCAGTAGTTTTCTTTTGTTGCACATGTCTTTGGTTTTGGTAATGTCTGCCTTATTTAAAATAAGTTGAAAAGTGATACTTTGGAATTTTGTAGAATTGGCATTACTTCTTTCTTGAATGTTTGGTAAAATTCACCAGTGGAAGCCTCCTGGCCTTGACGTTTCTCTGGTGGAATATTTTAAAACTCCTTCCATTTTTAAGTTTGTTTTAGTAGGTGTATGTAAAAACGGCATGGGGGAGGTGTCTGGCCTCTAACTTCACCAGAGGAAAGAAGAATCGAGACCAACAGCCCAAGCCTGATTCCTGTGAGGTAGAGGTCAGATGCGCCTCCTCTTTCTACCGTCTTCACCAACTCTGACGCCCACCGTCCCTCCCACAGCACGCTCTACTCTGCTGGCTTTGATAAGTTATTGTAGTGGCCACACAGAACTCAGACCATACTCGCAATTGTGGGGTTTAGTGCGGGGGAAGCAACAGTTACATACAGTTCAGGCTCAGGAACACTTAGAATACCGTTTTTTCATCAGGACAGCATCTTCCCAACCGTGTTTGCAGGGATGCCTCCACCTGGCACTGAGACTCTGCTCAAAGGCCCTCGGCTCTCTCTCGCCTTGCGCCGGGAAGCCCACTGTGCCATCTGCTGCTGCCAGGCCTCTGCTGCTGGGTCTCTCCTGCCACTGCGTCTCACCAGCTTCAGCGTTACAGCTTGCCCTCTCTCTGTCTCCTGTATCCAGGAACTTCTCAGTGCAGGAATCCTGGGTCCAAATGACACGCCCTCTGCTCCTGGCTGTTCTTCCTTGGTGGTGGTAGGATCCTCCTCTCTGCTCTGGAATTGGCTCTCTTGGTATCCAGTTCCCTTGGTGTAGGCCATAATTGCCCTATTACACAGTCCCGCTCAGTCATGTGGGTGGGAGTTACAAGACTATGTCTAGAAAGGCCACGCACAAAAGTAATTAATCACACCGCAGCACGGGCCTCTTGAAGTTATGTATCTCTTCTTCACTGACCCGTGGCAACTCGTATCTTTTAAGGATTTTGTCTATTTTGTCTTTGTGTTACAAATTTTAGGTCATGTATAGAATTGCCTCATTATCTTTTTCACGTTTGTAAGGTGTGTAGTGGAAACCCTGGTGGCGTAGTGGGTAAGTGCTACAGCTGCTAACCGAAAGGTCAGCAGTTCAGATCTGCCAGGTGCTCCTTGGAAACTCTGTAGGGCAGTTCTGCTCTGTCCTACAGAGTCAGTGTGAGTCGGAATTGACTCGGTGACAACGGGTCTTGGAAGGTGTGTAGTGATAATCTTCTTTTGTGTTCAGTTTTGTAATTTGTGTCTTCCTTTTTTTCTTGGTTGCTTTAGCTCAGGATTTCTTAACTGTTAACATTTTGGGCCAGATAATTAGTTTTAGTGGGTGTCTGTCCATGCCGTTTGTCATAGAATGTTTAGTAGCCTCTCTGGCCTTTGCCCCCTAGATGCCAGGTGCACTCTCCTGGTCAGGACAGTAAAAAGTGTCTACAGATATTGCCAGATGTCTCTTGATGGGAGGTGTTGCACTGTGCTGGGAGCCAGTGGTCCAACCGGAAATTTCTCAAGTGTTTTCTCCCACCCGCCACCCTCCCCATCACTTCTGGTTTCATTGGTTAAGTCTTTACTTTTTCTGGCATTAATTTTACTTTGTTTTTATTTATTTATTTTTTTAAGATAGAAGCCAAAATCATTGATTTGAGATTTTGTCTAATATAAGCACTTCAAGTCATAAATTTCACTATAAGGAATACTGTGCCCCCCAAATTTTGATGTGTAGATCATTTCATTCAATAAAAAAGTATTTTTTAATTCTCTTGTGATTTCCTCTTTGCCCTGAGTTTTTTAGAATTATGTGGTTTACTTTTCATGCATGAGGGAATTTTTCAGATGTCTTTCTGTTATTGATTTCTAGTTTATTTCCATTATAGCTGGAGAATATTCTTTGTATAATTTCCGAAATTTTAAATCTGTTAAGGTAGTTTTATGACCCAGGATATGGTCTGCCTTGGTGAATATCCCATACAGGCTTGAGCAAATGTACGCTCTGCTGTTCTGAGTGGGAGGGTGTTCCTTAAATGTCAGCTAGTTGGTTTCCAGGGTGGTTCTGGTTGACCGTGTTCTGGTTGTTCTGTCTGTCCCTGTGGGAGGAGTGTTGGAGCCTCCTGCAGCCCCTGTGGATGCGCCCGTTTCTCCTCACAGTCCTGGCAGCTTTGCTACATGCGTTTGAAACTCTGTTGTTAGTGTCAGTATCCCTCATCTTGGGCTCCATTCTAGGCATCTTCATCCCAGTGATAACTACTGTCCTGACTTGTAACTACCTAGATTAGTTTTGCACATTTTTGTATTTTTATATAAACGGAATCCTTGAGCATGTATGTTTCAGTTTATTTGCCGAGATTTATTGAATCTTAATTTTCTTTACCATCTCGCCTTAGAAATAACATGTTAGATGTAGTTAAAGCCCCTTTGTGCCCTTCCAAATTACCATTATTCTCCCTATTCTTTATCTAGAACATGAGGTTTGTCCTTATTGATAAAGATTTTATACTTTTACTACATGTATGCTTCCATGGAAGTGTCTGTGTGTGATGTATATTATGTGTTTATATTTGTGCATGGACATTTTACATGTAGTTTTCTGAGTTGACACAAATGGATTATGCTCTATATGTTGCTGTACACAGTCGGTCTTTGGAAATAAGTGTTCAAGGTTTATCTGTGTGTCACGTGAAGATGTCATACTGTCATTGTAGCAGTCACGGTGTGGGAATGTGCTGTAGCTTTTTATCCGTTTTCCTGTGTAAGGCCATCAGTCTCTTCTGTTGCAAACCTGCCAAATAGGCTCGGACACACCTCTGTGCAGGTGTCAGTGTCTTCTTAAGACAAGTATCACTTAGGTGTGAGTGTTGGAGGCACTGTGGCTTCACAGCGATCGGTCAGCAGGCGCTCCTAGCACTTAGAGGATGTCGGTGAAGGTATACAAAACAAAATGCACATACATACGTAGGTATCGTTGATGTAGACAGTTTGAAAGTGTAATGATGTATAAAGGTGTGTGACTAAAAGAAATCTGGTTTAGATTTATAATTTGAAGGCCCCCCCTGCAAAAAAAAATAGTAGCAGGGTTAAAGAGTAAAAGTATGTAATATATAAAGGACCCTGTCACTAAGTTGATACTGAGATCGTTATTTTTTGTGTCCCTAACAGTGTAGCCTCAAAGTAAAAGTAGAAATAAGAATTTGACAATTATTTGCTAAAATTATGACAAATCTATAAATCTACGGTTGTGTGATAGATTTTAGCAAATGGCTGTCAGTAGCTGATACACCAATCTGAAGAATTCTTACAAATGATAAATAGAATGTTTGAAATCTGCAATTAACAAGCTTAAGCTAATTGGTATATATAAAAGAACTCTGCACCCAAGAAGTAAATTGTAGTTTTAATAAATACCTTGAACATATAATTTGTTAAATTAGAAATCAATAATAAAAAGATTATGTGAAATAGGAAATCTATACAGTGGAATCCTAAGACACATACGTCCAATGCACTTAACAGGGGACCTTGTTAAAAGTTAAGAAATGTGGATTAGAACCAGGGCTTTGTACTGGTTCAGAACAGGTTAGTAATTTCTGTGGAAAAAAAGGACTGCAAGTATATCAGCAACCAAATCTGTTGGCAGTAGGATTTTGACCTGAGTTGGAAACAAACAGCTATGCCCCTCTCCAGGATAGCAGCTGCCTGTGCAGTTCTGAACGTTTGTCGCTCTCCGCGTTCCTGTCAGTGACGTTGCTCTCCAAAATTCCTGCCACAGTCCTTCCTCCTGGAAGTTTCAGTAGCCCATTATGGGAAATTGGATTCTTGGCAGGACTGTGGAGAGTGTGGCACTGTCGGCCGCCATCTTTGAGCAGGGCGCAGCTGTTCGTTTCCTACTGGTGTCAAAATTCCACAGGCAACAGATTGGTTGCTGTGTGATGTGTATGTAGCCCTCGTTTATGTTGGCAGTTACTGAATGGTTTTGAACTGGTTCAAAGCCTTGATTAGAACAGTATCGAGAATGCCACATAGCTACTACACGCGGGAAGAGCAGCTAAAGCAGTACTTAGAGAACAGTTAATAGCCTTAGATAACATATAACTTTTTAAAACCTACAAATACTGCTGGTTTCTTGCCAAGTGCTTAGTTCGTTCACACAGTCATGGGACTGGGAAGCAGTGCGTCTGGCATTTGCAGTCCGTTCTCTTCATTCAGAGCTCTGCTCTTAGTTCTGATTCTAAATACAATTTTTGTACTTCCCATGTGACAGTTTTCTTCTCTGATGTCCCCTTTGCTTGTGCAGTTTAGTGCCTCCCTGTGAAATTTCTTAAGAGTTAGGAAAACTTTTGAAACACCTTGAGATAGTTTCCAAATCCTATTAAGAGGTAATTATAGTGAACCAGTTTGTTTTCATATTAATGCAAGATGTTTTATGTCAAGAAGTAGCCATTGAAAACGCAATATTTTGTTTTCTATTTTAAATTTAATTGCTAATATGCTTGGTGATACATGTAAATGTGATGGGAAAGTCTTCACAGCATTGTGTGAACTTAATTAACAGCAAGTACTTTTTCTGTTAACAATTGGAGAGAACCATGTTAAGTTATGAAAAAGTGCTTATGGTTCTGCAGGAAAGGAGGGAGTCTCAGTTAACACCTGTTAGTCTGTCGTGTTTCTGTTTCAGCTGAGATTCAAGCTTACCGATAGTTCAATTGCATAGTTTTAGGGATTCCAAGGAGGAGTAAGGATTTGATTCTGCGTTTTTCTTCAGCATGAGAAGGTATTAAATATTTGTCAAGGCAGAAGGAAATGTACCTGGTTACAAAGTTGAATTTCTAATCTGTATGATGTAAAAGAGTTTGCTTTTACGAACCTTTTACTGTTTCAAAAAACCCATATCCACCATTGCAGACATACCATTTCCATTCAGTCCCTGTGTCTAGTCGTTGTCAGAATTTCTTTTGACTGTCTACATATGAATTTATCTCAGTACACTTTTTCCATTCACTAACGCCATAAATTGACACCGCTAATTTTCTCACTCATTTTTTTTAATTTTGCCTTTTCTCTTTATGAAAGGGCTATTATCCATATTTCCCACCCAAATTTGTTCACCAAAGTGACCCAAATTTTTTTGGGGGATTACTTTTGAAGTATTATCTTTGTATTCCAAAGCAGGCCCTTCTGAAACTGATGATGTTGATGAAAAACCCCCCCTTTCGAAGCCTTTGCAAGGTATAACTTTTCACTTCCGTTTCCCACGTAAACTGTTAGTATTCAGTGTTTCTTTATATTGGGTAGACTGTGTTTTAATATTTATATCTATATTTTCTAAATGGAAAAGGAAAAAGAAATGTATTTGGCCTTTTTTTAATAACATAGAAATGAACTTCACAAGCAACAATTTTTCAAAACCAATTTTCCCTTTTGTGAATCTAGTAATGAATCTCGAAATGGGTACATGACACACTTTGATGTTGAAGGTAAAGTACACATTTATACCTTATATCAGAACAGTCAGAGCTAAGGCTGTTGTTGTCTGGTTCATAACGTAAATATTGATAAGGCCGTGTTGATTCTTCGTGTTTAGAAAGATTGTGAAATACCACTTAGAAATCCCTAAGTTTATTAGTGGGTTTTCTTTTTTGGGAATTTTTGTATAGTGTTCCCAAACTTGATAGTCATAGGCTATCAGTAAGGGCTTTTACTTATATCTGTTCTTTGAGTGCAAAAGATTTATTCTCTTTAGGCTTCCTTTATAGCAAAAATGTAGTTGCTTATTTCAGATTTTAAAAGAACAAAAAGGATGCGTTCAGTCATTTTTCACACGCACTCACGTCATGCTATGAACGGGAGGAAGAAGTACCTTAACTGTTGTCACTCTCTGCCCTGTGCTTCTTGTTTAACCGCTATCGTCTTTTTTATTGTCTCCCATCCATTTGACCTGACGTCTGTTTTCTTTGACAGTAAACAACCTGATATTTCAAAAACCCAAATGTTAAAGTTCTTCTTAAAAAGGAAGAAAAAAAGGAAGGAGTGTGTAGAGAAAGTATAAAAGCAGTGATTTTAAGAAGTTAATTAAAGGTTAATTCATGACTATTTAGATGTAGAGATTTACTCAGAGTTTTAAGTTCTGCTGAGTTTTCATAATAGGAAGTAAGGTAATTACAGCATCATAAAACTTAGACATTAAAGCCAACAGATACGATATTTTTAATTCAAGGACACTAGATACTGAATGATAGCTTTTGAGCCTCTAGTCGATCTGATACATGTTCTTTAAAGTACAGTTTCTGAATTTAGTTATCAGTAGAACAAAAAAATCTTAGATTGTGCTTCTCCTCCCCCAAGTGACTTTTTCTCACTAATAGGTAAACTGTTTTTATAAGTGCTTTTGAAGGCAGTTTTTCAACCATCCCCATTTAAGGACAGAGAATGAGTATCCTGGGGCAGTGTGGGCACTTAGATACATGTCTTAGGTTTTTTCTTTCCTGTTTGTGAGTAAAACGTCTGCGCTGTACGATGAGCCTGTTTACCTTGTGACTGCCTAACCTGATACATTGCTTTATGTTCCAGTTTTTAGAAGCAGGCAGATTATATTACGTGAATTAAAATGCTTTTGAGACTAAAGGTAGTATCTTAATTTCAATTTATGAGTTTCCTTAAAATACAATTTTGATTAAATTATGGGGATTAAATTTCCATTATTTCCACCACAGTAGACATGGAAGCAAGTAACGGGATAGGAAACGTTTCACAGCAAAAACTGAACTTGTTTATCTAGACTTAGTTAAGTTTCTGATCAAAGAAGAAAGAATGTACTCTGATTTGTCTTTTTGTGTATGTGGGTCATTGGTACTTTGAAACATGGTGCTATTTCTCAAATTCTGATCTAGATTAATAATTTTATTATGTAGTTACAGTTACTAATATTATATCCCCAGGCTACTTAGATTTACTCCGTATATTTGTATTTTTATAATAATTTTTTTAGCTTCCAAATAGAAAAGTGTTACATCTATTTTCTGAATTAGAATGGTCACATTACTTGAATTACTGAAGAATCATATTCGTATGTTTTGTTATAAGCCTTAAATTGTTGGCATCGTTACCTAGTTTCTCTTTTCATCTTTGAGTGTCATTCTTTTTTATTGGTTTACTATATATTATTTTCTTTCCTTTTAGGAAGTCGTCATTCTTCAGAAGGCAATGAAGGAGCAGAAGTGGAAGTACCAGCAGAAGGTTAGAAAAATGGGATTTTTTATTTTGTTGTATCTTTTCTATTTTATAGAGAATATTACCGTTAAAACGTCATTTTTTGGAAATAAAAATGTGATTGTTTCGATATAACCTCTTAGCCAACAGGTTGGTTGATATTTAAAAAATTACTACAATCCGAAGTACCTCTTTGAGCATACTGATTAATAACTATGTCTACTTAAAGCATATAGGGCTGGAAACTCAGTGGTAAGTAACGTAAAGCTCTTTATAATGCAGATGCCCCCCCCTCCCATCTTGGTCCATGTTAACAATGTCTTAAGACGAAATTACTTCCGTATTTTAAAATTAAAATTGTTACTTATTCTTCATCCATATTTTAAAATGTGATATTTAATACTGCCAATCTTTTAATAGGTTAATATATTCTAGACAAATTATTAATGAAGTTTTTTCCTCTTTTTTTTTTTTTTAAATACCGTCAAATAAAGAAACTCCTATGTCAGTTTACCAGCCATACTAAAGTTATCATGCAGGATGCTTCTCTACTTTTAAGCAGTTTATATAGTTCCACAGAATTTTTGTAGATTTTTCTCAAGGAAAAAGACTGTTAACGTAACTGAATCTTGTTTGAAAATCACTGTTTCTCTCATAAACTGTTTATGTTTTGCCTTATTTTTCTAGAATAAAAAGGGGACCCTATTCTGTAACTGTTGATATTCCTTACATTTCCTTTTTTATTTTACTTTTTACAGTCTTTGATCTTTTGCCTTCTTTGAGCGAAGGTGGATTAAAGTCCCTGGAATGTAGGCTCATCTTTCCAAATTCAGCTGTAGTATTAGGGCTTCTAACTGAAATACATTTCTCTCAGAAATATTATATTCATTGTTAATAGTGTTTCCCATTGCTTTGTGAGCTCTTTGATAGAATGTGTGGTTGACTTTATGTGTTACTGTCTGGAGGAGGTAATCAGAAGTTTCCTCTTTACAAAACCCCCCTGCTTTGTGTAGGTGGTATTTAATCTGCAAGAGTGCAAGACGTAGGTACGCGGCACGTATGGTATGAAGGTTCATTAGGAAATCTGAATTGCTTTATGCTTTTACAATTCTGTCATTGGATGTTGGGCTTCACAATACTTCATTTTTGAGATTTTTATTGTCGTAACAGCAAACAAAAAAAGAACCAAACCCATTGCCGTCGAGTCAGTTCTGACTCATAGTGACCTTGCAGGACAGAGTAGAATTGGCCTGTAGGGTTTCCCAGGAGCGGCTGGTGGATTCAAACTGCCGACTTTTTGGTTAGTAGCTGTAGCTCAGTAGCTGTAGCTCGTAACCACTGCGCTACCAGGGCTCCTTTATTGTCATAGCACAGTGCTAATACAGTTGAATCGAAGCTGAGTTCTGGCCTATATTTCTTTACTAACAAACATGGTCTTGGGCAAATCAATCAACCTCTCAACTTTTGCAAAACGAAAGAGGGCTGATGAAAGTGCTGTCTAGCTGAGCTTCTAGCACTAACATTCATTCTGATGCACATTGGTTTTGTGTAGTAATAAAAAACTTAATTTTTTAAAGTTTAAAGTTACATACAAAGTTAGGGCCTATAGTCCTGTATGCATTTGTTAATGGTCATTCTCTTGAAGGTTTTTATTGCAAAAAAATTGTGGTTTCATTTAACAGTATGAACCACTCCTGAGATTCCTGAAAGGAGAGGAGAAATAGTAACCAAAGTAGAAAACACTTGTTTTTATTCTAGCATTTTCTAATTACAACAGGAAAATAATCGTGACTTTGTTTATAATCTCATTACTCCATGAGTGCAGATTTTTTGAGTCCATAATTCAGGTAACTTGGTATTAATCAGTTTTCTGGAGTTTTTCTAGTTTTTGTTTTCTCTTACCCCAGTTTGCAACTAAAAGGGTCAACTATTTTAATTTTATTAATATGAAATGAATTAAAATGCCATTTAAATTATACAGTAGGCTGCTCTTGGAGTATCAGATCAATAAAATGTTGAAACATGTGGAAAATGCTTAATAATGAATGTCATTTTAGAATTTTATTTTTTTCAAGATTCTACTCAACATGTCCCTTCAGAAACAAGTGAGGACCCTGAAGTTGAGGTGACTATTGAAGGTTAGTTATTTAAAAGCCTTGATTCCAAAGTATACTTCTGGTCATAAAAATATTTGTCACATTCACATTGCTGAGTATGTATTTCATTCTTTCTTAAAGGAAACTTGTGAACAAAATTGAAATATATACATTTATGTGTGACCAAAGCCGCCCACTTCCCAGCAGTGCACCCCAGTGCTTTGGGAGTTTTAGACAACAGAATTCAGGCCCACAGGTGGACCAGGCTCTACTTTCTGTGAGTGGGAATTGGAAATTAAAAAAGAAAACTATGACCAGACTTGATGCACACAAAAATAGATTTTATAACCTTTTGGGGTATGATAAAATCCCCCTAATTGGGCCTGGAACCCCTAAAGCGGAGTGGAAAGTTTTGGTAGTTCAGTCAATCGTTTTTAAGCAGGTTCTCTCCTTAAGGTGTTACGTAGATGCTAACATGTGATCTGTCCTTAAAAACTGCTTTGAAGCAATAAGCTATGCATATATTATAAAATAACCTCTATAGCTAGGATTGCTTCAAACCTAGTTTTTTCTTCACAGGTATGTTTGAAATCAGATGAGCCAGTTTGCCCTTGAATTATTTGAAAATTCAGCTTATATTGTTATAAACAGTATCACTTTTTATGTTAAAAGCATATTGACTTTTTCTTTTTAAATTTATGTCTCATCCTTTACCCCCTAAGTAAAATACTGAAAGAACACAATAAAGTGCTCTGTGTAAAGCTTTCTTTACCCCTAGTCCCTGTCCTCAGGGCAGATCTTAGTTTATCATGTTTACTTTTGAAATAATTTTATGCATGTATACACACGGGCATATATAGACTTTTTTTTTTTTTTTTTGCAAAAATGCACAGCTGTTTTTGTGTATAACATTACAGAACACACACACGTCATGTAACATTTCCCCCCATATTTAGCTGTTTTGGTACTTTTCCTTTTTTTGACTGCCGCATAATATTTCTTTGTTAGGATGTTGTCTCTTCTGTTTTTAAATTAGCTGTCCCTATTCGTGTCAGTGGGTTGTTTGTAGTGTTTGGCTACTTCAAACTGTACTCAAAATGTTTGTCTTCATTGCTTTTAAAATACACATTGATTGGTAGCTTCCATCATAGGTAATGTTTTCTGAACTCTCAATAATTTCTTTTTGCTTATTAATATAATTCTACTAACCTAAAAGCAATTCTGAGTTACAGTCTAGCGTTAAATAATTGAAATTTCACTCCATTTTAGTTACCAGAAACCTTATGAACTAGCAAAGGAGAAAATATGAAGAGCATATCAATATTATAAACATTAAGGAGTTTGTCCTTTTTATAGAGATAAGAAAAACGATGTTAAAAAGACAATTGTTGAAATTATAAAAATAAGGCTTACAAGTAGGGCTAAAAGTAAAATTGATTTATCAGCTCTTAACTCAGATAAGGGCTGCATAAAAATTCTTAGGAAGTAAAAGCTTGCTTTGATCACGTAAAACCCTTAAACAAATGTTAAGATAATCAAGAAATAAATGGCTTAGGAACCTATAGAGTGTGTCAGGGAATGAAAAATTCCATTTCTTTTTCAACTACTGCCAAAGGCCTGATGTGATATCCAATCTTGTGATCAGGTAATAGAATTTAGCCAGGCAGTGTTCTTTATGTTCAGTAGACCAGTGAAATACCACACTTGCATAAGGCAATTACTTTAAAGGTAGCATTTTACCGTGGCATATGTGTTCATTTACAAACTGTTTATCAACCATTAATTCAATGTGTAAGTTAAAAAAAGACAAATTTTTCCTTTTTACCCGTATGTTAAGAAATTGTCTTACGTTTATAAGGATGGTCAAATGAGAACTTACATGAATCTTTGGTTGATATTTATTTTTTCTGGTACGATGACTGCTACAGCGTAGAAGCTGTCTCAGTGGTATGTATAGTTAGAAAATTATGTTTTGTTAAATCCTCATGGTAGAAAAATATACAGGCATTAAAATAGTAATTTTTGAAGAAAATAACATGAAAAAGGAATTCTAATGTAATAAGTAAAAGGAAACAAATGTATATAAATATCCCGACTTTATGTAAAAGACTAGTGTAAAAGGGAAAAGGGGTACAAAATTGTACCAGAAGACAGTCTCAGCTGTGTTTGGAAGAAAGGTAGAAGCAGAAAAAGCAAGACATACCTGCTCACCTGGGGATGATTTTATTTTCTATCATAGTATCTTTTTACATTCCCCAGTCTATGGAAAAGGGCGGGGGGTTGCCATCAAGTAAGTTTTTCTGATTTTCCAGTTTTTTTAATACGACTGCGACATTTTTATCTGAAATTATGAAGAGGCTAATTTGGCATTGACATGTTTTCTATACAAGGTGATGTTGCTCACCTGTGGCTAGTAGTGTGCTCTGAGGCGTGTGAAGTCAGTAGCGTATATTTAAAAGGTGTGTGACTTTGGTTTGGGAAATAGGCCTTGGAGGAATAAAACTGTGCGTGCCCCCATTTCATGAACATGACTGCATTTCTGGGCGATGTCGGACCGTTGATAGCTGCAATATCTATGTGCAGAGAAGATGTTACCTTAGACTTGTTTAAGGTCCAGCTCTCATGAGAGTACTTAAAAGGGAAATTTTGGGTTGAAACGTTTCTTTATTGTGCAGTTTTCTTTCAGGAACTGTTTCTCAAACTTGAGTCATTCACATATGTTCGTTCTGTTGGCCTAACTCTTGTATCGTGATTTACTTAATTTTTTTTCTTTAAATTGATTTCAAGTAGATTCATTCTGTGCTTTTTGCATCTTACCAAGTCAAACTGTCCTTTATATCGTGGGCCTAGTCTGCCCATTTTACCACTTCGTTACATACATTGAAAGAGAGAAACACTTCAGCTAAGGAGTGCGATTCCACGCGCAGTTGGTTCGTACCCACTCACGGGCACACGTACCGCCATTTGGGTAACATGCTTTAGAGCTTTCATGATGCCGCTGTATTTTTAGCAAATAGCACACCCACATAAATAACACGCGCGTGCACACACACACACAGTGCTCAGAAATAACGAGTGCCCACATTTGCAGAAGTGAATTTTAGCCTCATTCACAAGTCAGTAAATGTTACTTTTGATCACATTTGTATCATAAAGGTATATAAGCTCTGGTCAAGAAGTCCTAGATCGAGTTTGGTAGCACCCCAGTAATCAGAATATAAACCATCAAAACCGTGCTTTTGTTTCTCCTAAGTCGATAATTATATCCCCGTTGCTTTTGAGTGATCAGTTGGAACCAGGAACCTACTGAAGCCTGTCCCTAAATCACGTGCTGTCACTTGGGATTGGCAGACAAAGCGAAGCCTGGGATAAATGGCATCGAGCACCTACCAATAGGAATCTCTATTCAGTCTGCATGATGTAATTATCACCGTCACCCTCTGACTCTAGCTTTTCTGTTGTTGTCAATTTTAATGTAGTGAATAGCAGCTCTTTCTTAGAAAAAGTTGTTGCATCAGGTTATGGTTTCTATTAAGAATAAGAGGTAATTAGAAAGAAACAAAAGAGCAAACTGATATCTGAGAGATAAGTTGGGCCTGATGTTACCGTGACGGAGAGTAGTCGTGTTAACTTCAGAGAGGTAAAGGCTATTGTTGAAATAGAAATATTGCTTATTCACCTATGTTACTGTTTCTACTTGCTCTTGCTAAGACTTTACATAAAAGAGATTCATGTACCTTCTATTTGCTGTGTTAAGAAAGCTAAAAAGTAATTATACACATGTATTTGTAGAAATTTTCTTTATATATTAACTACAGATAATGACTTCCACTTGGAAATATACATAAAACCTGATGTTGTGGTAAGGGTTCTATATTTTTGATGATTTGAACTAAAAATGCATTATATATTTCAGTTACTTTTATTTATTACCTTTTGAAAAGTATTTTTTCTATTGCTTTTATTTTTAATACTTATTTGATAAATAGATGATCATGACTGCTGCCCTGCCTGAATGTTTGTCACTCCTTTCTTGTTGAGAAAACATTGTGATTAGTCCTTTACTAAATTTGGAAGTACTTGGTTTTGAAGATGAGAGAAGGACAGAAAAGTTTCTATTGCTCTTATTTTAAAATATCTACTTAAAGCAGTATTTGTAGAACATACTAATCAAAAGTCTTGGTAGTTGAAGAGAAGGCAGGATAACAAATCCAATGTTTGTAATAATCAAAAGCATGTTTTGTACAATTTATGTGTCACACATGTGTCATGTAATTTACGTGTACAAAGCATTTTACTGATATTCTTCACATTTCACCCGTAGAAACACCCTATGATGTTGAACCATTATGCACATTTCGTAATTGGACAAACCGAGATACAGAGGTACTCTCTAACCCTAACCCAAGACCACACAGCTGGGATTTGGAAAGTCCCCCTCCCCCAATTTGACCTCAGAGTTGTGAGTTGACCCTCTTACAGCGCAAACGTTGGCGAGTGATATGTACGTTTTGGGCCACAGAAACGTTAGACACTGATCAGATGGCGTAACAGGGTACTTGGTGTAGGGTTTTTAGCTAAGCAACTGCTATAAAGTAATGAGAGAAACAGATACGAGTACAGAATATGATGGTGAGCCTTTTCAGGAAGATTTTAACAGAAAATTAACAAATCCTTGCCTGCCTTTGGTGTGTGCTTTTAGGGTTGTTTTTGTTTGTTTGTTTGTTTGTTTGTTTTTTAGGATTTAGCTGAAGACCAAACCACTTCTGTCTCAGCTGATAACGGGATTCAGAAGTGAACTGTGGGGAATAATAAGTAGAAGCCACCACCTAAGGAGAATTACTTTAGAATTGGAGATGCCATGCATGGACGTCTTGATTTCTTTGGGGGCAGTTTTATAGAAGAACTGAGTTTCCTGTTACTTCTTTCCACTAGTATGTTTCAGAGCCAAACTAAATTTGTGAAGGGGTGAGTGACAGAGACAGGAGCGTCAGGAGTGTTTTGTTTCTTAGTCTAGATGGTCTTTGTTTCCTCATCTTCTGAAACTTTTCTGTTAGGAATTACAAGATACGGGTGGGTTGTCGTTCTAGTTTGGCCGTGAGACCCTGTATAAAATCATGTAACCACCCCTTTTCTTAGGGAAATTTGTATCAACCTTGTGCCTACTTAAGAATTATAAGGGAGAAAAACTGAAATGAGTAAACAGGGCATTTCAAATGGTGCAATGCTATATGAATACTGGGAAACCCTGGTGGCGTAGTGGTTAAGTGCTACAGCTATTAACCAAGAGGTCAGCAGTTCAGATCTGCCAGGCGCTCCTTGGAAACTACGGGGCAGTTCTACTCTGTCCTGTAGGGTTGCTGTGATTCGGAATCGACTTGGCAGCAGTGGGTTATATGAGTAGTGACGTTTTGCATGTTGTTAGGTGCTGCCTGTTCACCCCAACTCATGGTGGTCTCATACACAATGAAACACTGCCTGATTCTGGGCCAGTCCCATGATCAGTTGCCAGTCAGATCATTGTGACACATAGGGTTTTATTGGTTGATTTTTGGAAGTAGGTCAACCATGCCTTTCTTCTTACTCCAACTCTGGCTTTTAATTGGAGGAGTAAACAGAGCTAAACTGATGATACAGGATGGCTCTTGGTTCCACAATTGAATGTGAAAACCTTGTGTCATCTTAAGTGAAACCATTAAGCTACGTTAGGTCTATGTATTTCATACTCTGTTGTATTTTTACACAAGTATCGAGCACCTTGTATGTTTGTTTGCCAACCCCTCTTCCCTCCTCCCTACGAGGTTATTTGTAAGGGCCAGGGCTGATAAGCCAGTTTTTTTTACACGTTGCTGTAAAAAAAAAAAAAAAAAAAAAAGTTAGGAGAGCACGTCTATGGAAGTACATCATGGAGGGGGGAGCTGTTGGCAAACAGATGTAGAAGGCTGCATTGTTTGCGTAGAAATACAGTCATTGTGTCTTATTAGCACCGGTGTCTTTCATCAAGTCATGAGTCACCTTAGTCATACGCTTGCGAGTATATAAAAAGACCCTCGCATCTTGTACACCTTATGTTTGAATTTTGCGATCTCTTTACTAGAACCAGCCCGTTATCCATTATATTGTGCACAGTTTTTCAGTTTATAAATCTGAATCTTAGACCCCCTTAGGATCATGCCAGGAATTAA
Organism: Loxodonta africana; assembly: GCF_030014295.1. NCBI lineage: Eukaryota > Metazoa > Chordata > Mammalia > Proboscidea > Elephantidae > Loxodonta > Loxodonta africana. The sequence goes on along the minus strand of NC_087353.1, from coordinate 105,088,238 downwards.
GCGCAAGTCCTACACGGCTGACTTCAAACTGAAAGTCGTTGCGAGGGCGGAAGAAACAAGCAACAGAGTGGCAGCCAGCGAGTTCGATGTTGGAGAGTCGTCCATTCGCGAATGGAGGAAGGAGAAAAAGGAGCTGGAGAAAATGAATCCGCGAAAACGCGCACGTCGCGGGCCCAAAGCCAAATGGCCGGAGCTGGAGAACGACTTGAAGGAGTGGATTATTTCTCGAAGGGAACAAAATCAAGCCGTCTCTACTGTTGCAATTCAGATCAAAGCGAAGCTTCTGGCAAATGAAAGAGGAATCCCAGACTTCAAGGCAGGTTTTGCCTGGATTTCTAAATTCATGAAAAGGAACGGCCTTTCTGTGAGAATGAGAACTGCGGTTCGCCCACAGGTTCCGGATGCCTGAGAGCAAACGGTGGTCAACTTTGAAGGGCTCTGGGAGTTGGGTGATGATGACGATGGTGATGTGATAAATGAATAAATTAAAATGGCCTATTTTAAGACAACATAATTTCTTCTGGTGACTTTGTATTTGTTGATTTCAAAGACATTGATTATCAAAAATTGTTACAGTTTAAAATTTATGAAAGTAATAAAACTACATCTGGTTCTTACATAGTTCTAGGCGTAGGATAATTTCTTACTAATTCCTGGCTGTTCATTCATTCATAGTCATTGGTTTCAACATGGCATCCCATTTCCATCATGAGCCCGTTCAGTTCACCATTGGCTGCACTTGGTTTAAGAAAATACCTACCTTAAATGAAGTCTCCCTGAGATCAGTTTTATCCTGGTAACATTAAATCCATTAGAAAGAAGAAGAAAAAAATTGAAATCAGCAACATAAAAATACGATCATAGCACGCTTATGAAAATAACGTGCAGGTGGTGGGGCTTGTGCGGTTTGCAGAAAACGTGCACGTTATTTGTGTAAAAATACGGTAATGGAAGAGGCAGGATGCACGTTTCTGATGTGGAGCGTGTTGGAGTTAACCCAGGAAGTTTACTGGAGTATGTAAGACTTTAGTAGATTCATTGGGAACTTTGTTTGTGTTAGTGTGCCCAGAAATTCATGATGCACTGTGAAAGGATATCGGGGAAATGACAGGAAACCGCTCTGTCACCCCCTCCAACCTTCCCAAGCAGGAGGCTAGATGAAAAAGCATGAGATATCCCCACGCATACACCGAAAGCTTTGTTTCAGTCTACCCTGGAGGGAATTCAGGGCCCATCTACTGCTCTTCTAGACCCCTGTGTGTCTTCAGGTCCTCTTCCCTTTTTCCTCCATGTGGCCCCGGGCTGTAGTGCTCCTTCCTCTCTCTGTGGTCACTGTGGTCCAGGTGACCACCATCAGCTGGCTGCCCAGCAGATTCTTCCTAAAGACCAGCTGTCCCAGCTGTTCCCTTGCCCCGTTTCGCCACTTTCTTTCCCCAGTGTCCTACCAGTTAGCCCTGCCAGGCTCATAGTTTGGTCTCCAGATACCCCTAGAGTGATACTGTGATGGAAAGGAGGGAGAGGATTCAGGAGAGAGCAGCAAAGATTTAAGACATCCAGAAGGTTGCCTTGAAAATTCCTGGCAACTGGTTATTTCTGAGAAGGCTGGCTGCAGTGGAGGTAACAGGCCAGAGTGCCTCACACTGCTTTCCTTTCATGGGTGATAACAGAAAGAGGGTGAACAGTAGAGCCGCCGGCAGCAAGGCAGGCTGCCATCCTGTCAGAATACCCTCCAGGGCCACAGAGTGACAGAAATCAGAGCATCTGCCAGGCAAGCCAGAACCAGAAGCAGCCACGTGACGAGCGGTGAGACACACTGATCCTGGGTGTGAAAGTCTGAAGTAGAACGGTAACAAGTCCTTCCTGTCGTCACTTACCCTGTCCTCTAGCTCTGACTAAGAGGCAAGAGTGTCTGGAAAAACCAGGTCAGGGACTCTTGTTTTCACTTTGGTTTTGTTCCATAACACTCAACTGACTTTTAAATAAATAGTAGAAGAACACCGAAACCCTCAGAAAGTGGTTTGCTGTGCAGTTGAACACACAGACTCTGTTTCTCAGCTCGATATTCTTCCTTAAGTAGTTTATGAAACAAAGGCAGACTGACTTCTGCTTCCCGAACCAACATCCTTCCCTCCTGGGAAGCCTTTTCCTGTGTCCATCAAGATGAGTCTTGGCCGCATGTATCTGGGCTGGGCTGGGCTGGGGGTGACGTGAAGATGCCCCTGAGATGGGATATTTTATAAGATTCAGTCTTTGAGTCTGCGATACAAGAGGGAGTGTTCTAGAAGTGTGTACAGTCACAGACAAGGATTCTTGAATCAGAAGAGCTCTTAGAGACTACCTGGCATTTCTCATTTTTATGATGAAGAAACTGAGCCCCAGAGAAAGGAGACGAGTATCCCAGGGCCTCAGTGGGTTCATAGAGCTGACTGTTAATTCTTGTGCAAAATCTGATTAAGAAATCATTTAGATATAAAGGGTTTTGTTGGACAGAAAAACCGTTAAGGAACATAGACCACCCCTCCAGAGAGATAAGCTCATCATGTTACAGGTTTTATCGGTTTATGGTGGAGCACCACCGCTCGCCCATCGGTCTGTCCTACAGTGGTGGCTCGCATGGTGCTGCGATGCTGGAAGCTATGCCACCGGTATTTCAAACACCAGCAAGGTCACCCGTGGCGGATAGGCTTCAGTGGAGCTCCAACACTAAGGCAGACGTGGAAGAAGGAGCTAGTGATGAAATAAATTCTAATTAAAAAATTGGCCGTGGAAAACCTTATGAGTAGCAGCAGAGCTTCATGTCATGTTGTGCCGTAAAATGAGCCCCTCAGGTTGGAAGGCATTTAGAAGACTCCTGGGGAAGAGCTGCTTCCTCAGGTTAAAGTCAACCGTAAAGACGTGGATGGAGTCAGGTTGTCAGGGCCATGACTTGCTGATGTGTCAGGACTCAAAAATGAGAAGAAAAACCTGTGTGTTTGTATTCACAGTAGAGACGTGGGATGTATGATATATGAATCTAGGAAAATTGGAAGCCTTCCAAAACAAAATGGCACGCGTAAAGGTCCATACTCTAGGCATTAGTGAGCGGAGATGGAGTGGTGTTAGCCGTTTTGAATCAAAGAATCGTATGGTCTGCTATACTGAGAATGACAACCTGAAGAGGAATGGCATTGCATTCATCGTCCAAAAAGAACATTTCAAGGTCTATCCCGAAGTACCTTGCTGTCAGTGATAGGATGATATCCATATGCCGACAAGGAAGACCCGTTAATACGGCGGTTACTCGAATATATGCATCAGTCACTAATGCCAAAGATGAGGAAATGGAGGATTTTTACCAACTTTTGCAGGCTAAACTTGATCAGACATGGAATCAAGATGCACTGATCATTACTTGTGATTGGAATGTGAAAGTTGGGAAATCGAGTTTCTCAGTCACAGTAGGCACACTTCACGCGGTTGTCGCTGTGTGTGGTGAGCGGCTGACGGGTCACACAGCACTTCAGAGCACGTCCGTCGTTGCAGAGAATCCCACTGGACAGGCTGCTGGGACCGCTTCCTCTTCCCATCTCTTATTTTTCTCCCACGCACTTTTCTGCTTGCCACGGTTGTAACGTAAGTCAGACGTCACCTCTTCTTTGCCACCTGGAAACAAGGATCCTGTCCTCCCGTCCCAGACCCAGTGCCGTAGAGTCCTCCCATAGCTGTATGTAAATTCCTCCTCTGAACCCCTCATGTGGTGGGATACTCGTGTGCACGTTTGTCTTCCCTGTTGGGTCACTGGACTCCTCAGGGCAATTACTGGATTCCGAATGCTAGCCACCGGGCAAGAGACATCACACCTTGAAGCCTCGATTGCCTCGATTTTCTCATCCATAAGATAGGAACACGAAGAATGCTTTCCTCTAGGTATTGAGTGAGCTAACTCATCTGATGCACCGTGTCTGACACAGAGGACATCCCCCTCTTTCTCAGTCTTCGTTTGTCCCAATGCCTGGTACTAGGCCTGACACCTAAGCGTTTGGAGATAGGAGCAGAAGGTTGCCCCCTGATATCCGGCTATCGATTCTGACTCCTTCAATGTTCTACAATAAAGGGATGTTGCGACCTTCCCTCAACACTTCTGTTGAAATTAAATCAGACTAACGTGTTTTTGTTTTTCTGCCCTGTTGGATTTAGCTCCCCAAAATATCACCAAAAGAACCAGCGAATAAAGCAAAGCTGAGTTTATTCTTACGGCGTAAGGAAGAGCACTGCCATAAGAGCGTTAGTATCGGACAAAGTTGTGGTGTTTGTTTATTTGACCCTGAAGGAAGAGCACTGCCATGACAGCGTTAGTATCGGACAAAGTTGTGGTATTTATTTGACTCTGAAGTTTAGTTTACGGTGAGTCGGGGCAGGGGGCTACTTGATTAGTATTGGATAAATCATGATGTAACAATTTTGGATTTGTAGTCACAAGAGAAGGATTTCAGAGCCAGAATTTCTAAGGGTCAGGTAACCAGCAGTCAAGAAATCGAAAGACATATACCATTGGGCACATCTTTTGCAAAAGACCTTTTTAAAGTGTTCAGAAGCAAAGAAGTCACTTTGGAGACTAAGGTGTGCCTGACTCAGGCCATGGTGTTTTTAGCCACCTCATATGCATGCAAAAGCTGGACTGTGAATAAAGAAGAATTGATGCTTTTAAATTATGGTATTGGTATAGAATATACCATGGACTGAAGAATGATCAAGTCTGTCCTGGAAAAAGTACACCCAGAATGTTCCTTAGAAGCAAGGATGGGAAGAATTTATCTCACATACTTTGGACATATTGTCAGGAGGGACCAGTCCCTGGCAAAGAACATCATGCTTGGTAAGGTATAGGGTCAGTGAAAAAGAGGAAGACCCTCAACGAGATGGACTGACAAAGTGGCTGCAACAACGGGCTCAAGGATAGCAACGATTGGGAGGATGGCGCAGGACCAGACAGCGTTTCATTCTGTTGCCCATAGGGTCACTGTGAGTTGGAACAGACTCAGTGGCACCTGACAACAACAAAAGCATATAACATGTTGTTTGATGCTTTCTGTTGAGGAGTTGGTTGTCCTTTTAGGAAGCTCCTGGAATGAACAACGAAGTTTTAAACTTCTGTGCAGTAGTTTCCCACAATAGTTAAGTCATGTTAGTATAGACTGAAAACGGTGTGGATATAGGTGGTTTCAGTTCTCAGTGCTTTTTCAGAGCTAATAAATAAAATTAAAGGGAATGTATCCAAGATGCTGAGGTCATTTGTCCCACCAGACAGAGTTTAAAATGGAAGACTAATCTTTTGATAATTCAGAAGGGGATTTGAGCTTTTGATCACTGTCTCACTCCCTGGTTTTCTTACGATTTTCCACCCTCCATTCATTTCAGTTGAATGCCACCAGTCTTGTGAGGAGGCACAGCCGGCAATGCTCGTTCTCCCTCCTTGAAATCCCCTCAGGGCCATAAGTTTTCTGGTTAGACGGCAAAGAAGGATTTCTTTCCAGACTTAGTATAGTTTCTACTCCTTGGAGAAAGGGCATCTCTGAGTTTGACCTTCCACAGACAGCATTGTAGGGTACCCTTTCATGACCACCAGTACATGTAAGTACCCCTTACATTTTCTGTCTCTGGAGGTGTATTGGCAGGCTTTTGTACCACTTCCAGGATGTGCTGGTATGGGGACAGGGACACTGATGGTCGGTGCCACATGGCTGTGTAGAGAGGTTATGTAGGAGGTCATGTGTTCTGGAGAAGTGATTGTGTGAAACCTGTGTCTGCTTGGGTTTCTATATAGCCGGATAAGGCTTGTCAGGTATTTCCTGTTTCCTGTGTGTTACTGAGAAGGTGCAGTGTTTGGGGTCAGGTAATGTTCAAGTGAATAGCATGTTTTCAGGCACAGTGGAGTGTAAGCTCGCGTTGTAGCACCTTGATGTACTGCGTGTTCGTTTCCTGCCCTTGTCAAGGACTCCTCAAGGACCTGTCTTCTGGTTTATGAGCTGTGAGCAGTTATTTTGCAGTAAGAAGTAATTAATTCATTGCAGTAGTGATATTCCCACGGCAGCACTTCCTTTGGGTGCTTTTATTTTTACAGGAAGCTGGAATCGCACAGTGTATGCTCATTTTGGTTTGGAGGTGTGGTATTGGTGTTATCCTGATTTTGCTGACCCTGGAATTACTTTTTCCTGAAACACTCATCTTTTTCAGAGATGGCTACTTACATGGCTGAAGAAGCTCTAGACCGTTTATTTTCACTGCCCGAGAATGAGGACAATTCTGAGGAGGAATGTGACAAAGATGCCTTGGAGGAGCTTTCCCACCTTGGAGAATCCGAAGCTCTTTGTGATGGTAACAGTGATGACAGTGAGATGGTGTCAGAGGGTGAAGCCGTCGCTGTTGCAGAAGAGCAGGGTCAGCCAGGTGACGAGGGCCGTGATGAGGGCGAGGAAGACGAAGGTGAATGGCCCAAAGATGTCTCCCACTTTATACAGATCACAAGCTCGCTTCAGCAAGATGCCAGAGATGTTGGAGATGATAAAGAACCAGACAAATCTGTAGGAGCGCATAAGGCGCCGTGGAGGGCAGGAGGTTAGAGTGACAAGTAAAAACTGGTACCCTACGACCGTAGAGGAGCTGAAGACGTTCATTGCTGTGCATGTACTGATGGGCCTGTGCATCCTGCCGCAGGTCACAGTATTGATCCAGTGACCCCATCTTTGCAGCTACTACCGTGCCAGAACTTATGTCTAAAACAAGGTTCGAGAAACTGACTGAGAACATACACTGCAGTGACAATTCAAAGGCTGTGCCCAAAGGACAGCCTGGACATGACCGGCTTCACAAATTGCGCCCTCTTATCGACGCTCTCAATAGCTGCTTGAAGGAAGTGTACGTGCCGTCCAGGTGTCATGTCAGTTGAAGAAAGCACGGTGCCGTTCAAGGGACGTTCGTCAGGAAAGCAGTACATGCCGGTGAAGCGAGGGTACAAAGTTTGGTGCTTGGCTGACACACAAACTGGCTTTGTAAGTCACTTTGAAATCTATTCTGGAAAAAAAGACGCCAGCAGTGACTCGTTCCTCTCTCTCGGTGAGAGTGTCGTGCTTGGACTTTGTCACACATATAACCATTCTCGTAGGCTCATTGCCTTCAACCATTTTTTTTCATCCTATCGCTTGATGAAAACCATGCACGACAGGGGACTGTATGCTGTAGGCATGGTGCGAGCGAGTCGAAGGGGCTTAACCGGGGATGCTGAGGAGGAAAGATAAACTACAGCGGGGAGAATCTCTGTTTCGTACAAAGGGGTGCGTGTCGGCAGTGAAGTGGCAGGACAGTAAACCTGTGATGGTCTTGTCCACGTTCCACAACCCAGAGGACATCACCACTGTCAGAAGTAAAAACAGAGATGGTTCCTCCTCAGTAATCACTTGCCCCAGAGCAGTTGCAGAATACGATGCGATTATGGGAGGAGTGGACCGCTTTGAGAAGAGGCGGGAAAGGTACGCCATCGGAAGGCGCTCTGCTAAATGGTGGCACCGGTTGCTGTATTTCCTTGTTGACCTTGCCATTGTGAACAGTTTCATAATGTGGGACTGTACTCACGGGGGCAGATGTGACCAACTGTCCTTCAGGACTGCTCTCGTGAGACAGCTTGCTGTGGGCCGGGGAACCACAAGCCGAGGAAGACCGTCCTATCTTGTGAAGAACAAGCAAGGCGTCAGTGGGGTGCCAGAGGATGTCCGGCTTGTACAGGTCGGAAAGCATCTACCTATCAAGGCAACCAGAAGGCGGTGCAGAGAGTGCAGCGCTAAGAAGAAGCAGACACGAACAACAGTTATGTGCAGCCAGTGCCGGGTGCCTTTGTGTGTCACTCCGTGTTTTCAGGATTTTCACTCAAAATAAAATTGCAAAGAAATACTTTTTTTCCACGCTTCATTCCACCTATCCTACCTCCGGAGTCCACTGGGACATCTCTGTCCCACATTAGTATTTATAAAAATCCATCATACATGACAAAAAATTACCAACACTCAGCGATTCAGTATGTATTCGATTAGTGAATCAGAAACATCTAGTTTGTTTTTTTATTTGCCAAGAATAAGGTCGTTGAACAATGTGACTTAAGAGAAATTGACAAATACAGCATAGACAAGAGGCGAAAGAGCCAGAATGAGACAGCTGTGGAGGCTGGAGAGTAGTTTTCCCTGAGGATAACAGTGTGTGACCAACTATTCCCCCTCCATTGAGAAATATAAAATAAACTTTAACTGCAGCAGGAGAAATTTAATTCCTTTTCTTTGCAGAAAGGTGAAAGGTAATGTTAAAACACAAACTGGGACTCAGGGAGATTGTTGTGTCTCCTTTAGGGGCAGGTGGGAGGAGACTCATTTATTTATAAGGTGAAGTATTATGTGGACGTAGGAAAAAAAATGAAGATGACCTCTCAGTGGCCCTTCCAAGGTATAGGTTTCTCATTCAGAACTGAAAGAAATAATGAAAAAAAATGAACCCATTGCTTTTGAGTCTGTTCCAACTCAAAGCAACCCTCTAGGACAGAGCACAGCGGCCCAATAGGATTCCCAAGGCCATGAATCTTTACGGAAACAGGCTGCCACGGAGCAGCTGGTGGATTCCAGCTGCCAAGCTTTTAGTCCTTAGCTGAGTGCTTTAACCACGGCGTCACCAGGGCTCCTTGAAAGAAATAACAGTTAAATAAGAATAAACAGCTTGTTCTAGGTGATGTAACAGGCTTGTTCTAGACTGGGGAAAGCCATAGAGGGCAGCTGAGCACTCTTGGGGACAAGACACCTGAACACTACAAGTCCCAGTGAGCCACACGACTAGGGTGGGACTTGGCATCTGCTTGTCCCTGGGCTTTAGAGCTGCCCTGCACGCTGCCCTCTTGGTGTTGTATTGTGCTGCTAAAGACTGCTGCCCTTAGTGAGTCCCTGAAATAAAGGGGACAAATGGGCTTTGGGGTTCCCTCAATTTAGACTTTCAGACCTGAGAAAGCACCATGGGTGGGTAGAGATGTGATCGGTTTCGTTTCCACCTTTCATGTACTTTTCTAGGGTAATAAGTGGGAGTGATCTCATGGAGCCCCTTCTGTGATGTTCGAGAATTAGGGGACAGTCTTCCACTGAGGAGGGCAAACCTTCAGTGCTTGTGGCGTGGCAGGAGGCTCCTTGGGCACGGAGAGAACACTGACAGGGATGAGGGTCGTGATGGCATGGCAGACGTCATGGTGGTCCTCATAATCCCCTTCCTTGACCTCGTCGGTGTTGGGTGGAGGCTTGAGGTGGGGCATTAACTAAGGGACCGAGTCATCCCAGCTTCCCCCTTGGGCCTTAGTTTTCCCATCTACAAGTAGGTTTGCCTTTTGCATTCCCTTTCTTTCAAATCAGGTGTTTTGTAAGTAAAGGTGATGTTTTAGGCAGCCAAGAAGAAAAAAGGAGGTATAGAGACCGGGTTCTTTACCGATGGCCTCCCACTCCCCCTCTCCACTGCCACTGTTAGCTCAGTTTAGTTTTGGGGGCTGATGTGCCCACCCACATTATGATTTGAACCCTACCCGAGGACACTAACTTTCCCTGTCACTTGGATTCTTTGCTCCTGATGTAAGGCAAGAAATAGGAGTGGTTGAATGATTCATTATAATTTATCTCCACTGTTGCCAAAGCTGTTTAAGGTAGAAGGCATTCGTAGATTATGGAGAGTACATGATTCAGGAACATCCAGGTGGGTTACTTTTCCAGGTATTTTCAGGGGGACTTGAGACTACTCTTAGCAGTCCTGACAGGCCCCTGAAAAAGGTAGTCAGTAATCCTGAGTTACCTGGCACAGATAAGCTGTGTTATCTTTATGGTCAGAAAGTACATTTGGGACTCTTTAAAAAATCTGATTGTGCTTATTAGTATTATCCTTCCTTATTTTGATAGATGAGAAGAGAGACTGTTAAAATGAAGTCTTTCACTTAGGATCATCCCCATGGCTGAAAAGACCCTTAGATATTATGTAACCAACATTTTACCAAAAGGGAAACTGAGGCCTAAAATCTGGCAGTGTGACTTGACCAAGGGCTCTGAGCTAGTTAGCAGTAGAACTAAGACAGGTACCTGGGTCCCCAGTCTTCTTTCTTTCCACTATATTTCAAACACTGTCATTGCCCATAATCCTTGTGGAGGCCCAGAATCATTTTTCCTGTTCCCCCTCTAGTACAGCTGGCACTAGTGGTATGGTACATGGGATGTGGGCCTACTTAGAAGAAGCTGGGCAGCCAGTCCAAACAGTTGTCAGTCATATTGAAAGCCTCATGGGAGTATAAAACTTTTTTAAGGTACTCTGAAAAATCTTAGGGAAGGCACTAGAATCCATTTGGAAACATCAGATTACAGCAAGTGGCTCAGTAATTTGAGGTAAGTGATTGCAGGTCTTCACTTCTGCTACCTGTCTCAGGCTCAGCCACACACGTGGTGGTATCCACTGCCAGTTCTCTAAGGGTGATTATGTGTAAGCATCTCTTCCAGGGCCAGGGAGGAGTGGGACTCACATCAGTTCATACGTTGTGCTAATTGTATAGAATGTAAAGTGAGCAGGATGAAGGAATTAGATGAAACGTGGGCTCGCCTTTTACTTATGTTTGTTTTCATGGTTTCCAAATGAGCGGGTTTGCGTTTCTTCTTGGCTATGGGATCATCTGGTTTCCTTCTGTGAACTAATCCGTAGACGCTACCTGTGGTTCTTGTTTCTCGTGAAAAGCTGGTAGAAAAGAATAATGAAGAAATGTCTGTCATTCTTAAGGTGGAATTTTACTTCTTTTTAATAATTTCTTGTTTGTGATTCAGGATACATGAGGACAGACCTTTAGAAAAATTGGTGATTTGATTTGGTTGAGTATTTGTGTTGTTAGAATCTGAACCAGGAAGCCTTACAACCTGTTTTGTTTTCTGCTGAAAAGTCTGTCTGCATAGTTGGTGGATTAACTCAGTGCAGGAATAGAACTGGCAGCTCTTCCTTTTCTCTCGTAGAACAGCCCTGGAATAGTATGTTAGGCTTGAAGGCTCATTAGGTGAAAATGTGCCAGACTTTCCAAGAATCCAGGAGCCAGTTCACGGGACTCATTTTAAAATACATGGTTTCTCATTGCCTACTTCCTCTGCAGACAGTAATCCTTTTGGAAATTTAGCTGAAAAGTAAACAAAGCAAAACTGATAAATGATGGCTCTTAGCTCAGCAGTCAAATGCCAAAACCTTATCAGATCATCTTAAGTAAAATCCTTAAGCTGTGTTAGGTGTGTTTAAGTCATAGTCTAATTATGTCTTACTAATGTCTTTGATCAATGATAATGAACCTCCTTAGTCATCTGCTTTCAAGCATATAAAAAGACCCTTGCTTCTTGTACAGCTTACATTTTGAATTTTTTGCGATCTCTTTACTAGAACCAGCTGATTATCCATTATATATTGTCCACAGTTTTTCAGTTTATAAATCTGAATCTTAGACCCCCTTAGGATCATGCCAGGAATTATACACAAGTCCTACACGGCCGACTTCAAACTGAAAGTCGTTGCGAGGGCGGAAGAAACAAGCAACAGAGTGGCAGCCAGCGAGTTCGATGTTGGAGAGTCATCCATTCGCGAATGGAGGAAGGAGAAAAAGGAGCTGGAGAAAATGAATCCGCGAAAACGTGCACGTCGCGGGCCCAAAGCCAAATGGCCGGAGCTGGAGAACGACTTGAAGGAGTGGATTATTTCTCGAAGGGAACAAAATCAAGCCGTCTCTACTGTTGCAATTCAGATCAAAGCGAAGCTTCTGGCAAATGAAAGAGGAATCCGAGATTTCAAGGCAGGTTTTGCCTGGATTTCTAAATTCATGAAAAGGAATGGCCTTTCCATGCGAATGAGAACCACTGTAAGCCCACAACTTCGGGACGACTGAGAGCAAAAGGTGGTCAATTTTGAAGGGTTCTGGAAGTCGGATGATGATAATGAAAGAACTAAAATGGCCTATTTTAAGATGATAACACCATTTCTTCTGGTGGCTTTTATTTGTTGATTTCAAAGACATTCACTATCAAAAATTACGTTTCAGTTGAAGGTTAATGAAAGCAGTAAAATAATAAACGGCATCTTGTTCTTGTAGTTTTAAGTGTAGAGTAATTTCTTACTAATTTCTAGCCTTTCTTTCATTTATACTCTTTGGTTCCAACATGGCATCCCATTTCCATCACAAGCCCATTCACTTCACCATTGGTTGCACTTGGTTTAGAAGGATACCTAACGTAAGATACAATGCAGTCGTCATCCAGATGGCATTTCTTAATGAGATGGAGAAACAACTCACCAACTTCACATGGAAGAAGAAGGGAAACTAGGTAACTGGGAGCTCCTAAAAATCAAACACTTATGCTCATCAAAAGACTTCACCAAAAGAGTAAAAAGACAACTTAAAGCCTAGGAAAAAATTTTTGGCTATGACAAATCTGATCAGTGTCTAATCTCTAAAATCTACAAGATACTGCAAAACCTCAACAACAAAAAGACCACCCAACTAGAAAATGGGAAAAGGGTATGAACAGGCACTTCACCAAAGAAGATGTTCAGGCAGCTAACAGATACATGAGGAAATGCTCATGATCATTAGCCACTAAAACCAAAACCAAACCCACTGCAGTAGAGTTGATTCCGACTCATAGTGACCCTACGTGACAGAGTAGAACTGCCCGATAAAGTTTCCAAGGAGCGCCTGGCAGATTTGAACTACCGACGTCTTGGTTAGCAGCCATAGCACTTAGCCACTATGCAACCAGGGCTTCCCATTAGCCACTAGAGAAATGCAAATCAAAACTACAGTGTGATCCCATCTCACCCCAACAAAGCTGGCATTAACCCAAAAAAGACAAAATAATGTTGTAGAGGTTGTGGAGAGACTATACCCTTACATAGTGTTGGTGGGAATGTAAAATGGTACAACCACTTTGGAATTCGATTTGACGCTTCCTTAAAATGGTAGAAATAGAAGTAGTCTATGATCCAGCAGTCCCACTCCTTAGAAGATATCCTAGAGAAATAAGAGCCTTCATGCAAACAGATACATGCACACCCATGTTCACTGCAGCACTGTTTACAATAGCAAAAAGATGGAAGCGACCAAGGTGCCCATCAACGGATGAATGGATAATCAAATTATGGTATATTCACACAATGGAATACCATGCAATGATAAAGAATGATGATGAATCTGTGAGACATCTGATAACATAGATGAACGTGGAAGGCATTATGCTGAGTGAAATTAGCCATTTGCAAAAGGACAAATATTGTATGAGACCACTATTAAAAGAACTTAAGAAAAGATTTAAACACAGAAGAAAACATTCTTTGATGGTTACGAGGATGGGGAGGTAGAGAGAGGAGTATTTACTAACTAGATTGTAGACAAGAATTATTTTAGGTGAAGGGAAGGTCAACATACAATACAGGGAGAGTCAGCACATCTGGGCTAAACCAAAAGCTGAGAAGTTTCATGAATATAACCAAACAGTTCCAGGGACAGAGTAGCAGAGGCAGGGGGTCTGGGGACCATGGTTTCAGGGGAACATCTAGGTCAATTGGCATAACAACGTTGATTAATAAAATGTTCTGCGTCCCACGTTGGTGAGAGGCGTCTGGAGTCTTAAAAGCTAGCAAACGGCCATCTAAGATGCACCAATTGGTCTCAACCCACCTGAGCAAAGGAAATGAAGAACACCAAAGACGCAAGGAAAATAAGAGCCCAAGAGACAGAAAGGGCCACACTAACCAGAGACTTCATCAGCCTGAGAGTGGAAGAACTCAATGGTGCCTTGCTGCCACCACTGACTGCCGTGACAGGGAACACAACAGAGAATCCCTGATGAAGCAGGAGAAGAAAACATCTCGCAAAAAGACCAGACTTAATGGCCTGACTGAGATTGGAAGAACCCCATAGGACATGGTCTGCAGACTCTCTGTCAGCCCAAAACTAAAACCATTCCCAAAGCTAACTCTTCAAAGATCAGACTGGACTATAAAACATATAATGATACTGGTGAGGAGTATACTGCTTAGCTCAAGTAGGCACATGAGACTGTGTGGGCAGTTCCAGTCTGGAGGTGAGATGAGAAGGCAGAGGAGGACAGGAGCTGGTTGAATGGACACGGGAAATACAGGGTAGAGAGTAGGAGTGTGCCGTCACATTATAGGGAGAACTGGTAGGGTCCCATGAAAAACTGACTTGGATTGTGAACTTCCACTAAAGCAGAAGAAAGAAGGAAAAAAAAAAAAAAAACCTACCTTAAATGAAGTCTCCATGAGATCAATTTTATCCCATCAATATTAAATGTGTTGGAAAGAAAAAAAATTTAAGTCAGCAACATATATTTAAAAAATTGGTATAGCATACTTACGAAAATAACACGCGGGGCAGCACGCTGCGTGGTTTGCAAAAGACATAACATGCGTTATTTGTGTAAAATTACAATATGGCTTAGGATGGATAGTTACCCGTCATCCTCCGGTAATATCTTTTTGTGAAATTCACGCTTGGGACGTTTGTAAATCTTTGGCTGCTGCAGGTGACTAAGGGCTACATTATTCACATAACCATTTAGTCACTCCCTAAACACCAAGCACCTTCTGTGTGCAGGGAACTGTTCTAGGTGCTAAGGTGTAGTATTGTTGACAGAAGACTGACAGGTTCGGTCTTTCTCAGAAGACCGAGGAACAATAGTGGAAGCAGAATCCCTGTTTTTGGAGGCCATTGGAGTTGGGAAGGTGGACAGGAAGGTGCTCTAGAACACGATGGTGGCCGTAGAGAGGACCAGTGGCCGATTACTAGGGGTATTTGAAGATGGAGACCACAGGCTTTGCTGCTTGTGGTTAATTACTATGCTTGTCTTATAGATCTTAATGTAGAAAGTCATAGGTTTTTAGTTTTTGTGGCTGATAGTTACTTAGTGAATAGCCAATTGTTTATATAAAACAAGAGTTTTAGAGTACTTATGATATGGGCCTGTGGATGAAAAATGCTGTCTGTCTGTTAGAAATAACTCGAGTAATTTCAAAAGAGACGTGGTGCCTGGTTTATGCATTTTTTTTTTTAACTTTGAATAGGTGTCTGATTGTAAAACATTACCAGTTTGATTTTGTTGAAAATACGAGTGTCAGAAAATAATTTGTTTCATAATTCTGCAAATGTGTTCACCAGTGAGAGTGCAGTAATCAACAGCTGCAGCTCTCTAGGCATGTTTCTAAGTTACAAAAAGGAAAACAGGGTTTTTTCTAAGTAAAAAATTTTGAGTTAGGGACAATATTACTGACTTTTTTCAAGGTGTGGCAGTGTAAGTAATATTATTAAATGTTTTGAAGTTTATCTTAAAAGCTAATTTTTAATTTTGATGATGTAAACCTTTTTAGTTAGGGCTTGAATTTGAGGCATCCTGAAATGTGTTTCTTGTTACACAAAAACGATTGTGTACAGTGTTGAAATGCCATGCTAGTTGAATAACAGTGCTAAATGCTGAGCCTCATCGATAGTGGTAAATGCTTGGAGTTTTGTTTGATGTTTTATGATACAGAGAAATAAGTTTAATCCTTTGTAGAAAGGATTTTGAGGTCAAGAGTAACAGATTTTCCCATACTTTCTCAAATCCAGCTTTTCTACAACGGGGAGTTAATGGGGGAAAAAATTGAGGTGTGGCTCAGTTTATAGCTGTTCTTTTCATATCCTGGCTTTTAAAACACCCAAATAATATCTTGATAAGGTAATATAGGAAATAAAAAAAAAAGCAAAAATCCTTTGCCGATTTCAACTCATAGCAACCGTATAGGACAGAGTAGAACTGCCTCATAGAGTTTCCGAGGAGCGGCTGGTGGATACAAACTGCCGACCTTTTGGTTAGCAGCAGAGCTCTTAAATACTGTGCCACCAGGGCTCTTATAGATGTCTTTTAATAGATGGTGTGGCATATTTTTATTATCATAAATTATTTATTTCTTTGTATTTTTTCACTTTTAATGGATTGAACTTCATTATTTGTCACTGGAGGAAAACGTTATATCACATATATTTTTAATATTTTAATCTTTAAACTGTGTCATCTCTTTAAAAAATATTTAAAATTTTTTCCTTTTTATGATCGAATAGGTTACATTATATAACATACTAATGCTGTTAAGTCTTTCATGTTGAAAATAAGTTAGATTGACTGAAGAAATGTGGTCTCAGTCTCTTTAGAGAAAAAGTGTCTTGCCCCTTCCCGTTGGCCTCAGTTTGAAACAGTTTAACTTATAATCGAGTTCGGTGTAATGGTTGGTTGCTCTTCTTCGTTAACTACTCTGTGGCTATGTATATAGATATTTTTTCCTTTTATGTAACATAACTAGTGGTCGGATTAAATAATGATCGAAAGAGATATTTAGGTTAACGTTAACCTATTAGGAAAATACTTTTGTCTTTAAAGCTATTCTTAAAGTAATATTAATATTGAGCATTTATTTAATCTTTGATGGTAGTAATAGATGAAACAAATATATTTTGTTTTTCCCCTTGGTAACTAGCATAAAAAATACTCTTCAGGTACTAAAAAACTGCTTGGAAATTGAAGAGGAGTTTTTTTAACATATGTTTTCAGAATGGAAAGACAAACTTATAAATGATACCTAATGTTTTCCAAAATGGGTCCACGTAGGTGTGAACCTTAATCTATTCATGTTCTTGTTGTTGTTAGGTGCTGCTGAGTCAGTTCTGACTTACGGGGACCCTTTAGGACAGAGGTGACCTATCCCATGGGGTTTCCAAGGAGCAGCTGGTAGATTTGAACTGCCGACCTTTAGGTTACCAGCCAAGCGCTGAACCACTGTGCAACCAGGGTACTAATCTACTCATAGGGGTTTTTTTTTTTTTTTTTGGCCAATTGTAATCATCATACTAATTTGATAATTATAAACCTAAATAATATATTCAAGGTGTATTTTACTGGAATTTGTCACTTTCTGAGTTTTTTCTATCAGTTTTTTTTTATAGATTTGTATGTGGGTTTGGCATTCAACATGTCAAAGTTTTTCTTTCCAAGCAGATACATAGATCCTAATGTGGATTCATGTTGAATCGGTGATCTTGGTACCATTGTGGCTGTTGGCTGGAACTGTTGGTAGTGATTACAGCTTCCCGGGATGTCTGTTGGCTGGGACTGTTGGTAGTGATTACAGCTTCCCCGGATGTCTTTTGGCAGGAACTGTTGGCAATGATTACAGCTTCTGGGAATGTCTGCTTTTGGCTGGAACTGTTGGTAATGATGACAGGTTCCCTGGATATCTGTTGGCTGGAACTGTTGGTAATGATTACAGCTTCCTGGGATGTCTGTTGGCTGGGACTGTTGGCAATGACTACAGCTTCCCAGGATGTCTGTTGACTGGGACTGTTGGCAATGACTACAGCTTCCCAGGATGTCTGTTGGCTGGGACTGTTGGTAATGATTACAGCTTCCTGGGATGTCTGTTGGCTGGGACTGTTGGCAATGACTACAGCTTCCCAGGATGTCTGTTGGCTGGGACTGTTGGTAATGATTACAGCTTCCCGGGATGTCTGTTGGCTGGAACTGTTGGTAATGATTACAGCTTCCCGGGATGTCTGTTGGCTGGGACTGTTGGCAATGATTACAGCTTCCCGGGGTGTCTGTTAGCAATGTAGGAAGACCCCGAAGATGGTGAACAGAGCAGCAGTGCATAGCAGCGCTTCCCCAGGCAGAAATGTGCATTCGGCAAATGTGACTTTCTTACTAACTTTTTGAGGGGCAGCATGGAATTTTTTTTATGGTATTTTAGTGGAAGAATTAGACTCAAACTCTAATAGTGATCATCAAATCATGTAACTTCTCTGAGGCTCTCTCTTGAGTTGTAAAAGGAGGGTGACAGCTGTACCAGTCTAAAAGGCTATCTTTTTATTTTAAAACAGTATCTTATTGCTCTTTTCTTCAACATAGTAATTATCTTGTCTAATAATCATTTAAATCGCCTTCATGTGGTTTTCCTCCCAAACCATACCTGTTTTTAAATAGAGTTCTCAATTTATATATTTAACAATTTACAGTGTTTTGTCACAGATTATAGCAGTGTGTCACCTGACATTTTCAGGGACAAGAAGATGACAGTGACAGCTTTATTTGCTCCAGGTGTCTATAATTTTAGGGTTAGGTATAATGAAAGGTGATCGCATAGCTGATTTGTAGACATACCAAAAAATGAACACATAACCCCTGTTACAGCTGCCTTGAGTAGTCTGTTCTCTGTCCCTTAAGTATCTGCTCATCTAGGAATAGGTTTTTTATTGATAGAATCAACATTATTTGTTTCACTACAAATAAATTACATAGCCCTGTTTCATATGTAATGTTTCACAAATAGTGTGGTCCTGTTTCTTTAGTCCTGTAAGTTTTGTATTTGTTAAAAGTGTTTGGCATACAGTTATCCATTCTCCCTAGTTTATGCTTGAATTTCATATATGCATAACTATTTTTTCATTCAAGTTTTATTTTTCTCCATTATTTCTTATATATCTGTTTAACTTCAGGTGACTTTCTTCATTAAAACTTTTTTCTTGATAGACTTTAAAGTACAGTATATTTCTAGGAAACTCCTTGAAAGTTTGACCATTAACAGAGAGCACAGGGAAATTCGTAGTGACGTGATTCAGACTGAGCAAACTAAGGAAAAACTGAAGCCCAGTCAGAGGAAAATGACCAGTATTCCCTTGAGCGCAAGCAGAAAGTCTAGGGAAATTAGAAACAAGTGAAAGCACGTGCTGAGGATGCAGACACAGAAATGACGTACAGATACTCCAGCAGCCTTAACGCCTTGTGAATGTTGAGACTTGAACAGGCGATGGCTTCAGCGCCCTTGGCCTGTTAATGCAGTAATGACCGTTTTCTTTTTCAAGATGACGACTACTCTCCGCCTACCAAGAGGCCAAAGAGCAGTGAGCCTCCGCAGCCGCCGGTCACCGAGCCTGCCAATGCTGGGAAGCGGAAAGTCAGGGAGTTCAACTTTGGTAAGTTTTTCTTCTTTTGGGTCTTTTTTTTTTTTTTAATTGAACTTTAGATGAAGGTTTACAGAACAAACTAGGGTTTCATCACACAGTTAGTACACACATTGTTGTATGACATTGATTGACAGCCCCACAACATGTCAACGCTCTCCCTTCTCAACCTTGGGTTCCCTATTACCAGCTTTCCTCTTCCCTCCTGCCTTCCAGTCCCTGCCCCAGGGCTGGTGTGTCTTGTTTTTTCCATGTGCCTGTTTGGTCTTTGGCTGAAGGGTGAACCTCAGGAGTGACCTCATTACTGAGCTGAAAGGGTGTCAGGGGAGCATACTTTCACGGTTTCTCAAGAGTCTTTTTTTTTTTTTTCCATTTTCTTCTGAACTGTTTAACTGATAAAAGTTCCAGCATTCTTTTGGCGGGCGGGGGGGGAAGCTTTAAAATGTATTGCTAGTCACAGTCGAGTCAATGCTGACGCATGATGACCCAGGTCTTTCTGAGCAGAACTGTGCTGCGTAGGGTTCTCAGCGGCTGATTGTCTGGCCATCCTTTCCAGGTGCCCCTGGGTGTCCTTGAACCCCAGTGGTACAGCAGGCTGACCATTCGCACCACCCAGGAGCTCCTGAAAATAGATTGTAGTCTAATCTGGGGAAAGCCACAGCCAGCTTGGAGAATTACAGACATCGTGTAAATGTGGCTTAGATGTACTGAAACGTCAGACGTAGTATCCTCTATAACGTTATTACGATTCAAAACCAAAGCCACTGCCCTCGAGTCGATTCCGACTCATAGCGACCCTATAGGACAAAGTAGAACTGCCCCATAGAGTTTCCAAGGAGCGCCTGGCGGATTCGAGCTGCCAGCCTCTTGGTTAACAGCCGTAGCACTTAACCACTACACCACCAGGGTTTCCTACTTACAATTGGGGGCTGTAAGTCAGTGTTAATGACTTGGTAATTCAGTTAGCTTTAAAACCTTTATCTCACCTCTTGATATTTTTGCTCTGTGTAACTGCCAGCTGCTGATTTATTAAGACCTGGGTGATGGTGTGTTTCAGTTGAAGGGACTGTCTAGTGCTGCTGTAACTAGAATCCTACAAAAGAGTGGCTTTTACAAACCAATTTATCTTCTCGCAGTGTAGTCCAAATTCAGAGTGTTGGCTCTCCGGGAAGGTTTTCTCTGTCTCTGTCAGCTCTGGAGGAGGGTCCTCGTCTCTTCATCTCCTGCCTCCTGGTTCCTTAGAGATCTCAGTGGGGCTTGGCATCTCTCTTCCCTTACCTGTTTCTTTCTTGTTTAATCTATTTTATATCTCAAGAGAGATTGACCAAAGACATAACCTACACTAATTCTGTCTCATTAACATAGCAAAGACAGCCCAATCCAGAATGGCGTTATGAGGACATTTTTTTTTTTTTTTATTAACTTTTATTGAGCTTCAAGTGAACGTTTACAAATCAAGTCACACTGTCACATATAAGTTTACATACATCTTACTCCGTACTCCCACTTGCTCTCCCCCTAATGAGTCAGCCCTTCCAGTCTCTCCTTTCGTGACAATTTTGCCAGCTTCCAACTCTCTATCCTCCCATCCCCTCTCCAGACAGGAGATGCCAACAGAGTCTCAAGTGTCCACCTGATATCATTAGCTCACTCTTCATCAGCATCTCTCTCCTACCCACTGTCCAGTCCCTTCCATGTCTTATGAGTTGTCTTCGGGAATGGTTCCTGTCCTGGGCCAACATAAGGTTTGGGGACCATGACCGCCGGGATTCCTCTAGTCTCAGTCAGACCATTAAGTATGGTCTTTTTGTGAGAATTTGGGGTCTGCATCCCACTGATCTGCTCCCTCAGGGGTTCTCTGTTGTGCTCCCTGTCAGGGCAATCATCGATTGTGGCCAGGCACCAACTAGTTCTTCTGGTCTCAGGATGATGTAGGTCTCTGGTTCATGTGGCCCTTTCTGTCTCTTGGGCTCTTAGTTGTCGTGTGACCTTGGTGTTCTTCGTTTTCCTTTGCTCCAGGTGGGTTGAGACCAATTGATGCATCTTAGATGGCCGCTTGTTAGCGTTTAAGACCCCAGACGCCACATTTCAAAGTGGGATGCAGAATGTTTTCATAATAGAATTATTTTGCCAATTGACTTAGAAGTCCCCTTAAACCATGGTCCCCAAACCCCCGCCCTTGCTCCGCTGACCTTTGAAGCATTCAGTTTATCCCAGAAACTTCTTTGCTTTTGGTCCAGTCCAGTTGAGCTGACCTTCCCTGTATTGAGTATTGTCCTTCCCTTCACCTAAAGCAGTTCTTATCTACTAATTAATCAGTAAAAAACCCTCTCCCACCCTCCCTCCCTCCCCCTCTCGTAACCACAAAAGTATGTGTTCTTCTCAGGTTTACTATTTCTCAAGATCTTATAATAGTGGTGTTATACAATATTTGTCCTTTTGCCTCTCACTGATTTCGCTCAGCGTAATGCCTTCCAGGTTCCTCCATGTTGTGAAATGTTTCACAGATTTGTCACTGTTCTTTATCGATGCGTAGTATTCCATTGTGTGACTGTACCACAATTTATTTAACCATTCATCCGCTGATGGACACGTTGGTTGCTTCCAGCTTTTTGCTATTGTAAACAGAGCTGCAATAAACATGGGTGTGCATATATCTGTTTGTGTGAAGGCTCTTAATTCTCTAGGGTATATTCCGAGGAGTGGGATTTCTGGGTTGTATGGTAGTTCTATTTCTAACTTTTTAAGGAAACGCCAGATCAATTTCCAAAGTGGTTGTACCATTTTACCTTCCCACCAGCAGTGCATAAGAGTTCCAGTCGCTCCGCAGCCTCTCCAACATTTATTATTTTGTGTTTTTTGGATTAATGCCAGCCTTGTTGGAGTGAGATGGAATCTATGAGGACAGACATTTTAAAAAACCCACGCCCGTTACAGTGGAGCTGATTTTGACTCACAGCGGAATTCAGTCCGTCACAGGAACTGAGTAAAATATCTGTGGCACATGGTTTTGTGATCCATAGTTTGAATAAATTGAACGTTTAGTTTGTGTACACATTGAAAATGTTATTTGAATATTCTAATTTATCTTCTTAATCACAATTACTGGGTAAAAATCGAATGTGTATGTAAACAAAGTTTACATAGATGCCTATTATTTGGTGTTCTTTTATTTAGGTTGTGTGTGTGCGCACGTACGAAGCTTTATTTCCACACAAACTAGGCATTTTATAGGAGGCTTCCCAGGTGGCTTCAAGACCACATTCTTTTTTGCTTCTACTTTGTAGTGTTTAATTGGACTGTTCTTTTTTTCCTTTCTGCTTTTCAGAAATGCAGTGTTTTGAAAATAAACTTCAAAACATTACATGATGTCCCATTGAACCAATTCTAAGAATCATAAAAAGGGAAAACTTTATAACGAAGCAATAAAATTATGTAGACTGAGATGGACTGTTAAAGATTTTAGTGTATTATGTCGCAAATAACTCATTTGCTAATGGGTAATGTTCAGGCCGCATCATATTATTAACCCCAAATAAGGATTTATTATTGAGAATGAACTCTTTCTCCATTTTCAGAGAAGTGGAACGCTCGAATTACTGATCTACGTAAACAAGTTGAAGAGTTGTTTGAAAGAAAATACGGTACGTGTGAACTCAGACTTTCTTTTACTACTTTGTTCTAGGCTTTTTAACAGTGGAGTGAGTGTTCATTATTGGAGGAAAACATGAACAATTTACGTTCGGCTGTTGAATTTTTACTCACATAATTTACTTTTTCTTTATGAGGTCATTTATAGTGTCCATCTAAACATTGTAAGCTTTTCTTCGTCTCTGTATTACTACAAAATGATTTAAAGCTGTTTCAATTATAATTTAATTCGCTTTTCTTTTAAGTTTTCACCATGCATATTTGGGAATTTATTTACATATTTATTGCAAAGTTCTGCATCTTGATTATTTAGTTGAAGATTGGTTTTTCAAGTAATAGTCTCTTAATCTTCTGTGTTAAATCCAGTATTGACCTAAATACGTTTTTTCCCCTGTTCTTATCTTGATATGTAACAGAGGTTCTTCAGTTAGATTTCTGATTTTGTCTCTTTTGCCCTTTTATTTTACATGCTGTGGTAGAGGTACTTTCTATATAACGCTGAGGGAAACAAGCAGAGTTTCTCTGTGCTTCTGTTTCCGCCCTTTGCAGTCTCCCTGTTATCAGCGTCTGGCGTTAGTGGGCTGTATTTGTTACAGTTGGTGAGTCAGTGTCGATGCGTTACCATGAACTGAAGTCCACAGTTTGCAGCAGAGCTCGCTTTTTGTGTTGTACAGTCTCCTGGGTTTGGACAGAATGTTTATTTGAAATTGAATTATTATTTATGCTCTCCTGCATTGCTAAAGTTCTTTAAGTGGATTTTTTAACATGATAACCCATATTGGCTTTATTCATTTATTTTTATTGTGCTTTAAGTGAAAGTTTACAGATCAAGTCAGTCTCTCATACAAAAATATATACACACCTTGCTGCTCTCCTCCTAATGAGAAAGCATGCTCCTCCTCTCCACCCTGTATTCCCTGTGTCCATTCAACCAGCTCCTGTCCCCCTCGGCCTTCTCATCTCACCACCAGACAGGAGCTGCCCACATAGTCTCATGTGCCTGCTTGAGCCAAGAGGCTAACTCCTCACCAGTATCATTTTCTGTCCAGTCCAATGCCTGTCTGAAGAGTTGGCTTTGGAAATGGTTCCAATCTTGGGCTGACAGAGAGCCTGGGGACCATGACCTCCGGGGTCCTTCCAGTCTCAGTCAGACCATTAAGTCTGGTCTTTTTGTGAGAATTGGCATTATTTATTTTAATAAACTTAAAAATGAACATTTCTTCTTTCATCATGGGTAATAACTTAACCTTCATTAAACATCCTGAATTAGAGTAAAATTACCAATAAACTCAACTTTTCCCTAATATTCTCAGTTATCTCCTTAAGGTTCTGTTAGTAATTCTCCTGTTTTTAATAGTTAAAGGCTTTTTTTTTCAGTTGTGTTATTATGTGGTAAAAATATGTATAACAAAACATTTGGCAATTGAACATCTTTTACATGTACAGTTCGGTGACGCTGGTTTCATTCATCGTGTTGTGCAGCCATCACCCTATCTGTTCCCAAGTTATTCCCCCACCATTAACAGAAACTCAGTGACCCCTCAGCTAAGACTCCCTCTTTCCTCCTCTTTCCCACCTCATTTGCCTATTCTAGATATTTCATGTAAGAGAGGTCATACAATACATACTCTTCTGTGACTAACGTTATTTACTCGGCATAGTGGTTTCTAGATTCCTCTGTGTTACAGCACGTATCACAGCTTCACTTCTCTCTGGGGCAGAGTCATGCTCACTCATATGTACGTGCCGCGTTTCGTTTCTCCACTTAAACTGTTATACACATTTAGGGCTTTCCATCTCCTGGCTATTGTGATTGGAATGGCATTGAACGTTGATATACAAATTTGTTTGCGTTTCTGTTTTCGTTTGTTTTGAGTGTATACTTATGATTGGGATTGCTGGGTCTGAACAGTAGTTCCATATTTAGCTTTTTGAGGAAGCAGCAGACTGGTTGCCACAGCGGCTATACCGTCAGCAGAGCGTGAAGGTTCCAGTTTCATGTTCTCATCGATATCTGTGATTTTCTGCCTTTTTTTTTTTTTTTTTCCGCTGGCTTATTTGTTTTTGGTCATTGCCATCCTAGTGTGGTATCTCACTGTGGTTCTGATTTGTATTTCCCTAATGGCTCTTGATGCCAAGCATCATTTCATATGGTTGTTGGCTACTTGTATAGCCTCTTCGTGAATTATTTACTCAGGGCCTTTGGCCATTTTTTTTGATTGGGTTGTTTGTCCTTTTGGTGTTGAGTTGCAGGAGTTCTTTATATATTCTGGATATTAATCTCTTACCAGATATGTGGTTCCCCCAGATTTTCTCCCATTCTGCAGGTTGTCTCTTCATTTTATTGATACACTTCTTTGCACATAAGTTTTTACTTTTGATGAAACCGAGTATATTTTGTCTTTTGGTGTCATATCTCAGAATCAGTTATTAAAAATTAGGTTCCAAAACATTCATCTTATGTTTTCTTCTAAGAGTTTTATGGTTTTAGTTCTCACACTTGGGTCCTCTGTCCATTTTGAGTCTGTTTTTGTTATGGTGTGGTGTATGGTTCCAGCTTCACTCTTTTGTATGTGGAGGTCCAGTTGTCACATTTATTAAAGAGACTGTCCTTTACCCATTGAATGGATTTAACACCCTTGCCGAAAATTAATTGACCATAGATGTACGGGTTTATTTCTGGAGTCTCTATTGTATTCCATTTGTCAATATGTCTATCATTGTATCGGTAGCAGGCTGTTTTTATTACTGTAGCCTTATAGTATGTTTTAAAATCAGGAAGTGTGAGTCCTCCTACTTTGTTCTTCTTATTCAAGATTGCTCTGGCTGTTTGAGGCCCCTGCTGTTCTATATAAATTTGAAGATTGACTTTCCAGAAGTTTCTGCTAAGAAGGCTATTGGAGGTTTGATGGGGATTGCATTGAATCTATAGATTACTTTGGGTAGTGTTGACATGTTAACAATAATAAGGCTTACAGTCTGTGAATGCAGAGTGTCCTCCTATTTATTTAGGTCTTCTTTAATTTCTTTTAGTCATGTTCTATAGTTTGCAGTGTACAAGTCTTTGTCCTTTCTGGTAAATTTTATTTCTAGGTACTTTCTTCTTTTAGATGTTATTGTAAGTGGAGTTGTTTTCTTAATTTCCTTTTCAGAATGCTCATTGCTGACATAGAGAAATCTGACAGATTTTGTGTGTTGTTCACGTACCCTCTCACTTTGCTGGATTCACTTATTGGCTATAATTACTTTCTCGTGGCAGTTGTTGTGGGGGTTATATATATAGGATCCTGTCACCTGTGGAAAGGGGTAGTTTTACTTCCTCCTTCCCCATTTAGATACCTTTTATTCTTCTTGCAGTTTAAGCCTTTTTGATTGTGCTTTTACGTGGCCCACTTGTGATAAGAGAACTGGCAGTGGATCACACCTGGCCACGGCCCTCACCCTTTCTAAGCCAAGGCGTCGTCTTTTGTGGAAGTCCAAGAAAACTGAAGAACTTTTCATGCGGATTCAGTGAGATGAGGCATAGAAAGTGCTTTCATAAGTACCTGGCAAATAAGTACATAATACGTGCTTGCTGTTTTTGTTATTTTATTTATAATTTTTCTGAATAAAAACAATTTTACTGTTACATCAGTTTTATTAATCTGAGTGTTTTTTATGAAGCAAAGCAAGAATTATGCTTTTGAGCTTTTGTTGTGGTTTATTAAATTATTTTGTATATGAGAAAATAATTTCCCAACCATTGTGAAATTATGACAATCTTCACCTTTTATAATTTGAAAGCAGCTTTATTAGTTATTGCCTCAGGGGAAGATATTTTCATTGCAAAATGTAAATAAGGCAAAGATCGCGAAATCTAACTCAGCTTTAATACATGATACGGTACCCTGGTAACTTCAGCAGTACTGTGTGTTACTGTTCAGAGAGTAAACTTTTCCATGAAATACCAGCAAAAGGTGGCTGTGCTCTTAGGAGGAGACCCTGGGGGTGGGGAGAATGAGGAGAGGGGGGCCCTGGAGAGAAGTGGTTCTTCTCTTTTGATCCCTTTTGGCTGTGCCAGTAGCACCCCTCCTCTTTCTGGGCTCACTAGAAAGCATTTTAGATAACCACGTTAGTTAGATACAAGCCTTTGGAATAATTCTGGTGGGAGTCTCCTGTGCGGTCACAGGAGATTTTGCTTAGCTTTCTACCAAAGGGTTAATTGTGAAGTGTTTGCTGACTAATTACGAATGTGCCTGTGTGGTCCCTGGACCTAACTGATGCATTTCAAAACTCTCTTTATTCTGAAAATTTCTGACCTGATACAAAAACAGAGAATAGAAAAATCCCCAAGTACCCATCACCCAGGCTGAACGGCCTTTCACGTTCTGCTGTGTTTCATTCCATCTCCCATCCTGCCTCCTCTTGATTCAAGAATATTTAAAACTCTCCTGTTGAGATGTCACGTCATTTCACACCTCAAGTGTGCGTCTCAACGTGGGCAGTGCGGGAAGGGATTGTTTTATGTAACTTGAGTGCCATCATCACATCTAAAAAATTGTATTTCATGCTCAGTGTGTATGTAAAGGAAGCCCTGCTGGCGCAGTGGCTAAGGGCTACAGCTGCTAACCAAAAGGCTGGCAGTTCGAATCTGCCAGACGCTCCTTGGAAACCCTGTGGGGCAGTTAAAAGTTCTCTATTGTGTGGAAAAATGTAGTTTTTATATTTGTTTAGTCAAATCATCCAAGTCGGCTCATTTTATTTGCAGCTGTTGTATTATTTTCTCTCGGTAAATGGGTTTCAGCAAAATTTCTGCAGTTCAGGAAAACTTTCTGCATCTGTCATTTAAGAACAATGCTCTTGTACCTTGAATAGTTCAATAACGTTTATGTTTTTAAAAATCACTCTGATTATGCATTGTGTATTAGCTGATAGAAACTTGGACATTTTATTGGCTCCATGTGTGATGCAGATTTCAGTACAAAGTCTGTCTGCATTCTCTCACCGTACCCTGTTACGTTATCGCGGGTTCAGGTAAACAGATTATTGGCATCTTATCTTTTTTCTTTTGTACTATTTTATTTCTAATTCAATGACAGTAACAGAAGTAAAGATAAAACATAAAAAAAAAAAGTACATTTTCATTTGTATTTTCCTTGAAACATGCTTAAACACCTTGTCTTTTGATGATATTTCTCTTGTCTTTTTACCTTTAAAGCTCAAGCTATAAAAGCCAAAGGTCCTGTGACGATCCCATACCCCCTTTTCCAGTCACACGTTGAAGATCTTTATGTAGAAGGACTTCCTGAAGGAATTCCTTTTAGAAGACCATCTACTTACGGCATTCCTCGCCTCGAGAGGATATTACTTGCAAAGGAAAGGATTCGTTTTGTGATTAAAAAGTAAGACTCTTGGACTCTTACTTCACTCTGATATTTATTCTTGATTAGTGCATCTTTTTTGTTGTTGACAAAAATTAATAAACCACTAGGACTAGATTTAAAATAAAGTTTGACGTCGATATAGTTTTGTTCTCCACTTTTTGATGTATCTGTGTATAGGATTACGGTAGTCGTGCCAGAGCTCGCTGTTGGAACATGAGCACCTGATTCCTAGACAACTCTCATTTTTTTCCTGATTTCTGCCCTGTGTCCTAAAAAAAGCAGTATACTATCGACATCTTGTTTTTCAGGTTTCAATTTTTTAAAGTGTACGTAAGAATATACAACTGTAAAATCCAAAGTAACAGGATAGTTGAAGAATGGAAAGAAAAAACGAAGCAGAATGCTATAAAATTCTTATCACTGACTGTAAAAGTGCAGCAAAGAGGTTTAAAAAATAAAAGTAAGTGCAGCGATTAGGATTGGAAGTGGCAGTGTTTATGTTTTAAATGGTAGCTACATCACATATTTTTATATTTTCTCCTAACTTTGGTAGTATTAAAGTTACGAAAAAACTAAGAGGTCATCAGTCAACAGATTCCAGCAAAAATAGGTATATGCGAATCTGCCATTCCACTCATAGAACCAAGTGCTAGATGTACAAGCAAAAAGAATCAATTAGGGTATAGATATATAGTGAATTAGAACGTATCCTTGCCAAACTAAATCTTTCAGTGTTAGGGCTAGGAGAGTGTCAGCCATGCAGGCTGTAAAGAACGTGGTGAAGATATGGGACACGAGAAAGGGCGCTGAGTCCTGACCTAGTGACATCTGACTACCAGGACCTTTCCTTAAAGAGGAAAGAGAAGGAAATTTTTGGTGCTAGGCAGGATAAATGAGAGTACAAAAATGATGTATGCCTAGTCACACATCATGTTTCAGTACCCTGAGGATAAAGGTAAAAAATCATTAGGTTCCAGAGAGAAAAGACCCCAGTTATCTATGAAGAATGAAAATCACACTTGGAGTACCCATGCATTAAGCAATTTTTTTTTCCAAATTTTTAGTGAAAATGAATACGGACCTCGAATTCCATACCCAAATAAACAGTATATTTGTGAACGTTTAAGTTGTTTACATAAGCGTATTACACAGTACTGCTATGCACGTACTTCTTCATGTTTTCAATATACAGAGTTATTTACAGAAATCCATCCTCACATTTAACAAGAATGAATTCTTTAGACTTTGCCTGAAGGTCCATGTAGTTACTCTTGATTCAAGTTTTTTTTATATTCAGAAGGGTGATTCTGTAGATTTTAACACATGTATTTCATTTCACAGTTTAATAGCGTTGTTCATATATTATGTTGACCATTGACTTAATGCCTGTATCAGTTTCCAACATCTCTAAGGTTGTTGATAATGTAGGCATTGTTTGCTTGGCCGAGATACTGCACTTCCTACCCCGTAAAGTTGGGATATAACAACGAAACAGAGTGAAAATGAGATCCATAAGTTAGATTGTAAAAATTCTGTGGTGTGGTTATTAAGAAAAATAAAACACCAGGTAGTCCCCGACTTAAGCAGCGTATTCAAGTTACAACGAACAACACTTACGACCATCCATTATTTTAGTTTTTTTGTGCATCTTATAGTAATATGTACTACTTACGGTGTGGCAGCGTGTAATTTTCTGATGTTACCATTCTTGGATGTTCACTCACAGATGTTCGGTTTTATGATTTACTGTTCAAAACGTTGCCATATAGCAGGCTATAGACTGATGTACGATGAAGTCAGTTTTGGGAGTCGTAACGGATAGAAAGTTGGGCAGTGTTCAACTCTAACAACAGGACACTAGAAGTGCGCAGGCACCCAACAGCCATGAATGTTGTTACGACCCCGACCCCGACTTCATTTTAGATCAGGCCTGTAGCGTGATCTTACTCAGTGTTTCATACCGTAAGAAGCATCAGTTGTTGATTTGAAGCCGAGTTGTTCAAGTTTCTCTAACTGTAACACCTGCACTGCTTATACCCTCATCAATATGTCTAGTGAAAGAAGCCACGCCACTGAACGTTGTAATCGAAAAAAGAAGGTGAGGAAGGCTCTGAGCTTGGGTATAAAGATGAAGATCATTAAGGCCTACGATAATGGAAGGAAAGTCAGCGAAATAGCTCGCGAGGAAGAACTGTCTCATTCGACCATTTCTACAATCATTAAGGATAAGAATAGAATTTTGGAGGCAGTCAAAGGTGCAGTTGACATAAAATCAACAATTTTAACAAAGAAGAGGCAAGGGCCAATCCACGAGATGGAGAAGCTGTTGATGATGTGGATAGAAGACCAAATCCAGAAGAGAATTCCTTTGAGTTTACTGACAATTCAGACGAAAGCACGCAGCCTCTTTGAAAGCCTGAAGGAACGGCAAGGAGAAGACTACCGTGAATACTTTATTGCCAGCAAGGGCTGGTTTCATCGCTTCAAACGCAGATTTGGCTTACATAACGTGCGTATAACTGGAGAAGCAAGGAGCACCAATGTTGAAGTTGAAGAAGAGGAAGGCGAGAAGTTGTCGAAAAATTTTACACTGCAAGGATTAGCTGAAGTTTTCTCTAAACTGAATCAAGGGCTTCGGTTGCTTGAAAACATGGACCCAAACGCTGATCACTTTGCTAAAGTCGATAGGCAGATTCGGGAAGCCGTGAGATGTTACCACGAAATATATGAAGAAAAAAAGAAAAGGAACACACAGACAACTCTCACTAATTTTCTGACTAGAAACGCGAATCCCATTCCCAGGGATAATCCACGTGACCCAGAGTCTTCCACAAGTGGAGTTATTACCACAACTGACAAAACACCAGCCTCGTCCAGTTCTTCATTGTTGGAGTAAATTTTTTTTTGATTTGTGTATTTTTTTAATGTATATATATGTATGTATTAAAATATATCTGTGAATTTATAGGTAATGTTTCCAACCCCCAAAGACAAATAAATGTCAAATTTATGAAGATACTGATAATAAAAGGCAAGAATAAGGAAAACTAAAAAAAATGAGGTATTGACTTACATCAGAACTGACTTAGATTCGTCGGAACGGACCCCTGTTGTAACCTGGGTACTGTCTGTATGTTGCCTGCAAATATGAACGTTAAAATGTATTTAGGGTTTTATGACCAACTTATAGATGTGTGGAAGTAATGTAGTCTTGGATGTAATGTAAAATTAAAGAGTCTCACTTAAAATTTTCGTAATTTGCTGTCTTGGTGTTAAACTTTTTATAAAATACGTGTGGGCTGCAAAGTTAATTCTTCCATGTGTAATCACAGGCCCCGCAGAGATGTTCCCATTTGGTTTTATCCCTCCGTAGAAATTGCAAGACTGCATATTGGCTTTTTTTGTTTTGTTTTTTAACCTGTCCTTGGTGACTGAATATTAAATATGTACAGATGGCTATTACCCTTGTAAATATTGCTTGGTAAATATTTAGTATTTTTTCTTGCATTTCAGACATGAACTTTTGAATTCAACACGTGAAGATTTACAGCTTGATAAACCAGCTTCAGGAGGTAGGTCTTCAGTCTTCTGTAAAGGTGTATGTCAGATCAGATCTTTTTGTGCAGTAATTGTTTACCACCGAAAATTGATTCTTGGGACTTTCTTTATGCTACTTTCCATGTGAAATAATGTCTTTAATGTACAATTATATTCCATTACAGAAAAGGCCACGTTGTTGAAAGTTAGTGTAACAGTATCTAGAAAAGTAAATTTATTAATAACATACCGCATTTCTGGGTAGATAGAACTAACAAAAGCTTGTCCGTTACACTTTCAAGATGCAGAATTTATGTTAGCAGCATAATTTATTGAACCATTTATTTTCTTAGTCAGTTAAACAGTTATTTGTCAAATATAAATTACGCTCCCAGATGCAGAAAGACTGGTGCTTGGCTATTTGCTTATTACAGTGTGCACCCCAGGGGTTGGCAGGTACATATGTTTTGAAGGAAGTGCAGATGTAGTGGTTTTTTTCTTTTTTGATTTTGTTCAGTAGTGGGGTAGTACCCCTTTGTTATAATGGAAGAATTGGCAACATTATCATATCCCCGAACAATCACAAAAATTCATTGCTAGCTGCTCTCGAGTAAACAGAATTCTGCTGTCTTCTAGCTGTAATTGTAAAATTACTCTTCCTTGTTTTTTGCTGTTGTTTGGTTTATTCTCATTATTTTTGTTCAGTGTCAGTATTGTGAGGAGCCCAGCATTGTAAGGTGGCACAGTGGTTAAGTGCTCGGCTGCCAACCCAAAGGTCGGCAGTTCAAACCCACCAGCTGCTCCGTGGGAGAGAGACGTGGCCGTCTGCTTCTGTAAAGATTTACAGCCTTGGACACCCTATGGGGCAGCTCTACTCTGTCTTGTAGGGTCGCTATGAGCCGGAGTCAACTCCACGGCGACAAGTTTGGTTTTGGTTTGGTCAGCATTGTATTACTGATGAACACATTCTGCAATCTTAGAAATTATTGTAGTCAGAACCGAAAAATGATATTCCCTATTTTGTAATCATAACTTCATAACCGAAGTCATTAAAGCCACCGAACTGAGAAGGTTTGGTTGTCACTCTTACAGTAAAGGAAGAATGGTACGCCAGAATCACGAAACTAAGAAAGATGGTAGATCAGCTTTTCTGCAAAAAATTTGGTAAGTCTCTCCCCCAGCTGAGTATATTACAGAATGTTTTTACATTTTTGCTTTATTATAAAAGAAAGTTGAATATGACTCATTTCCAGTTTGTATTTTGTGTGTGTTTTTGTGTGTGTATAACACATATTCATTATGAAAATCTTAAACCAATACATAAATAAGCGTGAGGGAATGACTTAATGGATCTTCAAGTATTCTTTTTCAAGGACTTTTTTTAATACACTATAGAATTATGGCCGTTCACATTTTATGGATTTGGACACCTGTTCTCTTTGAACCCTTAAATAATGTTCTTGTGCTGCTCTGGAAAGAAGCAGCACTTCGGTGGTGGGCTGTGGATGGAGGACTGGGCCCTGGACCTTTGTTATCAGAAAAGGCAACGTGAGTCGTCTTGTTGACCCACACTGCATGTTGGGCTTGCATTTATAAGCATCTAGGATACATAGGTCCGTTCAACATTGCAACATCAGCTTTTGTTACTCAGAGCCTCTTTCCTGCGTTTATCCTACTTCTCAGCAGCATTCAATGTCACTGCCTCCTTTTTATTTTCAAAGTATTTTTATGGAAAATTTTAACCGTTATTGCATCTTGAAACACCTACCTTGGCTTTTAGAACACCATACTTTTCCTGGTTTTCTTTCTATCTCATTGGCTATTTCTTTTTCAGTCTCTTGATGGCATCTCCATGTGGTTCAGTCTTTGAATTTTGGAGTGCCACTCTAGAGCTCAGTCCTGGGCACTCTTCTCTTCCTATGCTTTCTCCACAGGTGACTCCATGTTGTCCTATAGCTTAAAAATATATTGTCTCTATATCCTGATGAAATAAGTTCATGGTCCTGAAAACTACCCCTAACGCCAGGCTTGTCTCTTCACCCTCATGCTGATACATGTTCCAACATGTCCTAAGCATAATACTTGATTTCCTTCCACCCCCAACATGTTTCTTTCCCGGTCTACCCAGTGGTACCGCACTACGCAGTTGTCCAAGGCACAGACCTAGGAGTTACCCTTGATTTCCTTATATTCCTGCCTTCCCACATCCAGTCTGACTACAAGGCCTGCTGACTCTATATTGAAAACACACTCCAAACCCATACACTCTTCTTTATTCCTCTCCCTCTAGTCCTGGCCAGTGCCACAGAGCAGCCACACCTCTCTCTCCCTCTCTCTGTTGGTTCTTTTTTTTTTTGTTGGTGATTGTTCTTTGTTTTTAAAGCTCCACCACCCTGATCTGTCCAGGTGGACTGGCCACCCTGTCTTTCTCTCTACCGTCACCTCACCCTGCGCACTGCACACCAGCCCTAACGTCCATCTGCTCCTTCGTTTTTCAAAAGTCAAGCCTGCCTTGGGAGTGTTCTGTTTCTGGGAGACTTTTCTCTCCAGTCTTCATGTGCCGCTCCTTTTTTCTTAGAGTACTTAACCCTTTGCTGGGTACCCCATCTAACACAAACCACCAGGCATTCTTTATCTCCTCACTCCCTTTTTTCCCCTCAGAGTGTTGATGGTTGTGTATCTCCTCCACTAAACACATTAGATGAGACACCTCAGACCTCGTCTGTCTTGTTGACTGCAAGAACTGTGTTTGGTGCTTGAGCAGTGCTCAGCAGATATCTGTTGAGTGAATTGTTGTCACGAAAGTGTCTTCTAAGCCGTCCGAAAGCTCTGAGCCTTCCAGTCATATTGTGTCCCTTGGGCCTCGTTAAACTGTAACCCTGAGAAGACAAAGGAAGTGGAGAAGAGCCACAGGCAAGGAGTGCTGGGTGGGCACCAGTGTCCACAGGAGCTCCCATGGTTCCTGCAGCTGCGTCTTCTGAAACAGTTGGAGTGAATTGATGCCTATGACTTACGGTGTTGGTGAAGAATATTTAATACACCATGGACTGACAGAATTATGAACAAACCTGTCTTGGAAGAAGAACAGCCAGAGTGTTCCTTAGAAGCAGGATGGCGAGACTTCATCTGACATACTTTGGACATGTTATCAGGAGGGACCAGTGCCTGGGACAGGACATCATGCGTGATAAAGTAAAGGGTCAGCAGAAAAGAGTAAGACCCTCAGCGAGATGGATTGACACAGTGTCTGCAACAGTGGGCTGAAGCAGAACAACAATTGTGAGGATGGCGCAGGAGGGGCAGTGTTTTGTTCCGCCATACATACGGTTGCTAGGAGTTAGGGAACCGACTTGACAGCACCTAACAACAACACAACAAAAGACAAGTCTCTTGGGTGAGGATTCTTGTTCTAACTGTGGTTTCCAAGAGGGGTGCGTGGCACTGGGTCCTCCAGACCCAATAAATCATTTTTAGGTACAGCTCAAATTGTAGCTACAAACCTATGAATTATTTTCAGAACCCATGTATTTATTCTCCACTAGTTATACTGGTAAACTCTGTAGGAACATAACGCGTCGGGGCAAAAGTGAGAATTTTAGATTTCTCCCTCTCACCAATGTCTCTGGCTATCCAGTATGTATATAGAGTCCTAACATCTGGTCACACATCACTGGAGTGTGCCAAGCAAGCTGGCTTCTTGAGTGGTAGAAGGAGGAGGCTGTTCACGAGTTAGCCTGCTCAGATAAAAGGTGGCCAGTGGGAAATATTTTGGCATTAGCGTTAAAATGAATTCAGTTACCAGCCAGTTATTACACTATGAACAATAGAAGCTTGACTCTTTTTTACTGGGTGAAAGATGTGTTTTTCATATTTTGTTAATTCTGTTTCCCTGTCATTGGTTTCCTTTTTAAACAATTACTGTAGTGAAATATATATGACAGAAAGTTGGCCGTTTTAAGTGTACAGTTCAGTGCCAGTCACCATGTGATGCTACCATGACCTCCACTCATCTCCCGGTTTTCTATCCCCCAAACAGAAACTCAGTTCCCCTTCGGCAGTAACTCCCGTTCCCCCTTCCCTCGAGCCTCTGGTGACCACCAATAAACTATTGTCCCTGTGCCAGTGGGTTAGAAAGTACTTCTTCCTCTTCTCGTTTTTGAAATAATTAGAGCAGTAATGGTGTTTGTTCGTTAAATGTTTGGTAGAATTCACCAGTGACATCTGGTCCAGAGATTTTCTTGCTTGGGAAATTTTTAATTACTGATTCAGTTTTGTCACCTGTTATAGGTCTGTTGAGATTATCTTTGTCTTTATTCTTTGTTTATTTATATGTTGTTAAGAATATACACAGCAGCACATATACAGCTCAGCAGTTTGTGCACGCACAGCTCAGAGACACTAATTCCGTTCGTCAAGTTGTGTGAGAAGCTTGACTCTCCTTGTTTAGTAGTCGTGGTTTTAGGTGGATCTAGGATTGTGGCTGCCTTAGTGAGTGAAGAAGCCAGCAGAATTGCTGTTCGGTTTAAGGTTACGGAAAAAGGAAAAGAAGAACTTGGGTGCTTGCTGACTGACAGCCACGACATGTACTGAGGAAACATTTACCGCTTCCTGCAGCGTAACCATTCAGTCACTCAGCAGCGGTTTTCAAACCTGTGTGTCAGTTAGTTCAGACCCAGCCATATAGGCAGTGTCTCCCTGTGTCAGGGACACGTAAACGTTGAATACGTGAAGAGGTATCCCGTGCTCGGGGGCGAAAACTGCGGAGACTAAGGATGGGGAGGCCTAGCTGGTGGTGCACCGAGTGAGTCTCCAGTGCTCTTGGCCCACCTCTTTTTGCAATTTCTGCTCTTTCTCCCTCAACTCCAGTAATTGATTTTTTAAATATTTTATAGAAACTTTGTTAAAATTATGTTTAGATATTCTTTTTTTGTTATACTTAACAGAATAAAAATCTTTAACCCTCTACCATTATTTTTTATGGAAATAGTTTTTTATTATCTGTGACTTTTACATTGTGTTTGGTTTTTTCGAGAACAAGTTTCTTGCTTTTACCAGAGAGTTCTTACACTGGAGCCCTCCTGCTTTTGGGGCTAATGGTGTGAAGGGAGAGATTCAGACAGAGGCTTGTCAAATTGAGAGGAAGTCAATCCAAACATCATCCAAACTGAGAATCAAGGAAATGCAAATCACTTTATCAAGGAGTCAGTCTTTTTTTTTCCCCAAGCCATGAATCAGATTGCAAAATATTTAAATGTATCACACAGAGAGTGAAAGAGAAAGTCGTGTATTGCTGGCTATGGTATAAGTTGTTTGATCTTTGTTAGAGTGCTCTTTGCATTTTTAGAACAGTGATTAATCATTTTATTTTTATATTTTAAAATTTTACTTCATTCATTTTACACATGTAATGTACAAAATTAAAATTTACAAATTTTCTCACCCATTCAAACCTAGAGTGGTACAGTGAACCCGCCCTATGTCCCATTACTCACAGTCAGTGATAACTATGATTTTTTCTCCTGTATTCGTTCACCTATCCCTTTTCCTCTTTTTTTTTTCCCCTCCTTTGCAGGAATATTAAAAAGCAAGCCCCAAGCATCATGTCATTTGACCCTTTCAGTGTGCATTCCTGAAAAACGTGGACATTTTCTTACACAACCACAGCGTCAGTATCACACCAGCAGTGTTAACAGCTCTTTCTCGGCATCAGTTCATGTCAAGCCTGTAGCCAAGCTTCCTCGTTCATCTGAAAAGTGTCTTTAAATTTGTTGGTTTCAGTTGGGATCCCAGTAGGATTCATGCATTGAATTATGTCTCTTTTAATCTAGAGCAGACTCTGCTTCTAAGTTTTATTTCTCCTTTCTCAATTCTTTGCAGAGAGTTATTTCCTTTGAAAATGCTGTTCTCACAAGAGCTCTAGGGAGAAGAGCAAAGAAAGCTCATCTATCCCATGGTTTCAGAACAGATGGATGTATAGCCTGAAATAAGCTAGTGCGTGTAACCAGAAAAAGCGCTCTTACAGATATTTGAAAAATTAGTGTTTAGACTGGATTATTTACTTCCTGTCATGATTTTCCTCTCCTCTTTTCTTCCCAAGCATTTTGAAAATTTTCAAGTCTCTTGCAATCTTACATCTACTGATACTGTCTTAGAATCAAGAATCCCAAACATAACATTCTGAATCCACCAAAAACTAGCTCTTGGTCATGGCTTGTCTTCCAACAAGCAACTGAACTATTATTGTGCCAAGTTCCTTCTGACAGTGTGTGTTTCCAGAGCTTACCTTGCTTTTTTTTTTTTATTGTCCTTTAGATGAAGGTTTACAGAGCAGACTAGTTTCTCATTAAACAATTAGTACACGTATCGTTTTGTGACATTGGCTGCCAGCCCCACGACACGTCAACACTCCCCCTTCTTTACCTTGGGTTCCCCATTACCAGCTTCCCTGTCCCCTGCGGCCTTTTCTTAAGTTGAGATGTTCTTTGCTTTGGATTGTACTATGATCTGATTTCCACGGAGACTTAGTCTGGCCAATTGCTTTTTTATTTTGTCCAGCTGAAGCCTTGGGAAGCACAGAAGCCAAGGCTGTACCTTACCAGAAATTTGAGGCCCACCCTAATGATCTCTACGTGGAAGGACTACCAGAAAACATTCCTTTTAGAAGTCCTTCGTGGTATGGAATCCCAAGGCTGGAAAAAATCATTCAAGTGGGCAGTCGAATTAAATTTGTTATTAAAAGGTAGGATTTATAGTCTGCAGAAACAAATATAATGTGTTCCCTGAGAAAACATTAATCTCATGAGGAAGGTGGACCTCTGCTCCCCCTCGGTACGACGTGCTCTCCATGTTAAAATGGAAGTGTTCCATTTAGTTTATTGAGCAAGTATTTATTTAGTACGAGGCACCAAAGCTGAACCAAGTCGGTTGCTGTCCAGTCAGTCTGACTCATGGCTTTTCTTCTCAGGCACCTCCGTGTGGGTTCAAATGGCCAGCCCACCAGATGGACAGTTTTGGGTTCAGCAGGATCTCTGTCATAAAACAGGAGGGTTATCACAAGGATAAACGCACTCAAGTGTTACAGCGCACTTTGGGGGAGGAGGACACGGGTAGTTTACAGATTGGTCAGTTCATACAGAATGGAGAAAAGGTGTTTCCAGAAAAGGAAGTAATCTCGGCAGGGACAGGGAGGTGTTAGACACACTTCAGTGTTCACCAGTCAGCCTTTCCCTGTGGAATGAGGGTGCAGTGGGGGCAGGGCATGGCTGTAAATAAGGATCTAGGCTGATGGTGGCCGAGTGGCGGAAGGCCACATACACTGCAAAAGCAGTGGTAGTCAAATTCCTCTTAAAAATAAGTTAGATTTGCATTTTAGAAAGAGTATTCCGGCTTGAGTTTGAAGGGGAGCAGACTGGGTGATTGGGAGGTGGGGAGGGAGTGAAGGCCTGTCTGTATCACCAGTAGAAGTGGTGTTGAAGGGTACAGTCTGTCACACCTGCTTATATGGGGGATTGTCCATTTCTCTGTTGGTTGGAACTAAGAATAAAGGAAAGGAAATGTTTAGGGTGGCTGCCATATTTCTCGCTGTGTTACAGTTCATCTGACATTTAGAGACAGGTTAAGCTGGTTTGGGAGGAAAGGCAACTGTGTGTGACTTTGCACTTGAACTTGAAATGCCTTTGGAGACATCCAGGTGGAACTGTCCCACAGGTACTGACCTGAAGCTGTGAAAATTAGGTGATAGAATCCTTGCTATTTTCAGATTAAGTTACAGTCACCAGAATGAACCATAGTTAGGATGATTGGCAGTACCCAGCTCTGTGGGGAGCCTCCCGGGTGTTCCTGAGTGCTGTATCACTGATGTCAACCATGCTTTTACAGACCAGAACTTCTGACTCACAGTACAGCCGAAGTTACTCAGCCAAGAACGAACACTCCAGGTAAGATGGTTATGAAATCATTCTTCTTAAAATTGGCTTAGATCAGTGGTTTTCAAGCTTTTTTGTTTTTTCATCTTTCAAAGGTATGGAACAACGCCTTCTTTGCCCTTCTCCCCCTCAAAAACCGTTTTGTGGAAGCTCAATACAGGCACTCCTTGATTTATCAGTAAGTGCAGCTTTGGGAAACTCAGGCTCCTAATTTGGACGGCATTGCCCAGTAGAAATTGTGTGCCAACACAGGGGAGCCACTTGTGTCATTTCAGACTTTCTGGTCGCCACAATAAAAAAAGTAAAACAGGTAAAATAACCTGTAGTCATATATTTGATCCAATTGAATGTAGGAAAAACCTGCGTACCTACATTTTATTCTTTACTTTAAAACCTGTGTTTTGCACGGGCAGCAGTCCTCCGTTTGAACCAGCCGTATTTCAGCTGCTGAGCTGGCACATGTGGACCGTGCAGATTTAGACCACAACCTTTATTTATATGATCCCTGTTGTTAAAATGACCAGTATTATATATGTAGTTTAAACACCTACACTGGATCGTATCCCAGTAGAAAAGAATGAAGTCTCGGTTACATGGATGGTTTCGTTTACTTTATTTGAGCTATACTTGTGCCTTTTCTTTTTTTTCTATCTTGTCATTTGCCATTGCAAGTGACTAATTTGTAGATCTTCTATAACCTCAGGAGCCTCTGTTGCCAAGAACGAGTAAATGGCCAAGCCCTTTAACCTGAAGGATGATGTTGCCAAAAAATGAGCCAAAGAGAGTAGGGGTTTTGGTTTTATGTTGGGTGCTCCTGAATTCACGTGGTAATCATTCTTGTGCAAGATAGAGCTTCAAGTGTGTCCTCAAATACTGATCCTTCAGCCCTTGGGGTGCCTGTAGCAATTGGTGAAGGTCAGGCAGTGTGCCAGATAGATTCTGTAATCGTGAGTGTGTGCCATGGTGTGGAGGGTGGTCAGGAAGTGCTGCAGCGAGGTAACAGAGTTGTCTGCGCTGAGTCCTGCAGTGCAGAAGGTGCAGTGAGTGCTTAGCTCTTAAGTGGAGCATCAAACTAAACACAGGAACTCCTTCAACATGCTTTTGATTTAGGAAAAGGCACAAAGGATGTACTGAAGGGTCAGCGATACCCTGAAGGGTCAGCGATACCCTGAAGGGTCAGTGATACATTGAAGGTTTGAGATAACAAGTGCTTTGCTTAGGGAAGTAATGGAGAAA
This sequence comes from Loxodonta africana, assembly GCF_030014295.1. NCBI lineage: Eukaryota > Metazoa > Chordata > Mammalia > Proboscidea > Elephantidae > Loxodonta > Loxodonta africana. Next base: position 105,047,466 of record NC_087353.1, on the reverse strand, counting down.
AACGAACATTTTTTTTTTCTTGTGCTTTAAGTGAAGGTTTACAGAGCAAATTAGTTTCCGATTCAGTAGTTTATACACAAACTGTTCCATGTCACAGGTTGCAGTCCCTGCAGTGTGTCAGCACTCTGCCTGCCCATTACTACTGTGTGTCCCCCATCTCCATTCGTCCAGTTTTCTTGCCCCTTCCTGCCTTCTGATCTTTGGTTTTGGGCATACGTTGTCCTTTTAGTCGCATGTAGATGATTTCCTGAGGAGTGCTTTCCTCACCTGTGTTCTTGTTTATTGATAAGCCTATCTGGGAATGGCTTCATTTCCGAGTTAGAGGGTCTCAAAGGGCTATATTCTCAGGGGTTCCTCCAGTCTCCCAGACCAGTAGATCTGGTCTTTTTTATGAATTTGAATTTTGTTCTACGTATTTTTTCTTCTTCCCACTCTAACCAGGACTTTCTGTTGTGATCCAGGTCAGAAGTGGTAGCCGAGCACCATCTAGTTCTTCTGGCCTCAGGCTGGTACAGGCTGTGGTGCCTGTGGTCCATTAGTCCTTGGGACTAATTGTTTCCTAGAGCTTTGATTTTCTTCACTGTCCTTTGCTCCAGATGGAAAGAGACCAATAGTTGTACCTTAGATGGCCGCTCACAAGCTTTAAAGACCCCAGACGATACTCACCAAAGGAGGGTGCAGAACATTTTCCTTATGAACGATCTTACACCGGTTGACCTAGGTGTCATCCAGGACTATGATCCTCAGCCTTCAAGCCCAGGAACTCAGTCCTGTGAGATGTTCGATTATGTCTAAGCTGTTTCTGTAACTGTGTCCCCGTGTGCTCTGTTACATATATACAGATATACATGGAGCACACGCAAATATGTATGTAGAAATATACACAGCTAAACCGGTACCTTTACGTGGGTGTGCTCCTCCTGTATGCCCTCCCGCACCTCTGCAGCCTGTGTCTGCGTATCCACTCCTAGCTCACTGCTTGTCATTACAGGTTTGTGCACGTTCGGGTATTCACCTTCGTTGCCTTTTATTCTCACCTACTTCTCAGTGTCTCCCTTGCCTTGGTTTGTTGTCTGACTTCCCCCATGTTGTGTACTGCCTTTCCCTTCACCAGAGTTGACATGTGTCTACTCTCCAGTTAGTGATTTTTCCCTCCCTACCCCTCCTATCCCTGCTAATCATCAAAACATGTTTCTGTTTTTAAACCCTTTATTGACTTCTGATTATAGCGGTCTCATATAATATTTGTCCTTTTGCAATTGACTTATTTCCCTCAGCATAATGTCCTCCAAATTCATCCATGCTTTGAGATGTTTCTCAGATTCATCATTATTTATGATTGCATAGTTTATCCATTCATCCGCTGATGGGTGATTAGGTGGTTTCCGTTTTTTTGCTATTGTGAATAATACTGCAGCAAACATGGGTGTGCATATGTCTGTTCATGTGAGGGCCCTTATTTCTCTAGGTTGTATTCCTAGGAGTGGGATTGCTGGGTCCTGTGGAATTTCTGTTTCTAGCTTTTTAAGGAAGCACCACACCATTTTCTATAGTGGTTGTACCATTTTACATTCCCACCAGCAGTAAGAGCTCCAGTCTCCCCACAGCCTCACCAGCATTTTTTATATTCTGTTTCTTTTGACTGGTGCCATCATTACCAGGGTGGGATGATACCTTATTGTAGTTTTGATTTGTACCTCTCTAATGGCTAATTGGAAACTTGGTAGTGTGGTGGTTAAGTGCTACAGCTGCTAATCAAAAGGCTGGCAGTTCAAATCCACCAGGGGCTCCGTGGAAACTCTATGGGGCAGTTCTGCTCTGTCCTGTAGGGTCACTGTGAGTTTGGAATCAACTGGACGGCAGTGGGTTTTGTTTTTGGTTTTAATGACTAATGGTCACAAGCACCTCTTTATGCGTTTGTTAGCTACCTCATGTCTTCTTTGGTGAAGTGTCTGTTCACGTCCTTAGCCCATTTTTTGATTGGGTTGTTGGTCTTTGTTGTTGCGAAGTTGAAGTTTTCTCTAAATTTCGGAGATTATGTCATAGCTAAAGATTTTTTCCCAGTCTGTAGTTCTCTTTTTACTCTTTTGGTAGAGTCTTGATGAGCATAAGTGTTGAATTTTTATGAGATCCCAGTTATCTAGTTTTTCTTCTGCTGTTTATGCATTTTTAGTTTGTTACTCTATTTCTGCCTTATGTTAGGGCACCTAGTGTTGCTGTTTTTCTTCCATAGTCTTTATTTATAGTTTTAGGTTTTACATTTAGGTCTTTGGTGCATTTTGAGTTAGTTTTGTGTGTGGTGTGAGGTGTGGATCTTGTTTCATTTTTCTGCAAACGAACATGCAGTTTTGCCAGCACAGTTTGTGAAGGAGGCTGACTCTTCCCCATTGAGTGGACTCGACCCTCCGTCAAGGGTCAGGTGTCCAGGGTTGGGCAGATTGACTTCTGGGTTCTCAGTTCTGTTCCTCTGGTCTGTGAGTCTGTCGTTGTGCCAGTACCAGGCTGTTTGACTACTGTGGCTGTATAGGAGATCTGAGATCGGGGAGTGTGAGGCCTCCTACTTTGTTTTTCTTCATAAATTCTTGGCTTATCCATGTGAAGTTGGTGATTAGTTTTTCCATTTCATTAAAGAATGATATTAGAATTTGGATTGGGATAGCATTATATTTGTGGGACGCTGACATTCTCACGATGTTATGTCTTTATATCCATGAGCATGTTATGTTTTTCAGTTTATGTAGATCTCTTGGTTTCTTGCAGTTGTGTTTTGTGGTTTCCTTTTATAAGTCTTTTATTCCCAAGTATCTTATCTTTTTGAGGGCTGTTGTAATTGGTATTGTTTTCTTAAGACGAACGTTCTCGGAAGTGGATTGGTCCGAGTGTGATGAATGCCTTATGCGTCTTCATTTCTCAAGACAGACCTCAGATTGAAGGTTGAGATGGATGTGATCACTGCCATTGCTTTCTGGGACAATTCTAGTGTTGACTGCAAACTCAGAGTGTTAGTCGTCTATTCCTGAAGGAATATGCAGTACCACAGAAGTTACTCCGAGGATTGGGTAATAACCTTTTCAGTAGTACTTGATCTTGTCCTGCTTCCTGAATGTTACTGTGTCATCAAGTATGGTTTCAAGGTCTGTGTCTAAAGGAGCACCTGCCCACCATTAACAGTGCCGAGCCTTCTACCATTCACATAAAACCTTGGAATGAATTAAAGGCTGAGGTCCTTTCTTCCAACAAAACATGCCTTGGCTGCCAGTTCACATAATGAACTCATATACTACATGACAAAAGAATTTTGGCAGTAATAGATGTTTGCTGTGGGCGCACTTGCCCTCAGTCTAATTAGAGACATATGTTCCAAGTGAGAAAGTTGTCAAGCTAGCCAGACAGTTCAGCAATGAAGGAACCAGTGGGGAGTTGTTACGTGGCTCTAGTTAGGCCTATGTGAAGATCTCTTTGTATTGGGGTAGCAAGTGCAGGACAAGGAGGTAGGGAAACAGGAGAGGAGGAGACTGAACAACGATTTAGGAGAAGCTCTTTACCTTTAGAAAGAAAGCTTAGATATCTTTATTAGTAATAGTTCAAATTTGCATCACACCACAGTTCTTCTGGCTGAATGGCTGAGCTACTCAAATCCAGAGAGAGAAGGTAGCTTATACTAAACTCTTGAGATGCTAGTTGGGTTTTTTTGTTCGTTTGTTTTTATGTCTTAAAAAAAATGATCAAAAAAATTTTTTGGAAGCCACCGATCTGTAGCGGTATTTCGGAGCTGCCCCCAGTATCTCCAGCGCCTTGTCAGCGAACACAGATGACCTCCACACGTAGCGATTCTTCACTGTCGGCCCTCCTCCTCTTACTCTCTGTCTTTGCCTCCTTTCCTTGTCCACTACCTCCAATCACCCTCCATTGTCTCCAAGCCAACCTCCGTCCTCTCCATCCACAGCTCCACCAAACAAGCCCTGAGTACCTGTCCAAGTAAGTGACACTGTCCATGTCTTTTTACAATAGCTTATACTCTTTATTTTGTGTATGTTGCTACATTTAAAAGGTTGTCTTGTAAACAAGGGTAGGAAAATAAATCCAACCGTAGGTGTGAGCAGTGTTGAGTGATATCTCGCTAATCTTTTTACCATTTATTTCTCATGAGAAAAGTTGCTTTGATGAGTGCAGTTTTGCTGTGCGTGGGTTTCTAGGCACACATCTGCTAGATAAAGCAAGGAATGCCTGTATAGATAGCAGATACAAGTGAAGCTGCTCTGGCTGAACCTGGTGCAGGAAGGAGTCCAGGGGCCTTACACAGCTGGCACTGCACGCCTGGGCCTAACTCCCTGATGGACCTCCAAGGAGCATTTGAAAACCACTAATTTATAACACTTTCATACTAACAGGTTTTTCTTTATTCACGCTGTGAACTCAAATTTGAATTCTGTCTCCCTGCAGTTCTCGACAAGTGCGGGAAATTACTCCGGGCTCTAAGACTCAAAGTTTTTGTTTTTAAACAAAATTCAGTTAAGAGCATCACTGATCCCTAAGTCCAAACTGATTTCATACGAGCACAAGTAAGAAGCTTTGTTAATTAGTTTGTTTTTTGTTGTTGTTTTTGTTTTGCTTTCTAGTCAAAGAAGATTGGAACGTCAGGATTACCAAGCTACGGAAGCAGGTGGAGGAGATTTTTAATTTGAAATTTGGTAAGTAAAATATAGTGGTTATGTCTTAATTTGAAAACAGAACTCAATGGCCATGTCATGTCATAAAGGGGTTCTAGAAGTTCAGGATTTAAAGAAGGAAGGTCCCAGAAAGTGGATTTTAGTTCTGTTTCTCTGACTAAACACACTGTGTAAAAACTGCACAAGTTACTTTATTTCTCTTGGATTCCGTTTTCCTCTGTGTTAGAGTGGGTGAGGAAGGGAGGAGTCAGCCTCAGCCTCTGTCCTGCTGTTTGTATTTTCTCATCTGGCTAACGCTGCTACAGCAAATAGGTGTCATCATTTAATTCAAGTTAGATTGTTGACAGCTGTTTCTTGGAGTGCTGTGTCAAGTTGAGAAAGATTCTGAGGAAGCTCAGTGGGAAAGAATATTTCAGTTGACTCGGCGTAAAGTCATGGAAAAGGAAGTAAGGCGTGGGAAATGCTAGCAGAATTCCCGGGACTTTCCTGTTCGTTTTTTAATACCCGGCATTGATGGGCTCACCTGAGTTGCCTCACATACAACTCATGTCTGTCCTGAAACAGAAAACTTGCATCTAGATGACAATACAAAGGCTTGGGTCTTTGCCATTTCATCGTGAAATGGCTTCAGTTCATTTCTGCCCAGAGCACAGAGATAATTTTGACTAATAGCATAACCGTCCTTTTGATTTGGAGTGTTAAAATATTCCCCTTAAAAGCTTTTTTTTTTTTTAAGGCTTTTTCTTCAGTTTTGCATAATATACTAAGCAAAATCCCTTCAACATTAAGTGAATATTGCTAGCTTGTGGGGGGTTTTTACATTCTTGAGACTGTAGACGAAAATTAATATCTGTGTAAAATCTTACCTTTCACAAGTTTGTTCTCTTACACTTTCAGCTCAAGCTCTTGGACTCACAGAGGCAGTAAAAGTACCGTATCCTGTGTTTGAATCAAATCCTGAGTTCCTGTACGTAGAAGGTTTGCCAGAAGGAATTCCTTTTCGAAGCCCTACCTGGTTTGGAATTCCACGACTTGAAAGAATTGTCCGTGGGAGTAATAAAATCAAGTTTGTTGTTAAAAAGTAAGTTCTATTCGCCATTGTAGTCGTTTCTCCTCTTTAAAAAATAAAGTCATGTTTCTGTTGAAGTTTTTTCTAGCAAGAACAAACAGGCATGGCTTTGACACCTTGATGAAAAAGCATAGCTCAGAGCTGTGGTCCTGGCATTGTCCGCTGCCTCAGGAAAGCCCTTGACCTGTCCTTGAGTTTCTTCATCGGTACACAGAGAATAGTAACACTCACCTGACCCATAAAGGTGCTATTCAGTTATGATGTCTCTTAGTATCCCTAAATTCTTGCATGGAAAATAGAAACGCAGATCTTTGTCTGCTCTGTTATTCCTGGCTAACCTTGTGAGCCAGTGAAGTACAGTGATTGGATTTCTTATTTACATTCTTAGAGAATTTCATTGATTCAAAAAGCTAAAGTCACGTTAATTTTCTTTTCACGAAAGAAGTCAATTACTCATATTCTTTCCACGACAGACAGAAATGACTGTTGCTCCGCAGGGTGGGCCTGTGAGCGCCTTTATACAGAACGTTGGTCATGGAAATTCTTACTGTTGTGGAGAAGAGCCTTGCATTGGCTCCTATAACTCTGTCTTGATTTTTTCTCTAGACCTGAACTAGTTATTTCCTACCTGCCTCCTGGAATGGCCAGTAAAATAAACACTAAAGGTAAGAGACTGGCCTCTCTCATGCTCTAGCCCGTAGTAAACAGCCTCCATCCCCTTTACTTAAATCAGACTTAACTCATTGCGCAGCACCTTTGTGTGGGACATTCAGTTTGTTTCTTTGGTTTCTTAGGTAATTTGTTTAATGGATCTCTGTATTATTATTATTATTATTTTTTTAACATTTCATTGAAAATATCCCTTTTGCAGTCATCCCTCGTTCATGTTTCCACAGCTTTCTGGGAACTCACAGGGGATTGCACTGCCAGCTTAATTCTTCAGGTGTCTTTGAAAAGAGCCAAACTGTAGGAATTTCAGTTCTCTGCTTGTATAAAGCATCCTATTCTCTCCCCGCCACCCCCCCCTTTTTTTTTTTTTTTTACAGTATAGGAAGGTAACTCTGTGCTTGCTTTTACAGCATTGCAGTCGCCGAAAAGGCCCCGAAGCCCTGGGAGTAACTCAAAGGTCCCTGAAATTGAGGTGACTGTGGAGGGTAAGGCCGCCTGTGGCTTGTTTCTGCAGCTCACCAGGGACATCTTTGTGGGGACAGTTATGTAAATAGGTTTTTACAAAACACCTGTGATAATGTTAGGTTTCTGAATGTTTCTAATTAAAAATTTAAATACATTTAACACGTTGTTCAAGGGGGTGTGTTATAAACTGCCGGCAAGAAATCCCTTAAAATGTTTTTCTTTCCTGGTAATCCAGAGGGGGTACAGAGAGGGACATCATGGAAGGCTTTCTCGTCTCCTTTTTTTCACTTTTCGTTTTCCCTACCCTTGTCTGGAAAGAAAATTTAAGAATGGCTTGAGTGGCAGTAAGTTCTTCCTACACCTCATGTTGGCCTCGTTCTTTCCATTCCTGTAAGGGCTGTAGGATTCTCAGGCTTTTAGGTTCATAGTGTTAAAATTTTTACTAAACAATGTTATAGACAGTCCTCAACCGTTAGGAACGTTTCCTCCCAAAAAAAAAAAAGCCAGTGATAATTTCATGAGGATATTAATTCTTGTCTCATAGCCTCAGTCCTGTGTTAGGAGTTTCTGATACTGCTATTCAGTGGAGAATTGGTCTGCGTACGCCACATCGAAAAGGCTTTATTCAGAAAGGGAAAAGGACAGTTGTAATAGTGGGGCGGGGGTGCTGCTGCAGTAGGAGACACAGTAGTGGGGGGTGCTGCTGCAGTAGGGGGATGCAGTGGTGGGGGGAGCTGCAGCAGGGGTACGCAGTAGTCGGGGGAGCTGTAGTAGGGGGATGCAGTGGTGGGGGTGCTGCAGTAGGGGGTACACAGTAGTGGGGGTGCTGCAGCAGGGGTACGCAGTGGTGGGGGGAGCTGCAGTAGGAGACACAGTAGTGGGGGGTGCTGCTGCAGTAGGGGGATGCAGTGGTGGGGGTGCTGCTGCCATAGGGGTATACTGTAGTGGGGTGCTGCTGCTGTTGAGGGCACCCCCCAGCCCTCAGATCCACAAATGTCTCAAGAATTAGAGGGAGAGTGTTTTTTCTTTTAAGGAGACAAAGGTAAAGAAGCTTAGGAAACACCTGGTGTGGTTTATCCTGAGGCTAGCCTATTCTCCAGGAGGGATCCTTAATTAAGGAGGGCTTAGTAAAAAAAAAAAAAATTTTTTTTTTTTTTCAGTATGCTGGCTCAGACAGGGGTTTGGCCAAAGTTCAGGGACTTGGGAGAAAAACAGAAACTTCACCAAAGTTTGGTTGACAAGCATTTTGTTTCTGATCGATCAGTGGGGACAAGCAATTCAGTTATTTGTTCCTGAGGCAAAGAATGGGAATTTTGAGTATTTGTGTCTGGCCTTGTCATAGGTAAACGAGGAGACCTTGTTGGCTCTTATATAAGCCATATGGAGAAGATGGTTATTTACACGAAGCCACTTTTTAGAGCATGGAAAGAAAGTGGGGGATTCCTTTAACCTTCGCAGTTTTTCAGGATCATAGGATTCAGGCAGAATACAGCAGTGTCGCAGAGAACCTGCTCTCTCCTGTCTAAGGCAGCAGGCAGCCTTGTGTGATTTATGGACATCATACATCAGTTTAATCGCTTCTTTTAAAAACTCTTGGGAATTAAATAGAAAAAGTATTCGATTCTGTACTTTCCCTCTTTTGGATAAGGTCTGAGGAAGCTATCCCTTAGACACAGGCACCATCCCTTCCCTGAAGGAGCCTGTGAATAATTTTAAAGTGCATGTATTTCTAATTGCTCATTCCAGTTTTCCTGTCACTTCTGGGTCTGTTTCTGTTGACTGACTTCCCGCTTCCCCACCTCCCGGATTACAGGTCAGAATTTTCTGCTTCTTGGCATGTTAGGCGAATTTCCTGTTAAGTTTTGTTACGGCAGTTGTGAAATGACTTCTTACTTACAGATTAGCTTAAAGAGATTTGCTGAGGAAGGTCTGGAGTAGCTTTTACTCTGAAACTTAAAAAAAGTCTAATACCGCCCTTAAGACGTGACTTCTGGCATCTCAGTATCTTGTTGTTCGGCAGAATCGCTCCTTTGGAAGAACACAGTGTCATTGGATAGTACATGTGGAGATTGTTGCAATAACGAGTGTTATGTCGCACGTGTGTTTAGCGCAGTGGAACGGAGGCCACTGCGTGGTCTGCTTGCTTTCCCTCCTCTTCTGTGCCTCAGCCCTTGAAACACCCCTGGGTTCAAAGCAGGGGCAGTTGTAGGACCCATCTCATTCGCGTCTCTTCTGGAAGCCTTACCCCAGCTGTCTGTATGCCTTCTGTTCTTGATTTCAGTGAACAGCAAGTTTTACTGACAGTTAATCTAATATAGCCGGAGCCCAGGTGGTGCAGTAGTTCGTCAGTATTTTTTATAATATACACTGGTGATTCGTGGGCTCAGCATACTGGTCTTGATGGTTATACTACTCTCATTGTCTCTGTTATCCTCAGCTAGAGAACTCTTATGGACTCAGTCATCTGAACTACAGGACAAGAATGTTCATATTGGAACCGGGTTAGAATTTTAAGCATATGTAAATTATAAAGCAGCAAAGAAGAAAAAATATTTTACAAAGTAAAAATCAGGGTTAGGTTACCTCAGAGGAAATAAGTAGATCTCTGGATTCTCAGCCTGATTCAGTTTTTCTTGCAGACTCCCAGAGTGCTATCTAGACTTGTAGAAAGGCTTTTGTTCCCAGGGGTGAGTTTGTTTGTGATAAAATATACTATCTCTGGTTAGCAAGTGCCTTCCTCTGGTAGCTTTCATGATGGTGTTAAAAGGGAGGGGCAGCAGATGAGGCCAGACTTCCCAGACACAGAATTCCTCAATCAGTGAAAAGTAGCAGTGGTATTTCTGTACTTTAAGGCCAACAAAAGAAACCCAGAGGCCGTCTTGTTTCGACAGAGCCCGCCAAGGCAGTGACCGTGGTCTTTCAGGTCCAGAAACTAGCTTTTGTTTGAGAGACAAGGACTCCCTCCGGAATGGTTTCTCAGTAACAAGCCTTCACGGTGTACTTAAATATAAACCAGAGTGCCAGCAGAGAGGATGATGAGCCTTGTCCACATAACACTCCTGGTTACAGTGACCAGATGCACTTGTCCCAGGCACGGTGTAGTTTTAGCTGCCAGTACTGTTACTGCAAAGGTCTTCCATGAAGAAGACACAGGAAGTAGACACCTCAGTAGAAAGGTAATTTAAGTGACAGCCGGAGCCTATACAGACATTTCTACACATTGAAGAATTTGACATTTCTGGATATATGCTAAGAATGTTGGTTATTTTCCCAAGAATTAAAAAAAAACTGACACTTAATTTCCCTTTATTTTTGCATCACTTTTGATTTTTATTTTCTATTCTTTAAAAATAGTTTACATCAGATTAAAGTAATAAGCTTATTGTTTAAGCATCAAGTCCTGGAGTTTGTAAGAATTCAGAGAAGTTATGTCAGCTGGTTAGAGAATCCAAAGGAAAGCTTGGCGGTGGAGACAGTGGTACCAGATGCTGGGCCTTCTGTTCCAGGGTTGACCAGGGTTGACAGAAAAATGTCTAAGCAAACGTAGGTAACTGGAAGATTAGGTGGTCCACACGGGCATGGTGGTGAAGTGCTGAGTGAGGTTCGAGTTCCTGGAATCCGCCAGAAAGCTGATTGTGTGGGGAGGAAATGTCAGATTGCAGGATGGAGGCAGAAAAATGGGTGGAGCTTTGTGGAACTGGCAAGCCTGCTCATTTGCATTGTGTATTTTATATTTTTATCCTGTTTGAGGGGAAACCCTGGTGGTGTAGTGGTTATGTGCTACGGTTGCGAACCCAAAGGGTTGGCAGTTCGAATCCGCCAGGCGCTCCTTGGAAACTATGGGGTGATTCTACTCTGTCCTATAGAGTCGCTATGAGTCGGAATCGACTCGACAGCACTGGGTTCTGGGTATCCTGTTTGAACGTGGCTTTACACTTCCCAGTACAGGCTGGACTTAGTGAGGAAAACCGAGAACCCGCAGGCATTACTCAAGCATGATGAAGTGTGTGTGTGAATTTTCTTTTTAATTCTTCTTCAGGCCCTAATAACAACAACCCTCAAACCTCAGCTGTTCGAGCTCCTACCCAGACGAATGGCTCTAACGTTCCCTTCAAGCCTCGAGGGAGAGAGTTTTCCTTTGGTAAATATGCTTTTTACTTTCGTGATTCAGTTTATTTTAAATAAAATAAATTAATAAGAATGCTTTATCTTACCAGGTGTATCGCTTTTTATTTAGTAAGTCAGTATATATTAGCACAGATTATAGAGCCAAACTGCCTGGGTTTAAATCCGACGCCACTGCTTTATAACTCTGCGACCTTGGGCAAGCTGCTTAACCTCTGCGTGCCTCATTTTCCTTAGCTGTGTATTGGGGATAACGTTACTTCCCACCTCCTAGAGTTATTATGAAGATTGTAAAGATCAAATCGTTTAAACTTTGTCTAGCACATAATAGACACTGTAATTGGTTTGGGGAGGGTGGTTTTTACCTTTTTTCTTTTTTTAGTTCATTTTACCATGTTTCATTTATTTGTAGCCAACACATACATTAGTAATATGGTAAACAGTTTAATGATTTACCAGGATTGGAGTAGTTGTCAAGACATGACATTTTTAAAAGCCTTAGGCGTTTTAAGTTTTATATTTCTTAAAGTGAAAAATTAGCTCAGATGCACAGTAAAATAAGATGACAAATCCCTGTCCCTGCCCCTGTCCCTGTCCCTGGATGTGTATCGATAAGTATTACAAACAACCGTCTTTTATTTTACATGCAGAGGCCTGGAATGCCAAAATTACGGACCTGAAACAGAAAGTTGAAAATCTTTTCAATGAAAAATGTGGTAAGTTTATTTTGGAACATTGTGGAAATATTAGGTGGCTTTTGTTCAGGAGGAGAAAGAACAGAGTATGACAACTCATGTTTAAATATAAAACTGTCATTACAAGTGTGGGAGTTTTTGCAGGCTCGAATTTCACAGTTTCTTCCCAGTTTTTGAGCCACCAAAGTATTGAATAAAAGTTACTGTAATTAAAGTGGGTGTGATTTTAGCACCTGCACCGTGTAATTGAAGATGCAGTTTTTTAAAACCTTTATTAGCTAAAACAAGACAAAGTTATAAATGTGGTATGTACGTAAGAAGTGTTCTGTTTTTTCGTGTGTCCTGTAGGTGAAGCTCTTGGCCTTAAACAAGCTGTGAAAGTGCCGTTTGCATTATTCGAATCTTTCCCTGAAGACTTTTATGTGGAAGGCTTACCTGAGGGTGTGCCATTCCGAAGACCATCTACTTTCGGCATTCCAAGGCTGGAGAAGATACTTAGAAACAAAGCCAAGATTAAATTCATCATTAAAAAGTGAGTGAGTTAAAGAAGCCGGGAAGTGAAGTGGAGCAGTCCTGGCCGAGCTGATAAGAAGTTAAATGAAGGGAAGGAAGCAGGATTGGGAGTATCAGAGGGGTAGTAACGTGATGTTGCTAAACCTGCCCTTGTTACGTTTTTGCTGGTGGTGCTGCTGGAATCTGAGCAGCCTTTGGTTTTATAAAGGCGTTTTGCTTCTCCAGCTGACAGATATTTTTAATCTCTCTCCTTTATTTCATTGGGCATCTGTGAATTTGACTAACACTTGAAATACTGACACAAATAGGAATATATGTTGATGCCCAGTAATCATTTGAAATGAACTTCAGGTTTTCATTTCCTTGATGTAAGGCTTACTCCTGAGCCACCCAGCGATTCTGTCAAGTAACCAAAGCTGTCGTGGCCTCGTGACGGCCGCCTTTTGCACGTTAGGTCAGGCTGCTGCTTCCTCCGGGAGGGACTCTTGTTCTTGTTTCACAGCCGCCTTGTGTCTCCGTGCCACATACATGGGGTCGTTCCTGTTCCCATTCCCCAGTCTAGCGCTGGTTCATTCCAGGGTATTCTCAAACCGTGGGAAGATGCTGTTACAGCTTTGTATTGGGGTGGGATGGGGGGGGCTGTCAAAGATGGGGCTGGGGGTGAATGTTAAAATTGCAATTTGTCTTTTTATGTTTGTTTCTTTAGATAATTGTGCCATTTCTGTTCTGCCATTACTAAGAATTGACTATATACTTACAAACAGTTACTGGTTTTTAAATCTTTCATATGTTGAATTGTGTGTGTGTGTGTGTGTATATATATATATGTTTTTTAAACTTTTATTAAAGCGCACATGATGTCTCTCTGTTGTTGTTTGTAGGCCAGAAATGTTTGAGACTGCGATTAAGGAGAGCACCGCCTCCTCTAAGAGCCCCCCAAGTAAGTGTCCTTGCTCAGAAAGCATGCTCTTAGACAGTCGTGTAGAGCAGCGGGAAACAAAGCAGGAGAGCTGGCTGCGAGCGTGACCAGCACTGTGAGGACCCCCAGTGCTGAGTAACTGAGTCTCTGTGTGGCAGTGTGAGGACCCCCAGTGCTGAGTAACTGAGTCTCTGTGTGGCGCTCTGCTAACCACCCCCAGGACCAGAGCACACAGTCCTGCAGGTGGCTTGTTCACATTGGAATGACCAGGCAGACCGTGAAAAGAAATAATCCTGAACAAGACTGAGTTAAAATCCTGTCTTATGTAGCTTGGATTTTAAGCACATCATCCCCCGATGATGATTAATTTTTTAAAGAAATACTTAAAATAGAAAACAAATTCCCAGAAAACCAGAGGTCCGTGCAGTACTGGTTCAGGAGACATGTCCTGAGTGGGACCTTTGGTAATAGAGCGCTCGTCTGAAGTGAGTCTCTAGTCACCTCTTTCTCTTTTTTAATTGTGGTGAAAATACACCAAAACATCAGCCAACACAACTTCTGCTGCTCGGTTATTAAAAGAAGGTTTGGCCATGTTTTCTGCAAATCCTAATCTAAAATTTCTATTTTAAGGGAAAATAAATTCATCGCCCAGTGTTAATACGACTGCATCAGGCGTTGAAGATCTTAACATCATCCAGGTGACGATTCCAGGTGTGCTCGCCCTGCCTCTGTGGTCACGTTTTCTGACATTCACGACAGGGATCACTGGGGTTTGTGCTGATCCTTCAGGGATCACTGCTACTGCCTTTTCCCTGCCCGTGCAGAGGTTGTTAGCCACGTACATGACCCGTCATTATCTCTAGACAACTCCTGTCTGTCAGCTATTGGACTTAGCAGGAGCCTAAACCTGCTGAGTATCCACATGTCTCGCCTGTCATTTAATCTGTGTAAAACAGTAACTTGAAATTCTTCACAACAGGAATAAAGTTGTAGCATTTTCAGTGTGCTGTTATAATTTTAAATGTTTTCAATCTGGATTGGTACAAAAATGCTTAAATACAGAAAAACAGAAATCACATTAAACATACCTGCTCTGGTTTACTTGGAATTAAAAGTGCATTATTACGTTTTGGGTTTTCTCTTAATTTTTAAGATGATGATAATGAGAGACTGTCAAAAGTTGAAAAGGCCAGACAGCTAAGAGAACAAGTGAATGACCTCTTCAGTCGAAAATTTGGTAAGTTTTGCATTTGCCAAGTGCAGTTTGAAATAAGCGAGGCAATTTTGTTTTAATAAGATCTTTTCTATAGATCATGCTTAAGTAATTATAATCTCCATATAAGAAAGAAGCCCAAATGAAAAATAAGTCGTGTGTGTAGGTGGTGGGTTTTTTCAGGGGGCAGGTTGCTAAATATCTTCATAAGAAAACATTAACTGTGTTGTTGGTCAGTTTCCAAGTTGATAAAATAAAGGCTTATATTGTTTGAAGTACAGGAAGACCTTAGTTAACAGTGAAGACAATCTTAATTTAAAATAAATGCTTCCTTTTAAATACCTCATCTTGTGTTAAATTAATGTATGCTTTTATGTTTGTCTCATCACAGGGGAAGCAATAGGTATGGGTTTCCCTGTGAAAGTTCCCTACAGGAAAATCACTATCAACCCTGGATGCGTGGTGGTCGACGGCATGCCCCCGGGGGTGTCCTTCAAAGCCCCCAGTTACCTGGAAATCAGCTCCATGAGGAGGATCTTGGATTCTGCAGAGTTTATCAAGTTCACAGTCATCAGGTGAGTGAGGGTTTCTTGCTCGGCTCCGAGGGCATCTGAAGGTCAGGTGGCTGAGTCGTCTTCCAGGATACAGTCCTGTGCAGTGGTAGAGCCCTCACAGTTTAGTGTAATGAGTGCAATTATTACGATGTTCAATTCTCTTCTCCTGCCTGGGCTGACTTTTTAATCCCCTGATTTTTAAGGAAAGAGCCCTGGGGGTGCAGTGTTTAAGTCCTCAGCTGCTAACTGGAAGGTCAGCAGTTTGAACCTACCAGCCACGCTGGGAGAAAGATGCGGCGTCCGCTCGCGTAAAGATCTCAGCTTTGGAAACCCTGCGGGGCAGTTCTGCTCTGTCCTGTAGGGTCGCTGTGAGTCGGCATCAGTTCGACACCAGCAGATTCTGGTTTCTGAGTCCAGGGTTGGCAAGCTGTGGCCCATGGACCAAATCTGCCTGTCACCTGTTTTATAAAGTTCTGTTGAGACATAGCCTCATATTGTCTGTGACTGCTTTTGAGTTATGATGATAAAGTTGAGTAGTTGTGACATACAGTATGGCCTAGAAAGCCTAAAATAGTTCTTGCTGGCCCTTTAAAGAAAAGGTTTGCTGGCCCCTGTCTTAAGGCATCTCAGCCGGGACTTCAGGTCAGACAGGGATTTGATTCCAAGTCAGCCATTTGTGAGCCAAGTCACTCCCATTTCCTTGTCTGTAAACGAGTATGATAATTGTTCCCTCAGTCCCAGGGCAGGAATGGCTGGATCTGCCCTCTAAGAGCCTTTGAGACTCAAATTCATTAATAGGTGATTGTCACAGTGCATATTCAGCGAGCATCCTTCTTTCCATCCACCCGTGCAAAAATCCCGAGCTGTCTTCACTCTTCTGCTCCAACCCCCAGAATCTTCCTGTCCTAAATCTACTCAGTCAGGTCATTGTCAGGTTCCCACAATCTCAGGAACAAATTGCTAAAGACTGGTGCTCAGAAATTTCTAATGTACTGATCCAGTCTTCCCTCTCAAGGCGCTTTCTCTCCACCACTGGCACGCATCTCCCAGCCCCCTTTCCCTAAAAGCCTGTGTTTTTGTATCATTTCACCAGAGGTCGCTCTCCATGCCCTTCTCAGGTGTCTGGCAGACAACCATCCATTCAACCATTTACCTAGATTTGCTCTATTTTTCCTGTTCCTGATTTTGTTTTCCCTTCATCTTCAATGTAGCATTTTCTCACAGTGTCCCTTTATTGGCTATTAATACACAAATTTCCCATCACATGATAAGGTAACATTTCTCATTCCAGCATGTAAGTGACATGGGTCAAATATTAGTTGAGTAAACACAACATACATGTAAATCCTTATAGAGTAGAAATAAACTGTTGAACCATTTGTTTCTCTCTTTAGACCGTTTCCAGGACTTGTGATTAATAACCGTGAGTATTTTGTGAAGACTTTCTGTTTGGTTTGTTTTGTCTGGTGTCTGTGTGTGTCACAAAAGTAACAGGTTACTTCACCTGAGGCGGTAATTGTGTAGGGCCACTGCTGTAGCCCTCAGTATCAGGCCCTTCCTAGAAGTTACGTTGGACCGATTTCTTAACTTAAATCTTTGGTTTACTTTATTACAACGTGATAATGAGAATAGCACCCACATGGGGGCGTAGAGTGTTTTTAGTGACTCGGCATATGTAAAACGCCTGACATAGGGGTCAGTGGGCTCCTGCCTGTGTGTGTGAATGAAGTATTAGAACACAGCCGCGCCCGTTTGTTTAAAGACCCAGTGGAGTAGTCGCAGCAGAGACCAGGTGGCCTGAAAAGCCTGAATATTTACTAACCTGGAACAGTGCCTGGCTCAGGCTGTGCTCGGTAAATACAACCTGTGGTTGCTGTTGTTATTACTGCTCCCACCGCTGCCGCCGCTGTTATTACCCTTCCTGTTATTATATAGGAAACCCTGGTGGCGTAGTGGTGAAGAGCTCGGCTGCTAACCAAAAGA
This sequence comes from Loxodonta africana, assembly GCF_030014295.1. Classification (NCBI taxonomy): domain Eukaryota; kingdom Metazoa; phylum Chordata; class Mammalia; order Proboscidea; family Elephantidae; genus Loxodonta; species Loxodonta africana. Next base: position 105,030,591 of record NC_087353.1, on the reverse strand, counting down.
TCGGCAATTCGAATCCACCAGACGCTCCTTGGAAACCCTATGGGGCAGTTCTCCTCTGTCCTGTAGGGTCACTGTGAATTTAATGACAAGAGGAGGTCATTCGGTGTGGTTTACTTGCGTGTGTCAGTATTTAAGCACGGTGCCTGGCACATATTGAGCACTCAGATATTGTTGAGTGAGCCAATCTAAGTGGCCTTCTATTTCCCTAGTGTTCGTATCATTTTAGGTAGTATTTTGAACAAGTCTTAGTTGTGCTGGCACGTTTTATATTGTTCTATTAACATTAAAAACTTAGAAAAATGAAAATCTTTCTCTTCTGACACCTTCAGCATTCCAGTAAATTTCATTTATTTAGTCTTTTTTTCCCGTTAAAATTATCGTTCCAATTCTTTAAAATCCGCTTACATTTAACTACCCAACTCAGCTCACTCAGTAGGAAGTAAGCTGCATGAGTTTCTTGCTCAGTGTCCCTTGACCATTGAGCGGAGAGCCCGTGGCTCCGGCTTTGCCCCTTGACCTGGGAAGTCACGTAGTGATCACACCTGCCCTGGAGGGTTGTTCCTGTCTGCCTCCTGCTGTTGACCCTGTTCTTTGACCTTCACTCTTGAGTGTCATGGGTTTAGTTAACATCTCTCCTGCCTCAAAGTTCTGAGATTCAGGGTTTATCCCCAAATGTATTTGTTTGTGCCCTAAACATGAGGTGAGTTCATTTTTTTATAGTTCCTGGTTTTAGTGAAGCTTCTCATGCAGCGTCTGTCTTGGCAGGTGTCTCAGTATCTGGGAACGTCAAGAGGGGCCTACCCTCCTTCATCGAGCTTCAGCCGTTTTTGTGACACTGAGTTTAAGCACACTGGGGAACTTGTGTCGTTTCAAGAAATCCCGTGCTTTATTTATCCCAGTTCATTGTCTTCTATGCAGTGTTCTTTTTTTATTTATCCCAGTTCATTGCCTTCTGTGCAATGTAAGTTTTAGTTTCCAAAGAATGTTACATTCTAAGCCGACCTGCCCCTAAGTTTATGTTTAAAAGGTTAAATTTTGTTCTTCCTCAGGTACAGTGGTCTATGAGATAGATGCGTGATGATGACTATTAGTGATTCCAAATGTTCGTCCCATTCTTGGGGATAAAGAAAAGGGTGTCTGTTACGTCAGGCTTGGATCATGAGGATACAGAATATATATAAAAATGCTTTTCAGATGGGACAGCATGTCATTAAATTATTATCATTTAAACTAACCTGCTTTATTTTCAGAGTTGGCGGATCAGAATGAGTCAGAAGGCCCAGTGATACAAGGTAAACAGAACGTTGTGGAAAGCGGAAACATCCCTGCCTGTGCCACTGGCCACATACCGTTTGTGGCCTCACGTGCTTACACTTCCCAGCCCTGAGGAGGCTCAGTCACAAGGCGCACACACACTCCATCTTGGTCTCTGCGACTCCATACTCGGAAGCCTTATAAACTCAAGCTGTGGGTCCCGACTGAGAATTGTGGGACACATACCGCTTGATCCCACAGCTGCGTGTCAGGCATCATGTCAGGAACCCCAAGACTGCTGGTGTAGAGTGAAATGTCAGAAGGGTCGACTCTTTAACTTCAGTCTTTTGCCCTTAGTCTCTAATGGTTGCTTTAGACGTGAGTTACTGAGCCAAAGTTGGGTTGGTGTTTCAAATTGGTTAGAAATGTGGTTTTAAAAACCCCGTAGAAACACGTGGATAAGCCAGCTGAGCCTTTGTTTTCTTTTCACTCTAAAAATCATGGAAAGTAATGAAAGGCTTTTACGCAACGGGAGCCCACAGAGGAAGAAACAAAAAACATGAAGAAGACACTTCTTGTTTTCATTGTAGAGATGTATTAAGATTGTATGCTAACTAGTGTATTTCCAAAAAGTGGAATTTCCAGTGTACAGTTGCGTAATTGTGTGTTCTGTGAGTCTGTGGCCTTTGTTTGATCTTAGTCTTACGCTTTGTTTGCAACACCTGGACAGCCTCCTCTCTTCTCCCCTCCAGGCTCTTTAAATAATTTAAAGCACCTTGTGTGAGCTGTTCAAGTAAACCTTCTTGTGTTTCTCTTTAGAATCAGCTGAGCCAAGCCAGTTGGAGGTTCCCGCAACAGAAGGTAAAAGGATAGTTTGGTTGTAAAAAACAAAGCAAAACAAAACTAGAGGTCCTTAAAACTTTTATTAGGACAAAGGATTAATTGTGTTTTTAAAACCGTTTGACTAGAGCTATGTGGTGGTTTTGTTCCCTTGTTTGTAGTCCATACAGAAACATTGTATTCAGAGATGGCTCTTGGGTTCCTTTGCTCCCTTTTCCTTAGATGACTGGCAGTGAATTCTAGAACAGCTCAGGGACTGCTATATAGCATGGGTAGTATGTGTCCTTTAAATACAGATAAAGAATATGTCTTACTTTGAAAATGTAAGTAACAAAATGTAGAATTTACTGCTAGAGAAATACTGCTGTCTCCCAGCAAATGTTACCATTTTAAGTATCTCGTAATTCTTAGTTAAATCTTTTCTCAGTAGATAGTTTGATATGCAGGTTTGCATTAATAGTATAATTACTCAATACCCTTTTGCCTCTCTAGAAGTAAAGGACACTGATGGAAGCTCTCAGATCAAGCAGGAACCGGACGCCACGTGGTAGACTCTTCCCTCCAGGTAAGTCAGCTTTTGTGTCCATGTGCCAGGTAGTGTCCCTCTACACCCACCTGCCTAGTCACTAGTTACTGTGATTTCCCTCCTTCTGCCGTAAAATGGCAGCCCCGCCTTCAGGGGTGCAGAGTCCAAGTGTAAGGCTTCCTGATGGTTTGAGCTAGAGCATTCAGTTAGAAAGATTTGTCCTGAATGAATACATGTCTCTCAGTCAAAGATAGAAAAGCACTTTTCCCTTAAAGGAAAATGTTCTTGTTTTTCTTTCTGTTGAGCAGGGTGACCTTTTACCCTGCTTTTGGGCCTCGCTGCAAGTCAGTATCTATCGTTCCACAGACTCAGTGTTTCCTAACCATAATAATAGGGTTTGTCGATTCCGGCTCAGCTGCCCCAGCCCACTGTGCATCGTGCACAACTGAGTTACAAGCCTGATTGCTGCAGACTTCATGAACTTGGCCAGGCTGTTGACAGGAGGGGTAGCAGTAGACCAGGAGTGGGAAAGCCCCGGTCACACGTCCTGTCTGACCTTCCTGAGCTTGGCCATCCGGGACTTTAGCGACAGTTACGGCACACAGCTGGACGTTGGTGGGCTGTGGTCTGTGCTGGGCAGTGGATCTTCTGTGCCGCGACTTTTGTTACACCGGGATTTACCTTGTACTGTCAGTGGGTGGACTTAAGGTTTCCTATCGTTTTATGACTACGTGTGAACCCAAGTGGTTTTGATCAAAATTTGACACTTAAATTGGGCCTTCGTGAATGTTTCGTTCCTATAATCGGGCTAACCTGTTCACCTGTTTGTTTTCTCCCCCATTTCAGCCTAAAGCATCAGTGGTCGAGAAGAGCTTTTGGACCGATAACTGCCCGAGCTGTGTAATATACTTGTATAACAGAAATACCTTCTATACAAACCTTTTTTTCTACTTTTAGATAGAAATGTCTACTTTTTCAGCAGTTCTGTGAATTGAATTAAAGAGCAGCGTGACTGTAGATTTGGAATGGCTGTTTACTTGGGAATGTATTATAAGGATTTTACAGCAATGCTGGAAAAACGACAGGGAACATGACAGGTTCTTTGTGTATCGGCAGAGCCCTCAGCCACGGGTTTGTGTTCCCATCAAGTGAAGAGCTCTCCTCCTGGGACATCTCAGCTTCTGCAGCGAAGAAGACACCTGTGATAGTTCAGTTCTGTAGTTTTTTCTATTTGAAAAATCACTTAAATGATCCTTTGTTCACGGTTCTTCTCAATGACTGAGTGAACAGTTAGTATCTGTATATTTGACTAAACCTTTTCCTAAGCTATCTATCATGGTTCCTATGTTTTTTTATCCTAATTAAAAAAAAACATCTGGCTCACCTAACAGTCGGTAAGAGGTCAGTACCTCGCGTGTGGGTTATAGATGAATAACAGAACTTCTTCCACTTTGATTTTTGGCCAAATAAAGTGCATGGTGTATCAGAAGTTCAAGGTCAGGTGTGAGTATTCGGGGAAGCTAAATGACACTAAAGCCTCACTGTCATGTAACCAGCCTCTCGTGGCATGGAATTCTTTGGAACACTGCTCCAACTTGGGTCAGGCTCAAGGGTTTTCATCGCCTTAATTATTTTATATTTCTCCTTGTAACACTGAGGCTCCGGTGTGGGGAGGAAGGGGTCAATAAGCTAATTCTACACCCTTTAATATCTGTAGGCGAATCTTACCTGTGTTGAGATTTCACAAACAATGAAAGTTGTAAAATACCAGCTATATGAAAAGCTAGAGTCTGTGATGGCATAGAGTTTTCATTAGCTTTATCACTATTCACCACGGAGAATTATATTACATGGTAGCAGAAATAGGCATTTTTATGTGTTGCTTATATTTTACCTCAAATTAAATTGTAGATATAGGGTAATAAATAAAATCCATCCATGCCTTTCACACACTAATTCATTTCTTTTTAAAATGTGTTCATGATTCTGTTTCGGGAGGCTTTTGGGTGGCTTGGTGGTAGGTGGAACGCTGGCAGTGTTCAGAGCTTGGGTGCCTCCTAAAAACACCACTGCTCGTGGTGTTCCTGAGACCACTGTGTTTATCTGGTCTGAGCTGGAACCCTCAGCTTTGTATCTGTGACATGTCACCTGTGCGGATGGAGAGCAGCTGAAGTGTGACTTGGGGTCAGAACTCCCTCCCCCAGTAGAGCACCTGCATAAGCCCCTCACACCTAGAAACAAGCTGGCTGTAGGTTTCTTCTCTCCTCCCTCCTGCTGGTGTGCGCTCAGGGAAAGCAAAACGAACTCTTCTGGAGCTGCCAAACAGCACGCAGAGGCGGCGGCTCGGCAGGGGAATCCTGTGGTTCCCTTAAGGTGTCCTTAAGTCTTGCTCCTTCACTCTCATCTCTGTGCCATCTGCTAGAGAGTCGTATCCATCGAAAGGCTGGTTTTAGAGGGAATTAAGCTCTTGTATGTAACCCTTTATGCAGCCCTTGTTTTAACACAAGTTTTGTGCAGTTATGGAACCAGGGAGGTGTATTTATCTCAGTGTCCTGTCAGGATAAGTGTGTAATTCCATATGTGTATGTATGTATGTGTACACACACACAGTGAACAGTATATATGAAAGCACTCGTTTGAATGTTCTCAGATCTGCCCGGTGGATCAGTTTCTGTGTCCTGAAAAAGCAGCACAGGGTCAGTCTGCTTCATCTTCCTTGTGGTAACTTTTTTAGGCTTGAGGAGTGCTCTCCTGTCTCATCCTCATCTCCTCGAAGCTAAACAGGCCCAGTTTCTTACAGAAATTTGAGCTCAGACCAGAGGGCGCTGTCGGTGCGTCCGTCTTCCACTGGATGAACGTGGAGGTGGAAGTCCCAACTCTCAAACTCTCACAGTCCTCTGAAGCCGTGTCCCAACCTCTGCCAGCAGTTGGTAAAGAGTCGCTGTAGCAGCAGTGTTTCCTGGTGGGGGAGGACTGCCTGACCACGCTAACCCCCAGTCAGCAGTGGCAAAGTTAACCCTGCGCTCAGGGCCATGGACCCGTTAAAAATAGGTGACGGTGAAGCCCTTGCCTGCTTAGTCGGAGCCCAGTAACATCTACAAGAAGAAACCTTCAGCTACCTGCTCTGATTAGTGGCTCATTCTTGAATGCGCAGCTAATAAATAGCATGATTCTTGTGGGGAGGGATGGTTAAAGTTACCTACTAAAATACTAGCTCAGTAAAGACTGGATTGAAAAATACAATAACAGCTGGTTCTCGTTATTTACAGTAACTGTTCTGTAAAGTTCCTGTGAACACTGAATTGGTCAACCTCAGTTGAACGTTTCTCACCGCCCTGTGTATGCCCCTGTCTGCCTTGGGAGTATTTTCAGTGAATGGGTGGGTTTGTAAATACAGAACCCACCGGGAATAATGGCTGTTGACTACCATTCACATAGGCATCTTCAGGAATTTCAATGTGCTTGCTTCTTCTGGAACAACTTCCCAATTCAAGGTCAAGCAATTATTTTACCAGGCAGTGTTGTAGAGTGACAGGGAACAGACTGTGACCATAGTATCCAAACTCTCACTTCTGGACAGCCGCTGCTGCTGTAGCTGTCGGGCGCCATCGAGTCGGTCCCGACTCACAGCGACCCTATGCACAACAGAAGGAAGCACTGCCCGGTCCTGTGCCATCCTCACAGTCGTTAACACTTGAGCCCATTGTTGCACCCACTGTGTCGCTCCATCTCATTGAGGGCCTTCCTCTTTTTCGCTGACTCTCTATTTTACCAAGCGTGATGTCCTCCAGGGACTGACCCCTCCTGAAAACACGTCCAAAGTATGTAAGGTGCTGTCTGAGCATCCTTCCAAGGAGCATCCTGGTTGTGCACATTAACACCCCAAGCCCTGGTCTAAATGATTTCAAGGGACTTGGTTCGCTGAACCGTCAGTGGGCAGATGGCTGTCACACGCCAGATGGGTGTCTCCTCCAAGTGCCCTGTTGGACACCCGCCATCCTAAGTGGACGCCCAGTTTCTGGCCTTGAATTTTGGAGATATGTTCTCCTGTGGATGTGGAGGGAAGGAGGGCAGGGTTTTAGAAATTGAGATGACCTGCTTGTTGGTTTCTTTGATGTAGCCGTCTTCCCTGCACTTCTTGGACCTGGCCTTGTCAGTCCAGTAGCATGACCACAGGTGGGGCAGTTTATCCTGTGTTTGGACTCAGTGTTGCTTTCCTCTGCCTCTGACATTTGGGCCCTTTTTCTTTCCAGAATGTGGTAAGAGGCTCACCAGTTGCCTATACTTCTACTTTGTGGCTGCCAGTCTTGACTCAGAGGTCAGAATTGAAAGCAGCTTGTGGCTGGTTGTAGAAATCATGTGTCCCCAAGTCTGCTGGGCTGGTGACAATAAACAGCATGTGGACCTAGCCTGGCTGTTCCAGAGGGACTTCCTCACCACAGGACTGGGTTAAAGACAGCAAAAAGGACTGAGTGGCCTGTGGTTTTCCTCCGCGTCCCTCCCAGCAGTGTAGTGATGTTGGTGGCTCCTTCCACCCCACCTCCCTACCCAATATATCTTGTGGTTTTATTTGGGGAAGTATGAGGAAAGTTTGAGCACTGAAAACAAGCTGTGATACAACACCAGTTTGTAAAGGTGTTTCCTGCCCAGTTTACTTCTAAGAAACAGTAGATGCCTGACAGGTATCATGTACCCTCACATCTGTTCGGGATCCCAAAGCGGCACGTTTAAAGCCTCCGGGAGCCCAGTCAGTAATGGGCAGGATCAAAGACCAGGCCCTCAGCAGCGCCTGAGGACCTGGACAGAGGTGGCTCCTGCCCACTTCAGCAAAGGAACCCTGGGCCCACCTCCCAGAAGCTTGATTGTTACAGTTTAGATGGTCTGTGTAAATCCTCAATCTATGGGATCAGTGTTCTGTAACCTAGGACGTTTGTCCTCCCCGCTATTAAAGTCCTCCAGGAAAAGTCCTTGAGTAAAGACATCCAATGTAGGCATCCAAGACAGCAGTGTGGAGCAGACGACCCAGTGTGTTTGGGAAGCTGCAGCAAGTGCTAAAGTCAGCCGGCCTCGAGTGGCCTTCATGAAACAAGCATCAGGCCTACAGGATGCGGTGGTTGGTCCTGGTGCTTGATGGAAGATGGGTTCCCCAAGTCTGCAGTCCCCTGCCCCCAACAACCCCAGGCCCTGTATCTGCCCTGGGAAGTGACTTAGGCACCTCACCTCTACAAGTACCACGCTACCCAGACCAACTGCCCCCTGACTTCTCTGCTCCTGTGTGTCTGCTGGAGAGCTGGTGACTGGGTCTTGAGGCCCATTGTTTCCCTGGGATAAGTTTAAGCCACCAAAACCCTTTGTGGCCGCAGCATGCTGCTAATTAAAGGGGTTGGTTGGTGAGCTTTGAATAACCAGGCGATTCACCCAGGCCTAGTCAGAACAGTGTCAGCCTGGAGTGGGCTGAGGGCGGACATAGGCCAGTGCCTGGGATCTCCCCAGCCCAGGTGGGGTCTGCTAGGAGAGGCCCCTTTCATCAGACAAGTGTGGGCTGAGGCTCACTAGGTGCTGGGAGCAATGGCAGGCAGACCAAGCCCTGCCCCGAGGACTCAGTGCTGTCCTCAGGCTGGCCTGTCCGGGACCGGGACAGTCATGGTTCCTGAAGGTCATCCCCCTACGCCCCAACCCACTGCTCCAGCCCACACAGCCCTGGGCAGAGCCCGATCCAGGCTGAGCTCTACCTGCCCCAGCCCAGGGCTGCACAGCCCTCCCACAACTCTGCCGAGAGTCCCCAACCTGTTACTGGTCCCAGGGACTGGCCCAAGGTCTGGCGTGGTGATCTGGCTGCTACTTGCTCAAGACAGGGCAGCAGGAAGGGCTTAGGTTACATGTGGGGAAGAACCGCCCCATAGCAAGAGCTAATACGTCCCAGCCCAGGACAGAAAACCCCAGAGGGCATAGCCCTCCTGGGCCTCACACCCTGGCACGGATGCTGTCCTCACACCTTGTTGCTGCTGGTTGTTTTCCTGGTGAAGCAGCTGGCCAGCTCAGCCCATGTGGGGAAACCCAAGTGCCTGAGGTGGGAGAAGGTGGCATCTGAAAAGAGGCCAGGATTGGGAAGTCTAGCCTCCCCTGCAGCCTGGCCTGACAGGAGAAACTCAACTCCTTCCTTTGGAGCCTTCATGGAAGACTGGCCCCTCCCTCGTAAGCCCCACACACCGTTCATTCGTGCCCATGTTCAAGAGCAAGACGGGGTGCCCAGTGGTTCAGATCATTAGCTTGAGATCCAGACTGGGTTCGAGTTCCACCTCTGCCCTACCAGTAGTGTGGCATCCTGCAACTTATTTACCTCTGTGCCTCAGTTTTCCCATCTGTAACGTGGGGGTAATAATAGAGCCAACCCGATAGACTCACTGTGAGGGTGAAAAGTGATCATAAATACAAAGCACTTTAATAGTACCTCACACAGGGTGAGTCCTTCCTGTTAGCACTCAACAGAAGGTGGGAGGATTCAGGGCTCTGGTGTTATTCTAATATCTGGCGGATGGCTATATTCTAATACCTGGTGGTGGTTGTATTCTAATACCCGGGGGGTGGTTGTATTCTAATACCCTGGTGGTGGTTGTATTCTAATACCCAGGTGGTGGGGTAGTAGTAATCTAATACCCTGGGGGTGTTTATATTCTAATACCAGGGGTGGTTACCTAGATGTGTATAATAATTACACTTTTATAATAGTTAAGCAGTACATTTTTCTTCGGTTTTCTATATATTTCACAATAAAAGGGCTTAAGAATTTGTATCCTCTGTTAGTGTATTTTTCTATTCGTTACCTCCTTCATTTTTGTTCATTCCTTTTTTTCCTTAATCATTCAGTCACTCACTTGCTCCATCCATGCTTTAAAGTAAATGCTACCTTCCTGAAGGTCCATCTGAGGTCACACCTGAGTGCAGAGGTGCTGGACTGCCGAGTCGACTCAGGGACCTGGGGGCCCAGCTGAGACCCACAGCTCAGCCTCCAAAGGACAGAGCAGCCTGGCCAGGCGGTTGCACTGAAGTGGAAAGACCGCTGGAGGAGGGGCAGGGAGGAAGTGCCAGGGGCCAGTGACCCTTGCCCAGTAGGGTTCTGTTTGCCCCCACCGGCCCCGCCAGGCAGGCTTCCTCCCCCAGCCCTCTGCAGGCCCAGGCCTGTCTGGCCAGGTGGGCAGCAATGGGAGGCTGGCCTCCGTTCTGGGACCTTTGAGGCAGCCTGGTTTGGGACAGGAAAGACCAGAGACAGGGAGGGGACCCTTCCCAAACGGCTGGTCAGATGCAGACACCTCGGCAGAGTGAGCCCAGTGCCCCGTGCTGCCAGGGGTGCCTCCAGAATCCTAGTCAAGAGAGCAAGGATACGCATCAGGTGACCCCACTGTGAGCAATTGTTTTAAGCTCCCTTGTGGATGTAAAACAACCCGACAGGAAAGCATCCCCGCATCTTCTGTGTGTGGGACTGGATTAATTCTCAGAAAGTGGGTGCACCATGTAGTCAGCCTCCTCATCACTTGCCATATCCTGCCTCTCCGGTCACCCGCATATCACCCTCACCGCCATCGTCAGCACCCTGCCTTCCGCACCACGGATGGGCTGTGGCAGATTCCTGAAGAAGTGCTGTGTGCCTGGAGCTGTTCCCTGCCCTTCGTGTGGTGTCCTGTTGAATCCACCTGTCCTGTATCATCCACGGAAAGGACCAGAAAAAGGGCTTCCAGAGCTGATCCCACTCCGAGCTGGTGACGTCCAGGGACAGGGAAGAGGCGGTGAAGGGGGGCTTCTCACTCCAAGTGTACCTATCAAGAGACTGTCTCAGAACAGAGGGAACGGACCCTGCATCTCTTGATAATAAAAACCGGGAACAATGGGGACCTTGACAGAGTTGTGTTAGCTGTCACAAAACAGTATGTCTCTGCCCCCCCACCAGACCCCAGCCCTTGCCCCCCGTGTTCTGGGGTCCCTACGCTCTCAGAGCAAGCCCTCGGTGTGGGCCACCTTTGCCATCTCTCAATCTCGTCCACTTCTTGCAGTTGCCCATCTGGGTCGCAGGCTGTGTCCTCACCTGGGCTACCAGGGGGTGCAGAGGTGCAGGACAGGCCTGCCAGTGCCGTCTAGTGTGAGGCCACTTGCCGCGTGACCTGGGCCGAGTTCTACAACCTCAGAGCCTCCCAGGCCTCTGGGGAAGCAGTACTATCTGCAGCTTTAAGTGAGTTCATGTCACCAGCTCACTGCCTTACTGTTTCCACCTGCACGTCTGCACTCGCTGCCATACACCTGCCAGCTCCCCCTCCACTGGCTTACAGCTCTGCACCTCCCCTCTTCATTCCAAATACCCTTCCTCACAGACCTGATGGCCCCATTTCATCCAGGAAGGAACAGAGTCAGCTCTAAGGAGCGATTTCCTGAAGGCAAAATCAGAATTTGAACTCAGGCCTCGCTCAAGTTTTATACCACGTCAGTCTCAGCTGCCACGCCAAGTCAGCCACTTGAGGCTGCACGTATAATCCCATGGAGGCTGCCTTTGCTCAGTGAGCCACTCAGTCAGGGTCCAGGTATTGACGAAGGGCCACTAAGTGCCACACACTAGTTCTGGGGCTGGAGCCCTTGTTGAAACAGGCCAAGTTGTTTCCTCAGGAAGCTCAACCCTGGTAGAGAGAGACTAGTGAGAAAAAAGTCTATATATAGATATAGATACTACTGATAAAGATCAAAGACTACAGGCTTCAGTATGGATTACACCTCAGCATAAAACAAAAATACAACTGGAAATAAGCAATATAAAAAATACATATATCAAAAAAATAATGGCGAAAAGATTGACGTTGTGAAGGATTTCATTTTACTTGGATCCACAGTCAACACCATGGGAGCAACAGTCATGAAATCAAAGGATGAATTGCACTGGGCAAATCTGCTTGAAAAGACCTCTTTAAAGTGTTAGAAAGCAAAGATGTCACTTTGAAGATTGAGGTGCATATGACCCAAGCCATGGTGTTTTCAATCCCCTTATACGCATGCAAAAGCTGGACAATGAATAAGGAAGACTGAGGAAGAATTGATGCCTTTGAATTACGGTGTTGGCAAAGAATATTGAATATACCATGGACTGCCAGAATGACTATGGATAACACTGCGACGAATGGGAATCCCAGAACACTTAATTGTGCTCATGAGGAACCTTTACATAGATTAAGAGGCAGTTGTTTGGACAGAACAAGGGGATACTGATTGGTTTAAAGTCAGGAAAGGTGTGTGTCAGTGTTGTATTCTTTCACCATACCTATTTTTTTTTATTTAATCTGTATGCTGAACAAATAATCCGAGAAGCTGGACTATATGAAGAAGAACGGGGCATCAGGACTGAAGGAAGACTCATTAACAACTTGCGTTATGCAGATGACACAACCTTGCTTGCTGAAAGTGAAGAGGACTTGAAGCACTTACTAATGAAGATCAAAGACCACATCCTTCAGTATGGATTACACCTCAACATAAAGAAAACAAAAATCCTCACAACAGGACCAATGAGCAACATCATGCTAAACGGAGAAAAGATTGAAGTTGTTAAGGATTTCATTTTACTTGGATCCACAATCAACACCCATGGAAGCAGCAGTCAAGAAATCAAAAGACACATTGCATTGGGTAAATCTGCTGCAAAGGACCTCTTCAAAGTGTTGAAAAGCAAAGATGTCACCCTGAAGACTAAGGTGCGCCTGACCCAAGCCATGGTATTTTCAATCACATCATATGCATGTGAAAGCTGGAAAATGAATAAGGAAGACTGAAGAAGAGTTGACACCTTTGAATTGTGGTGTTGGTGAAGAATATTGGATATACCACGGACTGCCAAAGGAACGAACAAATCTCTCTTAGAAGAAGTACAACCAGAATGCTCCTTAGAGGCAAGGATGGCGAGACTGCATCTTACATACTTTGGACAAGTCATCAGGAGGGATCAGTCTCTGGAGAAGGACATCATGCTTGGCAGAGTACAGGGTCAGCGGAAAAGAGGAAGACCCTCAATGAGGTGGACTGACACAGTGGCTGCAACAATGAGCTCAAGCATAACAACGATTGTGAGGATGGCTCAGGACCGGGCAGTGTTTCATTCTGTTGTGCATAGGGTCACTGTGAGTCGGAACCGACTCGACGGCACCTAACAACAACACCACCACAAGAATTAATGAGTCTGTCTTGGAAGAGGTACAGCCTGAATGCTCCTTACAAGCAAGGATGTCACATATTTTGGACATGTTATCAGGAGGGATCTGTCCCTGGGGAAGGACATCATGCTTGGGGGAAAACCCTCAAGGAGATGGATTGATCCAGTAGCTGCAACAATGGGTTCAAACAAAGCAATTATTCTGAGGATGGCACAGGACCAGGCAGTGTTTTGTTCTATTGTACACAAAGTGGCTGTGAGTCGGAACTGACTCCACGGCACCTAACAACAACAGCCTGTAGAGATATGTCAGTCATAATAGGTGCTCTGGAGAGAAAGGAAACGGGTGGGAGGCCTGAAGTGCTGGATGCAAGTTGTCAAGGAAGGTGGTGTTTGAGCAGAGACCTGTGTGTGGAGAAGAGGGTCCAGGTGGACAGCAGGTGCGAAGGTCCTGAGGAGGGGGAAGGCAGCGTGTTCCTGGAACAGCAGAGAGGCTGATGTGGCCAGAGCAGAGGGAGCCAGGGGGACAGGGTTGGAGATGACACCCCCTCCCATGGCCACGAGGAGGTCTAGAGCGTGCTCGGCCCTCACAAGTGTACGTGAGGCCCCCTGCTCCATGCCTGGAAGCCTGAAAACTCCCCAGAAACTGAAAGGAGAAGCGGGGCCCTCCCCTGTCTGAGTCCCTCCACCCCCCACTCTCCCCGCAGAGATGACTTCCCCTTTTCGGCGCATTTAAGGCCTGGTGAGAGCAGCCTTAAGCAAAGCAGCCTGCAGCCCCGCAGCCCCGCCATGGGAGACCTTTTCATCCGCCACATTGCCCTCCTGGGCTACGAGAAGCGGTTCGTGCCCAGCCAGCACTATGTGAGTACAGGGGAGCCCCTCTGCAAGAAGTCCAACCACCGAGGGTGCTCCCGGGTGGGGTGAGGACTAAGGCAAGCGGCTCCCGTCTTTGAGCCTCAGTCTGCCCCTCTGGCTCCGCGGTGGATGTGGACCCTTTGAAAAAGATGCTGGCTCTGGCATCCAGCCCCTCCCCAGCCCTTGCAGCCACCCCACTCCCCGCTCCTCTGGAGAGCCCTTCAGGACCATCCTGCCCCCGGGGAAAGGGTGTCCTAGGGAGAAGCTGGGGGGAGGGCTATGTGTCCATCCAGTACCCCATAACCCAGAAACAACCGAGTGCCCTCGAGTCAATTCTGACTTATAGCGACCCTGTAGGCACCCCATGGTGCCAGCTAAATTAGAATCTTATTCCCTCTAGTTGGGTGACACTGCCACAGGGGCTGAAAAAGTGTCCCCTCTTTTCCTGGGGGGACTGGGCAAATGTCTGCCCAGACATGGCTACCCCTCAGAGGGTCCCCAGACCCAGGAGTCATGCGGAGGTGCTCCTGCTGCTGTGGGCAAGCCCTTTCTTTTCAACTTTTCGTTTTCAAATAACTTCAAATTTATAAAAGGTTACTAAAAAAAGGTCCCAATAACTCCCATATTTCTTCACACCCAGATTCTCTTTCTTGTTCAAACATAAAATTTCTGAATCGTTTGCGAGTAAGTTGGAGACCTTGTGATTCTCTACCCCTAAATGCAGCAGTGTGTATTTCTTTAAATCAAGGCCACTCTCTTATGTAACCATAGCGCCAGTGTGTCAGAATCAGGAAGTGAGCACTGATACCCGCGCTGTCTAACCCAGAGACTTTATTTTCATTTCACAGGAGTTCTCGTTATTCCCTGGGGCAGATTTTTAGGGTCCAAGATCTAATCTAGGATCACTTGTTGTGATCAGTTGCCAGGTCTCTTTATTCTTCTTTAATCTGGAAGAATCTTCGTCTGTCTGTCTTCATTTTTCTCAACTTTGACATTTTTCAGAGAGCAGGTCAGTTATTTTGCAGACTCCCCCACAGTTTGGGTTTGCCTGAGGCTCTTGGTTAGACTCAGGCTGTGTATCCGGGGCAGGGCTGTTTCAGAAGCCAGGCTGTGTTCTCATTACATCCTAACAGGTGGCGTGCCGTTGTATTTATTTTTAAATCACTAAGTTGTATTCAAGACAGCCGGGTGGTGCAGATGAGTCAGGGCTTGACTAACGGCCCCAAAGTTGGCGGCTCAAACCCACCCAGAGGCTCTCAGAAGACAGGGCTTCTGGACTGCTTCCAAAGGGTCACCGCCTTGCAAAACCCTATGGAGCGCTTCTCCTCCGCACATGGGGTCGCCATGAGTCAGAACTGACTCCATGGCAACTAACGACAACAAGTTGTATTTATTCTGAGGGAGACAGGGAACCATCGAAGCCTTTGTTTTGTTTTTATTGTGGTAAATATGTATGTGACAAAGCAGTTGCCATTTCACGTTTTTTTACTGGTACAATTCAACGACATGAATGACATTCATCATGTTATTTAATCACCACTGTTGTCCTTTTCCAGATTTTTCCGTCACCCTTATCAGAAGCTCAGTGTTCCCTAAGCAAGGAGTCCCCCTTCCTCCCTCCCGTGCCCGCCCTGGTGAACGTCGTCTCTGGATTTTGGCTTGTCCCAGTACTGGTGGTGGTAACTTCGACCTCTAGGTAGCCGAGGTGTCCTCTAGCTTTCGCCACTGTAAAGTTGCTATTCTTCCCTTTGTAGAGAGAGAATCTCTACCTGCAGAGAGGTCGTTTGAAACTGTGTGGATATCCTGCTCTTGACAGTGAGTGCATTGATGACTGTTGCTGGAACCAAATCACGGTACCGATCGCCGGAGGGTGACCTAAAACTCTATCATTGTTACCGCGTTTCTGAGGTGGCATCCTACCGTGATAAACAGCCTTCTCTTCTTTTGATTGAGTCGTACTTTATTCAATAGATTATAACCCTTTGTTTCACTATTTTAATGCTCATATTGCCCTAGATTTGCCTCACGGGAGCTCCTTCAAGCTGGCTTCTGTGTCCTTTCGACTTGCCTCCTCATTTCTTGAGCTTCCTTCTGGCACAAGCTGCTCCAGGCTCAGCCCATACTTTCCTGGCCCCAGCCCTGGGCTCAGCCCCTTCTCTCAGAAGCTCTGCCTCTTATTGGTGGGGAGTGCTGCTTACAACCAGGATCCAGGCTCTAGCTGCACGCGTGGTGATCCGGGTGTCCTGGCTCACGTCCTCTGGGTGAACAGGAACTGGGGAAAGGGATCGTTTCATGTTTTTTTTTTTTTTTTGCTTTTTACCATTTTACTTTTGTAGTTCCTTTCTCCCACTGTGAGGTGCTGGTTCCCGAAAAAGTCAGTGTATTTATTGTTTGCTCGATACTGCAATACACGTAAAGTCAGTTAACAATCCTATACCCACACTGGAGCCCTGGTGGCGCAGTGGTTAAGAGCTCAGCTGCTAACCAAAAAGCTGGCACTTTGAATCCACCAGGTACTCCTTGGAAACGTTATGGGTCAGTTCTACTCTGTCCTATAGGGTTGCCATGGGATGGGTCGGAATCGACTCCACAGCAACGGGTTTGGTTGGTTTTTCACACCCGCACCACTGTTAACAATAAAACTACTGACCTGTTACATCAAGTTTAAGCTCTCCATGCAGGTGTTTTTTTCTTTTCTGTCTTAACTGTTGTTGTTAGGTGCCATCAGGTCAGTTCCGACTCATAGCAACCCCATGCACAACAGAACGAAACACTGCCCGGTCCTGCTCCATGCTCACAGTCATTGCCATGTTTGAGCCCATTGCTGCAGCCACTGTGTCAGTCCATCTTGTTGAAGGTCTTCCTCTTTTTCACAGACCCTCTACCTTAGTAAGCATGAGGTCCTTCTCTAGGGACTGACCCCTCCTGATAACATGTCCAGACTACATGAGAGGAAGTCTCCCCACCCTTGCTTCCAAGGAGCACCCTGGTTGTACTTCTTCCAAGACAGACATTCGTTATTCTAGCAGTCCAACACCATAATTCAAAGACATCAATTCTTCTTTGGTCTTCCTTATTCATTGTCCAGCTTTCACATGCATATGAGGCAATTGAAAACACCATGGCTTGTGTCAGGTGAACCCTAGTCCTCAAACTGACGTCTTTGCTTTTCAAAGCTTTAAAGAGGCCTTTTGCAACAGGTCTGCTGCTTAAGTGAATGTACAGTAAGAAAAAAGGTACTTGGATTTTTTTTCTTTGAGGTGCTTATGCTATCCATTTGATACACAGCTAAGTTCATTTGTTCTGTTTGTTTCCAGTTTTGAGATTTTCAAAAATCCTTGTTGATTTAATTTTATTTTTAATATATACAAAATATTAACATATGTCCAAACAACAAAAATTTACAAAAAGACTCATCTCATTGGTTTATCTTCCCTGTGTTTCCTGTGACAAAAACAGATGTATGTGTGAGTATGTTGTTGTTTTTCCTTCTTTGTTACATACGACATAATAAACAAGGCAGCATGTGACACGCCTCTTTGATTTTGCTGTGACACCCTGGAAGTTACACGACATGAGTTCACGAAGCCTCATTCTTTTTTGTGATGGCATAACTTTTCATTTCTGCTATTTTATGAGTAACGTTGGACCCCTTTTTGTGTGTTTAAGGGATATGTGTGCGTGCTATGAATTGTCTGTTTATGCATTTTGCTCTTTTTTTAAAAAACCCATAAAACCCATTGCCGTCCAATCAATTCTGACTCATAGCGACCCTATAGGACAGAGTAGAACTGCCCCATAGAGTTTCCAAGGAGCGCCTGGCAGATTCGAACTGCTGACCCTTTGGTTAGCGGCCGTAGCACTTAGCCACTACGCCACCAGAGTTTCCCATTTTTTTTTTTTTAAAGTAGACTTTAACCCTCAAACTCTTTTTAACATATATTGGTGATATTAGCCATGTATCTATGATATATGTTCCAAATATTTTCTCCCAGTTTATCATTTGTCTTTGCTTATTTTTTATGCAAAAGAGTTTTTTTAACTGTATGTATTTGAATTATCAGTCTTTTCTTTCATTGCCTTTGAATTTTGAGTCATAGTTAGAAATTCTTTCCGTAGACCCAGTTATGAAGGAATTAATTCACCCAGGCTTCTTCTAGCACTTACATGGTTTCATTTCTTACCTGTTGATCTCTGACCTATTTAGAGTTTCTTCTGGTGTATGGTGTGAGGTACTAATCCAATTTTATCTTTCCCCAGAAGTCTGCCCATTGGCCTCAATACCAATTTTTCTAATATCCACCTTTCCCTCTGTGATTTGAGATGCCACCTTTATCATACACTGAATTTCCACATGTCCTTGGATCTGTTTCTAGATTTTCTATCCTATCCCACTGGTGTTTTATTTATGCACCAGTACTACACTGTTTTAATTAGAGAGGGTTTGTAGTATGTTTTAGTATCTGATAGGGATAACCTCCCCACATAGCTCTTATTTTTTAGGGATTTCCTAGCTATTCTTCTTCCCCTCACGGTCATTTATTTACATATTATCTATGCGACACAGTTGGGAAGTGGGACAGAGACCATGTGGCCAGCAGAGTCTGAAACATTTACTATCTGGCCCTTTACAGAATAAGTTTGCTTCTCCCTGGCCTAACGCATGCTCTTAACTCTGACTGGACGTTAGAATCCACTGAAGTTTATTCAGAAAGCTGCTTGAAGTTTATCATCTTTTTTTAAAACAGCTTTATTGAAATATAATTATATACCATATAGTTCACGTGTTTAAAGCGTACAGTTTAATGATTTGTAGTTTACAGAACTGTACAACCACTGCCACTATCAAATTATTCTGCAACTTTTCATTATGAAAACTTTCAAACATACAGCAAAGTGGAAGGAATTTTGCAGGTGAATACTCATATACCGCTATCTGGAGGCAGGTGAACACTCATATACCACTATGTGGAGTCTACCATTAACTTTTTCCTGTACTTGCTTTGACACGTGTCTATCCATCCCTCCAATCATCTTATTTTTGGTGCATTTCAAAGCATATTGCAAACATCAGGACACTTCTCCCTAGGTATTTTCACATGCATGTCATTAACTAGAGGACAGTATTAATTTGTACATTGTTTCTCTTTTCACGTAAAATTTACATGCAGTGAAATTCACAAATGTTAAGGATATCGTTGCCGAGTTTGGCAGTGCGAGCCCTGAGCCCTACGTAGCTAAACCCTCATCAAGATATAGAGGGTTGTGGTCACCCAGAACGTTCCCTCAGGCCGTAGTCAGCCCCACCCCTGCCTCCCAGAAGCAACCACTGTTCAGATTCTTTTCCCCCTAAAGTAGTTTTGTCTGCGTGAGGATGTCAGGATGTCCCACGGGTGGAATCACAGCGTCCTGTAGACTTGTGGGTCTGCTTCACACCGTGCCCTTGAGAGTCACCCCTGTTGGGGGCTCTGTCAGTGGTGTGTTCCTTTTTGTGGCTGAGTAGTAACCCCCTAGCTTTTTTGGCATGCTTATTTTTCCTCACTACGTTCTTTTTTTTTTTTTTAAGTAAGAACTTTATAGAGATATCATTCACATACCATACCTTCATCTGGTACAGCGTACAGTTCAGTGGTTTTCAGTATGTCTACGGAGCTGTGTAGCCGTTGTCACAGCCAATTCTAGAACACTGTCATCACCCCCAAAAGAAACCCCACACCCATTAGCAGTCACTCCCCCGCCCCAGTCCCTTGCCACCACTAATCTACTTTTTGGTCCTATCCATTCTCCTATTACAGATATTTTATAAAGAGAGAGTCACACATATCTGACTGAGGTCTTTGCTTTTTGGAGCCCAGCCCTTTCTGTATCTTACTTCATGTAACTCTCATATCAGCCTTGGGAGTTAGGTCCTGATTGTATCCCCAATTTACAGACGGGGAATTTGAGGGTCAGGGGAGCCGACTGTCTTGCCCTGAGTCATAAAGGTGGGAAGTGGTAGCTTCTGGGTCCATGAAAGGGGTGCCCTTCCTACGGCCTGAGCTGCCCCATGCAGACCTCCCAATTCTGTGGGCTCCCGCCAGCGGGTGAGACAGCCCAGATACACTACAAGCCCCCCTCAGCAGCTGAACAAGGTCCCACCCCCTCCCGGCCCCACCACAGGTGTACATGTTCCTCGTGAAGTGGCAGGACCTGTCAGAGAAGGTGGTCTACCGACGCTTCACCGAGATCTACGAGTTTCACGTGAGTGTCATGGGGAGGGCTGGGAGCAGCACCAGCCCCAGCTCTGCCCTTTGGGGAGGAAAGCCGCCCAGCTGGTGGTGAAAGGCCAGTGGGGTGGGGTGGGGGGACCTGTGGAACCTGGAATCCCCCACCCACAGCTCAGGGGCATCTGGAGGTCATGGTCCCCAGACCCTTTGTTAGCCCAAGACTGGAACCGTTCCCAAAGCCTACTCTTCAGACAGGGATGACAGAAAAAAAAAAAAAGCTTGTTGACATCGAGTTGATTCCAACTCATAGCGACCCTATAAGACAGTAGAACTGCCTCATAGAGTTTCCAGGGAGCACCTGTGGATTCATACTGCCAACCTTTTGGTTAGCAGGCGTAGCACTTAACGACTATGCCCCCAGGGTTTCTTCAGACAGGGATTGGACAGGACTATAAGACAGAACGGAAACCCTGGTGGCGCAGTGGTTAAGTGCTACGGCTGCTAACCAAAAGGTTGGCAGTTTGAATCCACCAGGTGCTCTTTGGAAACTCTATGGGGCAGTTCTACTCTGTCCTAAAGGGTCGCTGTGAGTCGGAATTGACTTGATGGCAACGGGTTTGGTTTGGTTTCGGGTTTGGTTTGGTTTTGGTATAAGATAGAAAGTGATACTGGTGAGGAGTGAGCTTCTTGGCTCAAGGAGATACATGAGACTATGTGGGCAGCTCCTGTCTGGGGGCGAGATGAGAAGACAGAGGGGGAGAGGAGCTGGCTGAATGCACACAGGGAATACAGGGTGGAGAGGAGGAGTGTGCTGTCTCATCAGGGGGAGAGCAACTAGGAGTATAGAGCAAGGTGTGTATAACTTTTTTATGAGAGACTGACTTGATTTGTAAACTTTCACTTAAACCACAATTAAAAAAAAAAACCCAAAATTGAAACCAGCTGCCGTTGAGTCAATGCTGACTCATGGTGGCCTCATGTGCTTCAGGGTACAGCTGCTCTTAATGGCTGTGATCTTTCGGAAGTAGATTGCCAGGCCTTCCTTCTGAGGTGTCTCTGGGTGAATTCAAACTGCCAACCTTTCAGTTACTAGCTGAGCACTTAAGCATTTGCACCACCCAGGGGCTTCTATCATATCAAAAGGAGGGTTGATAACCCTGACACCCAAGAGCCAAGTCCTCTTGCTTTGTGGAGTCACTGGGTGGTACAAATGGTTCCAATACTCAGCTGCTAGCTGAGGTGCCCAGAGGTGCCTCAGAAGAAGGGCCGGGTGCTCTATTTTCACAAAATCGGCTACTGAAAACCCTACGGAGCGCAGTTCTACTCTGACACACACGAGGTCACCGTGAGTCCGATTGACTTAACGGCAGCTGATTTTGCTCTCACCAAGACTGACATGAGAGAACCCCAAGTCTCCTTCCATGTGCTGGTAGGCCCTGAAGGGGCAGCTCCAGACACCAGCGGCTGGGTGGACAGGATGGGGGTGGTAGTCAGGGAGTCATGGTGTGCAGAGCGGGGCTCCTGGTCCTGGTCTGAGACAGGGTCGGTGCGATGGCTGGACGCTGCACAAAAGCCAGATGGGTCCCCCAGAGACCACCTCCACACGCAAGGCCCCCTGGAACAGGGAGGGGAGTCCTGTCCTTCTCTGTGTGGGGAAGTTAAACTGAAAAGCAGATAAGCACAGAGAGGGCCCCAGCCACCCCTGCACACCCAGCACCCACAAGTCCTGGGCCGCTTGCTTCAAGCCTGTTTTAAAAGACACAAAACATGAGAAAAGAAGTGGAAGGCTCCCTTCATCCCATACCCCTGTCCCAGCGCCTGCCCTGGGTGACGGCACACACACACACTCTCCCTGAGTCCGACAATCTGCAGAATTGCCCAGTGTGCTGACGGTGGTGAGGATACACACAGCAGATGCAAATCCTTGTCCTCCCTGTTCCAGCAGAGGAGTCAGGAGAACAAGCAAACAGAAAACACGTCATTCACATAGCGGGTTAGAAGGTGGTAAGTCTCGTGAGAGAACCAGAGCAGCGGAGGAGGGTGACGGGCGATCATGCCGCGTGCAAAGCTGGGCGGCTGGGCCCCGGTGCGCAGAGCTGGGCGGCTGGGTCCTGGTCTGAGACAGGGTCAGGGAAAAAGCCTGATTGGGAAGGTGATGCCTCAGCAAAGAGTTGAAGGTGAGGAGAGCTAGAGAGAGCACGAGAGAGAAAAAGGGAGAGTCAGAGATGAAAAGAGAGAGAGGGAGGGAGCACCGTGTCAGGGAACAGCCAGTGCAAACGTCCTGAGGCAGGAGGCGGCTGGAGCAGAGTGAACCAGGGGGAGAATGAACAAGCAGGGGGGGGAGAGGTGGGCGGGTGCAGGTCGGGTGAGGCCTTGGCTTCCATTATGAGGCGGATGGGTACCAGGAGGTCCTCACAGGACCCTCTGCTTGCTGGGCTGAGGATTGACAAGAGGGGAGCAGAGAGACACGGGAGCCACTTGTCATACCCAGGCAAGGCATGACGGTGGCCCGGACCAGGGGTGGCAATGGGGGTGGCGAGAAGGATCAGGTTCTTGTAGTACAGCCAAAAAGATTTGCTAATAGCTTGGTAGAAGCATTGGTGGTGCAGTGGTTAAGAGCTCGCCTGCTGGCCAAAAAAGGTCAGCAGTTTGAATCCACCAGCCACTCCTTGGGAACACTACATAGGGCAGTTCTACTCTGTCCTGTAGGGTTGTTATGAGTCGGAACTGACTCAGTGGATTTGGTTTGGCTTTGGATGTGGGGTGGGAGGGAAACAGAGCGGAATCCAGGATGCCAGGGAAGTTTCTGGCCGAGCCCTCGGAAGGGACAGTATTTAGGTCATTCCAATTTTCTGCTTTTGCAGATGGTGATGCCATAAAGAACATCCCTTCACATCTTCTTTTCTTTAATGTCTAGAAAATCTTAAAGGAAATGTTCCCTATCGAGGCTGGGGACATCAACCCAGAGAACAGGATCATCCCCCACCTGCCAGGTGAGGGCAGGCTGCTTCACCCGGGCAGGTGCCTTGTCTGGGTCCTCTCACCTGCTGTCCAAGCAGCCCTCTCCATGTCCCTACTTGACCTCAGCGGGGGTGTGACTGGCTCTCTGGTGCCCTCGGTGGGTGTGTGACTGGCTCTCTGGTGCCCACTGGGTGTGTAACTGGCTCTCTGGTGCCCACTGGGTGTGTGACTGGCTCTCTGGTGTCCTCCGTGGATGTGTGACTGGCTCTCTGGTGCCCTCGGTGGGTGTGTGACTGGCTCTCTGGTGCCCACTGGGTGTGTGACTGGCTCTCTGGTGCCCACTGGGTGTGTGACTGGCTCTCTGGTACCCACTGGGTGTGTGACTGGCTCTCTGGTGCCCACTGGGTGTGTGACTGGCTCTCTGGTGCCCACTGGGTGTGTGACTGGCTCTCTGGTGCCCACTGGGTGTGTGACTGGCTCTCTGGTGCCCACTGGGTGTGTGACTGGCTCTCTGGTGTCCTCTGTGGGTGTGTGACTGGCTCTCTGGACCCTCGGTGGGTGTGTGACTGGCTCTCTGGTACCCTTGGTGGGTGTGGTGGGTGTGTGACTGGCTCTCTGGTGCCCTCGGTGGGTGTGTGACTGGCTTTCTGGTGCTCACTGGGTGTGTGACTGGCTCTCTGGTGTCCTCTGTGGGTGTGTGACTGGCTCTCTGGTGCCCACTGGGTGTGTGACTGGCTCTCTGGTACCCTCAGTGGGTGTGTGACTGGCTCTCTGCTGCCCACTGGGTGTGTGACTGGCTCTCTGGTGCCCTCAGTGGGTGTATGATTGGCTGTCTGGTGCCCTCAGTGGGTGTGTGACTGGTTCTCTGGGTTCCTGCCTGGCAGCACCCCGGTGGTTTGATGGCCAGCGGACCGCTGAGAGCCGCCAGGGCACACTCACCGAGTACTGCAGTGCGCTCATGGGTCTGCCCGCCAAGATCTCCCGCTGCCCCCATCTGCTGGACTTCTTCAAGGTGCGCCCGGATGACCTCAAGCTGCCCACCGACAGCCAGTGAGTGACTGCCTCCTCCCTTGGGGCACAGACGGCGGGTGGCAGCAGCTCCTACGCAGGAGGGAGGTGGAGATGGAAGCTCAGGGACAGGAGGCTGCTTGCCCAAAGTCAGACCACGGGAGAGGAGGCAGCTCTGGCTCTGTGACATGGAGCACCTGCCACCCAGCCAGTCTCCATTTCGGCTCCTTGGGTCAGGGCGGTTCTCGGGGCTGGGGTGGGGGAGCGCTCGGGGCCCAGGGGGAGCACTCGGGGCCCGAAGGGAGCACTTGGAACCCGGGGGAACAGTCAGGGCTGGGGGCTCTCTCAGGGCCAGGGGAGCACTCAGGGCCCCGGGGAACACTTGGGGCCCCAGGGGGGCATTCAGGGTTGGGGGTATCTCTCAGGGCTCAGGGAGCACTCAGTGCTCCGGGGGAGCATTCAGGGCTGGGAGGAGCACTCATGGCTGGGGGAATCTCTTGGGGCCAGGGGAGCACTCAGGGCCCAGGGAAGCACTCAGGGCTGGGGGGATCTCTCAGGCGGCGAGCTCTTGGGTCCTGGGCTAGCATCCAGAACGTGTGGTTCCCGGGCTGGCGACTCAGCTTCTCCAACTGTACGGGGGTTGGGGGACGAGACGCAGCAGTGGGTGAAGTGCACGGTGCTTACACACTGTAAACGTGCTGACCTCACAAACTGAGGTGCGCTGTGCTTACCAGCCTCGAAGGGCGGAGCACCTGGGAATGCGTTCATTGCCAAGTGAGCAGGCTTGGGCTCCCGCCTGCCCCTTCCCCACAGCCTCCTGAGCTCGGGGCTTTGCTGGGCGGGCATCAGAGAGGCTGGTGGTGGTAGACCTGAGTGTGTGACAGGTTGGGAAGACCCCTCTCTCTGCCCTCAGTTACTGAAGTGGGAGGGAGGCCTTCTCCAGGACAGGTCTGCAGCCAGCAGAGACAGACAGCGTTCCTCCAGCCATTGCTGGTGACCCTTGAAGGGCCCCCCGCCATGTCCACCCCCTGCGGCCCCCCTGTCCAGGCTCCAGAAGAAGGGAGGTGGCCAGGGGTTGACACAAGCTGTTCCCAAACCTTGTTGTTGTCATTGAATGAAACTGCTCCATGGGGCTTTCAAGGCTGTGATCTTTCAGAAGCAGATTGCCAGGCCTGTTGTCCAAGGTGCTGCTGGGTGGGTGTGAACCCACAACCTTCCGTTAGCAGTCAAGTGCTTACCTGTTTGCATCACCCAGGGACTCCTTCTAAACCCCAAGCACCGGTCATCCGGAGGGAGGAGGGCCTGATGGCAGCTGTGGGCATGTCCCCCATACCTTCACGCTCTCTGGTCCCTGCCATTCCCAGTACTCCTTCCTTGGCAGCGTGGACCCTGCCTTCTGTCTGTGGTGGCCCCTCCACCTCACACTTTCCTTTTTCTCTTGGGAAGTTCTGCTGTAGATCTGCCCTGTCCCCAGTGGGAGCTGAGTGTCTAACCCAGAGTGTTTGCCCCTCCTGCAGGGTGAAGAAGCCGGAGACATACCTGATGGCCAAGGATGGCAAGACTAATGCAGCCGGTAAGAGGGGGCAGCCAGGCAGACGTGCCCAGGGCACGGGGTCAGGGGAAGTGCAGGAGGTGGCAGCTGGTGTAGGTTCTGGTCCCCACACTAAAGAGCTTGGATCTTTGGGGGTCGCTTCATAGTCGGGAGCTCCCTGGAGGCGACAGTGCTTCCCTCTCTGTGTGGCCAGAGCCCGGCACTGGGTGGACCTGAACCGGGGTCATTTGGTCAGCAGTGTTGCTACGGAGCTGATTCTGACTCACAGAGACCCGGGGTGGGACTGCCCCATAGGGTTTCCAAGGCTGTAATCTACAGAAGCAGCTCCCACATGCTCCTCTCACGCAGCAGTTGGTGGGTTCAAACACCAATTTTTCAGTTAGCAGCCAAGTGCTTTAACCACTGCGCCACCAGGGCTGTTTTTGGAACCCACTAGGTGGGTTTTTAGGTGCTTAATCAATGCAGGGCTGCAGAGATGAGCTTGTCTTTGGGCTTTACAGTGTACAGGGTGCTTCTGCCCCTGGTGTGCTTGGAACTGTTCTGGGGGCCCCAAAGAGGACCCCAGAAGAGGCCCAGGAGGTGGAGACCCTCCCGGAAGTGCCCACTCACCCTGCCCCCTCTACCCAGACATCACCGGGCCCATCATCCTGCAGACGTACCGCGCCATCGCTGATTACGAGAAGAGCTCGGGCTCCGAGATGGCCCTGGCCTCGGGCGACGTGGTGGACGTGGTGGAGAAGGGCGAGAGCGGTCAGCCCTGCCCCTGCCCTGCCCCTGCCTGCCCTGCCCCACCATGTTGCCCTCCCCTCCTCTGCCCTCCGCTGCCCTCCCCTGCCCTGCCTTCCCCTGCCCTGCTCTGGTGCCCTCCCCTGCCTTGTCCTGCCCTGCCCTGGTGCCCTAAGGCCCTTTACCCCCCACCCCAAGCCTCTGCCCTCAGGCAGCCCCGGGCCTCTAGGGAGCTCTAGAACTCGCACCTGGGGTGGCTGAGGGTCTGCGTGTATTCTGTGGTATGATTGTGCCTTTATGAGGGTTGCACCTGGGTAGGCAGGTGTCCCTGGGTGTGACGTGGTGTGATGGTGACTGTGACAGTTCCGAAGCGGGGCGTTTGAGGTTTGTGTGTCTGGCTGTGTGTCCTTGCTGCCCCAGAGGGGCCTCATATGGCCATGGGAGGCTGCTGGGCCCCCTGATTTGCCTTCCCACATGCTGGGACAGGTTGGTGGTTCTGCCAGATGAAGGCGAAGCGCGGCTGGGTCCCGGCGTCCTACTTGGAGCCCCTGGATAGTCCTGACGAGGCAGAGGACCCAGAGCCCAACTATGCAGGTGCCCCCGCCCTCCACCCCAAAAGGCCATAGCGGGGGAGGGGGAGGAAAGGGCAGGGAGACTCAGAGCCAGGAGGTACTGCTTTGGGGTCTGGCATGATTGCACACTGGGCAGAGGGGAAGTCAGGGCTGATGCCCTGGGTGTCTGACTTGTGGCCCAGGTGGGCAGGGGTGTCCTTGGCCAGGACAGGTGGAGCAGAAGTGGGGGTGATGAGGTCAGCCTGGGACACCTGGTGGCCACGGGCATGGGGCCAGGTTCGTCAGGAAGCTGAATAATGTGCAGACCTGAGGCTCAGGAAGGAGGACTGCCTGGAGGTGGGGGCACCACCACTGATCAGACTTCCCCAAACAGACACCCCAGGCTGGGTGGGTGCCACGCAAGTTTGAAAAAAATTAGAACTGCCTACTGTGTTTTTTTTTTTTTTTTTTTTTGACTGTGTTAGTTTCTTAGTGCTGCTGTAACAGAAATACCACACGTGGGTGGCTTTAACAAATAGAAATGTATTTTCTCACAGTTGAGGAGGCTAGAAGTCTGAATTCAGGGCACCGGGAAGGCTTTCTCCCTGTCGGCTCTTGTCTCTTTTCAGCTTTTGTTCCCGGTTCCTTGGCAATCTTCATGGGTGTGGCATCTACCCCATCTCTGCCTGATCTGCTCCTTTTAGATCTCAAAAGTGACTGGTTTAAGACACACCCTACACTGATACAGCCTCATTAACATAACAAAGTAAACCCTGTTCCCAAATGGGATTGCATCCACAGGTATAGGGATTAGGTTTATAGGACATACTTTTGGAACACAATTCACTTCATAACTGGGAGGTAGGAACAGACCCAGAGGAGAGCAGGTCACGGATCCAGGTGGGACAGGGCTAGCTGGAGGAGGTGCACGGCTCAGAAAGGAGAGGGGATGGAGAGTCCTGTGCTGGGCAGACCCTCACACACAGCCCTCCCACCCCTGGACAGGTGAGCCCTATGTCACCATCAAGGCCTACACTGCTGTGGAGAAGGACGAGGTGACCTTGGGTGAGGGCGAGACCATTGAGGTTATCCATAAGCTCCTGGACGGCTGGTGGGTCATCAGGTAGGAGAGCACCCCCACCCCATACTGAGTCAGCCCTGGCTTGGGGAGGGCCCGCTGGGCTCTGGGTTGACTCGGCTGTGTGCCTCTGGGCAAGCCACTGCCCCTCTTTGGGCTCAGTCCCCTCCTTGGTAGCAGGTGAGTGGTAACCTCAGCCTGCCTGTCCCATAGGTATCCTTGTCTGAGAGCGTGCAATTTTCCTTTGCGACTTAGGGTCTGACTAGTCAGTTGTACGGCTGCCGTGCTGACACAGTTAATTCTTGAATCCGTTGCTGCGTTTAATGACCGGGTGCAGCCATCCCCATCATCGCTCTTCCTTTGAAACCTTTCACGCAGTCTCCACCTGTTTATCCCTCTGAGTACATTCAGGAATACTGATTACTAGAGAAAACAGAACCCCAGGGCCTTGCTGAGCCATCTCCCTGGAGCCACCGGGTCCCCGAAGGCCCCTGCCTGTGTGTACAGAGCTCTGGATCACAGGGCAGCCCAGGCCCCCAGCAAACCTATCCCAAGGCTGTGGCCGGGCCAGCTCTACACTCAGCATGGCCTTGACTGGGGGGCTTGGAAGCAGCATTTCTCACCTTTTTAGACCTATGTCCAGTTAACCGCCATCATGAACCCCTTGAGATTCTTCCGTTAGCCAAGAAGAATTAGTGCATAGTTGGTATTATGCAAAAGAAAAAACCTTATTCCCCAATATACTAATGAGAATGGAAAAGAGAATATTCTCCACAATGGTGCTGAGATAACTGGGTACCCATATGGGGGGGGGGGGAAGAACCTAGACTCCCACCTCACACCACAGATAAACATTTATTTGGGATGGATCACAGGTTTTACTAAGTATAAAACCTAGAACTCAAAGGCTTTTGGAAGAAAGCATAGGAGATGAACTTGGTGACCCGGAGGTAGGCAAAGATTTCTTAAAATACGGAAGGTAATGACCATATAAGAAAAAAGTGACCAACATAATATTGCCGATGTTTTAGCCAAACCCATGTCCCCCGGGGAGACTTAGATCTGCTACCTCTTCCCCCAGCCGATTTTGAAAGGAAGACGAAGACGGTCAGAGCTGGGAGGCCCTGTGCACAAAGAGGAAACTGAGGCCACAGGGGCAGCGCCTGCTGTTGGTCTGGCGGAGCTCCCCACCCTGGGCACTGCCCGGGCCCTCTGAGCCCCCGATGCTGCCGCCCGGGCCTCAAGGGCTGTCTTGGTTGCAGGAAAGAGGACATCACAGGCTACTTCCCGTCCATGTACCTGCAAAAGTCGGGGCAGGACCCGGACCAGGCCAAACGCCAGATCAAGAACCGAGGGGCGCCGCCCCGCAGGTGAGCGAGGTCCCGGGGACCGGGGGCTCTGAGGACCAGGGAGAACTACGGCCTCGCTCCGTCGGTCCATGCCCGGACCTGCGGCGCCCAGGCAGGGGAGCCGTGGGGGGTGCCCACCTGGCGGAGGAGGCCCCTCCCCGCCCCGCCCCTCCCTCTCCTCCTCCCGTCCCCCGCCCCGTCCCTTCCCCTCCCCGCCCCCCCACCCTCCCCGCCCACCTCCACCCTCCCCGCCCCTCTCCATCCCCTCCCCGTCCCCGCCCCTTCCCCTTCTCCTCCCTCTCCTCGCCCCGTTCCTCCCCTCCCCGTCCCCTCCCTCCACCCTTCCCGCGCCCTCCCTCCAACTCCCCGCCCCTCCCCTTCCCCGCCCCCTCCCGGCCTCGGGTCGGGCTTTGGGGCCCAGGGGCGGGGACCCGAACCCCGAGGGCAGAGACGAACGTCGCGGCGGGGTGCCCGGGGCCCTGACCGACGCCCCCTCCCGCGGGATCCAGGTCCTCCATCCGCAACGCGCACAGCATCCACCAGCGGTCGCGGAAGCGCCTCAGCCAGGACGCCTATCGCCGCAACAGCGTCCGCTTCCTGCAGCAGCGCCGCCGCCCGGCTGGGCCGGGACCACGCATCGCGGGGGGCGCCATCCGTGAGTGCGGGCCGGGTGGGCGGGGCCTGCGCCTGGGGGCGGGGCCGGGCTTGTGAACCAGGGACCGGGCCTGTGCAGCTGGGGGCGGGGCCGGGTCTGTGCACCTGGGGGCAGGGCCGGGCCTGTGCAGCTGGGGGCGGGGCCGGGTCTGTGCACCTGGGGGCGGGGCCCGGTCGGTGCACCTGGGGGCGGGGCCGGGTCGGTGCACCTGGGGGCGGGCCCTGAACATGGGGGCGGGGCCGAGGGTGGGGGGACCGCAGAGCCCTGGGGTCCGCTGCCTCAGTGCAGGCCCGGGGCGGGCCGGGCCCCTCACCCCCGCGCTGTCGCTCCGCAGAGGAGCAGCCGCAGGGCGAAAGCGCGAAGGCGCAGCCCGCAGTGCCCCCGCGGCCCAGCGCCGACCTCATCCTGCACCGCTGTAGCGAGAGCACCAAGCGGAAGCTGGCGTCGGCCGTCTGAGTGGGGCGCCGCCCCAGATGGCATCCAGGTCTCTCCGCCCCCTCCCGCCCCTCTTCCCGGTCTTGGTCCCAGGGAGGCTCCCTGTATATACGTGCCCCAGGCCCCAGCCCCACCTGGTTACCCGCCACCCTCAATAAATGTTGCTTGGAGTGTTCAGAGACTCTGCCTTTGGGGGTGTTTCTAGAATCGGCACTGGGTGCTTTGAGCTCTGCTGGAGGAAGTTGCAAGAGCGGAGGTCCAGGCCGCAGCCGGTTGCACGCTGCCCTGGTCTTGGCCAAGAACAGGTTTGCACAAGGCCAAGTGCAAAGAGGAACTCCAGACCCCGCGCTGGCCCTCAGTGCGGAAGAGTAGAGGAGGGTGGACACGGTGGGGGGCGGCCGGTCAGGGCGGGTGTGTGAGATTTTGTGTGTCGCTGGGACAAAAACATTGATCGTTTTTAGGGGGATATGGGGCTCTGGTTATTCAGAGACCCTGCCGCAGTTAGGACGTCGTACCGGAAAGCTAATAAGTCACTGCTGCACAGACCCTCACTGGTCTCCAAGCCTTTGCGGGTGGGTCTGCACCAAAAGGCAAGGCCACTGCCATGCCAAGTGAGGGCACAGAAGGTGCCGCTTGTCCAGACGGCCGTGGTGCCCGGAGTGAGGATGGGCAAGGGGCTGGTCCCCTTAGATGAGAAAAATGACAAGGACGGCAGACGCTTTCCAAGAGAGCGACTGGACATCAAAGGACTGAGACAGGCCTTGAGAAAACTTCAGGATTTCTCCACTGTTTCAGCATTTTTGCAAACCTTTGCTGGCGAGGAATTCCTGGGTGGTGCAAATGTTTAGGTGCTTGGCTGCTAACCAAAAGGCTGGCAGACTGAATCCATCCACAAGCACCTCAAAAGAAGTGCCTGGTGTTCCCCTTTTCAAAAATCAGCCCCTGAAGGCCGCACGGAGCACTCTGACACACGCTGAAGGCCGTACGGAGCACTCTGACACACGCTGAAGGCCGTACGGAGCACTCTGACACGCACTCTGACACACGCTGAAGGCCGTACGGAGCACCCTGACACACGCTGAAGGCCGTACGGAGCACTCTGACACACGCTGAAGGCCGTACGGAGCACTCTGACACACGCTGAAGGCCGTACGGAGCACTCTGACACACGCTGAAGGCCGTACGGAGCACTCTGACACGCACTCTGACACACGCTGAAGGCCGTACGGAGCACCCTGACACACGCTGAAGGCCGTACGGAGCACTCTGACACGTGGGGTCGCCGCGAGCTGGAGCCCTCTCAATTGCAACTGGTTTGGTTGCTGGAAATCTGAACACAAACCACCCACCCCTTTGCTTGTTCAGTTGCAATTTTAACCTTTTTATTAAATACAGTACGTTGTTGTCATTAGGTGCTGTCGAGTCCATTCAGACTCATAGCAACCCTATAGGACAGAGTAGAACTGCCCCACAGGTGTTTTTCCGTGCTTTCTCTGCATTTCAGGTCCTGCAGGGAAGCACGTGGGAGAATATGAAGGGGGTGAGGGGACAGAGGAAGGGTACTGCCCTGAGTCTGCGCCTGAGTAAGGGCTGCCCTGTCTGTCCTTGAGGCCAGGGTAGCGCTGGGCTCTTTCCGTCATCTCTAGTTCTGAGCAGCCCTGTAAGTATTTTATGGAGAAACCAAGACGCAGAAAATCAGGTGATTTGCTGAAGGTAACACAACAAGCAGGTGGCAGAGCCGGGGGGTGAACCCAGCTTTTTCTTTCTGGGCCCATTACATTATCCTGACCCCACACAGCTCGCACCCTGCTGAAGGGTCCTGAGGAGGGAGTGTGTGTAGAATTGCCTGCCCAGGGATGGGAAGACAGGTCCCTGGGACAGATGCCGCGCACCCTCCCACCCTGGGGCCCTGCCGGGAACCCACCAAATTCAGCCCCCAGCTCCAGCCTGGGCCCCTCCACACCACTCCTCCATGCCACTCCTGGGTGCTCCCTTTGCAGACACCCCATCACGACAACTAGGAAAACCACCCCTCATTCAGTCATTTCCCACAGTCTCAGCTCAGTCTATGAGTGATGAGTAACAGAGCTAGCTGGTCAGTGGCCACCCCACCCCAAACCGTCCTGGTCCCAACACATGTTCCAGGCCAGGGAGGAATGTGCGGCCTTAGGGGTTGACTCAAAGGAGAGCAGACCTAGGGATGGTCCTATCAACAGAAGGCAGCTGTCATCGGCTGTGCTAACCACCATGGAGCCCCACTGGTGACAGACAAGCTGAGTCTGGACAACAAATGCCTGCTTGGCCTCCACGTCTGGCACGGGGACCACTTAGCAAACAAAGAACATGGCCTTTGGAGTCACACACATTCAGTTTGGATCCTGACTTCTTTACTGGCTGTGCGACCTTGGACAGACCACTTAGCCACTCTGAGCCTCAGCCGCCTGTCCACATTTGCGCAGACACACCAGGGGCTGTTCCTCTCTACCAATCTCCATGATAAATCAGTCCATCTGGGCTTCCTGCCCCAGAAATGAGCGTTGGAGTTAGCCTGCAGTAAACCTCCCAGGACAGCAGCTGCAAAGGACCAGGTGCTTTCCCTCTGTCTGCAGATGGCTGAGACCCACCTGGGGCTGGGTCCTTGTGCAGATGCCGACAGCTAGAGCCTGGTCTCTCCCTACTGCAGCTGCTTCCTAGGGAGTGGTCACTGGGGTGGGCTTCCCAGCCTTTCTCCACCCCAGGCAGCTCAATGCCCCCCACTTGGAAAGTATGCACAAGTTTGCATCACCAATTCCAGTGACTCTCTGAGACTGCTGTTAGGGTGCCGTCGAGTTGGTTCCAGCTCACGGTGACGCTATGGACAACAGAACGAAACACTGGCTGGTCCTGTGCCATCCTGCTCACAATCGTTTGAGATTAGGAGCACAAATGTATGTGTACCTTCAAAAGACAACCCTACAAGGGAAAACCCCCACGTGTCTATCAGTGTGTCGTACTGTGGGGGCTTGTGTGTTGCTGTGATGCTGGAAGCTATGCCACCGGTATTCGGATACCAGCAGGGTCACCCATGGAGGACAGGGCTCAGCTAAGCTTCCAGACTAAGACAGACTAGGAAGAAGGACCCGGCAGTCTACTTCTGAAAAGCATCAGCCAGTGAAAACCTTATGAATAGCAGCAGAACATTGTCTGATATAGTCCTGGAAGATGAGCCCCCCAGGTTGGAAGGCACTCAAAAGACGACTGGGGAAGAGCTGCCTCCTCAAAGTGGAGTCGACCTTAATGATGTAGATGGAGTAGAGCTTTTGGGACCTTCATTTGCTGATGTGGCACGACTCAAAATGAGAAGAAACAGCTGCAATCACCCATTAATAATCAGAACCTGGAATGTACGAAGTATGAATTTAGGAAAATTGGAAATCGTCAAAAATGAAATGGAGTGCATAAACATCGATATCCTAGGCATTAGTGAGCTGAAATGGACTGGTATTGGCCATTTTGAATCAGACAATCATATAGTCTACTATGCTGGGAATGACAACTTGAAGAGGAATGGTGTTGCACTCATTGTCAAAAAGAACATTTCAAGATCTGTCCTGAAGTACAATGCTGTCAGTGATAGGATATATCCATACACATACAAGGAAGACCAGTTAATATGACCATTATTCAAATTTACGTACCAACCACTAGGGCCAAAGATGAAGAAATAGAAGATTTTTATCAGCTGCTACAGTCTGAAATTGATCGAACAGGCAATCAAGAGGCGTTGATAATTACTGGTGATTGGAATGCGAAAGTTGGAAACAAAGAAGGAGGACCAGTAGTTGGAAAATATGGCCTTGGTAACAGAAACAATGCTGGAGATGGAATGATAGAATTTTGTAAGACCAACGACTTCTTCATGGCAAATACCTTCTTTCACCAACATAAATGGCGACTATACACATAAACCTCGCCAGATGGAACACACAGAAATCAAATTGACTACATCTGTGGAAAGAGACAATGGAAAAGCTCAATATCATCAGTCAGAACAAGGCCAGGGGCTGATTGTGGAACACACCATCAATTGCTCATATGCAAGTTTAAGCTGAAACTGAAGAAAATCAGAGCAAGTCCACCAGAGCCAAAATATGACCTTGAGTATATCCCACCTGAATTTAGAGACCATCTCAAAAATAGATTTGACGCATTGAACACTAGTGACCGCAGACCAGACAAGTTGTGGAATGACATCAAGGACATCATACATGAAGAAACCAGGAGGTCATTGAAAAGACAGGAAACAAAAGACCAAGATAGATGTCAGAGAGGACTCTGAAACTTGCTCTCGAACATCAAGCAGCTAAAGCGAAAGGAAGAATTGATGAAGTAAAAGAACTGAAGAGAAGATTTCCAAGGGCGGCTCGAGAAGACGAAGTATTATAATGACATGTGCAAAGAGCGGGAGATGGAAAACCAAAAGAGAAGAACACTCTCGGCGTTTCTCAAGCCAAAAGAACTGAAGAAAAAATTCAAGCCTCTAGTTGTAATAGTGAAAGATTCTATGGGGAAAATATTAAACAACGTAGGAAGCATCAAAAGAAGATGGAAGGAATACACAGAGTCATTATACCAAAAAGAATTAGTCGATGTTCAACCATTTCAAGAGGTGGCATATGGTCAGGAACCGATGGTACTGAAGGAAGAAGTCCAAGCTGCTCTGAAGGCATTGGCGAAAAAACAGGAATTGATGGAATATCAATTGAGATGTTTCAACAAACAGATGCAGCACTGGAGGTGCTCACTCGTCTATGCTAAGAAATATGGAAGACAGCTTCCTGGCCAACTGACTGGAAGAGATCCGTATTTATGCCTATTCCCAAGAAAGGTGATCCCACTGAATGTGGAAATTATAGAACAATACCATTAATATCACACGCAAGCAAAATTTTGCTGAAGATCATTCAAAAACGGCTGCAGCAGTATATTGACAGGGAACTGCCAGAAATTCAGGCCGGTTTCAGAAGAGGACGTGGAACCAGGGATATCATTGCTGATGTCAGATGGATCCTGGCTGAAAGCAGAGAATACCAGAAGATGTTTACCTGTGTTTTATTGACTATGCAAAGGCATTCGACTGTGTGGATCATAAGAAATTATGGATAACATTGCAAAGAACAAGAATTCCAGAACACTTAATTGTGCTCATGAGGAAACTTTACATAGATCAAGAGGCAGTTGTTTGGACAGAACAAGGGGATACTGATTGGTTTAAAGTCAGGAAAGATAGGCATCAAGGTTGTATTCTTTCACCGTACCTACCCAGCCTCTATGCTGGGCAAAGAATCCGAGAAGCTGGACTATATGAGAAGCTGGGCATCAGGATTGGAGGAAGACTCATTAACAACCTGCATTATGCAGATGACACAACCTTGCTTGCTGAAAGTGAAGAGGACTTGAAGCACTTACTAAAGAAGATCAAAAACCACAGCCTTCAGTATGGATTACACCTCAACATAAAGAAAACAAAAATCCTCACAACTGGACCAATGAGCAACATCATGATAAACAGAGAAAAGACTGAAGTTGTCCAGGATTGCATTTTACTTGGATCCACAATCAACACCCATGGAAGCAGCAGTCAAGAAATCAAAAGATACATTGCATTGGGTAAATCTGCTGCAAAGGACAGCTTTAAAGTGTTGAAAAGCAAAGATGTCACCTTGAAGACTATGGAGCACCTGACCCAAGCCATGGTATTTTCAATCACATCATATGCATGTGAAAGCTGGACAATGAATAACGAACACCGAAGAACTGACACCTCTGACTTGTGGTGCTGGCGAAGAATATTGAATATACCATGGACTGCCAAAAGAATGAACAGAACAAATCTGTCTTGGAAGAAGTACAACCAGAATGCTCCTTAGAAGCGAGAATGGCGAGACCGCATCATACATACTTTGGACACGTTGTCAGGAGGGATCAGTCCCTGGAGAAGGACGTCATGCTTGGCAGAGTACAGGGTCAGCAGAAAAGGGGAAGACCCTCAACGAGGTGGACTGACACAGTGGCTGCAACAATGAGCTCAAGCATTACAACTGTAAGGATGGAGCAGGACAGGGCAGTGTTTCGTTCTGTTGGGCATAGGGTCACTGTGAGTCGGAACTGACTCGATGGCACCTAACACCACCACCACAAAGGAAAATGCTGCAGCGGACGTTATTGGGTCAACCGACCAAACCGGCATGGGGCGGTCGGTCAGCTGAGAGTGTTGCATCAGTGTGGGAGTCACCGACGCTGATAACTGAGCCACGGCTGTGTAAACAGTGCTCCTCAGGAAACACCCCCCGAGCTATCAAAAGTAAAGATGGTTCAGAACAAACCTTTGCCTGTATATTTACACACATTACAGACACTCACAGGCATTCATTCATACAGTCACTGTAGACTCATAGGTACGTGTATATATGTATATGAAGGAGGCTGGTGGTGCAGTGGTTAACTGCTTGGTTGCTAACCCATAATTTGGCAGTTCGAATCCACCTGGCAGGTTCGCAGGAGAAAAATCGGCAATTTGCTCCCGAGAAGATTACAGCACTGAAAACCCTATGGGGCTGTTCTACTCTGTCACATGGGGCCACTCTGAGTAGAAAATAAACTTGATGGTACCTAACAACAACATATATGCATACAGGCCTCCATGTGGAACAAGAGGTTTGTGCTGGACTACTAATGTCAACGCTAGTGGTTCAAACTCACCCGGTGGTGTTGTGGAAGAAAGACCTGGCAATCTGCTTCTGTAAAGACTCGAACCAAGAAAACCCCACAGGGCAGTTCTACTCTGTAAACATGGGGTCACTACGAGTCAGAATCGACTTGACAGCAATGGGTTTGGCTCGTTTGTATATACATGTATCTATATCTATGTCTGTACGTGCTTTTATATCCATGTATGTGCTTTTATATCCATCCGTCTGTCCGTCCGTCCGTCTATGAGAAAGAGAAGAGCGAGACAGTGAACAAATAATAAAGCGTAGGAGTAAAATGTTAACTATAAAAATCTGGGTAAAGGGATATAAAGTTCCTTCTATTTTTGCAATTTTTCTGTGAATTTGAAATTATTTCAAAATAAAACATTAAAAAAAAAAAAGACAACCTCAATTTGCTTTGTCTTTTATAGTCTATGTTGTTTTCGGGTTTTCTATTTTAAGCTGGACCTTTCTGGGTTTGTGTGGAGGAAGAGACAGATGATACAGAAATACTATAGCATGTGGGTACATCTCCAACTGGTTCTCCTTAGGCTTGAACTTGGAAACATGTGAGACCACGTGGGAGAATGTGATGTTGCCGCAGGTCTAGCATGCAAAGGGGGGTAATAAATCTGTGTACCTATGTACCCCTAAATGAAGACACACGCTGTCTCTACTTCTCTGCTGATGGATTTTAACTTCAAGATGCCAACTCCAGTGTCAGCAGGTAATGTAAACGAAGGAAACAGGCAGGCATAAGAAACACCAATTATGAGAAACACAATAAAACTTTGTTTTTACTGAACTATGGTGAAGCGTAAAATGTCATACAAACAGGTATGATACTGCATATGATATTTCTAATTCAAAAGGGAAAATGCTGAAAACCAGAAATATTTACTCATTTTCTCACCTCACAATCCCTTGGGACTAGAGGCTTCCAGTCCAAGTCTCTTCATGACGTTGAGATGTGCAGGACAGAGTCCCACTGTGAATCCTTTAGGTGGGAGTGATACTTAGTTTTACTCAGTTTCATGATAGAAAACAGCTGTTCACAAATGTAGGTGCTCCCGAACATGGACAGAATCTTGGCACAGTGGTTCTTGTATTTCGGGTAGCTACTCCAGAGGTATTTGTAGAATTCGGGTATCCCGAACTTGTCGTACTTCGTTTTCAGTATCTTGTTGCATTGCAGATCGATAATCTCCATCTGAAGCTCCTCGTGCACGCTGTCGATCTTCACGGAGAACGGAGAGCTGAAGAGGGTCAGCTCGCTTTCATAGAGCTTGAAGTCAGACAACCTGTTCTGGAACTCAGTCTTTAATC
This sequence comes from Loxodonta africana, assembly GCF_030014295.1. NCBI lineage: Eukaryota > Metazoa > Chordata > Mammalia > Proboscidea > Elephantidae > Loxodonta > Loxodonta africana. The sequence goes on along the minus strand of NC_087353.1, from coordinate 104,992,355 downwards.
CTGCAATTTTGGGGATGTAGTTCAAGCCGTCGCTCTCATCTCTGGAAACGGACTTCAGGGTGGGAAAGTGGGCCAAGTTATTTCTGGCCAAGTGAGTTTCCCAAAGGCACAACTTTGCGACGAATGCCCGAATCAAGTCATACATTTGTGTGACTACTTGTGAGTGCCCTTGTAGAGATATGTTCAAAGTGTTGAGGTGCATTGTCATGTCAACCAAGAAAGCCAAGTCTTTGATCCAATCTTTAGAGCTCAGCTGAGGCACGGGTTTTCCTTTAGATAACATGAATGACTCAATTTCTTTCAATGATTCAAAAAATCTCTTCAGCACCAACCCGCGACTCAGCCACTTTATCTCTGTGTGGTACAAAAGGCTGCCATATTGGTTGTCCAGTTCATAAAGCAACGTCGTGAACTCTCTGTGGTTCAGTCCACGGGAGCATATCCAGTTCACTGAGCTAACCACCACGTCCATGACATGGTCCATCTTTAACTTCTGAGCACAAAGTGATTCCTGGTGAATAATGCAACAGACAGACTTAAGACTGGAGCCCTTGCACAACATGGCCACCTTGGATTTCAGCTTTGTAACAAGTCCATCATTTACATTGACCATCGTGGGAGTGCCCGTTGAGGCCACACTTACTAATTTTGACCAGTTGATATTAAACTTTTTAAGACTTTTCTCAACACGTAAAAATATCTCATTTCCAGATTTTGTACCTGTCATGGGCACTGTATCCAAAAGTTCTTCAGAGACATCAAAATTCTCATCAACACCACGAATGAAGATGGCCAACTGAGTGGTATTGTTTGTATCTGTGATTTCATCGATCGCAAGAGAATATGCCACAAACGATCTGATTTTCTCCCGTAACTTCTCCCATAAGTTCCCAGCCACATCTTCTACAGGCTGCACGACCATGTTTTCTGCTGGGCTCACATCTGCAAACACCTGGCTTTTCTCAGGACACACGATTTCTGTTGACCCGAAGAGACACTCCGTGAGTCCCTTTTTCAGCTCGCGAAGCTTCTCGTCCCGCGTCTTTTCGGTATACTGGTCGAAGTGCTTGCTGTGGTTGGTCTGGTAGTGGCGTCTTAGGTTGTACTCTTTTGACACAGACATGCTCTGTTTGCATATCAAACATATGGGAATATTGTGCACGTCCACGAAGAAGTACGCTCTCTCCCACTTCTCCTGAAATACACGGCCCTCTTGGTCTATCTTTCGTTTTCCAACTTTTGATAGAGACATGGGGACAAGAAATAGGTCACTTTTCTCTTAACTCTGCTACTAGAAAAACAAGAGCACAGCATGCAGTAACCGGGAGGGGCAGAGCAGCTGGGCAGGGTGGCTGGTGACTGAGGACAGCCACTGCCGAGAGATGCAGATGCAGCCACGAGGGACCATGGACCCGCTGCGGCCAGCTCGTGACATTTCTAAAGGAAAACTGGAAATCTGGGTTTTTATGAAAACGTGCCTTGCTTTTCAATGTTGGTCACGATTTCCATTTTGAAAAGATATATGAGCCAAACAACAGACATTATGGGTGAGGTTCAGGAGGTGACTGCCACATCTGGCTTAAACAGGAATGGTGTGACAGTGTTGTAGATCCACATTTTAACATATCTTTTCTCATTTGATTCTCAAGACAACGTGGAAATAATGGAGATGGACAAGCACAGAAGGCTTATGGTTTACTTGTTGGGAGTCTCAACAGGCACCGGCGCCAGAGAACAGCACAGCATCTATGCAGACAAACGTGTGTGAGTGAACACTGCCGTGGGCTAAGTTTTAAAGGACCCGGCCACAATGCATGTAGCTGTGCTTCAACCGGTCACAGGGACAGAAATGCACTTTAAGAAAATGCCGGCAAAATCTAGCGAGACAGAAAGGCAGTGGTTTTCTGGGGCTGAGGGCAGGAATGGGAAGTGACTGAAAATGGGTGGGAGGAATCTTTTTGGGGTAATGGAAATGTTTTAAAATTAGAATGTGGTAATCATTGCCCAACTCTGTAAATTTACTAAAAAGCACTACTAAAAATCACTCAATACAAGTAAATTTCACAGGACATAAGTTATACTGCAATAAAACTATTAAAAATGTAAAAAGTCATTCAAGAACCAGGCAGACGAATTTAGATATAATAATAATTTAGCATTAAAAAAACCCAAAAAACTAAACACTTCAGGTTTCAAGCTGTCATTGAGGAGGCTCCCTAGTGACTCAAACCCTTCAGCCCGCCCCTACCCTCACCCGCCCCCTCAGCCTCAGCCTCACAGGATTCTGACGGACTTGCAGGGATTCCAGGGGAGTAGTAAAAACCTTCAACAAGCAGAATGGCTTGGGCACTGCCCATCAGAACAGATGTCAGCCTCAGCACTGGACGGGGGCTCTGGGCCCTGGCTGTGCCAGACACTACCTTTTGGTTCAGAAGTATGGGGAGGCCGGGGGGCCTGAGGTAGGGCAGGGGTGGCCCGGCTGGCACTATTTACCAGCCAGCAAGCAGGATTCGTTATTGTGACCATGAGTGCGGCCGTGCTGTGGCCACAGGGGCACCTGCCACAATGAACTGTGGAGTAAGACTGTGTGACATGCACGCAAGCGACACCAAACTGCTGCACAGGAAGACAAAACGCCTTGTTAGTAGCATGTAAGCAACAGAATTAGAGAGTCCTGTGACACGCGGGGAAAAGTGAAGTGCGTGTCAAGAGCAGAATGCCTGCACTAAGGCCTCGCGAGGGCTCTGGGAGCAAGGACCCTGTGGTGAGGGCCCACTGAGATGCTTCACCCAGCACCAGGGTGCTAAACGTTCTTCTTACCACACCAAGTACTTACCAGTACTCAGCTCAATTCCTGGAAGCGGTCTGGAGAGAAAGAGATATTGTTGAATGCAACAAAGTTCATCTGCCCTCTGTTGTCCATTTAGCTCTAGTCAACAGACTTCTGCTGAGTGTCAACTCTATGCTAGGTGCAGTGAGAGATCAAACTGATACCGGCTGCCCACCACCACCGAGAAACAGAAGAGGACACACACAACTCCCAGAGGCAGAATGTGACAAAACGCAGCTGAGGGGCAGTCTGGCCCAGCAGGAAGTGCATGGACCCCAGGGCCAGCCTCTGGGTCACAAATCCCAGTGCTGCCACTTAACAGCCCCGTGACCTCGGGCAAGTGGCTCGATTGTTCTCTGCCTCAGTTTCCTCATGTAAAGTGGGATTATAACAATACCTAACTCTCAGGGTTGCTGAGGGGAGGCAGTAAAAGGTTATATGAGAAAATTCTCCCAGCAGGTTGGCACACAGTGAACACGACCCTATAGGACAGAGTACAACTGCCCCTCAGGGTTTCCAAGGAGCAGCTGGTGGATTCGAACAGCTGACCTTTTGGTTAGCATCCTGAGTGCTTAACCACTGCGCCACCAGGACTCCCAATGCCATGTGGGGGTTGGCAACTGTAATTATTAGTACAAACATCTCATGGAGGGATGCCGTTTGAGCTTGTACTTAGGTAGGGCTAGAAGGGGGTTAGGAGTGAGATGGTAGATTTCTGAGTGCCAGTCCTACAGGGCGTGAGCAGCAGACAAATGCAGCGACCTCAGCTAGTGGATGTGGGTGGCTGGGTGGCAGGCTTGTCTGAGGTGTGCTTCAGAGCTCCCCCTGGTGGCAGAAGTGGGCTGAGCCTGGAGGGGAACGCGGACTCCATCGACTGTTAGGCAAAGGCTTGAGGTCTGACCCAAGAGAGTGGGTGCAGAAACAAACACTGAGCCGTGGCCACTGCTGAGGTGTTCGCACGGGTGGCCCCAGCCGCCTGCAACGGGGAAGCAAGATCGTGTGCTGAAAGTGGGGAGCGGGCGCCCCAGGCACGAGGAGTGGGGGGAATGGTAGAGATGGCTACTGCGAGAAAAGAGAAAGGGGTGATTTGTGAATGAACAAAAGGCTGCTTAAAGCATCAAGAGCCGACCAGGTTAGGGCGGGGTCTAGGCCGCAGGGATTTACAAAGAAGCCGGTTTACACTTTCTTTTTTCCCTTGTTCTTTAAAAAAGAGAGGAATCTGAGAAAACATGGAGGTCTGTTTGTTCAGAATTTAGACTGGTAAAATGGGCTTGGTAGGAGTTAGAGCGCAAAGGATTCTGGGGAGGACCAAGCTGCTGAAGAGGTTAACAACCACAGTTCAAGTTCAAAGTCGTGTCTACAGGGATTGACAGAAATGTAACTTTTCAAGTGATTTATCTAGTCCCTTTCTGTCAGTGTGAAACAAACTAAGAACATCTTTTCCTTACGTACAGAATCTAGTAACAGCCTTAACAATGTGAACAAAAACTTCCAATAAGTAAACAAGCGCCTGTGTTTCACCTGTTGACTGCATTGTACTGCAAACCCTTCCCTGCACGTGCCTGCTGGGAAGGTAACTTAGCCTCCCGAACTCCAGATGTGTTCCCAACCTCCAGATGTGTTCTCAGATGAGCAGGGAACACTCACTCACCGGACGACTGTGAACTTGATACACTCGGCAGCATCCAAGATCCTCCTCATGGAGCTGATTTCCAGGTAGCCGGGGGCTTTGAATGCCACCCCCGCAGGCATGCCGTCGACCACCACGCATCCAGGGTTGAATGTGATTTTCCTGTAGGGAACTTTCACAGGGAAATTTACTCCAATTGCCTCACCTGCGATAAGACAAGCCATGTAAAATGAGTTGACTTTGCCATTTACTTTTTTTTTCTTTAATAATATTTTATTGTGTTTTAGGTGAAATTACATAGCAAATTAGGTTCCCATTTAACAAATTTTATACAAATTATTCTGTGACATTGGTTACAATTTTCACAATGTGTCAGCGTTATTATTTCCAGTCTGTCTGTCCTGTTTCCAGTGATGTGGCTTCCCCTCCCCTCCTTGCCTTCTTATCTTTGCTTTTGTGTAAATGTTGACCCTCTGGCCTCATACAGTTGATTGTTTAGGGGATACATTACTCATGGATAATACTGTTTATTTTATAAGCCAATCTATTATTTGGCTGAAAGGTGACTGCTGGGAGTAGCTTCAGTGCCAAGTTCAAACGGTATCTTAGGGCAATACTCAGGGGTTCTCTAGTCTGTATCAATCCAGCAGGTCTGGCCTTTTTTAGGAATTTGAATTTTGCTCTACATTTCTCTCCCATTCTATCCAGGACCTTCTACTGTAACCCTGGTCAGAGAACGGTCTTGAGTGGCAGCTGGGCACTATCTAGTTCCTCTGGTCTCAGGTTTGTCACTTACTTTTGCCAAGCTGTGCTTTGTGTTTAATGTCAAGGTCTTAAAATCATTCCAACCAATTGACAACACTGGTGACTGGCTGTGATTGCTTTATTTTCTAGCAGTACTATGATGCATGGATATAATTTTACTGATTTTGAAACTGGCAACGGGTAGTCGGCTCAGTTTCTCCATGCATTCAATAGAGATTACCACAGTATCTACCTGAGAAGGTTTTTGTGAGGACTGAATGATTAAACACACGTCAAGCACTAAAAACAACCCTTGACTGTGGTAACAACTCAATAAATCAGACAGCTAGTATCATTATAGTATCCTAATGAGTCAGTGTTTCCGTGTAAAAACTCTAAAGTGAACATACATGTTGACTGAGTTTCATCGTAGCTCCTTCAAAGAAAGATCAATTTCTTACAGGACGAAGTACCCAGGTTAAAAGAAGTATTTCAGGCACATAAATTCTGGTTATCTAGTAATATAACAACTTACCAAATTTTCTGCTAAAGAGCTCACTGACTTGTTCTCTCAGCTGTTTAATCTTTTCAGCACTTGATAACCTTTCCTTCTCATTATCTAAAAACAAACAAACAATCCAGAAGTAGTTATGCATTTTCCCCCAAGAAAGTTGTTGCAGGAAATGCCTGTAAGCACCTGGCTTATCATTCATTTTACTCTTAGTGCTGACTAAGCATTTTGGAAATTTGCGTATGGAAACTATCACAGACAATAGAGATTTTCCAAATTATATGTAAAAATGCTACATACTACTTTTAGGGAGCATTTTCAACATCATGCAAGACAACGATGTCCACTTTGACCATCCCCTTCAACCCTGTCCTGGAGATCCTAGCCAGTGCAATAAGACAAATATAAAGAATAAGATGTACCAGGATCAGAAGGGAATATTTTTTAATACTTTAAATTTTTATTCTATTTAATTCTGAATAACTAAAGCAATCACATGATTCAAAACTCAAGGGGTAGAAAACAAAACGTATCTTAGATCTCCATCCCAGCTGTCAGTTTCTTTCCCTGGAGGAACCGTGCCTTTGGATTCTTTCGTATCTTTCCAGATATATTTTACATGCACATATCTGGAAAAGGTTACTTAAAGCAAGTAAGTCTCTTCCCTGAGGCCAGTTCCAGTTCTATGGCAACTGGTGTTTGGAGTTGTCCTGTGGTGGATTTTCCAGGTAACGCTGGGGCCAGGCTGGGAGAAGCAACGTGTCTGATTCACATTGTCTGCTACGGGCAAGATATTCATCGTGTGGCCACCTGCAGCATATTTTATACTCCTAGTTGTCAGGGTAAACTAAGCAAAAAACAACATCTCCAAGGGGCTAACCCACATCATAAAAGACTTAAGACAAACTGAAAAGACAATAAAAACTAAACCATGATACAGTCAGATAAGCCTTCATACCTGGAACTGTCACCTGAACGATGTTAAGATCCTCAACACCTGCTGCAGAACTTGTAACAGTAGATGAATTTGAGTTTCCTTAAAACAGAATTTGAAGTTTAGAATTTACAGAAAATGAGGCGGAATTCTAAAATGTCACGGTGCTACTTTGAGCAGAAACCCAGGCTGAGTTTGTACAAGTTCAGAGAACACGTGGCTGCGGATCCCAAGTGGTTGGCTGTTAGCTGACAGTTCAGCCTCAGGCAAGTTAACGTGACGCCAGAGGGGAGAGGGCACCAGTTTACTGCTTAGCCCCTAATACTTCAACTGGAGTCCCCGGGTGGTGCGACTGGTTAACATGCTTCGTTATAAATCGAAAGGTTGGAGGTTCAAGTCCTCCCAGAGGTTCCTTGGAAGAAAGGCCTGGTGATCTAATTTTGAAAAAATCAGCCACTAAAAACCCTATGGAGGATGGTTCTACTCCAACACCCATGGGATCACCACAAGTTGGAATTGACTGAAAGGCAACTGGGGACGTGGACTGAGGCTACTTCCATCAGTCTGATTTAAAAAGGAGTGTGTTAAAAAGTATATTTCCCTTGTTATTCTCAGTTTAAAGGAAAGACAAAGGGGAAATGAGACCTAAATATGTCTTAGAGAACATTTAAAAAGCAGACATCCTATGAAAAATGATTTAAGAGAAACAGCCAAAAAAGGCTCAGGCAGGGTTGAATTGCAAAAGGAAAGCTGATATGGTCAGTTTTCCGATCGAAGGATAAACCCAATAGTCACGTAAGTTAAATGTGGAAAATGTTAACAGATCTATCTAATCTGAGGGTCTAAAAGCGCCATCCATACGTTCTGTAAACGATAAATACTCAAGGTTTGAGAGACTGCACATGAAGACGAAGACCTCTGTGTAAGAGCTCCCCAAAATCCAGGTGCTTGGTGTAAGAGACGCTTCAGCCCAAGGTGTAAGCTGAACTCCATCTTGTTTTAAAAACTCTAAGTTGCTTTTCTTCTTCTCGCCAACTTTGGGAGAAGCAGCTCAGAGCCATGGCTTCTACGTGCATTTGCAGAGGGTCCTGAGAAGTGGTATAGTTTAACTAGATAAAAAGAAGGAATTATTTTTTCAGCAGGCTGTAACAACAAAGACTGTAATAACGATCGTTTAGGAATTTTCCAGGAAAGGGTCTTGAAAATGTTTGCAAGAGATAAGAGATCATATTAGGAAATAGATTGCAAATTGTTTATTTAGAGGTCAGTTAGTTACGGCTGTGTGAGGGCACTCTAAAACTGAGATGCTTGGCATGATCATAAATGACTGTTCCAGGTCTAAATCTGTTGAATTCGTCAGGATGGTCTCAGAAGAATGCTTGTACAGCAGAAAGATTGTAAATCCATGTTTAAAAAATAAATCAGCTACAAACTATCAGTCTCTACTTGTCCAGAGCTAAAGAGAAAAAAGGAAACCAAAGACTCAAAGAAGAAACTAGTCTGCAGAACCAAGAGTCTACACGAACAAATCTGGGCGTGCTCTTTGACACCTCAGGGACACAAGTCGCCACATCACCAACAAAGGCCCTCAGGTTTTTCTGCATGGCCTCACGCTGCTTCAAACAGTTCACACACACAACTGTTTGGAAGATATCTGCTGCTCTTGATCTCAAAATTACTTGCTTTTCTGAGAAATCTAATGAATCCTGGAAGGTCTAACTCTAATAGCCAGGCTCAGCATAGAGAGGTTCCTGAAGCTACTGTGGGTTCCATCACCACCTCAAAATAAGGGAAATATTTCAGGGTAGTAAACACTGCTAACGAAGTCCCCGGGTGCTGTACATGGTTAACATGCTCGGTTACTAGCCTAAAGGTTAGCGGTTCGAGTCCACCCACAGGTGTCTTGGAAGAAAGGCCTAGTGATCTACTTCTGAAAAATCACCTTGAAAACCCTACAGAGCACAGTTCTACTCTAACACATAGGAGGTTGCCATGAGTCAGAGCTGACTCAATGGCAACCAGTAACATCGTTACCCAGGCCCCAGTGCCGTCGAGTCGATTCCGACTCATAGCGCTAAGCCTCCAGAAAACCCAGAACCAAATTCAGGTCATCAAAAGGGAGTTTTTATTTAGAGGCCATTGAGCTTATGTTAATGGTAGTGGAATGATTTCAAAAAGGGTAGCGAGAATGGTTCCACAACTTGAAGAATGTAATCAATGTCACTGAACGTGCTCGTAGGAAGTGTTGAAATGGTGTATGTTTGGTTATGTGTATTTTCACCACAATAGAAAAAGTTAAAACAATTTTAAAAAAGTTAACAGTAAGTTAAAATATAAATTTAAAAATACAAAATTTGTAAAAAATTCCTTTTAGGAATGAGTAACAAATGACATTGTGAGGATTTTCATTTTCTCTGTGTTGAGGTATAATCCATACTGAAGGCTGTGGTCTTTGATCGTCATCAGAAAGTGCTTCAAGTCCTCTTCACTTTCAGCAAGCAAGGTTGTGTCATCTGCATAACGCAGGTTGTTAATGAGTCTTCCTCCAATCCTGATGCCTTGTTCTTCATATAGTCCAGCTTCTCCAATTATTTGCTCAGCATACAGACTGAATAAGTATGGTGAAAGGATACAACCCTGATGCACACCTTTCCTGACTTTAAACTACGCAGTATCCCCTTCTTCTGTTCAAACAACTGCCTCTTGTTCTATGTACAGGTTCTTCATGAACACAATCAAGTGTTCTGGAATTCCCATTCTTCGAAATGTCATCCATAATTTGTTATGATCCACACAGATGAATGCCTTTGCATAGTCAATAAAATACAGGTAAACATCTTTCTGGTATTCTCTGTTTTCAGCCATGACCCATCTGACATCAGCAATGATATCCCTTGTTCTACATCGTCTTTGGAATCCGGCTTGAATTTCTGGCAGTTCCCTGTCGAGGTACTGCTGCAACCACTTTTGAATGATTTTCAGCAAAATTTTATTTGTGTGTGACATTAACGATATTGTTTGATAATTTCCACATTCTGTTGGATCACCTTTCTTTGGAATGGGTACAAATGTAGATCTCTTCCAGTCAGTTGGCCAAGTAGCTGTCTTCCAAATTTCTTGGCACAGATGCGTGAGCACTTCCAGCCCTGCAACCATTTGTTGAAACATCTCAGTTGGTGTTCCATCAATTCCTGGAGTTTTGTTTTTCACCAGTGCCTTCAGTGCAGCTTGGAGCTCTTCCTTCAGTAGCATCAGCTCTTGATCATATGCTACCTCCTGAAATGGTTGAATGTTGACCAATTCTTTTTGGTACAATGACTCTGTGTATTCCTTCCAACTTCTTTTGATGCTTTCTGCATCCTTTAATATTTTCTCTGTAGAATTCTTTAATATTGCAACTTGAGGCTTGAATTTTTTCTTTAGTTCTTTCAGCTTGAAAAATGTCAAGTGTGTTCCTCCCTTTTGGTTTTCTATCTCCAGGTCTTTGCACATGTCATTGTAATACTTTATAATCATTATAATACTTTAACTTTGTCTTCTCAAGCTGCTCTTTGACATCTTGTGTTCAGCTCTTTTACTTCATCATCTCTTTCGTTTTAGCTACTCTACATTCAAAAGCAAAGTTCAGAGTTTCTTCTGGCATCCATTTTCTTCTTTTCTTTCTTTCCTCACAACTGGACCAAAAAGCAACATCATCATGAATGGAGAAAATAATGAAGTTGTCAAGGATTTAATTTTACTTGGATTCACTATCAACACCCATGGAAGCAGCAGTCAAGAAATCAAATGACTCACTGAATCGGGCAAATCTGCTGCAAAAGGCCTCTTTAAAATGTTAAAAACCAAAGATGTCACCTTAAGGACTAAGGTGCACCTGACCCAAGCCATGGTGTTCTCCATCGCCTCATATACATATGAAAGCTGGACAATGAATAAGGAAGACTGAAGAATTGATGCCTTTGAATTATGGTGTTGGTGAAGAATACTAAATATACCATGGACCTCCAGAAGAATGAACAAGTCCGTTGTCTTGGAAGAAGTACAGCCAGAATGCTCATTAGAAGCAAGGATGGTGAGATGATGCACATATTTTGGACACGTTGTCAGAAGGGACCAGTCCCTGGAGAAGGACATCATGCTTGGTAAAGTAGAGGGTCAGCAAAATAGAGGAAGACTCACAATAAGATGGTCTGTAACAGTGGCTGCAACAATGGGCTCAAACATAATGATTATGAGGATGGTGCAGGACCGGGCAGTGTTTTGTACATAGGGTCGCTATGAGTCAGAACTGGCTTGAGGGCACCTAACACCACCACCACCATCTGGCTGCTATATGAGCCATCACAATAATCCTTGTAAGACAAAGGAGGACAAAACACCCCACAGATGGTGCTCCCAACGCTTTAGTGCTTTGCTAGATGCAGGTATTAGTGGCAGATAATTTATGACTAATTCTTTAAGAGAACTGCTATTTAGAAAAAAAAGAATGATTGGGCCTTTACTCCCTACACAACTGGGATGCCCCAAATGACACACCACCATACAGAGGCCACTTAAATTTAGTGCTGGACTTCGATTCTAACGTGGGACTGTTCTCTTTACATTCTTAAAAGTACTTTAAGGAAACAACCCAAATGTCCATCAACGGATGAACTGGTAAGCAAATCGTGGTCCACGCACACAAGGGATTACTACTCGGCCGTAAAAAGGAATGAAGCACTGATACATGCTATGACACAGGGGAACCCTGAAAACACTGAAACATGGTGAGAGAAAGAAGCCAAACACAGAAGTCATATATGAATGACCAGGGCAGGTGAACGCATACAGAAAGCTGACTGCTGTTTGTCAGGGGTTGGGGGAGGGGAGAGGGGGACCGGAATGGGCAGTTGCTTAATGGGTTTGGGTTTCCTTTTGGGGTCTGAAAATGTTCTGGGACTAGACAGAGGTGAAGGCTGCACAACACTGTGAATGTATCAGATGCCACTGAATGGTTCACTTTAAAATGGTTAATTTTATGTTATGTGAATTTCACCTCCATAAAAAACATTTTTGAAAGTACTTTAAGGGCTTCCTTCTGTGGAATTTTAGGGGGAAAATAATCTCAAGTACTACAGTGTGGCTCAGAACGGTGTCCAACATCAAGTGTGCCAGATGCCAGGTTGACACCTCATGATGACATAATTTGAAACTGGGTCAGCTAAATATCATGTTTTGTCCATAAACCTAGTCGGGCCCCATTAACTTCTCAAGTGTAGATGAGACAGCAGAAATCCATCCTGACTAACAGAAAAATTCACCTGAAAATTCATGCCCTGCTGGCAGTGGGTGAATGACATCATCCCTTGAGGGGAAGCAGCTTGCTAGAGCCCAAAGACCCAGCCAGCATGGCCACACAACTTCCCACACAGCTGTGGGGTTAAAACACCACAGAGAGCTTGTTCACCCTCTCACAGACCAACCAGTAATCTGAACTGTGTCTCTTAGTAGTCAAGTAGGAGTTCCTGGGTAGTGCGAACAGTTAAGTGCTCGAAGGCTGGTGTTTTGAACCCACCAGACACCTGGGAAGAAGGTCTCCAAAGGCGGCAGCCTTGAAAACACCGCGGCAGTTCTGCTCTGCGCACACGGGGCTGTCGTGAGTCGGAACAGACTCCACGGCGACCAACTAGAGAACCCCGTGCGTTTGCTGCGGAGAATTGGGGACGGAATGAATGATATAAGGAAAAAGTTAAAATCACACATAACTCGAATACTGTTGACAGTTTCTTTTTCGGTATTTTCTTCTATCTATATGATTTTTCTAAACAAAACTGAAATGTTATTGTAAATCATGGTTTTTAAATTCCTGTTTTGTTTCTGACTTCTCTTTTGACAGTGTGTGTGTTTTTCAATGACCACCGTGTGCGTGTTTTTCCAAACGTGTCACCATGATCCACTCTGACCGCTGAGCACTTAAACTGCACCCACTTCTTCTGTTATAAATAATGACGAGACAGGTTTTCCTTCTAGAACAATGAACCTGATAAAACCAGTTTTTAAGAACGTAAATAAATGAAGTATAATGGAGAAACCCAATCAGGATAGAAACAGTCATTAAATCTCAAAACTCCTCCAGGTCATGGCACCATGAATTCAGTGAGGGTTTCACACAGAGTAGTATCTACGGAGGCCCTGGGTGATGTAAACAGTTAATGCTCTCAGCTGCTAACCGGAAGGTTGGAGGTTCAAGTCCACCCACAGGCTCTTTGGAAGAAGGCCTGGCGATCTACTCCTGAAAAATCAGCCAGTGAAAACCCCATGGAGCACAGTTCCACCCTGATGCACACAGGGTCATCATGAGTCAGAATCAACGTGACGACAAGTGATAATATTATCTCTAAGTAAAAACAACTTACTAAGCAAAAAAAAAAAAAGTAAAGAGAACTTCTAGGAGATAAATGTTAAAGTTATTTTAAAAGCTTAAGTTTTATAGTTTATATACTATCGTCTGCTTATTAAATCATGTTTCTGATGGAAAAATTATAAAATTACAATTACTCAATGCTGTATTTAATTCATATTTTAATAATTCAAAACTGAATCTGGAGAGGTGACTGAGACACAATTAAGTACATAATGACATTAATTCTGAGACCTCATAACATTCTTAAACATGAAATATAAAAGAACTTCTCAAGTAGGAATGAGACAGGACTAGGCTGAAGCAGGGCCGGTTGCCCTTCCCCTTGCACACAGGGCTGGGGGGAAAAAAGTCAAGCAGGACAGAGAGTGGAAAAAACTACCTGCCCTACTGGAACTGGTGTGGCCATAGCCCGCCTCCTGGAGATGAGAACAGAACACACACAGGCCCTGTGGGGCGGAAGGAACTGAACCGTTCTAAGATGTCGCGAATAATTGTTGATGTAGATCTTGCAGGACTCCACAGGTGCAGGGTGTGTGCAAAGGAAGAGGGACCGCTGTTTGTCCTTCCTGTACCCGCCAAAGGTGGCGATGTGACAAAGGGAACCAGTGCACCTGCCTCACATCCCATGACGAGTTATGTCAAAGGGAACCAAAGGACTTCCATCTTGAAGAAACCCTGCCTGCGTGCCTGTATTTGCATAACCCAACCCCTCCTCAGAGACCTCCACCCTTTCCCCCCAGAACCTCATGAGTAAACATCAAGACCCCTCCTTGTTGAAACCCTTAAATACCTGGCTCTTACGCAAATCGCAAATCGGAGAGACAGTCTCTCTGAAGGCTCTAGCCCTTACTGTCTCCTTCTGCTAGCTGGTAGCAAAACAGATTTGCTTGTGTGACTCCAGGCTGCCTCAACAGTCTTACTGGGCGGCGCAAATCGGACTGGGTTCAACCTAGGAAGGGGCCCTTGGTGATGGGACGACACCAGGGATCAGCTCATATTCCAGCAGCAGAGAGAAAAGCATTTTTAGCAAATTACTAAATGGGTCACGACTAAAGGAAAAATGCACATTCTTTTAACTAAACGGGCTGCAAATTCACGCAAGTCCAGGATAAACTGTCTCATTCACTTCCCTGAGAATCAACAATGTTTCAAAAAACTTTTCATTGTGAAGATTAGAATATGCTTATAATTCTTGAATGTGGTTTTTACACAAACAAAAAACCATACGGATTACATGTCAGTTTTTAAGTATTTTAAAGAAACCTTACATAGTGGATCTTAAAAAATAAATCTTGACCAAATTGCTTTTTTAATTTCACATAATTTAAATACTTGCACTTAAACTGAGTTCCCTGATTCCAGTCCAGTCCCAGCCAGGTGTCATTTTCACTCTCTTTATCATACTGCCCAGGAGGAGATGGAATGTGTTTGTGAGTGAACGGGGTCCTTTCCTTTCCCCTCCCCCTTTTCCTTTCTTTGTCTCCTCACCCTGTCCGCTCTTTCAGTCTTTTCCCACTTGAACACAGCATAGTTTGGTACGATTTTGGGCCAGTGCTAATTTGCATGGCTTAATTAAAAATGGCTTAATTATGTTATCTAAAAAGCCCAAAGCACTGGGGTACCTGAGGGAAATACAAGCTGCTTTTTTTTTTTATAGTCATACACCCACCACAACCACTAGTTGCCTTCCAGTCAATTCTGACTCATGGTGCTCCATAGGGTTTTTAGTGGCTGATTTTTTGGAAGTAGACTGCCAGGCCTTTCTTCTGAGGGGTCTCTGCACGGACTTGAACTTCCAACCTTTTGGTTAGCAACCAAGTATGTCAACCATTTGGAGCACCCAGAGACTCGTCAGTTACACACACACATATTTCAGTTTCCCCTACAGTGATCCTTTTGGAAAGGATGAAAACCACACTGAGCAACGTGAATGTGGCCAGGAAACTCACCTTCAACCTTCACCTCAGCTTCAGCCTCTTCACTTGTTTCTGAAGGGACAAGCTGAGTAGAATCTTTAAAAAAAAATTTCTAAAATGACATTCATTATTAAGTATTCTTCTCACATTCCAACATTTTATGGCTTATACCAAAAAAGTAGCTTATTCTAAAGTTAACTAGCATTTTAAGTATACTTCATACTTAATAAATGTAAAAATAATGTTTAATTTTAAAAAGAGATAAGATGAGAAACATTCAGATATTGTTGAACAAAGCAGAGTCACCCACAGTAATGGGCACAGAATATCCTTCTATTTAGGGTAACAGGGTTCATGTGGTCGTAGTGTTTTCCTGGTGTCATCAGGAATTACTAGGATAAAAAGTCATTTGCTTTGGTTAATAGTTCTCCTCTCTTCCTGTTGGCAACCCCAGGGTGACTCATATGTTATCCTTTCTGCTGGACAAAGATTATGACACACATATTCAGTTCTGTATTCGGACAGAAGATACAAACAAATCCTAAGGAGGAGAGAAACAGACCCCTGCCTGGCTGGAGGTCACCTCACCCCGCTCTCGCTCACTTTAAAAAAAAAAAGGTTTAATTACCAAAGATTAATTGTAAGTAAGGAAGAAAGACTAGAGCTCACATTTGCTGCTTTGATCTTGTACTGTGGTTGTGTTCGCTAAGGCCAACCTTTGGAGAAACCTAGGCAAAGGTACATGGGACCTCTCTATTTTTTTGCAACTTCCTGCGAATTGATACTTCTTTCAAAATAAAAAGTTAAAACAACACAACAACACC
Source organism: Loxodonta africana (assembly GCF_030014295.1). NCBI lineage: Eukaryota > Metazoa > Chordata > Mammalia > Proboscidea > Elephantidae > Loxodonta > Loxodonta africana. The sequence continues at coordinate 104,976,563 of NC_087353.1, read as the reverse complement.
CAAACTAATTCAGCTCTATTATAAACGGACTTGCCACTGTACTATGATAATAAAAATCTCTTCGAAAACCAAGTACTTCGAAGGCCAGTATCCAATGAAATAATTCTGAGTCTCTATTGAACACCATTTCTACAACTGCCTTCTACGGAGGTCATCTTTTTTTCTAAATACTACCTATCCATTTATATATTAAAAAAAAAAAAAAGACCAGGGAATCAATATCTTAATAAGCTCTAACAAAGGAAAGTAAAATGGTTTGAAAGAGAAACAAATTCAAACTGAACTTGAAAAGATTTATTCCCACCTGACTCAAAGAAGGTCAAAGATGGAGTTTAAGAAAAAGAAAACAAACAAAAAGTAAAAGGAAGTTATGTAATCACAGAGTCAACTTGCTTTCTTGGCTTCAGGCAATTAAGTTCAAGATACCTAATTTTCTGAGTGAATCAACAATTGTCAAACTGGGTTCTGTCACGGAAGAATCTCCTCCTTTGGGTGCATTCTATCAAAATTCTCCTGGGTCAGAGAACTGCATGAATCGTCAGGAGGCAGTTAGACCCCTCCTCCCCAACAGAAAACTCCAACCCCCAAACCAGAAAAGCTACTAAAAAAAAAGACAACCGCAAACCAGCTCTCTGGAGAACATTCCTGACTTCAAGAAAAACACAAAATGGCTTTGGTGCTAAAATATACAATTCCTGAAGGCAGAATAATCTTGCCTGTGAATTGACACTGGTGTTTCAGGCCTCCAGATTTGGAGACGTTGGACAAATCAACCACCTTAAGAGCTCAGGCCTTAAACAGGGCGCTTAAGATCTAGACGTGCATGGGCAGAAAGTACTATCAAATTTCACTTCTGATTCAAGAATTTCCTAAAATACTATTCCAGTCTGTCCAGAAGAATTTTCATATGCCACACCCAAGAGGCAAAATGAGCACCTAACTTCTGCACCCAGGCTCTTTCTGTAGTATCGCTTACAGACCAGGACAGTCAGAGTAGGAGACCCTCAGTAGCGCAGCTTAACACAAGGATGCAGCCACTTCTACAACAAGGCACACCGGCAAACCACCTTCTTTATTCAAACGGGTGTTTAAAAGAGTGTGTTCTCTGCAAAATACTGTAAACCAAAAAACATGTAGTAAAATGTCTCGTTTTTCTAACCTTCCATTGGTAACTCCATTTCTATCACGTCACTGCTGGAGGAAGAATGACGGCTTCCTGAAATGAAAAGAAACAGTGTCTAGAGTTACAAATATACATACATATATATACAAACACATAAAAATATAAAAAACACAAATACATACAAAAAAGAAACCACTGAATACAGTGCAAACAATTCAAGACCCATACAGGAATACAAATGAAATACTTTGACTCTTTGAAATAAAATTCAAACAAATGATCTGATTCCTTTCTTTACTCTTCAGCTTTTTAATTTTATTTTTACTTTGGAAATTTCCAACAGACACAAGAACAGAGAGATCGTGTAATGAAGCCCACATGTCCATACCCAGTGCCAACAATCAACTCCCAGAATCCTGCTTCATCTGTGCCCACCCCTCCACCCCCACTGGTGATTTAAAGTAAATTCTAGAAATCATAGGATTAAATAAGCAACTACCTCAGTGTGTCTAGCTAAGAGGTAAGGACTTTCTCTTTAACATCACCACAATATCACAGTTAGAAAACCAAAACCCACTGCCGTAGGGTCAATTCTGACCCACAGCAACTCTACAGTTCAGAGCAGAATTAACTACAGAAGGAAGCCACTGCAGGGAGCAGGGTGAGGCCGGCTTGTGGGTCTGAACCACCAAACTTTCAGTCAGCAGCTGAATGCTGTGACTTCGGCACCACCAGGGCTCCTTCTATCATGATTACCGCCCGCCCCCCCCCCCACAAATTAACAATAATATTTATCACCTAGCCTGGTGGCGCGGTGGTGACAGTATTCAGCTGCTAACCAAAAGGTCCGCAGTTTGAATCCACCAGTTGCTCCTTGGACACCCTATGGGACAGTTCTACTCTGTCCTGTAGGGTCACTATGAGTCGGAATCGACTCGATGGCAACAGGTTTTGATACTTAGCCATTGTTCAAATTTCTCCAATTGTCTAATATCTTTAAAAAAAAATTGAAAATAATTTTAAACTTAAGAGAAAAATTGCAAAGTAAAAATAGTAAAAGAAGATCCAGACACCCTTATCCAAATCACGTCATTAACATTTGACCCCGTTTATCACTCATTCCCTATCAAGACAGAGACGTATATATACATGTTTTTTCTTTTTCTGAACGATTTGGGGGAAAATTACATACCTCGTAGTCCTTTTCCCCTAAATACTTCAGTGACTATTTCTTAATAACGACATTCTCTTACAGTCACAGTCAAGTTACAGAAATCAAGAACTTTGATATCATACTTTTACCTATTCTACCACTACACATTCATAAGCCAATTTTGTAGGCTACCGCCCTAACTGCCCTTTATAGCCCCCACCCCACCACAGGAAGCAGTCTGAGGTCAGCAGTTGTACTTAGTTGTCACGTCCCTTTAGTCTCCTTTAATCCGGAGCAGCTGCAGAGTCTTTGTCTCTAATAGTTCATTGTGTTTTCGGTGAAGGTTTACACAGCAGTTTAGGTTCCCGTTCAACAATTTCTATACAGTCTTTCTTTGTCTCTTGTAGCACTGACATTTTTGAAGAATAAGACCCCTCCTTGCCCTTCCCCCCCACGAGCATGCTCCTCATCTGGGGTGTGTTCGAGGCATCGCTATGATTCAGCTTTTGCGTCCTGGGAGAGAAGATGCCAGACATACACTGTGTCCTCCTCAGAATGTCTCACCTGGTGGTGTTAATTCTTACCACCTGGGCAAAGTGCTGTCTGGCTTTTCCACTGTGTAATTATTGCTTTTTTCCTCTCTTGCAACTAACAAGCAGGCTGTGGGGAGAAACTTTTAAATCATGCAAATATTCTGCTCCTTATCTAAAATTCTGTAGATCTAGCACCCACTGATGATTCTGGCAAGAAAAAAAAAAAAAAAAACAAAAAGATGGAAAGAAACCTGTTTTATAGTAAAAACGACTTAAGAGATCTATCAACCAAATGCAATGTGTGGGCTTTGCTGGGATCCCGATTTGAGCAGACCAACTGCAAAAAGGCATCTGTTGCTGACCACAAAACGCCAGACGGTAACTGTCACCTGCAGAGGAGTGTGGGGTCGGAAAACTGTCGTTTTGTAACCACTACAATAAAATATTGGATCCATTCATCAGTCGATGGACATTTGGGTTGTTTCATCTCTCTGGCTATTGTAAACAATGTACAAGTCTTTGTGTGGACATATGTTTTTAGTTCTCCTGGGTATATATCTAGGAACGGAACTGCTGGCTCACGTGGTAACTCAACTTTCTGAGGAACCGCCAAACTGTTTTCAAAAGCAGCTCCACCGCTGCGTGGAAAACAGTTGCACGGTCCATAAAACGTTAAACAGAGAACTACCACAGGACCTGGTTGGCTGGTGGCGGGGAGGAGAGTGACTACTTAGTGGGCAAGGGGCTTCCTTCCGGGACACTGCCAAATGTTCTAGAGCCAGGGAGTGTAATGGTTATATAACACCGTGAGCATACTAAATATCGCTGAATGTTACACTTTAAAATTGTTAAAACGGTAAATTTTATGTTGTGTGTACAATATAAAAAAACAAAAAAAGCAATCATTCCATGGGAAATGGGAGTTGCCGCTGAAGGCACACTGAGTTTCCGTTTGGGGTGACACGCAAAGTTTGGAAATGGACAGTGTGAAGGCGGTGCAACATGGTGGAAGTGATGGATCTCAATGTTTTCTTATTTTCAAATTGCTCATTTCTAGTTTACAGGAACTGAATTTATTTTTGTACATGTATGTGGCTAGAACCTCCAGTATAATATCGAGTCAAAAGTGGTGAGCCTGGACACCCTCGTTTGTTCCTGATCTTAAGCAGAAAGTTTCCAGTCTTTTAGCTTTAAGTATGACATCAGTTGTAGAATTTTTGTGGATGTCCTTTATTCCTTCTATTCCTAGGTCACTGAGTGTTTTTATCATGGAAGGGGGTTGGGTTTTGTCAAATGCTTTTTCTGTGTCTATTAAGATGATCAAGAGGTTTTTGTCCTTTATTAATAAGGTGTATTATAGTGATTGATTTTTGTATGTTGAACCAGCCTTGCATCCCTGGGATAAATCCCACTTGGTCAGGGGCATAATCCTTTATATATGCTGCTGAATTCGATTTTCTAGTATTTTGTTGACGATTTTTGTCTATATTCATAAGGATAGTTATCTGTATAGTCTGTAGTTTTCCTATGGTATCTTTTTCTGGTTTTGGTATCATGGTAATATTTGCCATATAACACAAATGGAGAATAGTTCCCCCATCTTCTGTTTTTTAGAAGAGTTTGTGAAGGACTGGTGTTAATTCTTTAGAAGTTTGATAATTCACCAGTGAAGCCATCTGGTCCTGGGTTTTCTATTGTGGGAAGTTTTTTGATTATTGATTCAATCTTTTCACTTGTTACGTGTCTATTCAAATTTTTGATTTCTTCTTGAGTCATTTTCTATAGTTTGTTTTTTTCTAGGAGTTTGTCCATTTCATCTAGGTTTACTTAATTTATTGGCATAAATTACTCACTGGGTTTTTGGCAGACAGTGTAATGGCCCCCGAAGATGTCCATGACCTGTAACATATTCTGTGTTATGAGGCAAAGTGGGATTGAGGTTGATCATCAGTTGACCTTAAGCCAAGAAGGCTGCCCTGCGTCATGGGGTCACCACAGTGTAACCACAAGGCTCCTTCAGGTGGGGAAGAGGGAGGCAGAAGAATGAGTGTAGAGTGACAGGAGGTGAGGAAGACAACCTTCGTTGCTTGGCCTGGGCCTTTGCATCCGTTTTTCCCTCTGCCTGAAAAGACTCCTTCCCCAAATCATGTCATCCAGAAGGAAACCTGAACGGTCCTGACATTCCTCAGTCCGTGCACCTCCTGGGCCTTTGCATCCGTTTTTCCCTCTGCCTGAAAGACTCCTTCCCCAAATCATGTCATCCAGAAGGAAACCTGAACGGTCCTGACATTCCTCAGTCCGTGCACCTCGGGTTAGCCCAGGCAAAATGCGTCTTGCCAAAGCTTGTACTGTGCACCCTCCAGCCCCGGGAGCACTGGCCATGGGGGTCAGAGGACTCATGGGGGTTCTGGGGGCTCCCCTTGGGCCTAGGTGTGTGGGCTGGATGGGGGCAGGGGGTCCTGAGAGGTTTGTCCTGCACACAGAGGCTGAGGTTCTGGAGGCAGGCGAGGATCGGGCTTCTGAGCTCTGTGGAACCTCAGCTGACATCACTGGGTGCCCCCCAAGCACCAGGCACCTTTCTGAGCTTTTCACATGTGTTAGCTTTATGGATTTTTCAGTGGTAGAGCTCTCACTTTCTACGGGGGAGACCCAGGTTCAATTCCCAGCCAACGTACCTCATGCACTGTCTCCACCTGTCTGTTGGTAAAGGTTTATGTGCTGTGATGATACTGGACAGGTTTCAGTGGGGCCTCCAGACTAAGACGGACTAGGAAGAAAACCCGGTGGACCCCAACGGCCTGATCTGCAACTGATCCTGGGTATGGCGCAGGACCGGGCAGCGTTTTGTTCCATTGCGCACAGGGTCACCATGAATCGAGGCTGACTCGACAATGGACTTTAAAAGTTCTCCCTTGCTTAAAGAATATATGAAGACACCAATACTAGTACTTAAGTATTTGAGTATTTAACCTAAATGGTTACAGAAACATTCAGTGCCCCGGAATGGTCTAAGATGTCGAACAATTTTACCTGCTTTGGTATCAAGAAGGAAGCTGCTCAGCTTCCAGAGTCCTACAGAGAGCGTATCTTGAATACTGCTGTCATTTCCAAGCCAAGCACACAAAGATCAGTAATTACACATTTAACCTAAGTACTTTTTCTTAAAATAATGTAATTCTTTCTGAAAAACGTTAACAACCGCAGGTATGCCTGTGTAATCACTTCTTTGTTCCCTGCTGCCTCTGGGAGCACAGTTGACAAGAACTCCATCCCCAAATGTACACATCCTGACTGTCGCCAAGGTTGTTTCAGTTCAGAAATGTATCCTCTGGGAGTCAAGATGTAGTGTTATTCTAAGTACTTTTTCAGAACAACAGGACTTTATAGAGGGCATGCTGGCTCTGGGTGAGGGACACCTGCGAGGGCCTGTGCGCACAAAGCCCCTGAGGAAGAGGCAGCGTCTCCGCGAGGCGCTCTCACAGTCCACAGCGGGCTTCAGTGAACACCAGGCTACAGCAGACACTGTGCAGCTGGAGCTCTGAGGAGGCTCCGCAGGCACTGAGACACTGCCCGTGGCCAGAACGTACCCAAGGCGGAATTTCACTCGAAGTCTGCAGAGTCTGAAGGCATCTGCACAGAGGGGTCAGCGTATAGAAACCCCAGTGCATCACTGGCCATTAAAAAAAAAGAGACGCAAATCAAAACCACGATGAGATTCCACCTCACCCCTACAAAAATGGCACTGATTTAAAAAAAAGAGAGAGAACAACAAATGCTGGGAGGGGTACGGGGAGATGGGAACTCTTATCCACTGCTGGTGGAATTGTAAAATGGTACAACTGCTATGGAAAACGGTATGGTACTTCCTCAAAAAGCCAGAAATAGAAATACCATAGGATCTAGCAATTCCACTCCTAGGAATACATCCTAGAGAAATAAGAGCCATCACACTAATAGACATATACACACTCATGCTCACTGCAGCAGTGCTCACGGTAGCAGAAGATGGACGCAACCGAAGTGTCCATCAACAGATGAATGGATAAACAAATCGTGGTACTTACATAGAATGGAATACTACTCAACAATAAAGAAAAATGAGTCACAAAACATAACATGGATGAATCTGGAGGACATTATGCTGAGTGAAATAAATCAAGCCTAAAAGGACAAATACTGTATGATCCCACTTTCATAAAAAGACAAAAATAGGTATATATACAGAAATC